>NW_024424564.1:45373401-45483694 GCF_017311325.1 Ursus maritimus
TCCCTACCCCTCGGCCTTTTCCCCAGGCCCCTGCGCTCTCCGGGGTGTTCCGTACTCACCCTCCTGATCCATGTAATCAAAGCAAAGAGCTGAGGAGGTGGAGGGCTGATCAAGACCCCCCACAGGCAGGGCTCTAAGCTCTTCGTGTGGATTCATGCATTCCTTCCTTGCGGCCTGTCCTATGGGATAAGACCTATTATTCATCCCACTTTCTCAGGTGGGGAAACCAAGGCCCAGAGAGGAAAGTAGCTTGCTCGAGGACACACAGCACCTGATAGTTGGAGCTAGGTTTCTACCTTGGCAGGTTTGCCCTTAACTGTAATGAATTTCTGAGGCACGGCTGTGTCTGACCCCTTGCCAACCAGTAAATGCCCAGAGATCTAAAAATGAGTGGGATATCCTCGGGACGGGGCAGAACAACAGAGCAGAACTGCTGAGTTAGGATTGGAGTTAATGGGAGACGCAAGCGAAAATGAGTTTGGAAGGTGTGGCACGCACAGAGTGCTAATATGTCACAGGAGACATGTGCGGAGTTGTGGAGTTTGCAAAGGACACCTGTGCACACATGTCGCATTCCACTTGATCCTGATAGCAAGACTCGGAGAGTGGATTCGAGCGAACCATCACTTTTGACCTTTTACAGACGATGAGTCTGATGCTCAGAGAGGTTAAGTGACTTCCTCAAGGTCACACAGCCAAGTAATGGCAAGCAGCCACTGGAACACCAGAGCCACCTGACTCCAGGCACAGATAACTGGAGCGTGAGGTCCTGAGTGCTGGTACAAAATGCCAGTGGGTGCTTAAGCAATATTGTTAACTGATTCTGTGCAGTTATAAAACATGCTGTTTCTATTAATACATCTACTCTTTGTCCTCCGGACAAAGACCAGTAATATTTTTGGTTAGGGCTCCACAAGAGAAGGATATCCTCCTCTACCCATTCACGTCCAATCATCACTGCCCATGCAGCTGCCCACCCCTCTCTGAACAATCCACATTTGAAACAGAAACCAGGCGGGGGGGGGGGAGAGGGAAGAGAGCAGGAAACCAGGAAAACTTTTATTTTCCATGATGCAGGAGTGACTTCCACATGTTTTCATCAGAAATTTTTAAGATGCTTTATATCTTTTTTCTAATTACCTGGCCATTAAGGTAGACGGGAGGGGAGGAGGGAGGCGGGATGGTAGAGGCCAAGGCAAGGGCCCCGCTTTGGCTGTAAAGACTGCAGAACGCTTGTGTTTTCACAGAGATGTTGCTGGAAATAAATAATGGCCTGCAGCCCGCTGGAGCTAGGAAGCCAGCACCCAGAGCACACCCTGGGCTTCTGTCCCCCTCTTGGCTGTGGGGCAAGGACCCTGTGAAGGATGGCCTCGGGAATGTCCCTTCTGATCACACTGGAAGGTCCCTTCAGTTAGCTTTTCCCCCCAAGTGTCCCCTGGTCCTTGCGTGGCCCTGGGAAGGTGAAGGTGAGTAATGCCTGGTCCCCGTTCTTGAGGATCTGGCCACTGACAAGGGAGCCACACGTGGATGTCATGCCTCTAACCCAGACACACACATGGAACAGGGGCTCTCAAGGGTCCATGCGGGACAAGGAGCTAGGACTGTACTACAGGACAAAGACTTCAGCCATTGGGCAGCACGAGAATCATGGCTCCCCAGTTTCCTAGCTCTGTGACCCTGGCTGGATTTCTTTAGGCCTCGGTTCTCCCTGCTGTGAAATGGGGACGTAGAAGCACTCACTTGGCAGGGCAGTTGAGAGGAGAAGTAACACCGTAGGGACAGGACAGCTCTTCACTGCTCAGAGCAGAAAGTGTGAGCTTGGGAGGAGAGGGTGGACCGGGGCCTGGAAAGGGGGGCAGTGCAGAGAGGAGGGCTGAGGTCCCTAGCAGGAGAGAGGGGGGCTTAGGCCAACCGAAGTGCCCCATTCCCCAGTGGCCGGGAGGGGAGGTAGGATAGGCCCAGAGGGAAGGGGATCGGGGCCAGGGCCCACGTGTGTTGGAGAGCCTGTGGACCTGTCTCTGGGTCCAAACTGCACTCCCACCTCTGCTCAGACAGGTAGTTTCCTGCCAGGATGGGAAACTGCTTTGCCCTGGAATTTTTCTGCCTCGGGGTGTTTTTTAGAGTCTGGGTCAGTGTTAAGAATCTCCAGTTACCAATATTCCTGAGACAGACGTGGAGGAGGCAGACCCGGATTGCACGGTTTCCAGTGAGAAGCAGGGAGGGGACCGAGGAGGGACAGAGATGGCTGCCAGATGCCCTGGCCCAACTCTGGGGCAATCCCCGGGGTCCCCTTGTGAGGCCACTGCCTCTCCTCTCAATGTTAGCGTATGAAAGCGGAGCTCATGTGGGAAGGCTCCGCCCAGAAGTGCCCAGAATCCTGGAATGCCAGGGCTGGGAGCGCACCCTGCTCGGCCCACCTGTTGTACAGGAAAGGAAGAGGGAAGGGACTACTGAGGTCACACGCTCCCCCACACTGCAGAGTCCCCACCGAGAGCCGATTGCATCATTGTGTTCTGCTGGGGACAGAGAGAGCCAGCCACCTGCTGCCATCACTCCGAAAGCGGGCTGTGATCTGACAGCTCACCTTTCGGGAGTTTGCTAGACTAACAACAATGCTGAGCCATCCGATAGGGAATATAATCTTCCCCCTCTTGCTGATGAAGGAATTGAAACTGGGGGGGGGGGCTGGACGACCTCTTCAAGGTCACAGCTGTAGTTTATGGGGACCCACATCGTTTTGCCTCAGGGACTGTGTCCATCCTGCTAGCTCAGGAAGTCTCCAGAGAAGTGCCACCATGCTCCAACCTTAGAATTTTGCTGCCTTTGAAAGCGGCTCAAATCCCAGCAGGCCTCCCAGAATGTCACTTCTGTGTGGCAGGTGCAGGCGTCTGTACCTTCCCTTGGATTTCTGCTACCCCCTTTATGTCCCAGCAGTGCCCAAGTGGATCGATTGAGGTTAAAACGGTGGATTTACGTAAGATCTTGTGATGCCGGGAACGAGCTCAGACTCGTGGTTGCAGATCTGGGTTTGAGTCCCGTCTTGGCCTCCTAGTACCGAGTGACCTTGCTTAGGTCGATTACAAAATGTCGGGGGCTTCTTTTGACCAAGTAATCCAAAGTCCAAGTTACAAAAGTCAAAAGCATATAAACTGAAAAATCTCTCCCCGAGCCCGTTCCCCAGCCCCTCGGTTTCCCTTCCCAGAGGCAATCACTTGTCATTTCTCTGCATCTTCCACAGGTGCTCAATGAACATGCAGGCATTTTGTGCTCGATCGTAAGATGAAGGATAAAGCTACTTTAAGGAGAGAGGCCCCGGTGAACACCTAGGTGTCACAAGGAACGGGAAGACGAAGCATCGCAAGGACTTCGATCTGCATTCTGTTGTCCCTGCTGGCCTTCTGCTTCCTGAGAGCAAAGGTGTGGTCAAGGAAGCATTTAGAGCCCAAGGGTCAAACTGCCTGTGATTTACCCTCAAATGGCTCAGCAAAAATATTAATGGTCGTAACACAATAAGAAGGAGTAACAAAACGTTCACCAATGAGGATTCTCGGGCAACAGCGCGCAAGGATTTAGGGTACCGTTCTTGCGACTTTTTTGCAAGCTTGAAAGGGTTTTCCAAATGAAAATTTGGGGGTAAAAGCAAGAAATGACTTAGGAAACCAGGAAGTCTAAGTCTGGGCAGCAAAAAGCAGGAGTGGCATGAAAGCCGGCTGGCAGCTGCTCAGGGTGGGAGGGACATGCCAGGAAGGCTGTGGGGTGTGGGCCAGCTAGGAGGCCAGCCAGCCCAGTGCCGAAACTCTCTTCAGTGAACCCATCTCTAGCTCCCTAACCGCAGCCAGGGGGCAGGCAGAACAGGGTCATGTTACGGTTTTATTTTTTTTTTTTTTAAGATTTTATTTATTTATGTGACAGAGAGACAGCCAACGAGAGAGGCAACACAGCAGGGGAGTGAGAGAGGAAGAAGCAGGCTCCCAGCGGAGGAGCCTGATGTGGGGCTCGATCCCGGAACGCCGGGATCACGCCCTGAGCCGAAGGCAGACGCTTTAACGACTGAGCCACCCAGGCGCCCCCCTGTCATGTTACGGTTTTAATGAGCATTCCACACTGTCTAATGATGTTTGCTGGCCATTGTCTCGGAATGCCTGTTCATGCCTTGTGTCCATCGTTCTGTCAGGTTGTTAGCTTTTTCCTTAAGCATTTGAGGAATCCCTTCTACATTCTAGATAATAATCCTATGTAATTTATGTGTTGAAAATATCTTCACCTAGTTTGTGGGGGGTTGGTTTGGGTTTTTTTCCCACTCCTGTAGTGGTACCTTTTGATGAATTTTAATGCAGTGAAATTGATGAATCTTCTTTCTTGAATGGTTTGTGCCTTTTATGTTTTAAGAAATCCTTCCCTGGGATGTCTGGGTTGGCTCAGTTGGTGCAGCCAACTCTTGATTTCGGCTCGGGTCATGATCTTGGGGTTGTGAGATAGAGCCCTATGTCGGGCTCTGAGCTCAGCCAGGAGTCTGCTTGAGATTCTCTCTCTTCCTCTCCCCCTGCCCTTCCTCACATGCTCTCTCTCTCTCTCAAATAAATAAATAAATCTTTTAAAAGAGAAGGAAAGAAAGAAATTCTTCCTGCCCCAAGGTCATAGAGATACTATCCTATTTTTTTCCTAAAAGTGTTAAATTAAGTTTTGCCTTTCATATTTACATCTGGAGTTGATTTTCTTACCGTGTGAGGTAGGGATCTGTTCTCACTTTTTTAAAAAAAGATTTTATTTATTAATTTGAGAGAGAGAGAGAGTGCACGCACATACGTGCCCGAGTGGGGGGAGGGGCAGAGGGAGAGAGAGAGGGAGAGAATCAGACTCTGCTGATCACAGAGCCCGACATGGGGCTTTATCTCATGAGCCAAAATCAAGAGTCAGATGCCCAACTGACTGAGTCACCCAGGCGCCCCTTTTGTTCTCATGTTTTTTCCCTTTGGCTACTGACTGTTGTTTACAGACCTGCTGGAAAATAGACTCATGCTGGAGACATTAAGCAAGGGCAAGCTCTAGCACAGGACCCAGCAACCACGAGCAGGAGAACTTGTAGGAAGTGGTCCCAGTACAAAGGTCAATGTCAGCCCCTTCCCACCATACATAAAAACAGTAGGTCTTACTAAGCCAGAGGTGGTCTTTCAGTGAGCCTACAGGGAGGGAGCAGGGCCTTAGTGAAGAATGGAAGACCCACGCAAGAGGGAGTATGGTTTCAGGAACCGGGGTGACCCTGTAGTGGCCCTAGAGACAGTTAAGGTAGTTGAGGGACTAAGCAGCTCTCCAGAGGGAGCCAAGAGTCAGGCTGGACAATACGGGGCTGAGCAGAGAGCCCAGCCCTCTCTTGCCTGCTCCTGCTCCAGCTGAGCCCTGCCTGGACTTAGGGGGCCCTCAGCCTCAACAAAGCCCCTACCTTGCCCTGGGCCTGAGCTCACCTCGGCTGCAGTGCAGCCATAAGCACAGAGAAGTGCGTGATGAGAAGAGGAGGCCAGAGACACACCAGTGGGAGAGAGCCCATCACTTCCTGCAGAAAGAAGCGCAGACCTCCCACTGCACGTGGCAGGAGACCACGCTGCCCGTGTTAGCAACAGCGCTGCCCCACTAGTGGGTTGACCCAGGGGCACCAACAGCACCTCTGGGCTACTGTGCAAAAGAGATTCGAACGGTGTTCTACCCAAGCAGGTTATTGTGAGGCCTGGGGACAATGAGGCAAACAGCTGGTACTCAATACACGAATGAAATTGATCATTTGCATGGAGCTACAGTGCTGATAATTAGGCCCATGACGATTTTCCCACAACCTGTTTCTGTGGCCTTATTCCCTGTGACTCCATCCATTTCTGCTAGACCGAGCCACTCCTGTGTGTTGTGACCATCTATCTTGGGGTCTGGTTAACTGCATGATGGCCCGTCCATTGGATAGAACGTCACACAGTCATTGAAAGGAAGAGGATACATCTGAACCAACTGATTAAAAAACATTGTCCAGATATACTGCTAATCGGATAAGGCAAGATCAGAACCCGTGTACAGTAGGATGCTTTAATACCATGCTTGAAAGCATATTGCTAACACACTCGGTTGCACACACATGTATGTGCTGGTATAGGCACGGATTATCTCCTGTAACACACATTCCTTCGGGGGAAAGGGCCCAATGGAGCAGGCCGGCTTTTGCTTTGCTTTTTCCTCTTTCTGTGCAATTGGCATTCCCTACAGCACAGATTCCGTGCAGCTCTGCAGTGGCCTTGGGTCATGGTGCTTTTCACGGATGGGCTCCACATCATCGCCCCACCATGCAGCAGGCTCCACTGCCATCCCCACTTTACAGGTGAATGAAGCAAGGCACAGAGAGATTAAGTAACTCGCCGAAACACACCCAGCAAATAAGGAGTGGAGCTGGGTTTCAAATTCGGACAGTGAAGTTCCAGAGTCCCCACTTGCCAGGTGATACTGTCTCTTAATGTATTCTTCATCTGTTTGAAAAATTCACACCAGTTTTCTGTTTCAGGCCATTTTTAAACTTTTTTTTTAAGAGGGTGTGCACAAGGATGTGCGCGAGTTAAGGGCCAGGGCAGAGGGAGAGAGAGAATCTTAAGCAGTCTACATGTCCAGTGCGGAGCCCAACAGGGGGCTCGATCTCTCAACCCAGAGATCATGACCCAAGCTGAAATCAAGAGTCAGACGCTTAACCCACTGTGCTACCCAGGTGCCCCTCAGGCCATTTTTAAATTCCTTGTGTGTGTGTGTGTGTGTGTGTGTGTGTGTGTGTGTGTGTTTGACAAAAACAGCAATGCCCTATGATGAATTTTCCATAACCTGTATTTCTTTTCTTTTAATTCCAGTTAGTATACACTGTTATGTTATTTTCAGGTATACGATATAGTGCATAATCTGTAATTCTTACCAACCGCTCGTTGTTTTCAGCCCTTCCTGACCACAGCCTGATGGGAGGCACAGGTGAGGGAAGAACGTGACTTTGGGAGCCAGCTGGTGCCCACCCTCCTCTCAGCTCTGTGGGAACTGCAGCGTGATGGTGGCCAGGCCCCTTCCCCTCCCTGGCCTCAGCCTCCATCTGTGGGGCTAGGATGACCCTGGAGCCAGTGACCTCCACCAGCCCTCCTGCTCAAGGATTCTCTGGCTCTCTCTGGTCTATTTTTGCCTGACACCTCTCCCAGGGGCCTGTGGGCCTGAGCTAGTTTCCCTGGCTGGCCCGGATCCAGGCAGCTCAGGTGGAGAGCGCCAAGCTAATGAGGCCAAGGTCATGGGCCAGTTAGCGGCTCTTGGAGAAAACCGTGGCTCTGTGGCCAGACCACAGCTCCCCCATTAGTCACTGGGCTCAAGGCACAGGAGGGCCCTGGGGGATGATGAGAACAAAGCTGGCTCCCGCAAGTCATCACTTCCAGTAGGAGCTACTGGGAGCCCAGGTCCCGGTTACCTTTTGTGACTGCAGTGCAGGGTGCGCGTCTCCCAATCACACTGACACGGCTGGGAGTGCATGGGGGTGGGGGTGGGGGCGGGGAGAAGCTAGATGGTTTATCCAGTGCATCCCCTCCCTGCAAGCGGACCCACACCAGGTCAAGCCAAGAAGATGAGAACTGAGATGAGCCCCCAGGGCTCTTTCCTTTTCTGTGGGAATCAGGTCCATGCCTCCTAATTAGAGGCGGGGAATGGGGGGCTTGGAGGAAGAGCTTCCTCTTTTATGTTCTTACCTGCTGCGAGCACGAGCCGTGTCTGTTTTGTTCACTGCAGCCTCCCTGGCACCTAGATCAGTGCCTGGCATGCATGCAGTAAAAGTGCAATATATATTGTTTGAGTAAATCAATTCACCTTTGTCCCAGAGACAGGCTGTGGGCTGCGTTAGGAAGGACACCGCATCACCGACGGTTTCTACTTGATTGTTTCCAACAAGTACAGGCAAGCTTCAAACGCAGAGAAAAACTGTGCAAAGGCTCTAGGAAAAAAGAATAATTCCTTTAGCGTGTGCCACCACCCCCTACTTTGAACATTTTGCAAATTTGAATTTTCTTATTCCAAAATTTTCATTTGAGTCCACTGAATATTTATTATTAATGATGATATATTACTATTAATTTTTAAAAGATTTTTGAGAGCGAGAGAGCATGAGTGGGGGTGAAGGGCAGAGGGAGAGGGAGAGGCAGACTCCCCACTGAGCAGGAAGCCTGGTGAGGGGCTTGATCCCAGGACCCTAAGATCATGACCTGAGCCAAAGGCAGACGCTTCACCAACTGAGCCACCCAGGTGTCCCTTATTAATCTTTAATTGCATTGTTACCATCAGCTGGGCTTTGGGCTAAGCACCTAACAAGGATTGATTCACTCAATTTTCATAATAACTGATCAGATAAGATGGGCACTACCATTATTCCCACTTTACAGATGAAAAACTGAGGCAGACAGAGGTTAAGTAATTTGCTAAAACTCACACGGATTTTAAGTTCTGGAGCCAGGAGTCAAAGTCCAGAACCCACACTCCTATTCACAACTAACGTCACTCTTCAGGATCCCCGTTACATGTCCATGAGGAGCTGGTGCTTAAAAAATGAAGGGGGCCTTCAACAGGTGAGTGGGAAACGAATGGGTAATCCACACCCAGAATACAGCTCAAAGATCAAAAGGAGCAGACGATGGATGCCAGCAGCAAACCGGATGACTTCCCAGAGAATCGTGCCGAATCTAAAAAGGCAATCTCCAAAAGGTTCATACTGTGTGGTTCCATTTATATAACAGTCTTGCAAGGACAAAATTCTAGAAAGGAAGAATAGCAATGTCAAGGCTAAAGGAGGGGCGGAGGTGGGAGGGGAAGTGGGCGTGGCTATAAAAGGGCAACAGGAGGGATCCGTGCGGGATGGAAGCATTCTGTATCTTGACCATAGCAATGTCAACATCCTGGTTGGGCTACTGAAGAGGAGGAAAAGAAGCCTCATTTGCCACAATAAAATACAACTAGCAGACTCTAACCTCAAAGTAGAAACCTGGCTGGCTGTGTGCTAAATCTGTGAGTGTGTTTGCATTTATAGCATTTAAATGTTTGATTTATTTGGGGCGCCTGGATGGTGCAGTTGGTTAAGCCTCTGACTCTTGGTTTTGGCTCAGGTCATGATCTCAGGGTCGTGAGGCCGGGCTCCGCGCTGAGCATAGAGCCTGCTTAAGACTCTCTCTCCCTCTCCCTCTGCCCCTCCCCTCTCCCACCTCTCTCCCTCTCAAAAAAAAAAAAAGATAAATAAAAATAAAGTCCATAAGCTATCTCTAAATTATTTTGTACACCTCTCAAATAAAATGTTTAATTAAAAAAAAAAAAGAGTGAAGCATGTTCCTGCCTTTGAGGAGTTCGTGTCTTGAGTCTCAGACCCTACCTCCCACGCCCAGGTCATGTCCATATGTCACAGTGGGAGGGATGGGGCTCAGCTTGGGAGGACAAACAGGGCATCCCATGAAGCCACAGTGGAGCTGAGTCCTCAAGGGTTAGCAGGTCAGGGTGAGAGGAAGGGCATCGGAGGCAGGCAGGACAGCGCGAGCAAGTGGGATGCTTGGGTCTTCTCTTCCCTAAGCCAGCCCTGGGTGGAAAGATCTCAGACCATTCCGCTGCAAAAATGCAAACGCCAGCTATTTCCTAACTTACATGGAAATGGTTTAAATGATGGACAAATTTGTCCTCTTAAAATCTGTCTTCAACCTTTGGTGCCTGCCGCCGCTCATCTGGTAGGGAGCCCAATCAGAGGAGAAAACAAATGGGGAGCCCCTTGTCAAACATCACACCAGAGAGCCAGCAGCTTTGTTCAGCTGTTAAGATCATCTTTCATGTCTAATTTAGTTAAAAAGGCAGATGTTCACGTTTTTCCCATGAAGAGATCATTTTTTAAAAAAATGCATGGGTTTTTTTTTCCTTGATAGGACTAGTCTGCTTTATATATATTTTATATATAGTCCACATGTATACAGTGGAAAGACTGAGGGTTATGGGGTCAGAGGACCCTGCACTTCATCTCAGTTCTCCCAATTATAACTATGGTCTTGACCTTCAGTCAAGAGTCTGAGTCCCTTGATCTCTACGATGGGACTAATGACCCTCATCAGGGCAACAGTACCGAATTCTAGGGCTATGGTGGGGATTCATGAGACAACATTTGCCATAGACCCTAGCATGCTATGTGAGTGGTAGTAAGTGCTCACTAAGTGATATTCAGTGGTGCGTGTAATTCTAGTTTATGCAAGAAATTACAATTACGCACTTTTCACAGTGCCTACGGAGAGCACGACGATTTCCAGGGGCTTTGCTCTATCAGCCAGGATAACGGAGCTGACCCTCCAGCAACAACCCCCAAACCTCGAGTAAACAACAGTTTACTTTTATTTTTCTTTAGTGAAAGTGAGCTCTGTGCCCAGCACAGACCCAGACACAGGGCTTGAACTCACAACCCTGAGATCAAGACCTGAGCCAAGATTGAGAGTCGGACGCTTAACCCACCGCACCACCCAGGCGCGCCTACAGTTTACTTCTTGCTCGTGTCAGGAGCCCATTATGGGTCACGTGTAGACCTGCTCCTGTGATCTTTCCTTCTGGGCCCAGAAGAAGGGAGCAGCCAGTCTCTAGAACACGGCTGGTTGTCATGGTAAAGGAAACAGTTCTTAGAGCAACATTAAATGCCATGGCTTAGAAATGACACACATTATTTCCATTCAGAACTCACTGGTCAGAACTGGTTACACATTCCATCAGGAGGACAGGAAGAATAAATCTACCTGGCGTCTGGAAGGGAGGAAACCAGAGAAAGTAGCCAATAGCCCGAGTGACTACGACAACACATTTGAGAACCACCGCCTTGCCTGGAGGGATGGCTAGACAGTGGGGGGGGGGGGCAGGGACGCAGGAGGCAGAGGGGGACAGAGAGGACAAGGTGGGCCCCTAGGGAGTGCGGTCCTAGGTCAGTGTGCAAGGCTGAGGCCAGAGGAGTGCTGAGCCGCTTTCTCCTCTGGACCCGACACAGACAAAGTCTGGACCATTCTGTTCTGCAGGGAAACCAGCCAGTCCTGCTAGTTGGTGGGAGTCCCGGGCTCCCCGCATGCACGGTAAGGCCGTATGTAGCCTGTTTCCCTGGCCTCCAGTTCATGGGCAAAACAATCACAAAGCAAAATCTCTTCGGCTTCACCCCTCCTGCCCTGTTGGACCCCAGAGCCTATTCTTCTGATAGTTTGGGGGAGCCCCCAGGCAGTCAGCATCTCTGGTGTGCTCTTTTCCTGCCCCCCCCTCCCAGTGCCAGCCCCCGGCCCCTCCCTGCTCTGGCTCGGTGCCTCTCCTGTCAGTGCTGACATCAAAGGTCCCCAGGGCTGCAGCTCCGAGAGCAGCCATGCCTGGGCGGACAGTGCCACCTCCTGTCCTTCGGAAGCTGCTGGTGGCGTCTTGTGCCCCCAGGGCCCCAGATCTCGTGCACTGGCCCTCACCAGAAGATTCAGCAGAAGTCCTGGCACAGGGGAGCCTGAGTGACCGATGCTGGCCTTCTTGCAGATTCTGGGCCTCAGCCCCCCTTTGTCCCAGTCCCAGCCACACACCTTTGTGGGTGCAGGGCCTCTGCCTCAAATACTCTTACTACGACCTCCTTCTCCATCTTCCTAACCCCCTGACTCCTCAGACCAAGTCAAGGCCCAGTAAAAGATTCCCCCTCATGCTGAATCGCCAGCTAACGATGGCCAACCCAGGAGAAGAGACCCACTGGTCCAAAGCATTTCCAAACAGCAAACAAATTCTTGCTATTGCTCATGTGAATTCATACCTTGCCCCTGAACAGCTGCTCACACATCCTTTGTGACCTTCTGGGGAAGGATGCAGGCCTGTCAGACACATTGGCCTCGGTGAGGAAACTTTCGGGGCTTTCCAGGTTGCCCCCGTGAGCTGGTGCGGCTACGTGTACGCACGGACCCGAGTGGCCAGGAAAGGGGCCTTCTTTGTTCTTCATTTGCCATGGCCGACGCACCTTCCTGGTACCAAGGAGAGCAGACATTTCCTTGCCAGGACTTCTGGCCCTCACCGGAGGCCAGGGAAGGCAAAGCCAATGTTCCAGGCAGGGCGGTTTCCCCAGAGGCCCGTCCTCCCTCAAGAGCTGGCTGTTACCTGGCACTGCCTCCAATGCATAAAAGAATATCCAGGAAACTCAGCAGCCGTACACCTGTCAGGAGCAGGCGGGTAAATTAGGGTCCACTCTTACCAGGGATGCTAACGGCCAGAGAAAAGCACATGCCCACACCTGCTGCCTTCTGGGGCTACCCGGCCACATGCCCCGTGGTCCGGGCTCTCATGCACAGTGCTGCCCTGTCAAGGGCATGGGGACAGGGAAAGAGCAGTCAGATTCGAATCCAGGTTCAAATCCAGGCTCTGCTACCTTGCACCGGTTACCTACACTTCCCGCACCTCGGTTTCTCCATCTGTCATGAATCCTGTTTGCAAAGGGTTATTTCAGGGAACAGGTGAGAGGAAGGCCTCGCTCCTCCTCCCCCTGACCCCACGCCCTCAAGATCGCTGACCAGGGAGGCCTGGCTGTTATCACCCCCATAGATTCCAGAATTATAACCACACCCTCCCGCCAGTCTCCAAGATATACCCGAAAAGGAAACAGATGACACAGAGGAAGTAAGTTGGCCGGGCATCACCCTCAGCCCCAGCTTTTGGCTGGCCAACTCAGAGGAGGCCCAGTCCAGACCTGCTGGGTCCTCATCCCATCACGTGGGCTACGGGACTAACTGGCCGGTGGCCTGAATTACTTCTCCACTCGGCATGAATCCCCTGCCCCTTCTGCTGCGGCCCGCACACCCAGGGCACACAGGCTCTGAGCGTGCAGCCCGCACTCCCGGGGCCTGGAGTACAGGGAGCTGGGTGAGGACGGTACTTGACTTCTGCTGTAGCTTTTGGTTTCCCTCAAGTACCTCTAGGAGAACGATGGTAGTCTAAGGCAGCTTTTTCTCCGTTTTGAAACAAATCTGGGGCAAGTTGTCCCACAATCCAACAGAAAGACTTGGCAAATGCTGATGATCGCAGGACACACAGGACCACCTTTTTCTTCTTCCACGCCCCCAGACCCAAAGAGCTTCCAGCTGTCCCCCTTCTGTGCAGGGGGCCCAGGGCTGGTTTAGCGTCTCTGAGAACCTCTGAGCCGTCCGTGACGTTAACCCTTGTATGAGGCTGTGAGAGCCGGTGAGGAAGCTGTGAAGTCATTTCCCACCGTATTGCAATGATGGGTTAATCAAGAAGGCTACACCTGCATCTGATTTTCTTTCTTTTAGAGAGAAAGAGAGAGCGCGAGAGAGCATGTGCACGAGCCAGTGGGGAAGGGGCAGAGGGAGAAGGAGAAAATCTTGAGCAGGCTCCACAGTCAGCATGGAGCCAAATGCAGGGCTCGATCTCATGACCCTGAGATCATAACCTGAGGTGAAATCAAGAGTCAGATGCTCAAAAGACTGAGCCACCCAGGCACCCCAGACCTGATTTTCATTTTGATGAAAATAGTCTCTATTACAAGCAAAAGCTCCCCAGGACTTACTATCTTGATGGAAGGATCAGAAACCTCAGGGCTCGAGGCTGCCAGGCATTGACTGGGGGTGAGGATTAGTACCCAGGATGGCAGAGGTTTTACTGGGGAGGGATTTTCATCAGGATCATTAGGGTTTGGGCTAGTGTTCCGGTTACAAAGTCCCACAGGCTTTGAGGGGTCTCTCTCAACCTAGCTTTTTCATTAGCCTTAATAGTTTTGGTTAGAGATCTTGCAACACACATGATAGAAACAGCTGTCCTGATTATTGTGCTGGATGCCTCCAGATGTTAGTTCATGACATTCCTTCTACCAGGACACTTGATTCCATCACCTGGAAAGATCTAGGTCATCCTCCAAAGCCTTCTTTGTAGGAACTCTCCAGAAGCCTCTATGGCAGAGTTCAATGTCACCAGCTCCTTGCTTCCATGATACCTGTGGGTGCTTAAATATACTCATGCCTCTCTCCTTGTCTATCTCCTTCTGCTAGACTCTGGTGACTAGACTGGGGTTTTCCCTCGTGCATCCATGTCCCCAGTGCCCTATGCAAGGCTGAGACTTGAGTAGGCAGAGGTGAACAGTTTTTGAATAAAAGTGGAAATTAAAAAGCATGAGCTGGTGGCCACGATGTTTGGATGGACACAGAAGGCTGTGGGAGCCTGTTTTCAGAGAACTTGGATTTTCTGCAGCAGCTTATCTCTGCTTGACTACACATCCTTTCTCTTGAAACAGAGGAAGCCGGGAGTGGCAAGTATTACGGTAACTTGAAAGGGATGCAGGAAGGAAAACAAGTTCTATTTTTGCCCAATGGCCATGGAGAACAGCAGTCAGCTCTTGAAGGCTTAGTGTGCAAAGGTCTTTACAAGCAGTTTTGAATTTAATTCTAACTTCCACGCCACATTTTATAAATGAAGAAATCAAGGCTCAGAGAGGAGAGCCAATTACCTGAGGTCTCAGAGATACGGAGAGAAGTAAAAATCCATGTCTGACTCCAAAGCTGGTAGTCTTAATTATTCTGATTTATCTCCAAGGGGAAATGGAGGGGAGTGGTGCTGGAATAGAGAGGTCCAGGTTCACTCTCTCCATAAGAGCCTGTTTTGCTAGAATAAACATCCTGGGGCACCCTGGACCCTCAATAGCCTATGAAGAGACTGAAGAAAAGGATATCAGAAGAGCACAATGCAGTTTTGCAATTTATTTACTTCTTTATCACAAACTTCTGAGTAAGGACAGAATTATCTCATTATGTATAGAGGGGAAACTGAGGCAAAAGCAGCGACAGTGGCTTGCTCAACATCACACAGCAAGTCCTTAAAGGACCTAAAGTTCAAAAATAATTTCAATTAAGTTCCTAACAAATGGCCTGTCCTGCAGATAACCACCATACACTCTGGACAGGGCACAAAACAACCACCTCAGGGCTCGGTAGAATGAACAAAAGCAGGAGGATTTTGAGGGGAATTGATATGGGTTAAGTGATGGGCAAAGAGTGAGTTCTCCATTTTTGCAGCTTTCTCTTGAAAGCAGATGTAATTATAGCACAACTCAATGTGCCTAAAACTCTGATAGAAAGCCTGACATCTTTCTGGAAAAATGGAAACCAGAGGACAGAACCCGGGGCAACCATGAATACCAAGGCGTGCCGGCAAATTGTTAAAGGAGAAAGCCAAAGAAGGGAAGAATGGTAGACTTAAGTCCAATCATATGAATAACTACACTAAATGTTAATAAACTAACTACTCCAATAAAAGGCAGAGATTGTCAGAATAGATGGGAAAGCAACATGTAACCATATGCTGTCTATAAGAGACATTGAAAGATTATAAACAAACATACGTAGATATTAAATATAAAGACACAGATGGGTTGAAAGTAAATGGGTGGAAAAATATATACTATGCAAACTGCCACCATAAGAAAGCAGGGATGGCCCTCTTAATATCAAATAACATAGATTTCAAGACAAAGTATACTACCAAACAAGGGACATTTCATAATGATGAAAGGGTTGATTCATCTGGGAGACATTATAATAAAAAATGTGTATGTATCTATAAAGGAGCTTCAAAATACATGATGCAAAAATACATACAAATAAAAAAGAGTAAGTTCTAACTCACAGCTGGAAAATTTAGCAGCCTTCTTCTTAACAATTGGTAGACAAGTAAATAAATCATAGTCTATGATAAAGTCATAGAGAATCTGAACAGCACTATTAATTATTTTGAGCTAAGTGATATTTACAGAACCCTGCACACAACTGCTGAATACACATTCTTTTCTGGGGCACATGGTATGGTCATTAGGCTAAACCATTTTCTGGGCCATTAAGCAAATATCAATAAATTTAAAGGATTTAAATCATGCAGACAATGTTCTGTAACCACAACTGAATTATATTCAATATCAATAAAAATAAGATATCAAGGAGAATCTCAAATATCTGGAAATAAAAAGAGCTACTTCTAAATAATCCTTTAGGTCAAAGAAGAATTCCCAAAGGAAACTTAAAAACCATACATTGAACTGAATTAAAATGAGACAATGTATAAAAATTGGGGGGATGTTCCAAAAGCCCTGCTTAGAAGAATATTTATAGTGGTGATAGGTTCAATAATGGCCTTCCCAAATATGCCCATGTCCTAATCTCCGGAACCTGTGACTATCACCTTATGACAAAATGGACTTTGCTGATGTGATTAAGGATCCTGAATATGGAGATTGTTTTGGATTATCTGAATGGGACCAAAATGTAATCACAGGGCCCTTATAAGAGGGAGGAAGGGGGAGATTTGCCTTCATTTTCATTTCAAAAGAGAAGCATTCAGGGGCACCTGTCTGGCTTAGTCAGTGGAGCCTGTGACTCTTGATCTCTGGGTTGTGAGTTCAAGCCCCATGTTGGGTGTACAGATTACTTAAAAAAAAAAATCTTAAAAAAAAAAAGAAACAATTCCATTTAAAATAGTGCCAATAACCATGAAACACTTAAGCATAAGTTTAATAAAAGTGATGTAAGAGCTCTTCACCAAAAACTACAGAACATTGCTGAGAGCAGTTAGACAAGACTTAAATGAACACTGACATATAACATGTCACAGACTGGAAGACTCAATATTGCTACCATGTCAGTTTTCCCCAAATTGATCTGCAGAGTCAATGTAATACCCATCCAAATCCCAGCAGGCACTTTTGGTAGAAATTGAAAAGCTCATTCTAAAATGTATATGGAAATACAAATGCTCTGGAATGGCCAAAGCAATTTTAGAAGGAAGAACAAAGTTGGGTGTCTTACACTACTTCATCATATGACTCACTGTGAAGCTACAGAGAGCAAGACAGTGTGGTATTAGCAAAAGGACACACATATAAATTAAGACTGAAGAATCCAGAAGTAGACCCAAATACATATGGTCAGTTGATTTTTGGCAGAGAAGCCAAGGCAGTTCCGTAGAGAAAGAAAAGTATGTTTAACAAATGGTACTGGGACAACCGGATATTCACAAGACACAAATGATCATCAGTCTTCCTCTCACGTCACCCACAAAACTCAACTTGACATGGACCAAAAAGTTAAATGCTCAAGCGTTAACAACTTGTAGAAGAAAATGCAGGAGAAAAGAATTCTACCTTTGGGGCTAGGCAATGATTTCTTAGATAAGACTCCAAAAGACCGTAAAAGAAAAAAGTTGATAAATTGTATTTTATCAAATTAAAAACTCTCCTTTTTCAAAAAACATTAAGAAACAGAAAGACAAGTCTCAGAGAACAGGAGAAAATATTCAATGACTTGCATCTGGAACATACTAAAAATTCGTACAACTCAATAATAAGACTACAACTCAACTGTTTGGGGGGGGCGATAGGTTTATTTTTGTTTATTTATTTGAGAGAGAGAGAGTACGTAAGCAGGGGGAGGGGCAGAGGGAGAGGAAGAGGGGAAGCACACTCCCTGCCTGTCGCAAGGCTGGATCCCACACCCCTGAGATCACGATGTGAGCCAAAACCAAGATCATGATATTAACCGCCTGAGCCCCCCGGCTCTGCGGGCAACAGAGTAAAAGACACGTCACAAAAAGAAGATATAGGAATAGTTCCTAAGGTTATGGTAAGATAACTGACATTATCATCAGGGAAACGCAAGTTAAACCTTCAGAGAGACACCACCACACTCCCATGGGAATGGCTACAATGAATGAAATCCCCAATTCCAAGTACTGGTGAGGATACGGAGCAAACGGTGTACAACCACTCTGGAAAATTACTTGGCACGTTCTTCAAAAGCTAAGTATTCACCTACCGTACCACACACTGTCCTGTGGCTGAGGCCAGCACGGGGAACTCTCCACAGCCCCATGCATCATGTGATGGGGAGGGACGGTTCCCGGGTCCCACTGTCTTCGATCTGAGAGGCTGGCCCCACCAAGGGCCCTCCCTGCTGGATGGATGATGACGTTCAAAGAATGCCGNGACCAGAACCGGGGCGGCTGATCTATTGCTCCTCGCGATACCCCACGCTAACTATCCGAAGGCCTCAAACCTCACACCCTGCTCACGCCTGCCTCCCGTGGGACACCACAGAGGCTTTGCAGTTCCCAGTTTAGGTCTCTAACAGGATGCATAAAGGATGGTGAGAAAAATAAAAAGCCGTGGAGATGAGCATTATTCCACTCACCGAGGATTAGGAAGCCTGGATAACAAGACTACTTGCTTTGAGTAGAGCCTGCAACAACGGCCTCTTTCTGGCTGGTTAGATTCCTGCCTTGGCCCCAGGCCTGGCTGCGGCAGTTTGTCTACCTGGGGGCCCTGGAGTTCCCCATGCCGTCCCTTGGTCCCCAAATCCTAGCGTGCTGGCATGCATCTTCTCAGGCTAATATGCCATCCAGTATGTGGGGGGGGGGGGTTCTGGGTGAGGCTTGCACCTTGAATCCCCCCAGGCACCCCACCTCCCTCCTCAACTTCCCACACTGCTCGCCTGGCACGGAAGAACAACAGGCCCGTGGAAAGAAATTAAGGGCTCGATTCCTTAACGCTGGGGAAATCCCCGATGCCTCCTTCTCTTTAACCCCAGCGCAGAAAATCCCTGGCCATGAGTCCTGAGGGACAACTAGACCAGAAAGCTACGTGAGGCTTTTCCCGCCTTTCCCCCCAGAATCCAATGGCTGCGCTGGTGAAGCCACAGGAACAAGGATGGCCAGGAGTCCCCTCCCAGAAATAGGGCAGGATGAGGGACTGGGAGGAAGGGATGTCAGGTGGAGTCTGGGAAAGAAAGAAGGAAGAGAGAATCACATGACACCGTGGTGGGGAAGGGGAGGCCTTGAGGTGCTAGCATTCCAGTTAGGGAGGGAGGGAGGGAGGAGGAAGTCTGTGGCTTTCAGGGCTCAGTCATCCTGCCCACCAGAAAAACACAGCCACCTGTCCCTTCAATCCCGATTCTGGACACTGGCTGAGAACACACTTGTGTTCAGCCCAACGCCAGATGTACGCAAGCATCCCCGGGAGTCCCGGTGGAGTCTGCGGGGTGCTGAGGTCTGAGGAGGATAACCAGATGGGAGAGCGGGAGCCCAGTGAGCAAGGAGGAGGAGCAATGGAGGACTTGCTCCCCGAGATCTCAGAAGACATGCCCATCGGGAGGGGAAGTCAGGCCTCCAGAGCCCAGGCGAGCCCCACGTGAACACAACGAAGGTACGATGCATCAGTCCATATTTATTGAGGCTGTCTGTAGAAGACAAGATTGGGAAAGCCACACGGATCTGCAATACATTGTCCCCCACCCCCCCCAAGTGATGAGGACACTGAGGCTCAGAGAGGCGGTATCTCTTTGCCCCAAGCTGGTCCATCTCCTCGACATATGGCAAGGTTCCTTGACCTGTCACTGGCATCTGCTTTCTCTTTTCTATTCAACACCACCAACCCCCACCTTTTTTTTTTCTTATTTCAAATCAACCACTTTTCCAAAACCACCTTTAGAATTTCATTGGAACTTCAGTGGTCTCGCAGCACACGCCGGCCCCACAGAGCAACAACAACTTGCCAAACGTTCCCCCCACCCTTGTGCCATTGCATGAACCCCTCCCTCACTGGGCTCAGTACAGAAATGCCCAACTCCTCAACACCCCATCCCAAAACCTTTATTTTGCACTCTCTTCCCCTCTAATAAGGAACCTGCATGTCTTTGTCCCACACAGGTCCCTGCTCCCTTCCCTGCTGGGGGTCATGGAGTCGGGCCCTCCGTCAGACTTTCATAGATCTTGGTGACTATCTCCAACTTGCGCTCCAGCTCCCGGGCATCCTGCCTCAGCTCTTCAGCTGACTCTGCCTTTGCCCCCTCCTACAAGTGCCTTGAGTCTTTCACAAGGTTGTACACATCCATTGCAAGGAAGGCACCTGGGGTGGCCGCACCCATGATCCGGGCTCCTTTGGTCACTGCCAGAGCACTACCTCTAAAAGCTTTTATCACCTGCCTGCCACTTCGAACTGAGACACTCTGAGCTGTCATGACGCGCCTGCCCTTGTCTACTAGGCTAGGTTTGACTCTGGTGAGCTTGATGGCACGAACATTCTTTGCAATGTTTGGCAGGGCTTGAACGAATTTATCTGTTGAGGAAAAAAAATTGGGGTATATTGTCATGCAGAAGCCTTGCAGCTATCTCCCCTCTGTCAAATTCACTTGATGTCAGTTGACTGGCTTGGGCTTGTGCGGACGACTCGCTTGAGTATTCCACAATGCTGGTAGACACTTGGGTCACAGCGGCTGCGGCTCCCAGCCCCGCTCCAGCTGCGGAGAGTGTCAGACTCGTCCCTGCGGTGAAAGGTGCCAGCCCCAGACCAAGGAGGGTCAGGAGGCGAGACGCAGCGCCAGAGGAGCCGGCTACCATGTTGGAGCGGGTGCAGGTCTTGTGCACCCTGTCAACATCATCTGCGAGCTCGCGGAGCTTTCTTATACGCTCCTCAAGATCCAGTTTCACCTGGGGAAACACTCAAAAGACTCTCCCTAGACAGCTTGACATTGGCTCTTTCCAGCTTGTCCAGACCTTCACGGACTGCATCTGCCTCCTCCCTGTAACTATGAGGGTCAAGTGATTAAGACAAGCTGATCTGTAAAGTGGGCTTCATTCCATTGATCCTACATAAACCACAGAACGTTTACTGTAAATCAAATGGAAAAGAATTTTACAAATGTGAGGACCTGGTCTTGCAAAGTTAAACACACTCTGTACATTGCTCATGGTCCGTCACACATGGTCCATTGGGGAATAAGTCAGTCCATGTCAACTTAAGAAGCTCTTGAGTGGTGGGTACTGAATGAAGATGATTCGCAGGCAAGGACAGGTCCACACAGTCAGGACCACAGTGTTTGTAGCCTGGGAACTCCGTAGATGAACAAAGGGAAGTGGGTTGGAGCAGAAAACCTTCATTTGCAGAATCTTCGTGTGTACTGAGGGATTAACCTCACCCACAGAGAGGTCTGCCCTTTGCCCTTGGCACTGGGAAGTGATCTCGAGGCCCCACCTAGGATGTCGAGTGTCCTAGAATGATAGGACTCTCTTCCTTTGCCTGGGCCTTTGGCCACTGGCCAGACTCAGAGATGATGTATGATGGGGGCTTTGGGTCACGTGCTGTCAGTTCTGACCTAAGGAGGAACCAGAAACTCCTTAGTGTGACCTCCAGGGGGAGCTGAGGATGACAGGTCAGCCATGCGGGAGCATGTGATTGAGCCCCAATAAAACTGTACACTGAGGGGCGCCTGGGTGGCTCAGTCCTTTGGCGTCTGCCTTCGGCTCAGGGCGTGATCCCGGCATTCTGGGATCGGGCCCCCATGGGGCTCCTCTGCTGGATGCCTGCTTCTTCCTCTCCCACTGCCCTTGCTTTTGTTCCCTCTCTCGCTGGCTCTCTCTCTCTCTGTCAAATAAATAAATAAAATCTTTAAAAAAAAACAAAAACAAAAAACTGTACACTGAGCATGACAAAGACTCTTTCCTTGACCAAATGTTATCTGGGCTCATCTCTGCCCTCCTCTTGACGAGGCCTTGACCTTGGTCTTCGGTGCTCTGTCCTTCACAACCTGTCGCAAGTCTTAGCAAGAACCCATTGAGTCAGGTTAGCAAGAATCCCCTCACCTTGATGTCTCCTCTTACAATTTCCCATCCCCTGCACCTTGACTATAAATTCCTAGCTGTCTTCATGGTATACTGAGGTGAGCCCCATCTCTCTCCCCTGTGACAATACTCTTGACAGCTAGGGCATGAATTAAGTCTTCTTATCATTTTAGTAAGTATCACAATCATTGTTTATACTTTCACAGTGTGAGCTTCCCTGGTGGGCAATGCTCCAAGTGCACCGCCACACACTGAATACAGGACAGTAAGGTCTCCCGAGGACAACTTATGCTTTGCACTGAAACCCTCCCAGGCTCTGCCCCAAGTGTCTCTCTTGTTGGTTGATGCAAACCTGTATTCTTCCCTGTAACACAGCATAACTGACAGTGACAGCTCTCACTGAGCTCGGTGAGTGCTTCCAGGGAATCATGCAATCACAGGGTGCTTTGGGGACATCCTCCCCAATTTGCAGTGGGTCCCAACAGTAAAGCAGTCTTAGGGGCTGTGTTCTCAGACTTTGCAGTTTGGCTAACTCTGGGCACTTGGAATTTGAGAAAACAAAACCTCGGAGTGGGAAGGCACCTTTTCGAGCATCTTGCTTGGCACCCGCTCTCTCCCCCCAGCCTGATGTCCTCTGCTGGGGCCCAGCCACTGTCCCAACTGACTGTGAGGGAGGACACCCACTACCCTGCTTCCCCTCAGACTCTCCAGCTCATGGCATGGACTCCCGAGCCACCACCCAGCACCCCGACCTCACAGGTGTCACCAGCCTAATTCATACTCTAGGTGGTACCCCAAGGCCATGTGCAACTTTCCAACATCTCTTAAAGATTGAAGAGACTTTGGGAACCTTCTATATGAATCCCTAAGCCGGAAATGACCTCCATTTGGGCAAATTAGTGGAGGAAGCACTTTCTTCTTTGCTGGGGACCTCTGAGGCTCAGAATCCCCCAAAGAGTACAGAATTGGCAGCTGCCCCCGTGGAGCTGGAGTTGTCACAAAGCCACACACCTCGTTCTATTGCTCTGGGGTTGCTCTATGTAGAAGAGAAGAGGCTTCCAAATGGTAGTCAAGACCCACCAGCTCCCAGACATGTATGGAGGAAACAGCCCTGCATGTCCCCATATGCCCGGTGGTGACGAGATCAAAGAAAGGTTTGAAGAAATGTCTTCTCTCCCAATCATAGGACCTATGCC
Organism: Ursus maritimus; assembly: GCF_017311325.1. Classification (NCBI taxonomy): domain Eukaryota; kingdom Metazoa; phylum Chordata; class Mammalia; order Carnivora; family Ursidae; genus Ursus; species Ursus maritimus. The sequence continues at coordinate 45,396,261 of NW_024424564.1, forward strand.
AGACCCTGGACTCCTCAGGTTTTGTGCCCTAGAGTTTCACTCAGTCCCAGCCCTGCTGCCCAAGCCTACATAGTCCTCCAACCAGGACCCCCCGTTCTCTATCCTGACCGCCAGCTCTGGCCCTGATCCAGGTCTCCTGGGCCTTTGAGCAGCATGACTGCACTTGGTTCCTCACCTTTCACCACACATTCACACTAAGGCCTTCATCACAATCTTTTTTTTTTTTTAAGATTTTATTTATTTATTCTACAGAGATAGAGACAGTCAGCGAGAGAGGGAACACAAGCAGGGGGAGTGGGAGAGGAAGAAGCAGGCTCATAGCGGAGGAGCCTGATGTGGGGCTCGATCCCGTAATGCCGGGATTACGCCCTGAGCCGAAGGCAGACGCCCAACCGCTGTGCCACCCAGGCGCCCCTTCATCACAATCTTATCAGATTGAATTATTGTTTCCATTGAATAAATGACAAATCTGAGACTCCAAGACATATAGCTCCAGAGCCCCAGAGCTGGGCAGAGATGGAGTCAGGATCCAATCAGCTCGGTCCAGTTCCACTCCAGCCTCCACACCTCGTGGGCCAGCAGGATCTTGAATGTTCCTAGAACTCATTAGATGGGGAGGGAAGGCTCTAGTCCGAATCCCCAGGGGCCAGACTAAGGTGTCACTGCTCTGACTTGTCCCGTAGGAAGCCATGCTTGGCCCACATCTCCAGGAAGAAGACCCTTGGCCCCTGTCTCTTCACAGCAATCTTCTAAAAAGTTAACATTAACTGAGGACCTACTATGTGTCAGTCAGTATTCTAAGCCTTTTACATGCATTATCTTCGTTTCTTCATGATAAAATGAAGCAGATGAAGAGACCAAGGCAGAGACAGGTCTGCTTTGGGTTAAGGCCAAGGTCCCATCACCTGCCCTCTGCAGGTTCACTTCTTCTCAATCCGAGTCCATTCACTGCCAACAAATGTCAGGGAAGACATATTCCTCATGGGTTGTTGAGAAGGAGCATACTCAACCCCAACCCCAGGATACTGCCCCGCAGAGACCTGGGTGAACATCCTGGGGCCTCCTCGGGCGTTACCTGGACAATGTGGCCTTAGCCATGAATCTCTCCCAGGCTTCATGGTCGGTCAGCAAGAAGTGCAGTTCCTCTCGGCTCACTGAGTTCTGGAAACACTTGATGACTTCCTCGACAAGTGCTTCGCTTTCTAGATGGAAAGAAATAAATGAAGGTTTGTTTAGTTTTTTTTTTCTTTTCCTGCTTCACTAAGGGAGAGAGGAAACCAGGGCTTAGCTTGAGGGAAGCCACAGCGCTAAATCTCTGTATTTATGGATCAGCGGCGGGGGGGGGGGCAAGGAAATAGCTGAGAGCTGGCCTAGGCAGGGATATTGAGATCAATAGAATCAGTTCCTGCTCCTCTTTCATATTTGATAAGCAGATGTTTATAGTGGGGACACAGGACACCTGCCCTCAGCCGTGGGGGGCCAGGGGATGCTAGGGAAGGGGAGGTTTCTACCTGGCACTAACAGGTTCCAGGTAGAGTGGACAGCAACAATACTTAGGGAGGACACACTTTGTAACAGGTCTGGCTCAAACCAGAGAAACACATTATATTTGATCCTCATAACAACGCAAGGAAATATTCTCATTTTACAGGGAAGGTTAGGTAAGGCACTCCAGGTCACACAGGTGGGAGGTGGCAAAGACCACACTGGGGTCTAGGTCAGTGGCCCATGTACTCTCACCGAGCAGTCAGGCTAGCAGCAGTGTGACAGCTGGAAGGAATGGCCTCTGTCCTGAAGCCCCACAGTCATCCTGAGCCATGCTGGACACTTGCACAGGCAAGAGGGCAGGAGAAGCCTCCAAGGTTGCTGGTCTACCTTCTTCCCACAACCTGCCTCAGGACCCCTTTCTTCCCTCCTTTCCCTTTTTCTGGCCCCCACCTTCCTGTGGGCTGTCCTGCCTCACTTCTGGGTCATTTGATGGATTTGAAGTGTGGCAGGGGTGGGAGTAAATGAGCATCTTGGTCATGACCTGAGAAGAAAACAGGACAGAGTGTCCCTACAGACCCCTGGGTTGGGGACTCCCCTTGGCCCCTCTTGGGGGATCAAGGACACTTCAAGGGACTAACTCCTCTGTAGGTTAACTCAGCTGGAGGCATGCCTGCAATTCTAGGAATCATCCGGAGAAGTGGAAGTTGACTACCTGGGCTGAGCCCATGGGCTCCTGAGGTCATGGTGCCATTAGGGGGAGGGATCTCAGAGTTTTCCCTACAGCTGCGTCTGAGTCCTGGCTGAAAGGAGGTGTCACTTCACCTCTGGGGAAGAGAGAACAAATCATGGCGTCAAATGTGAGCCAGCTGTAGCAGCAGAAAGCAGCGAGGGGCCAGGTCTCTGGTGCTTTCCTCTGGGACGGCTACAAATGCCAAAGTAGACTTTACCTGATGCGCTTGTCTGTCTACTGGCTTCTGCCATCTGATATTTAATGAAAGTTACTCACCTCACTCCAGCTCACTCCCAAGGCACGTCAGACTCCTGCCGTCCTGTTGGGGCACAAGGAGAAGATAATCGGACAAGGAGACTGCCATCTGAGAAGTTATAGAAGCAATACAACCAAACACAGAAGAAAAGATGGGACAAATGCTCTGGAAATTCCTCGAAGTCAGGAACGTGTGTGTTTACTAATTGCTAAGAGCTAATACGGATCAAGTGTCTATGACAGGCAGGGCTCCTTACGTGCTCCCTCAATGACCATCTTCACACACCCAGTAGGTGGGTGCTCCTGTGGCTCCCACTTGAATGGGGAAGACAGCAGCACCTGAACTTAGGTTAGTCCACGTGTTCACAACAGTGCTAGAGCCAGGACATGAACCCGAGTGTCTCTGATCCAAATCCCATGTTTGTGATGACTGTGCTCTACTCCCTTGAATATACAAAAACATTTATTCATGTACAGTTGATTTTTCAACAACACAGGGGTTAAGGGTGCTGAATCCAACCCCGTGCGTTCAAATTCATACATAACTTCTGACGTTGCCATCACTTAACCACTAATAACCTACTCTTGACCAGAAGACTTACCAATAACATAAAGAGCTGATCAACACATAGTTTCTATGTTATATGTATTATGTACTGTATTCGTGCAATACAGTAAGCTACAGAAAAAGAAAATGTTAAGAAAATCATACGGAAGAGAAAGTACATATATAGTACTGTACGTATATTTAACGAAAAAGTCTGCGTAGAAGTAGATTTATGTTGTTCAGACCTGTGTTATTCAAGGGTCAACTGTATATGTGTTTATTTGTAAATGACTCTTCTCATTCCACAATGATGTCTTGCATTGTGAACCAGTCTTTGCCTTGATCAATTTCCTGGTGCCACAGCTTTCCCAGCCTGTGTCCTCCTTGCTTCTGCCAAATTCTTAATCCTCAGAGACCTGCTGAGTCCTGGGGCAATCCCTCCAGCTCTGCTAGGACTGCTGAGCCCTCCCAAATGTGCCCTCTTCTCTCTGCTATCCTCCTCCAACTTCGAACGTTAGACTGCTTCTAATTCTTCATCTCAATGATAGTGCAAACAACAATCTCCTTGTATAAAACTTTGCATTTTGCGTTTGAGATTGTTTCCTTAAGATGTCTCTAGAAGCAGGATGACTAGGTCAGAAGGTATCAGCACGTACAAATTTTTTCATACCTAGAGCCACATTGCGAAAAAAAAAATTAAACCAATTCACATTCACACTCTCACTATATGAGGGTGTCCACCATTCCATTCTTACCAGTTCTTCATAGTCTTAAAAAAAAAAAGAACAGATCCTTATACAGAGAGAAAATTTATTTTAGTTCTGTTATTCTCTTGCCTTGGGAGATGAGGAAAGACAGCAAATGTTGATTACATTTAAGCATTAATATCTTAAGTTTACTTTTTTTTTTTGAAATCTCTACACCCAATTTGCAATCAAACTCAAAACCCAAAGGTCGAGAGTCTCATGCTTTCCCAAATAAGCCAGCCATGTGCTCCTAGACACTATTTGAAGAAGGCAAAAGAGCATTTATCAACTACCCCTCCTGAGACCTGAATGAAATGATAGCAAAGGTACTTAGAGGTGTAAACATAACTAATGAAAAGAGTGACTCACATGTGTGGCCTATGCTCTGCATTGGTGATTGCTCTAAGACTTTACAAATAATAACCTGTCTTCTTCCAATAATCATTGAGTAGTGTATCGTTTACATCCCTGTTTACAGATAAGAAACTACAGCACAGACTACGTGACTTTCCCAGAGTCAGAAATCAAGTAAGTGGTAGACTGGGTTCAAATCTGCCTCCTGGACTCAAGAACCCACACACTGCGTCTCCTCATTCTACTGCCAATGGGAAAGGAGAACAGGGCCGACAAGAATCCAGAGGTTTAGACAAATGTTTGAAGGCAGATTGGATGGGGAACTGATAGCTGAATAAAGAAGACAAGAGGGAGGTGCCATCAGAAAAACAGAGCAAGAACAAATAGGCCACAAGTATGGTCTGCTAGGCAGAGCTTTGGAGAGGGACACTGAAGAAGGAGGTGGAGGAGAAGCAGGAAGAAGGTTACCAACCCCACACTTGATCCTATATTCACAGCAGCCTAAGTCTACACCAGAAGGGGAAAAGCAGAACTGCAAGACTCCAGATAAAATAACTGTCTTCTTGGTGTGCCTGGGTGGCTCAGTCGTTAAGCGTCTGCCTTCAGCTCAGGGCGTGTTCTCGACGTTCTGGGATCGAGCCCCACATCAGGCTCCTCCGCTGGGAGCCTGCTTCTTCCTCTCCCACTCCCCCTGCCTGTGTTCCCTCTCTCGCTGGCTGTCTCTCTCTGTCAAATAACTAAATAAAATCCTAAAAAAAAAATACCTGTCTTCTGGCATCTAGGGGGTCCTCATCCAATCACTCTCCAGGAAAGCCTGACAGTTAACTTACCTCTCTTTTAAATACAAATGGGCAATCTAGGATCCGATATATAAGAAAGAGGACCAGATGGAAAGGGGGGCTAAGATCAATAAAAAATGACCCAGAAGGGGAGCCTGGCTGGCTCAGTCAGATTGCAACTCTTGATGTCAAGGTCATGAGTTCAAAACCAATGTAGGGCATAGAGCTTACTTTAAAAAAAGAACAAGAGCAATAACAAAAATCAACGGACTTAATAAACCTTAAAAACAATGATAACAGAAGAAATACATAATTTTAATTACAGGGAATAATTTTTAAACCTTGTTCCAACGTCCTCAGGGAGATTAGAAAGGTGTTCTCTTCATAAAATGAGAACAGGATGCACTGAAAAGGGACTAAAAAATTATGGGACAAAAGAGAGATCTTTAAAGAAAGTGATGGCAAACTAAAGAAGTCTAAGGAAAGGTTGGAAAAGTCCAGGAAAACTTCCAGAAAATAAAACAAAAAGGTGATAGAAGAAATGAAACTAAATGGGGAATAACAAGTTACCATTTGTTATCATTTCTTAGAAAATGACTTGATAAAGAGGTGCAGAAAAAAAGAAGCTTGTGTGTTTATGTGCTAAGGTGGAGGATAATAACCAAGAGACAGAAAATTATGAGCTCCAGGGAACACGAAAATTACCAGACAGGAAGGAAGCCGAGGAATACAGCTGGCACGTAGCAGGCCTAGAGAGCAACCAACCCAGAATGGAATAAGAAGTGAAGAGTTCTATGGGGAAAGGGGACTTGATACAATACTTACATAAGGCACAGTTCAAAAGAAATGGAGGAAATGTTGAAGGCAACATTGCAAGAGGTGAAAACATAGGCAATTAGAAAATCAGGAAAAACTAAAGCTGTACAAGAAAGCATGTGCAACTGTATTTCACAAGTTAGCGCTACAGTAAACAATACTGAAAACATCACCATATGTAAACCTTCTTCTTTGATTTTTAACCTTTGGAACAAAAGAGACCATTGAAATATGAGAACTAAATGCACTTATTTCCAATATGTAAATTTAAGTACAATGAAAGACATTGGGAGGTGAAGCATTGAAGAAAGGAGGATTAATATCTTCATTGTATAAAGTGGGGAATCCAAAAATACTGGCAGCAATTGAGAGGCTAAGAAAAAAAGAAAAAAGACACAAAAGTGTAAGAAAACTGGTTACAACTAGAAAAATTCTAATCGAGGACATAAAATTAGTGATAGCATGATAGGAGGAGAAGCTGGGGAAGTGTGTAAGAAAAAGTATAAAAGTAAGTGAAATCATTATCTCTCCTGGTAAGAAATAAATAACTCATATCAAAATTTAAAAATCAAGGGAATGAAACTAACTATTGTGGCTGAGGACTACCTGCTTTGCACCAGGCACCGTTCTAAGTGCTTTGTATGCATTAACTCATCTATTAGTTCTCCCCATGACTCTGTAATAAAAGGAACTGAAGCTCAGACAGGTTAAGTAATTTACCCAAAGCACCCAGCTAGGGCCAGAGCCAGAATTCACACCCAGACTGCTGGTCTCCAGAGCCTACACGTTCACCTATTCTGTCTCCCAGGGTAAGAATATCATCTAAAGATATTGATTAACCACCTCAAGAAAAAGCCACAAATTAAAAGTGATTGAATTCGATTGGGCAAGTGGGTGAGCAGAGCCCTCGGTACTAACTGAGTTGTTTTAACCATATGCACTTATTACTCTGATGTTTTTTTAATTTTAGTAAGGCGGGTGTCACTTTATAGCAGTGAGTAACAGCTAACTCCAATAACGGGTTGGTGTCTGGCACTACCCTTCAAAGATGATGGGAGCAACTGGAGCAAGTGTCCATAAGACATAAGCCTGACTCCTGATGGGACAATCATCAGCATGGGAGAAACCTTGGTGCTGGACGAAAGGAAGTTGTCTAAGAAAAGTGGGATGATAACATAGGTTAACCTAGAGCCATCAGAGTGAACTCCACCCTTCGACAGATACATGATCTAGCAATCCCTCGCCCACTCACACAGGCATCCAGCGTTTACTCCACTCAAAGGCAGCAAGACTCCTGGGAGGAAAACTGAACTTCACAGGCCTTCAATAGGCCCTACTCCAGAAGGAAAGGATGCTTCGGGAATGATCAGAGCAGTGCTCAATAGGGCACCCACTGGGAATCCTACCCAATTACATAGAATAATAATAATGATAATTGATAATATTTGTTATGAGCATGTTTAACTGAGCAGGCTGAGTCTGTAAAACCGTGATTCCCAATAATGTCCAAAGGAGAAGAGCTGAGACTAAGTATATTAAAAAGGTAGATATAACGGTGAAAAGTTTTAACGCAAAAAGGAGTTAGTATAATGCAGGTCATTTAATTGTCAATTACTCCTAATATGAAGGGGGGGTCCTTTTCTTTAATAAAGATTTTATATATATTTATGTACTTGACAGAGAGCGAGCCAGAGAGCGTGAACAGGGGAGGGAGACAGGGAGTGGCAGGCAGAGGGAGAGGAAGAAGCAGAGTGCCCACTGAGCAGGGAGCCCCAGGCAGCCAAAGGACATCATGAAGCACAAGGACCAAGAGCAAAGGCAGAGCAGGAGGAGCGTGCTGGCAGAAAGAGCCGGACCCTGGATGATGCCAAACATTTGCAAATGTGTCTGCACTCTCTGTCCCATTCTTCCATCCTCCGCTATACTTGGCCGGGCCCCGACCCTTGTCTTGGGCCTCCGCTGGGTTTGATGCTGGACAGTGCTCCCTCCTGCCTCATCAGTACCCGGGTGTCCTTGGCCAGCCTGCAGATTGTCAGTTCCCGGCACGGCTGTCAGGAGGAGAAGGAGGGAAGCAGCCTGCCCCTGCCCACCGGCATGGCCCGGACAGGACACGGAGCCCTCCCATCCCCACCGACTCCGTACAAGCTCTACAGAGGCAGCAGCACAGAGACTCTCACCAAAGCATCTCCCCGCAAGCAGCTGCAGGCATGCTCCTCGGGCAGGGAAAGGGGAGACTAAGACAGGCTCAAACTCCTTAGCCTGGGCCCCACCCTGGGCTCCCTAATGCTCCCACTCCTGTCTTCCGCACTGCTCCCTGCCTCCATGGTGCCTTGGCCCAGAGACCCTCAAGGACCCCTCACTACCTTCTTCTTTTCTTTTTTTCTTTTTTAATTTTTATTTGAAGTAGGCTCCAGGCCCAACATGGAGCTTGAACTCACAATGGAGAGTCGCAGGCTGTAAGGACTGAGCCAGCCCATGCCTCTCCTTGCTTCTGGTCACACCTCAGCCTCCAGGCCTTTGCTTATGCTACTCCCTTCCCCTGGAATGCCTTTTCCCCCCTTCCTCACCTTGTAAAAGTGTAGCTGTGTGTGGAAGCCCAGCTCGCCTGCTGCCTCCCCTACCAGCTGCCCCTCACTGACTCCAGACTCCCCTTGAATGTGCGCTGTCCTGAGTGCAGTCCTCTCTGTGTGTTCTCCTCTGTCCCACTCTGAGCACTGCTGGGGGCCTATCTAGTCCCTGCCTGAACTCCTGTTCCAGGGCCTCCCGGGGGACCCTCTGCCCTGGCTTTCCAGGGCACAGCCCAGCTCAGATCTGAGCTGTGGGAGCCACAGCACAGCCAGCTTCACTCACCGCTCAGCAATTCCACTGGTTTCTTGGCTAGCTGATGAAAAGTTCCTGCAGGCCAAGAACAAATAAGACTAGGTCTCAGATTTCACAGGAATTACCCTTCTGATTCAACGTGCTTTGGACAGTTCTAGCAGATTTCTGGAACCTTCCATTTAATTCCTCATGTCTTCATATTCCTGCCATAATATTTTTTATACGAGGAGAAAGAGGAAGAGGGAATTGCAGAAAAACATGGCTGTCCTGATGCCTGAGCCTTGGCAGGACTTTCCAAAGCCTCGCCTCCCCCAGGGTGGTCAGGCCAGGTGTGGATATTGGGCCTCACTCCCTCCACCCTCACCCTACTTTTGCTCCCTAAGGAAGGGTGGGTCATTTCCTTAGTGCACTCCAGGCTCCTTTAAAGCAATAAGGAAAGCCAGGTTTCTATGGATTGTAGTCAGCACCTGTTAAAGATGTCTTGAACGGGAGGAGAAGAAGAGGAGGAGGACAAAGAAAGAGGAGGAGACCTGGGTGACCATCCTGGAGCATCACTGGACAAAGTGACCTCATCCACGAATCTCTCCTGGGTTACATGGTCAATCATCAAGAAGTGCAGCTCCCCTCGGCTCACTGTGTTTTGGAAACACTCGATGGCTTCTCGACAAGTACTTCACTCTCTACATGGAAGGGGAAAAAATGAAGGGTTGTTTATTTTTTCTTTTTCCTGCTTCACTAAGGGAGAGAAAAAACCAGGGCTTACCCTGAAGGAACCCACAGTGCTAAATCTCTATATTTATGGATTGGTGGGGGCGGGGAAATAGCTGAGAGCTGGCCTAGGCAAGGGTATTGAGGCCAATAGAATCCATTCCTTCCCACTTTCATATCTGATAAGCAGGTGTTTCTAGTTGGGACACAGAGCAAGTGCCCTCACATAGCTGTGGAGGGCCAGGGGATCCTGGGGGAGGAGAGGTTTCTACCTGAAACCAGGTAGAGGGTACAGCAACAATACTTAGGGAGGACATACTGTGTAGTAGGCCCTGGCCCAAACCACAGAAACACATTATATCTGATCCTATAACTACACAGGGAAATATTCTCATAACCTTACAAGTAAGGTTAGGTAAGGCACTCCTGGTCACACAGGTGGGAGGTGGCAAAGACCAGACTGGGGTCCAGGTCAGTGCCCACTGACCCTCACAGAGCAGTCAGGTTAGCAGCAGGGTGACAGCTGGACAGAACGGCCTCTGTCGTGAAGCCCCACAGTCATCCTGAACCATGTTGGAGGCTTGCACAGGGCAAGAGGACAGGAGAAGCCTCCAAGGTTTCTGGTCTACCTCCTCCCCACACCCTGACTCAGGACCTCTTTCTTCCCTCTTTTCCCTTCTGCTGTCTCCCACCTCCCTGTGGGTTGTCTTGGCCTCACTTCTGGGTGATTGATGGGATCTGATGGGAGGAAGGGGAGGGAGGGAATGAGCACCTCAGCCAGGACCCTGAGAAGAAGACAGGAGGGAGGTTTCCCTACAGACTACTGGGCTGGGGACTATCCTTGACATCTCTTGAGGGCTCAAGGACACTTGAAGGAATTGATTATCTGTAGGTTGATTCAGCTGGAGGCATTCCTGCCATTCCAGGAATCATCTAGAGAATTGGAAATTGACTACCTGGACTGAGCTCACAAGCTCCTGAGGTCACACATCCCCTTGGTGACTCCCCTTCACCCTCTTGTGGGCTCAAGGACATTCTTCAAGTGACTGATTCCTCTGTAGGTTAACTCAGCTAGAGGCAACCTGGTAATTTCAGGAATCAACCAGAGAAGTGGAAGTTGACTACCTGGGAAGAGCTCACTGGCTTCTGAGCTCATGGTGCCAGCAGTGGGATCTGAGAGTTCTCCCTCCAGCTTGCATCTGCGTCCCTGCTGGAAGGAGGTGTCGCTTCACCCCTGGGGAAGAGCGAAAAATCATGGGGTCAAATGTGAGCCAGCTGTGGCAGCAGGAAGCAGTGAGGGGCCAGGTCTCTGGTGTTTCCCTCTGGGATGGCTATAAATGCCAAAATGGATTTAACCCATTGTGTTTGTCTGTCTATTGGCCTCTGCCAGCTGCTATTTAAGGATAGTTATTTGCTGCACTCCAGCTCACTCCCAAGCCACTTCAGAGTCCTGTCGTCCTGTTGGGGCACAAGAAGAAGAAAATCGAACAAGGAGACTGCCACTGGAGAAGTTATGGAAGCAATAGAACCAAATGCAGAAGAAAAGATGGGAACAAATACTCTGGAAATTCCTCGAGGTCAGGAACGTGTGTGTTTACTAATTGCTAAGAGCTAATACGGATCAAGTGTCTACGACAGGCAGGGCTCCTTACTGACCATCCTCACACCCCCAGGGGATAGGTGCTCTTGTGGCTCCCACTTGAATATGGAAGAAAGCAGCATCTGCACTTACGTTAGTCAAAGTGTTCATAATAGTGCTAGAGCCAGTACTTGAACCCGAGTGTCTCTAATCCATATCACATGTTTGTGATGACTATGCTCTACTCCCTTGAATATACAAAAACATTTATTCATGTAGAGCTGATCTTTGAGCAAGACAGGGGTTAAGGGCGATAACCCCCATCCTCATGTACTCAAAAATTCATGCATAACTTCTGACTTCCCCAAAACTTCACTACTATAGCCTTTTATTGACCGGAAGCCTTACAATAATATAAACAGCTGATCAACACATGTTTCTATGTTATATGTATTATGTACTGTATTCTTGCAATAGAGGAAGCTAGAGAAAAGAAATGTTGTTCAGAAAATCATAAGGAAGAGAAAGTACATTTACAGTAATGCGCATATATTAAATGAAAAAATCTGCATGGAAGTAAATGTCTGTTGTTCAACGGTCAATTTGTAAGTGTTTATTTGTAAATGACTCTTCTCATTCCACAACGAGGTCCTGCATCATGAACCAGTCTTTGTCTTGATCAATTTCCTGGTTCCACAGGTTCCCAAAGCCTGTGTCCTCCTTACTTCCGCAAGATTCTTCATCCCACTGGGCCTGGAGTCCTGCGAGGTCCTGGCACAGTCCCTACAGCCCTAGTATGGATTGTCGAGCCTTTCCGATAATGACCAGTCTTCTCTGCTGTCCTCCCCCAACTTTGAACCTTAGACTGATGCTAATTCTTCATCTAAATGATAGTGCAAACAACAATCTCCTTGTATAAAACGTTGCCTGCATTTGAGATTGTTTCCTTAAGACATTTCTAGAAGCAGGATGACTGGGTCAGAAGGTATACCTAGAGCCACACTGTTATGAAAAAAATTTATACCAATTCACATTTACACTCACTATATGAGTGTGTCCACTGTTCCATTCTTACCGGTTCCTTGTAGTCTTTTTTTTTAGAAACAGATCTTTATATAGAGAGAATTTATTTTAGTTCTGTTATTATCTTGCTTGGTGATAAGAAAAGAGAGCAAATGTTGATAATGTTTAAGCATTAATATTTTAAGTTTACTTTTTTTTTTTTTAGTAATCTCTACACCCAATTTCAGACTCAAACTCACAACCCCAAGGTCAAGAGTCCCATGCTTTTCCAAATGAGCCAGTCAGGCATCCCTAGGCACTACCAAAGAAGGCAAAAGAACATTTATCAACTATTCCTCCTAGGACCTGAATGAAATGATAGAAAAGGTACTTAGAGGGGCGCCTGGGTGGCACAGTGGTTAAGCGTCTGCCTTCGGCTCAGGGCGTGATCCCGGCGATCTGGGATCAAGCCCCACATCAGGCTCTTCTGCTATGAGCCTGCTTCTTCCTCTCCCACTCCCCCTGCTTGTGTTCCCTCTCTCGCTGGCTGTCTCTATCTCTGTCAAATAAATAAAAAAAATCTTTAAAAAAAAAAAAGAAAAGGTACTTAGAGGTATAAATATAACTAATGAGGAGAGTGACTCAAATGTGTGGCCTATGCTCTGTGTTGGTGATTGCTCTAAGACTTTGCAAATAATAACCTGTCTTCTTCCAATAATCATTGAGTTGTGTATTATTTGCATGCCTGTTTACAGATAAGGAAACTCAAGCACAGACTATGTGATTTTTCCAGAGTCAGAAATCGAGTAAGTGGCAGACCAGGTTCAAACCTGCCTGCTTGACTCAAGAACCCACACACTGCCTGCTGCCAATGGAAAAGGAGAACGGGGCCAACAGGAGTCCAGAGGCTGAGACAAATGTTTGAAGGGAGATTGGATGGAGAATGGATAGCTGAATAAAGAGGACAAGAGGGAGGTGCCATCAGAAAAATAGAGCAAGGACAAATAGGCCAGAAGCATGGTCTGCTAGGCAGAGCTTCGGAGAGGGAGACCAAAAAGGAGATGGAGGAGAAGCAGGAAGAAGGTTACCAATACCACTCACAATCCTATATTCACAGCATCCTAAGTCTACACCGGAGGGGGAAAAGCAGAACTGAAAGACTCCAGATAAAATACCTGTCTTCTGGCACCTAGGGGATCCTCATCCAATCACTCTCCAGGGAAGCCTGTCAGTTAACTTACCTCTCACTTAACTACAAATAGGCAATCTAGGGTCAGATATATAAGAAAGAGGACCAGATGGAAAGGGGGGCTAAGATCAATAAAAAATGACTCCAGAAGAGGCGCCTGGCTGGCTCAGTCAGTACAGATTGCAACTCTTGATGTCAAGGTCATGAGTTCAAAACCAATGTAGGGCATAGAGATAACTTTAAAAAAAGAACAACAGCAATAACAAAAATCAACTGGACTTAATAAACCTTAAAAACAATGATAACAGAAGAAATACATAATTTTAATTACAGAGAATAATTTTTTTAATGATTTTTTATTATATTATGTTAGTCACCATACAGTACATCCCCGGTTTCCGATGTAAGGCTCGATGATTCATTAGTTGTGTATAACACCCAGTGCACCATGCAATACGTGCCCTCCTTACTACCCATCACCGGCCTATCCCATTCCCCCACCCCCCTCCCCTCTGAGGTCCTCAGTTTGTTTCTCAAAGTCCATAGTCTCTCATGTCAGAGAATAATTTTTAAACCTTGATCCAACGTCCTCAGGGAGATTAGAAAGGTGTTGTCTTCATAAAATGAGAACAGGATGCACTGAAAAGGGATTAAAAAATTATGAGACAAAAAAGAGATCTTTAAAAAAAGTGATAGCAAACTAAAGAAGTCTAAGGAAAGGTTGGAAAAGTCCAGGAAAACTTCCAGAAAATAAAACAAAAAGGTAACAGAAGAAATGAAACTAAATGGGGAATGACAAGTTACCATTTGCTATCATTTCTTAGAAAATGACTTGAGAAAGAGGTGCAGAAAAAAAAAGTTTGTGTGCTTATGGGGTGAGGTGGAGGATAATAACCAAGAGACAGAACGTGATGAGGTCCAGGAAACAGGAAAATTACCACAGATAGGAAGGAATCTGAGGAATACAGCTGGCACATAGCAGGCCTAGAGAGCAACCAACCCAGAATGTTTGAAGAAGTGAAGAGTTCTATGGGGAAAGGGGACTTGATACAATACTTACATAATGCACACTTCAAAGGAAATGGAGGAAATGTTGAAGGCAACATTGCAAGAGGTGAAAACATAGGCAATTAGAAAATCAGGAAAAACTAAAGCTGTACAAGAAATCATGTGCAACTGTATTTCACAAGTTAGCTCTACAGTAAACAATACTGAAAACATCACACGTATGTAAACCTTCTTCTTTGATTTTTAACCTTTAGAACAAAAGAGACCATTTAATATAACTAAATGCACTTATTTCCATTATGTAAATTAAAGTACAATGATAGAAGTTGGGAGGTGAAGCATTGAAGAGATGAGGAGGATTAATATCCTCATTGTACAAAGTGGAGAGTCCAAAAATACTGACTGCAATTGAGAGGCTAAGAAAAAAAAAATACACAAAGGTGTAAGAAATTGCTTACAACTAGAAAGGGTTCTAATCGAGGATATAAAATTAGTGAGAGCACGATATGAGGAGAAGCTGGGGAGGTGTATAAGAAAAAGTATAAAAGTAAGGGAAATCACTCTCTGTCCTGGTAAGAAATAAATAACTCATATCAAAATTTAAAAATCAAGAGAATGAAACTTACTATTGTGGCTGATGACTACCTGCTTTGCACCAGGCACCGTTCTAAGTGCTTTGTATGCATTAACTCATCTATTAGTTCTCCCCATGACTCCGTAAGAAAAGGAACTGAAGCTCAGACAGGTTAAGTAATTTACCCAAAGCACCCAGCTAGGGCCAGAGACAGAATTCACAACCAGACTGCTGGTCTCCAGAGCCTACACGTTCACCTATTCTGTCTCCCAATGTAAGAATATCATTTAAAGATATTGATTAACCACCTCAAGAAAAAGCCACAAATTAAAAGTGATTGCTTTCAATTGGGAAAGTGGGTGAGCAGAGCCCTTGGTACGAACTGATTTGTTTTAACCATATAAACTTGTTACCTTCATTTTTTAAAAAAATATTTAGTAAAGCAGAAGTTGCTTTATGGCAGTGAGTAACAGCTAACCCCAATAATGGGTTGGTGTCTGACACTACCCTTTAAAGATGATGGGAGCAATTGGAGCAAGTGCCCATAAGACATAAGCCTGACTCCTGATGTGACAATCGTCAGCGTGGGAGGAATCTTGGTGGCGGATGAAAGGAAGTTGTCTAAGAAAAGTGGGATGATAACATAGGTTAACCTAGAGTCATCAGAGTGAACTCCACCCTTCGACAGATAGATGTTCTAGCAATCCCTCGCCCACTCACATAGGCACCCATGGGTTTACTCCACTCAAAGGCAGCAAGACTCCTGGGAGGAAAACTGAACTCCATTGGCCTTCAATAGCCCCTACTCCTGAAAGAAAGGATGCTTCGGGGTTGATCAAAGCAGTGCTCAATAGGGCACCCACTGGGAATCCTACCAAATTACATAGAATAATAATAGTAATAATAATAATTGATAATGATTACTAAGATCATGTTTAATTGGGCCAGGCTGAGTCTGTAAAAGACCGTGAGGTCCCAATAATGTCCAAAAGAGAAGAGCTGAGATGAAGTACACAAAAAAGGTAGATATAAGTGAAAAGTTGTAATGCAAAAAAGACTGAGTATAATGGGGATTGTTTGATTGTTAAGCCTAATAAGAAGGGGGGGAGTCATTTTTTTAAATAAAGATTTTATTTATTTATTTGAGAGAGAGAGAAAGTGAGAGCAAGTGAGCACCAAGGGGGAGGGAGAGGAGCAGAGGAAGAGGGAGAAGCAGAGTTCCCACTGAGTAGGGAGGCCAACCCGGGGTTTGATCCCTGGACCCTGGGATCATGACCTGACACAAAGGCAGATGCTCAACTGACTGACCACCCAGGTGCCCAAGAAGGGGAGTCTTAATACATATGGCCGTTTTTCCTTCTATTTCTTTAGTTGACTGTTTATAAGGGAGAGAAAGAAAAAAGAAGAGGCCCACTCTTGGCAGGGTAGCCTGGCACTCACACCAGCCAGTGCTCTTCTCTGGTTAGACATAAATAATCTCACAGAATACCACCCGCAGACAAGGTTACTTGGAGACCATGACGAAAGGAGCAGAGCAAGGCCACTTCATAGTTTCGTCTAAGCACAAAAACAAGGTGTCTGTGTCTCCCACGAAACACCGAATGCTCCATCCCTTGGCTAAAAGAGAATGGCTGTTATTTCTTTTTTTTCTTTTTTTTAAATTTAAATTCAATAAGTAACATATAATGTATTACTACTTTCAGAAGTACAGGTCAGTGATTCATCAGTCTTACCTAATACCCTGTGCTCATTACATCACGTGCCCTCCTTAATGCCCATCACCCAGTTACCCCATCCTCCCACCTCCCTCTTCTCCAGCAAACCTCAGTTTGTTTCCTATGATTAAGAGTCTCTTATGGTTTGTCTCCCTCTCTGATTTCATCTTGTTTTATTTTTCCCTCTCATTCCCTATGATCCTCCGTTTTTTTTCTTAAATCCCACATTTGAGTGAGATCATATGATAATTGTCTTTCTCTGATTGACTTATTTCGCTTAGCATAACACCCTATAGTTCCATTCTCATCATTACAAATGGCAACATTTCATTTTTTGATGGCTGGGTAGTACTCCACTGTGTGTGTGTGTGTATACATATATATGTAGATATATATATACACCCCACATCTTCCTTATCATCAGGGATGTGTTTTCTGGGTGCCTTTGCAGCGAAGGGTGACAGTACACCCCAGTCTTGACCAACAAGACACAAGGGAAGTCAGCTTAAGGAACAGGTGGGAGAGGAGATCTGGCTGGCCTCTTTCTCCTTCTTCTGCTTTGAATGCTGTATGACCTCGGGGCCAAGGCAGACAATGACATCATGAAGCACGAGGACCAAGAGCAAAGGCAGAGAGCAGGAGGAGCGTGCTGGCACAAAGAGCCGGACCCTGGATGACACCAAACATTTGCAAATGTGTCTGCACTCTCTGTCCCATTCTTCCCGTCCTCCGCTATTCTTGGCCGGACCCCGACCCTTGTCCTGGGTCTCTGCTGGGTTTGATGGTGGACAGTGCTCCCTCCTACCTGATTGATTAGTACATGGGGTGTCCTTGGCCAGCCTGCAGATTGGTCAGTTCTGGGCACGGCTGTCAGGAGGAGAAGGAGGGAAGCAGCCTGCCCCTGCCCGCCGGCATGGCCCGGACAGGACATGGAGCCCTCCCATCCCCACCAGCTCTAAGTTCTCCAGAGGCAGCAGCACAAATTCTCACCAAAGCATCTCCCCGCAAGCAGCTGCAGGTATGCTCCTCGGGCAGGGAAAGGGGAGACTAAGACAGGCTCAAACTCCTTAGCCTGGGCCCCACCCTGGGTTCCCTAATGCTCCCATTCCTGTCTTCCTCACTGATCCCTGCACCCATGTTGCCTTGGTTCAGGTACCCTCAAGGGTACCTTGCTTCCTTGCTTTTTTTTTTTAAATCTTTTTAAATTTTTATTTAAAGTAGGCTCCACGTGCAATGTGGAGTTTGAACTCACACAGGGCTCTGAGATCAAGAGTCGCAGGCTCTACCGACTGAGCCAGCCTGCGCCCTCCTTGCTTCTGATCACCTCAGCCTCCAGGCTTTTGCTTAGGCTGCTCCCTCCCCCTGGAATGCCTTTCCCTATCTTCCTCACCTTATAAAAGTTTACCTGTGCTTAGAGGCCCAGCTCCACCACTGCTTCCCCTGCCAACTTCCCCCATTGACCCTCAGGGCTCCCCTTGAATGTGTGCTGTCCTGACTGTAGTCCTGTGTGTTCTCCTCCATTGGTGTCTGAGCACCAGCAGGGGCCCTGTCTATTCCCTGCTGCAACTTCTGTTCCAGGGCATCCTGGGGTACCCTCTGCCCTCACTCTCCAGGGCACAGCCAGGCTCAGATCTGAGCTGTGGGAGCCACAACACCCAGCTTTACTCATCGCTCAGCAATTCCACTGGTTTTCTTGGCTAGCTTGATGAAAAGCTCCTGCTGGCCGAGAACAAACAAGACTATGTCTCAGATGTCACATGAATTACCCTACTGATTTAATGTGTTTTGGACAGTTCTATCAGATTTCTGAGAGTTTCTTTTTATTTCCTCATGTCTCCATACTCCAGCCATAATATCTTTTATATGAGGAGAAAGAAGAGGAAATTGCAGAAAAACTTGGGTGTCCTGATGCCTGAGCCTTAGCAGGATTTTCCAAAGCCTCCCCTCCCTCAGGGTGGCCAGGCCAGGTGTGGAAGTTGGGCCCAGCTCCCTCCACCCTCACCCCACTTTTGTTCTTTTGTTCGCTAACTCTGCCAGGAACATGGGGAGAAGTGTGGGGGTCATTTCTTTACTGCACTCTGGGTCCTTTAAGGCACAAAAAAGCTGTGTTCCTTTGGATTGTAGCAGGCACCCAAAAAATATGTCCTGATAAAGGAAAGGGTGGGGAGAGGAGGAAGAGAAGGGAAAGGGGAAGGAGAAGAAGGAGAAAAAGGAGAAGAAGGAGGAGGAGAAGGAGGAGGAGGAAAAGGGGAGGGGAGGAGGAGGAGGGTGATGAGGGGGAGAGGGGAGGAGGAGGAGAGGGAGGAGAAGGAGAGGGAGGAGGGGGAGATTGGAAGAAGAAAAAGAAGAAGAAGAGGAAGAAGAGGAGGAACAGGAACAAGAATTGGATAAAGAAAAAGAAGAAGAGGAAGACGAAGGGGAAGAGAAGAAGGAGAAGGAGGAGAAGGAGGAAGAGGAGGAAAAGAAGATGAGGAAGGAGAAGGAGGGGAAGGGGAGAGGAAGAAGAGGAAGAGGAAAAAGAAGGAGGAGAAGGGGAAGAAGAGGAAGAAGAATTAGAAGAAGAGGAAGAGGAGCGCCTGGGTGGCTCAGTTGGTTAAACGTCTGCCTTCAACTCAGGTCATGATCCCAGAGTCCTGGGACTGAGCCCTATGTCCAGCTTCCTGATCAACGGGAGCCCTCTTCTCCCTCTCGTCCTCGCTTGGGCTCGGTTTTGCTATCTCTGTCACTATCTACCTCTCTCTAAGATAAATACAGTCTTTAAAAAAATTTTTTTTAAAGAACAGGAAGAAGAGGAGGAAGAGGAAGGAGAGGGAGAAGAAGAAGAAGAAAAGAAGAAGAAGAAGAAGAAGAAGAAGAAGAAGAAAAAGAAGAAGAAGAAGGAGAAGGAGAAGAAGAAGAAGGAGAAGGAGAAGGAGAGGAAGAAGGAGGAGGAGAGGAAGAAGGAGGAGAAGAAGGAGAAGAAGAAGAGGAAGAAGGAGGAGGAGAAGGAGAAGGAGAAGGAGAAGGAGAGGAAGAAGGAGGAGGAGAAGGAGAAGGAGAAGAAAGAGAAGAAGAAGAGGAAGAAGGAGGAGGAGAAGGAGAAGGAGAAGAAGAAGGAGAAGGAGAGGAAGAAGGAGGAGGAGAGGAAGAAGGAGGAGAAGAAGGAGAAGAAGAAGAGGAAGAAGGAGGAGGAGAAGGAGAAGGAGAAGAAGAGGAAGAAGGAGGAGGAGGAAGTGGTGGAGGTGGAGGAGGAGGAGGAGGAGAGGGGGAGAGGGAGGAAGAAGAAAAAGAAAAAGAAGAAGGAAAAGGAGAAGGAGAAGAGGAGGAAGATGAAGAAGAAGGGGAAGAGGAGGAAGAAGAGGAGGAGGGAGGGGGAGGAAAGAGGGGGGACAAGGAAAAACCAAAGGGCTTGTACAAAATTAATCAATAAATCCCAACAGGACATAAATGTAAGCCAGAAAGGAAAAGCTACAAATGTCCTGGAAGACTTGTTTAAAAAACATTAATGTTGAGTTGAAGAAACTTTTCAAATCAAGATGCAAATCCCAGATCCCATAAAGGGATAGTTTCAGTTATCTGACCTCTTAAAAATTAAAAATTGCAAAGGACACCATGAAAAAGCCAGACTACAGCAAGAGGCCAGGAGTCAGTACCCTCGATACTTAGAGCAGACAAAAGCTGAGAGCACACGAAACATGACAGATCCCGTCAATCAACAGGAGAAGACTGAAGCCAGGGCGCCTGGGTGGCTCAGTCAGTTGAGCATCTGCCTTCAGTTCAGGTCATGATCCCAGGGTCCTGGGATGGAGCCCAGGATTGGGCTCCCTGCTCCGAGGGGAGCCTGCTTATCCCTCTCCCTCTCCCCCTGCCTGCCGCTCCCCCTGCTTGTGTGTGCTCGTACTCTCTCTCTGTCAAATAAATAAATAAAATCTTTAAAAATAAATAAATAAATAAAACTCAGTTTCACTGTTTTTTTTTAAAAAAAAAAAAGACAAGACAGAAGCCAAGATTTTAGGAGATATGAAGAAAGAATCCCCAAGGAAGGGATTCACCCCAGAGCCGACAGTTCTCAGCAGGCAGGGCGGAAGGGAAGACCAGGCCTTCTGAAGCAGGTGTTTGGGGAGAAATGGGACTTTAACAATCCCAAGATTTCTAGGTTTGCATCTGTCAGCATGAACACACAGATATAAGCTCACGCCCTTATTGTCGTCCCCACAAGTCTACAGTTTGGTGTTTCCAGACTACGAGTCTACAGTTTGGTGTTTCCAGACTACGAGTCTACAGTTTGGTGTTTCCAGATTACAAAGCCCGGACCACCTCCCTACAATGACTTGGCCTTTTTTATCCCGGCCCCTCTCTTCTTTCTGATGGGGGCTCACAGGCAGGCCTCTTCTCTTCGTGCCCCACAGTGGGTGGAACAGAGGGCCCGTGGCGGGGGGGGGGGGGGCAGGAAGCAAAGCCCAGACATCTCCCTGCTCCGGGCCCCCACCCTCCAAGCTCACCAAGGAATCTTCCTGGAGCTGAAGCACACCCAGCAGTTCTTACCTGAGAGGACCCGGCTGGGAGTCTGTGCAGTAACTACACCCAGAGCCCAAACATATGGACCTAAAGGGAAACTGAAAGCATCCACTTCAAGCAGCTCCTGATGAAACAAACACACCAGGGCTGGTCCTAGTGTCCTACCCTCCGTCGGCTGCCCTGACTGCCTCAAAGGGCCAGCCCCACACCTGCGTTCCAGGTCCTTCCCTGCTCAGCCCTCCTGTCACTGACAGACTGTGGGACCCTCAGCTAAAGAGTCTTCCCACAGACCCCCTGGGGGCTTGTTCCCAGCCCCCTCTCTCTGTCCCTCCCACCGCACTCCCTGGCGTGCCTGCCTTATTCACCTTCCTGTCCCCAACATGCCAGGTGCTCACAGCTGACTTGCCATAGTGCAGCCACTGAGTGCCACACCCCTGTGGCTTCCAGGCATTTGCTGGTGTAGATCCTTCTGCCAGGAGCACCTCCTTCTACCACCTGGAAAAACCATGCTCAGACTTCAAAGCCCAAATCCGGCATCACCTCGTCTGAGAAGCCCTCCAGCACCCTCCCTGGCAAAGTCCCTGTGCCCTACTCTGCTCCCATGGCACCTGGGGGAGGGGCTTAAAACCCATGCTCTGGTCACCCTGTCCCTGTCTTCCCCCCACCCCTTTGGATCTAATCAGGTCTCTCTAGACTTGTCCCTAATGTCAGCACAGCCCCAGGAGGCCTACCCTTGGGGGCCAAGTGCTGTTTGCAGGGATTGAGAAGCTACCGGGAGAGAGCTGAGGAAACGCTGCTGTTTCTAGCCCGCTTGTTTCTGCTTGATGACAGATGTCTTTCTCTCTAAAGGAGGACACTTCTAGGAAGGCTAGTGTCAGGAAAGAGCAAATGGAAATAGCCAGCAAAGCCTGTTTGCCGCGTGGTCCCTGAACAGAGCAGCCGCCATGGCCAGAGCTGAGTGTGCGCCAGGCGCTGTGGGGACACCGGCCACGCAGGCAGGTCTTGTTCCCCCGGCAACCCTAGGAGAGATGGGCCCCTGTACAGATACAGAAGCTGAGCGGAAAAGGCCCCACGGCTTGGGAGAGCTCTAGCAGCCGCTCTGCTGTGGGCTTTTCTGCTTTGCCCTGGCCAAGGGGCTGGGGGTGGGCCCGTACCCCGCACCCCACCCCCACGCCCGTGCACACGGAAATCAACCTGACCCTTACATCTGGGGTTCCCGGCCCATGTCCCTGGGGCATGGTGGCTCCTCCCCCAGCTTTGAGGGAGGGACAGAGTGACAGAATGATGACCTAAGAATCCCACTCCAGGGTTTGTGACAATCAACCCACGGGTGGGCCAGGAGCTCGGTCTGAATTTGCAGGTGGGTAAAGCCAGGTGAGGGGACAGGTGGTGGCTGGGGTCCAGCAACTCAGGGAAGGGGCCAAACTTAAGGCCACGTTGACACTCTGACCTCTGACAATGGGTTAAAGTTGTGTTTTATCCACCTCTCCTTGTTTGGTTATTTCTTGGTTACTTTTCTGCAACCTCCCTTTCTCCTGACTCGTCGCCCTGTCTCTAGCACACCCTGCGCGTGACGACCCGATGAAACCACTGTGAGAGGCAGAAGGAGATGCGATGTCCATTCAAGCTGTGGCCCGATGGGCTAATGTGCATGAGAGCGGATTGTGCACGGGACGGGCTCCCAGAACACAGCCCCACCGGGGCTGCAGACTCGTCAGGGGAAGAACAGGCATCTACACTGCAGAGACACGTCTAGCCCACTTGGGGACCCTAAAGCTCTAGGGACTAGAAAATACGGCTCTGCTTGACCCCCGAGGATCACAAGAAAAGTCACCCTAGATGACCGCAGTTCCAGAGGCGGGGGTCTCGGGCAACATCTTTGGTCAATAAGCCACTCAGGGCACTGTGAAGGCAATCCTGCCTCAGTGGGCAAGTCCCCCTCTCACTGCTGAGGGAGGTGTCCGGCAGACGCCAGGGCATCACCAGGTGGAGGCAGGGAGAGTCAGCCGACGGGGGCGCACAACCGGCACCCCGCCCAGTGTCTCCATCCCCTGTGGACGGGTGATGGCTCAACCATGCTGGACCTTATGACTTGTGTTTCAGAGCAGAGGGGCAGTGGGGGGTGGGGCAGTAGGGACTGCGAACTGGACATAGGACAATGGGGACTTCTGAAGTCATCAGAGTGGTTGGCAGAGACATCTAAGGGGATTGCATCCATGCTGACAACACCCGGTCGCTCATGGGACGTGGAAGGGGAACCACGGGTCTGGGTCACTTGTGCCAGCATCCCCCAGTGGACCAGCCTATTTGTCTTTGCTCCGAATGGTGGTCAAATCCGGCCCTGAGTAGCAACTGTCAACTTCAGGAAGGCTAAGAACTAAGTATTAAGATGGAAAAATCAAACTCACCATCTTCTTGCATATTCCAACAATTCTAACTTTATTATTCCTGGCCTTCCCATTGCTTCTTCCTCCACACCTCTCTTGAACATGTCCCCTGTGTCCTCTTCAGTCCATTCCCCTCACTCTCTAGCCTTCTCCCTCCGAATTCCAGGATCCATGTTCCTTCCTCTGTTTGACACCCCCATCTCTGCTGGCACCAACTGCATGAACCCCTCCCTTCCTGGGCACAGCTACAGAAATGCCCAACTCCTCAACACCCCATCCCAAAAACCTTGTTTTGCCCTCTTTTCCCCTCTAATAAGGTACCTCCATGTCTTTGTCCCACACATGTGCCTGCCCCGTTCTGAGGTCATGGAGTCGGGCCCTCCGTCAGACTTTCATAGATCTTGGTGAGTTCCTCCAACTTGCTCTCCAGCTCCTGCCGCCTCATCTCTTCAGCTGACTCTGTCTTTTCCCCCTCTTGCAAGTGCCCTGAGTTTTTCTCAAAGTTGAGCATATCCATCAGACAGGAGATACCTGAGATGGCCATACCCATGATCTGGGATCCATTGGTCAATGACAGAGCAGTCCCTTGAACTGAGGCTTTCTTGGGTGTCATGAGGCACCTACCATTGATATCAGCTAGCTAGATGTCACGAACATTCATCGAAATGTTTTGCATTCTTCAATGCAAATACCTGCTAAGGAAGAAATTTGACGTTTGCTCTGAAAAAACATTTGCAACAACCTTCTCTTTGTCATCAACGCCAATTGATGTTGTATGACTGGCTTGGCATTTGCGGACCACTCTCTTGAGTCTTTCACGAAGCTGGTGGACACATGGGTCACAGCGGATATTGCTCCCAGCCCCGCTGTAGCTACTGTGAGTGTCAGACTGACCCCTGAAAGGTACCAGACCCAGACCAACAAATTTCAGGATGCCAGACATGCCAGTGGAGCCACCAACCCTCTTGGAGATGGTGCAGTTCTTGTGTAGCCTGTCGACATTACCTGAGAGCTCGAGGAGCTTTCTTATACGCTCCTCAAGCCTCATTTTCAACTGGGGAAACTCACTCAAAAACCTCTCCCTAGCCAGCTGATCTTCGGCCTCCATATCCAGCCTGTCCAGACCTCCATGTAGTGCATCTGCCTCCTCCCTGCAACAGTGAAGATCAAGTGATTAAGACAAGCTGATCTGGAAAGTGGGCTTCATTCCAATGATCATACAAAAACCACAGAATGTTTACTATAAATCAAATGGAAAAGAATTTTACAAATGTGAAGACTTTTTCCTGCAAAGTTAAACACACTCTGTACATTGCTTGTGCTCCATAACACACGGTCCATCGGGGAATAAGTCAGTCCATGTCAACTTAAGAAGCTCTTGGGTGGTAGTACTGGATGAAGACGGCTTCACAGTCAAGGACAGGTCCACACAGTCAGGACCACAGTGTCTGTAGCCTGGGAACTCCATAGATGAACAAAGGGACGTGGGTTGGAGCAGAAAAACCTTCATTTGGAGAATCTTTGTGTGTGGAAGGATTAACCTCACCCACAGAGAGGTCTGCCCTTTGCCCTTGGCACTGGGAAGTGATCTCGAGGCCCCATCTAGGATGTCAAGGGTCCAAGAACCATAGGACTTTTTTCCGTGGCCTGGGCCTTTGGCCACCAGCCAGACTCAGAGATGATGTATGATGGGGGCTTTGGGTCATGTGCTGTCAGTTCTGACCTAAGGAGGAACCAGAAACTCATAGTGTGACCTCCAGGGGGAGCTGAAGACGACAGGTCAGCCATGCAGGGAGCATGTGATCAAGCCCCAGTAAAACTGTACACTGAGGCACAGGCTGAAAAAGACTCTCTCCTTGACCAAACATTATCTGGTCTCGTCTCTGCCCTCCTCTTGACTAGGCCTTGACTTTGGTCATCTGTGCTCTGTCCTTGATAGCCTGTCGTGCCCAGTCTTAGCAAGAACCCTAGTAGGTCAGGTTAGCAAGAATCCCCCCACCTTGATGTGTCATCTTACTGATTTCCCATCCTCTGACCCTGCCCTGCTCCTTGGCTATAAATCCCTAGTCTTCACCCTATTCCGAGGTAAGCCCCATCTCTCTCCCCTATGACAACACTCTTAACGCCTAGGGCATGAATTAAGTCTTCTTTACCATATTAATAAGTGTCACAATCATTGTTTATACTTTCACAGTTGAGCTTCCCTGGTGGGCAATGCTCCACGTGCACTGCCACACACTGAATACAGGACAGCAAGGTCTCCTGAGGACAACGGAAGCTTTGCACTGGAAACCCTCTGCCCCAAGTGTCTCTCTCTTTGGCTGATGGGAACATGTATCCTTCCCTGTAACACAGCGTAACTGACAGTGACAGCTCTCACTGAGCTCAGTGAGTGCTTCCAGGGAATCATCCAATTACAGGGTGCTTTGGGGACGCCCCCCAATTTGCAGTTGGTCCCAACAGTAAAGCAGTCGTAGGGATTGTGGTCTTAGACTTTGCAGTTTGGGTAACTCTGGGTACATGGAATTTAAGAAAACAAAACCTCAGAGTGAGAAGGGACCTTATCGAGCATCTTGCTTGGTACCCGCTCTTTCCCTGCAGCCTGATCCTCTGCAGGGGCCCAGCCATTGCCGCAAATGACTGCCAGAGAGGACACCTGCTTCCCCTGCTTCCCCTCAGGCTCTCCAGCTCACGGCATGGACTCCCAAGCCACTACCCAGCATCCCGACCTCACAGGTGTCACCAGCCTAATTCACACCTAGCTGGTACCCCAAGGCCATGTGCAACTTTCCGACATCTCTTAAAGATGCAAGAGACTTTGGGAACCTTCTATATGAATCACTAAGCCGGAAATGACCTGCATTTGGGCAAGCTCGTGGAGGAAGTACTTTCCTCCCTAGGGGGATTCTCTGAGTCTCAGAATCCCCAAAGAGTACAGAATTGGGAGCTGCCACCATGGAGCTGGGAGTTGTCACAAAGCCGCACAGCTCATTCTATTGCTCTGGAGCTGCTCTATGTAGAAGAGAAGAGGCTTCCAAATGGTAGTCAAGGCCCGCCAGCTCCCAGACAAAGTATGGAAGAAACACCCCGCATGGCCCCATGAGCCCAGTGGTGAGGAGATCAAAGAAGGGAGGGAAGAAATGTTCCCCTCCCTAATCACAGGACCTCTGCTAGGTCCCTGGTCTCCTCAAGTTTTGTGCCCTAGAGGGTCACTCACTCCCAGCCCCACTGCCCAAGCCTACTAGTCCTCCAACCAGGACCCCCCGTTTTCTATCCTGACCACCAGCTCTGGCCCTCACATTCACACTAAGGCCTTCGCCACAATCTTATCAGACTGAATTACTGTTTCCATTGAATAAATGACAAATCTGAGACTCCAAGACATCCAGCCCCAGAGTCCCCACGCTGGGGAGAAATGAAGTCAGGATCCAACCCAGATCGGTCCAATTCCACTACAACCTCTGAACCTCGTGGGCCAGCAGTATCCTGCATGTTCCTAGAACTCCTTAGATGGGGAGGAAATGCTCTAGTCTGAATCCCCAGGGGCACAGACAGAGGTGTCAGTGTTCTTCTCAGTTGTCCCAGAGGAGGCCGTGCTTGGCCCTCATCTCCAGAAAGAAGACGCTTGGCCCCTGTCTCTTCTCAGCAATCTTCTAAAAAGTTAACATGAACTAAGCACCTACAATGTGCCAGTCACTATGCTAAACACTTTCCATGCATTATCTTCGCTTCCTCATGATAAAATGGGCATATGAAGAGACCAAGGCAGAGACAGGTCTGCTTTGGGTTAAGGCCAAGGTCCCATCACCTGCTCTCTGCAGGTTTTGGCTCTTCTCAATCCGAGGCCATTCACTGCCAGCAAATGTCAGGGAAGACATATTCCTCATGGATTGTTGTAAGGAGCATACCCAAACCCAACCCCAGGATTCTGTTCTGCAGAGACCTGGGTGACCATCCCGGGGCATCCCCAGGGTGTTACCTGGACAATGTGGCCTCAGCCACAAATCTCTCCCAGGTTTCATGGTTGGTTGGCAAGATGTGCAGTTCCTGTAAGCTCACTGTGTTCTGGAAAGACTCGATGACTTTCTCAACAAGTGCTTCGGTCTCTAGATGGAAAGAAAAAAATGAAAGTTTGTTTAGTTTTTTCCTTTACCAGCTTCACTAAGGGAGAGAGGAATTCAGGGCTTGGTTTGAGGGAAGCCACAGCGCTAAATCTCTGTATTTATGGATTGGGGAGGGGGGTGGGGAAATAGCTGAGAACCGGCCTAGGCAGGGGTATTGAGATCAATAAAATCAGTTCCTGCTCCACTTTCTTTTTTTTTTTTTAATGATTTTTTATTATATTATGTTAGTCACCATACAGTACATCCCCGGTTTCCGATGTAAGGCTCGATGATTCATTAGTTGCGTATAACACCCAGTGCACCATGCAATACGTGCCCTTCTTACTACCCATCACCGGTCTATCCCATTCCCCCACCCCCTTCCCCTCTGAAGTCCTCAGTTTGTTTCTCATAGTCCATAGTCTCTCATGTTTCATTCCCCCTTCTGATTACCCCCCCCTTTCTTTATCCCTTTCTTCCCCTACCGATCATCCTAGCTCTTATGTTCCATAGATGAGAGAAATCATATGATAGTTGTCTTTCTCTGCTTGACTTATTTCACTTAGCATTATCTCCTCCAGTGCCATCCATGTTGCAGCAAATGTTGAGAACTCGTTCTTTCTGATCCTGCTCCACTTTCATATCCGATAAGCAGGTGTTTATAGTGGGGACACAGGGCAAGTGCCATCACATAGCCCTGGGGGGCCAGGGCATGCTGGGGGAGGGGAGGTTTCTACCTGGCACTAACAGGTTCCAGGTAGAGGGGACACCAACAATACTAGGGAGGACATATTGTGTAGCAGGCCCTGGCCCAAATTACAGAAAAACACATTACATTTGATCCTCATAAAAACACACAGAAAATTTCTTATTTTACAGGGAAGGTTAGGTAAGGCACTCCAGGTCACATAGGTGGGAAGTGGCAAAGACCACAGTGGGGTCCAGGTCAGTGCCCACTGACCCTCACAGAGCAGTCAGGCTAGCAACAGAGTGACAGCTGGAGGGAATGGCCTCTATCATGAAGCCCCACAGTCATCCTGAGCCATGCTGGAGCCTTGGACAGGGCAAGAGGGCAGGAGAAGCCTCCAAGGTTGCTGGTCTACCTCCTCCCCCTGCCCTGACTCAGGACCCCTTTCTTCCCTCCTTTCCCTTCTGCTGTCCCCAACCTTCCTGTGGGCTGTCCTGCCTCACGTCTGGGTCATTTGATAGATTTGAAGGGTGGCAGGGAGAGGGAGGAAATGAGCACCTCAGCCAGGACTGTGAGAGGACAGAAGGGAGGAGTCCTTATAGACTCCTGGGCTGGGGACTCCCCTTGACCCCTCTTGGGGGCTCAGGACACTTCAAGCGACTGATTCCTCTGTGAGTTAACTCAGCTGGAGGCAGCCCTGCAGTTCTAGGAATCATCCAGAGAAGTGGAAGTTGACTACCTGGGCTGAGCCCATGGGCTCCTGAAGTCATGGTGCCGGCAGTCGGATCTGAGAGTTTTCCCTACAGCTCGCGTCTGTGTCCCGGGTGGGAGGAGGTGTCGCTTCACCCCTGGGGAAGAGAGAACAAATCGTGGGGTCAAATGTGAGCCAGCTGTGGCAGCAGGAAGCAGCGAGGGGCCAGGTCTCTGGTGCTTCCCTCTGGGATGCTTACAAAAGCCAAAGTAGACTTTACCCGATGCGCTTGTCTGTCTACCGGCTTCTGCCAGCGGATATTTAAGGAAACTTACTCACCTCACTCCAGCTCACTCCCAAGGCACGCCAGACTCCTGCTGTCCTGTTGGGGCACAAGGAGCAGATAATCGGACAAGGAGACTGCCATCTGAGAAGTTATAGAAGCAATACAACCAAACACAGAAGAAAAGAAGGGACAAATGCTCTGGAACTTCCTCGAAGTCAGGAACGTGTGTGTCTACTAATTGCTAAGAGCTAATACGGATCAAGTGTCTATGACAGGCAGGGCTCCTTACGTGCTCCCTCAATGACCATCCTCACACACCCAGGAAGTGGGTGTTCCTGTGGCTCCCACTTGAATGGGGAAGATAGCAGCACTTGAACTTAGGTTAGTCCACGTGTTCACAACAATGCTAGAGCCAGGACTTGAACCCGAGTGTCTCTGATCCAAATCCCATGTTTGTGATGACTGTGCTCTACTCCCTTGAATATACGAAAACATTTATTCATGTACAGTTCATTTTTCAGCAACACAGGGATTACGGGTGCCGACTCTATCCCTGTGTGGTCAAATTCATACAACACTCCTGACTTCCCAACACTTAACCACTAATAACCTACTCTTGACCAGAAGACTTACCAATAACATAAACAGCTGACCAACACATAGTTTCTATGTTATATGTATTACGTACTGTATTCTTGCATACAGTAAGCTACAGAAAAAGAAAATGTTAAGAAAATCATAAGGAAGGGGCGCCTGGGTGGCTCAGTCGTTGAAGCATCTGCCTTCAACTCAGGTCATAATCCCAGGATCCTGGGCTAAAGCCCCACAACTGGCTCTGTCCTCAGTGAGGAGACTGCTTCTCCTTCTCCCTCTGCCCCTCCCCCCTGCTCATGTGCTCGTGCTCACTCTCTCACTCTGGCAAATAAATAAAATCTTAAAAAAAAAAAAAGAAAGAAAATCATAGGAAGAGAAAGTACATTTACACTAGTGTACATATATTTAATGAAAAAATCTGCACAGAAGTAGATCTGTGTGGTTCAACCTGTGTTGTTCAAGGGTCACCTGTAGAAGTGTTTATTTGTAAATGACTCTTCTCATTCCACAATGAGGTCTTGCATCAGGAACCAGTCTTTGTCTTGATCGATTTTGGGGTGTCACAGCTTCCCAAACCCTGTGTCCTCCTTGCTTCTGCAACATTCTTTATCCCACAGGGCCTGGAGACCTGCTAACTCCTGGGCAATCCCTAAGCTCTGCAATGGACTGCTGAGCCCTCCGGAATGTGTGCACTTCCCTCTGCTGTCCTCCACCAACTTCGAAACTTAGACTGCTTCTAATTCTTCATCTCAATGATAGTGCGAACAAAAATCTCCTTGTATAAAACTTTGCATTTTGCATTTCAGATTGTTTCCTTAAGGCATTTCAAGAAACAGGATGACTGGGTCAGAAGGTATCACCACGTACAAATTTTTTCATACCTAGAGCCACACTATTAAGAAAAAAATTAAACCAATTCACATTCACACTCACACTACATGACGGTGTCCACCATTCCATTCTTACCAGTTCTTCATAGTCTTTAAAAAAAAAAAACAGACCCGAATAGAGAGAGAATTTATTTTAGTTCTGTTATTCTCTTGCCTTGGGAGATGAGGAAAGACAGCAAATGTTGATTACATTTAAGCATTAATATCTTAAGTTCACTTTTTTTTTTTTTTGGGATCTCTATACTGAATTTGCAAATCAAAATCACAACCCCAAGGTCAAGAGTCCCATGCTTTTCCAAAGAAGCCAGCCAGGCGCCCCTAGACACTATTTGAAGAAGGCAAAAGAGCATTTATCAAATATCCCACCTGAGACCTGAATGAAATGATAGTAAAGGTACTTATAGGTATAAAAATAACTAATGATGAGAGTGACTCAGAGTTGTGGCCTATGCACTGCATTGCTCATAGCTGTAAGACTTTACAAATAATAACCTATCTTCTTCCTATAATCATTGAGATGTGTATCGTTTACATTCCTGTTTAAAGATAAGGAAACTAAAGCATGGACTATGTGATTTTCCCAGAGTCAGAAATCAAGTAAGAGCTAGCCTGGGTTCAAATCTGCCTCCTGGACTCAAGAACCCACACACTGCATCTCCTCATTCTGCTGTCAGTGGAAAAGAACAGTGCCAACAGGAGTCCAGAGCCTTAGACAAATGTTTAAAGGCAGATTGGATGGAGAACTGATAGTTGAAAAAAGAAGAGGAGAGGAAGGAGCCCTTAGAAAAACAGAGTGAGGACAAATAGGCAAGAAGAATGGTCTGAAGGCAGAGCTTCAGAGAGGGAGACCGAAGATGAGAGGGAGGTAGAGGGGAAGCAGGAAGAAGGTTACCAACCCCACACCCGATCCTATATTCACAGCAGCCTAAGTCTACCCCAGAGGGGGAAAAGCAGAACTGAAAGACTCCAGATAAAATATCTATCTTCTGGCATCTGGGGAGCCTCATCCAATCACTCTCCAGGAAAGCCTGTCTCTTAACATACCTCTCTCTTAACTACAAATAGGCAATCTAGGATCCGATCTATAAGAAAGAGGACCAGATGGAAAGGGGGGCTAAGATAAATAAAAAATGACTCCAGAAGGGGCGCCTGGCTGGCTCAGTCAGTACAGATTGCAACTCTTGATGTCAAGGTCATGAGTTCAAGACCCATGTAGGGCATAAAGCTTACTTTAAAAAAAGAACAACAATAACAAAAATCAGCTGGACTTAATAAACCTTAAAAACAATGATACCAGAAGAAATACATAATTTTGATTATAGGGAATAATTTTTTTAAACCTTGATCCAATGTCCTCAGGGAGATTAGAAAGGTGTTGTCTTCATAAAATGAGAACAGGATGCACTGAAAAGGGATTAAAAAATTATGGAACAAAAAAGAGATCTTTAAAAAAAGTGATAGCAAACTAAAGAAGTCTAAGGAAAGGATGGAAAGGTCCAGGAAAACTTCCAGAAAATAAAACAAAAAGGTGACAGAAGAAATGAAACTAAATGGGGAATGACAAGATACCATTTGCTATAATTTCTTAGAAAATGACTTAAGAAAGAGCCGCAGGAAAAAAAAAAGTTTGTGTGTTTATGGGGTGAGGTGGAGGATAATAGCCAAGAGACAGAAAGCTATGAGGTCCAGGAAACGTAAAAATTACCACAGACAGGAAGGAATCTGAGGAATACAGCTGGCACGCCGTGGGCCTAGAGAGAAACCAGCCCAGAATGGAATAAGAAGTGAAGAGTTCTATGGGGAAAGGGGACTTGATACAATACTTACACAATGCACACTTCGAAAAATGGAGGAAATGTTGAAGGCAACATTGCAAGAGGTAAAAACATAGGCAATTAGAAAATCAGGAAAAACTAAAGCTGTACAAGAAAGCATGTGCAACTGTATTTCACAACTTAACTCTACAGTAAACAATACTGAAAACATCACACACATGTAAACCTTCCTCTTTGATTTTTAACCTTTAGAACAAAAGAGACCATTTAAATATGAGAACTAAATGCACTTATTTCCAATATATAAATTAAAGTACAATGATAGAAGCTGGGAGGTGAAGCATTGAAGAGAGGAGGAGGATTAATATCCTCATTGTATAAAGTGGGGAATCCAAAAATACTGGCAGCAATTGAGAGGCTTAAAAAAAAAAGACACAAAGGTGTAAGTAAATTGCTTACGACTAGAAAGGTTTCTAATCGAGGACATAAAATTAGTGATAGCACGATATGAGGAGAAGCTGGGGAGGTGTATAAGAAAAAGTATAAAAGTAAGGGAAATCACTCTCTGTCCTGGTAAGAAATAAATAACTCTTCAAAATTTAAAAAACAAGGGAATGAAACTAACTATTGTGGCTGATGACTACCTGCTTTGCACCAGGCACCGTTCTAAGTGCTTTGTATGCATTAACTCATCTATTAATTCTCCCCATGACTCCGTAAGAAAAGGAACTGAAACTCAGACAGGTTAAGTAATTTACCCAAAGCACCCAGCTAGGGCCAGAGCCAGAATTCACACCCAGACTGCTGGTCTCCAGAGCCTACACGTTCACCTATTCTGTCTCCCAGGGTAAGAATATCATCTAAAGATATTGATTAACCACCTCAAGAAAAAGCCACAAATTAAAAGTGATTGCTTTCAATTGGGAAAGTGGGTGAGCAGAGCCCTCGGTACTAACTGAGTTGTTTTAACCATATGCACTTATTACTCTGATTTTTTTTTAATTTTAGTAAGGCAGGTGTTGCTTTATAGCAGTGAGTAACAGCTAACCCCAATAACAGGTTGGTGTCTGACACTACCCTTCAAAGATGATGGGAGCAACTGGAGCAAGTGCCCATAAGACATAAGCCTGACTCCTGATGGGACAATCGTCAGCATGGGAGAAACCTTGGTGCTGGACGAAAGGAAGTTGTCTAAGAAAAGTGGGATGATAACATAGGTTAACCTAGAGTCATCAGAGTGAACTCCACCCTTCGACGGATACATCTTCTAGTAATCCCTCGCCCACTCACACAGGCATCCGTGGCTTTACTCCACTCAAAGGCAGCAAGACTCCTGGGAGGAAAACTGAACTCCATGGGCCTTCAATGGCCCCTACTCCTGAAAGAAAGGATGCTTTGGGAATGATCAGAGCAGTGCCCAATAGGGCACCCACTGGGAATCCTACCCAATTACATAGAATAATAATAATGATAATTGATAATATTTATTATGAGCATGTTTAATTGAGCCAGGCTGAGTCTGTAAAACCGTGATTCCCAACAATGTCCAAAGGAGAAGAGCTGAGACTAAGTATATTAAAAAGGTAGATATAACGGTGAAAAGTTGTAACGCAACAAGGAGTTAGTATAATGCAGGTCATTTAATTGTCAATTACTCCTAATATGAAGGGGGGGTCCTTTTCTTTAATAAAGATTTTATATATATTTATGTACTTGACAGAGAGCGAGCCAGAGAGCGTGAACAGGGGAGGGAGAGGGGGAGTGGCAGGCAGAGGGAGAGGAAGAAGCAGAGTGCCCACTGAGCAGGGAGCTGCAGGCAGCCAAAGGACATCATGAAGCACAAGGACCAAGAGCAAAGGCAGAGCAGGAGGAGCGTGCTGGCAGAAAGAGCCAGACCCTGGATGATGCCAAACATTTGCAAATGTGTCTGCACTCTCTGTCCCATTCTTCCATCCTCCGCTATACTTGGCCGGGCCCCGACCCTTGTCTTGGGCCTCCGCTGGGTTTGATGCTGGACAGTGCTCCCTCCTGCCTCATCAGTACCCGGGTGTCCTTGGCCAGCCTGCAGGCACGGCTGTCAGGAGGAGAAAAGGAGGGAAGCAGCCTGCCCTGCCCACCGGCATGGCCGGACAGGACACGGAGCCCTCCCATCCCCACCGACTCCGTACAAGCTCTACAGAGGCAGCAGCACAGAGACTCTCACCAAAGCATCTCCCCGCAAGCAGCTGCAGGCATGCTCCTTGGGCAGGGAAAGGGGAGACTAAGACAGGCTCAAACTCCTTAGCCTGGGCCCCACCCTGGGCTCCCTAATGCTCCCACTCCTGTCTTCCGCACTGC
Organism: Ursus maritimus; assembly: GCF_017311325.1. NCBI lineage: Eukaryota > Metazoa > Chordata > Mammalia > Carnivora > Ursidae > Ursus > Ursus maritimus. The sequence continues at coordinate 45,430,819 of NW_024424564.1, forward strand.
TCCCTGCCTCCATGGTGCTTGGCCCAGAGACCCTCAAGGACCCCTCACTTCCTTCTTCTTTTCTTTTTTTCTTTTTTAATTTTTATTTGAAGTAGGCTCCAGGCCCAACATGGAGCTTGAACTCACAATGGAGAGTCGCAGGCTGTAAGGGCTGAGCCAGCCCATGCCTCTCCTTGCTTCTGGTCCATCACACCTCAGCCTCCAGGCCTTTGCTTATGCTACTCCCTTCCCCTGGAATGCCTTTTCCCCCCTTCCTCACCTTGTAAAAGTGTAGCTGTGTGTGGAAGCCCAGCTCACCTGCTGCCTCCCCTACCAGCTGCCCCCCACTGACTCCAGACTCCCCTTGAATGTGCACTGTCCTGATTGCAGTCCTCTCTGTGTGTTCTCCTCGGTCCCACTCTGAGCACTGCCGGGGGCCTATCTAGTCCCTGCCTGAACTCCTGTTCCAGGGCCTCCCGGGGGACCCTCTGTCCTGGCTCTCCAGGGCACAGCCGGGCTCAGATCTGAGCTGCGGGAGCCACAGCACAGCCAGCTTCACTCACCGCTCAGCAATTCCACTGGTGTCTTGGCTAGCTTGATGAAAAGCTCCTGCAGCCCAAGAACAAATAAGACTTGGTCTCAGATTTCACAGGAATTACCCTTCTGATTCAACATGCTTTGGACAGTTCTAGCAGATTTCTGGAACCTTCCATTTAATTCCTCATGTCTTCATACTCCTGCCATAATATTTTTTATACGAGGAGAAAGAGGAAGAGGGAATTGCAGAAAAACATGGCTGTCCTGATGCCTGAGCCTTGGCAGGACTTTTCAAAGCCTCACCTCCCCCAGGGTGGCCAGGCCAGGCTTGATGTTGGGCCCCACTCCCTCCAACCTCACCCTACATTTGCTCCCTAATGATGGTGGGTCATTTCCTTAGTGCACTCCAGGCTCCTTTAAAGCAATAAGAAAAGCCAGGTTTCTATGGATTGTAGTCAGCACCTGTTAAAGATGTCTTGAACGGGAGGAGAAGAAGAGGAGGAGGACAAAGAAAGAGGAGGAGAAAGGGGAGGCAGGAGGAAGAGGAAGAGGAGGAAGAAGGGGAGGAGAAAGAGGAGGAAAGGGAAGGGAAAAAGGAGGAGCAGGAGGGAGGAGAAGGGAGGAGGGAGGAAAGCAGAGAGAGAGGGGGAGAAGGAGAAGGAAAAACTGAAAGGCTTGTACAAAATCAACCAATCAATCAATAAATCCCAACAGGACCTAAATATAAGCTAGAAAGAGAAAGCTACAAATGTCCTGGAAGACATGTTTTTAAAAAATAATGTACAGTAGGGGAAATTTTTAAGCAAGATGCAAATCCCAGATGCCATAAAGGGGAAATTTCTGTTATCTGACCTCTTAAAAATTGCAAAGGACACCATGAACTAAGTCAGACTACAGGGAGAGGCCAGGAGGCAGTACGCTTGATACTTAGAGCAGAGAAAAGCTAAGCGCGCATGAAACACGACAGACCCCATGAATCAACAGGAAAGACTGAAGACAAGTTTTTAGAGATGTGAACAAACAATTCCCAGGAATGGCACTAACCCAGGGTCACAGAGCTCCCGGTGGGCACCGGCAGGACAGAAGGGAAGACCAGGCCTTGTGACGCAGCTGTCTGAGGAGAAATGGGACTTTAACGATCCCAAGACTTCTAGGTTTGCCTCTGCCGGCATAAACACACAGATAAAACTCACGCCCTCATTGTCGACCCCACAAGTCTACAGTTTGCTGTTTTCAGTTTCGATGCCTGGACCATCTATGCTGTGGCCCTTCCCACCCCCAGCCACTCCCTTCTTTCTGCTGCAGTTTCACAGGCCTGCTCTTCTCTTCCTGCCCCACAGTGGGGGGAACAGAGGGCCCCGTGGGGGGCAGGGAGCAGCCCAGACATCTCCCTGCTCTGGGGCCCCACCCTCCAAGCTCACCAAGGAGCTGAAGCACATCCAGCGGTTCTTACCTGGGAGGACCCAGCTGGGACTCTGTGCAGTAACCACACCCAAAGCCCAAACATATGGACCTAAAGGGAAACTGAAAGCATCCACTTCAAGCAGCTCCTGATGAAATGTACACACCCGGCTGGTCCTAGTGTCCTACCCTCCCTAGTCTGCCCTGACTGCCTCAAAGGGCCAGCCCCACACCTGCGTTCCAGGTCTTCCCTACTCAGCCCTCCTGCCACTGACAGACTGTGGGACCCTCAGCTAATGAGTCTCCCCACAGACGCCCCCACCCCGGGCTTGTTCCCAGCCCCCTCCTCTCTGTCTCTCCCACCGCACTCCCTGGCGTGCCTGCCTTATTCACCTTCCTGTGCCCAACATGCCAGGTGCTCACGGCTCACTTCCCAGAGTGCAGCCACTGAGTGCCACACCCCTGTGGCTTCCAGGCATTTGCTGGTGTAGATCCTTCTGCCAGAAGCACCTGGTTCTACCACCTGGAAAAACCATGCTCAGACTTCAAAGCCCAAATCCGGCATCACCTCGTCTGAGAAGCCCTCCAGCACCCTCCCTGGCAGAGTCCTTGTGCCCTACTCTGCTCCCATGGCACCTAGGGGAGGGGCTTAAATCCCCTGTTGCAGTCACCCTGTCCCTGTCTTCCCCCACCCCTTTGGATCTAATCAGGACTCTCTAGACATGGGGGCCAAGTGCTGTTTGCAGGGATGCAGACGCTTGTGGGAGAGAGCTGAGGAAACACTGCTGTTTCTAGCCCGCTTGTTTCTGCTTGATGACAGATGTATTTCTCTCTAAAGGAGGACTCTTCTAGGATGGCTAGTGTCAGGAAAGAGCAAATGCAAAGAGCCAGCAAGGCCTGTTTCCCGCGTGGTCCCTGAGCAGAGCAGCCATCGTGGCCAGAGCTGAGTGTGTGCCAGGTGCTGGGGGGACACTGGCCATGCAGGAAGGTCTGGTTCCCCCAGCAGCCCTAGGAGAGACAGGCCCCTGCACAGATACAGAAGCTGAAGGGAAAAGGCTCTACGGCTTGGGAGAGCTGTAGCAGCAGCACTGCTGTGGGCTTTTCTGCTTTGCCTTGGCCAAGGGGCTCGGGGTGCGCCCGTACCCCACACCCCACACCCCGTTCCCTGCCCCCACACCTGTGCACATGGAAACCAACCTGACCTTTCCTTCTGGGGTCCCCGGCCGTAGTCCCTGGGGCATCATGGCTCCTCCCCCAGCTTTAAGGGAAGGACAGAGGGACAGAATGATGATGCAAGAATCACACTCCAGGGCTTGAGATGATCAACCCACGGGTGGGCCAGGAGCTCGGCTTGAATTTGCAGATGGAAAAGCCACGTGAGGGAACAGGTGGTGTCTTGGGTCCATTAACTCAGGGAAGGGGCCAAACTCAAGGCCACGTTGACGCTCTGACCTCTGACACTTGGTTAAAGTTGTGTGGGTTTTTTTTGTTTTTTAAAGATTTTATTTATTTATTCGACAGAGATAGAGACAGCCAGCAAGAGAGGGAACACAAGCAGGGGGAGTGGGAGAGGAAGAAGCAGGCTCATAGTGGAGGAGCCTGATGTGTGGCTCCATCCCATAGTGCCGGGATCACGCCCTGAGCCGAAGGCAGACGCTTAACCGCTGTGCCATCCAGGCGCCCCTAAAGTTGTGATTTATCCACCTCTCCTTGTTTATTTCTGGGTCACTTTTCTGCAACCTCCCTTCCTCCTGATTCGTCACCCTGTCGCTAGCACGCCCTGCGCGTGACGAGCCGATGAAACCACTGTGAGAGCAGAAGGCGATGCGATGTCCATTCGAGCTGCGGCCCGATGGGCTAATGTGCATGAGAGCGGATTGTGCACGTGGACGGGCTCCCGGAACACAGCCCCGCAGTGCGGCAACAAGGCCGGGGCTGCAGACTCGTCAGGGGAAGGACAGACATCTGCACTGCGGGGACATGTGCCGAGTCCAGCCCACTTGGGGACCCTAAAGATCTAGTGACTAGAAAATACGGCTCTACTTGACCCCCGAGGATCATAAGAAAAGTCACCCCGGATGACCACAGTTTGAGAGGCAGGGTTCTCGGGCAACATCTTTGGTCAATAAGCCACTCAGCGCACTGTGAAGGCAATACCGCCTCAGTGGGCAAGTCCCCCTCTCACAGCCGAGGGAGGTGTCCCGCAGATGCCGCGGCATCATCAGGTGGAGGCTGGAAGAGTCAGTTGATGGGGGTCAAAACGGCACCCTCACCCAGTGTCTCCATCCCCTGGGCACGGGTGCTTGGCTCAGCCATGCAGGACCTTATGACTTGTGTTTCAGAGCAGGGACCCCACTTCCCGCTTCTCCCTCTGTCTATGGACAGTGTGGGGGGTTGAGCAGAGGCTGCAAATTGGACATAGGACGATGGGGACTTCTGAAGTCATCAGAGTGGCTGGCAGAGACATCTAAAGGGATTGCATCCATGATGACAGCACCCAGTCGCTCATGTGACATGGAAGGGGAGCCACGGGTCTGGGTCACTTCTGACCAGCCTGCCAGCATCACCCAGTGGACCATCCTATTTGTCTTTGCTCCGATCGGTGGTCAAATCCAGCCCTGAGAACCAATTATTAACTTCAGGAAGGCTCAGAACTAAGTATTAAGATGGAAAAATCAAACCAACCATCTTCTCGCATATTCCGACAATTCTAACTTTATTATTACTGCCCTTCCCGTTGCTTGTTCCTCCACACCTCTCTTAAACATGCCCCTGCGTCCTCTTCAGTCCATTCCCCTCACTCTCCAGCCCCCTCGCTCCATATTCCAGGTTCCATGTTCCTTCCTCTCTTTGACATCTCTCTACCCCCTTCACCATCTGCATGAACGCCTCCCTCCCTGGGCTCAGCTACAGAAATGCCCAACTCCTCAACACTCCATCCCAAAAACTTTATTTTGCCCTCTTTTCCCCTCTAATAAGGTAACTCCATGTCTTTGTCCCACACATGTCCCTGCTCCCTGCCCTGCTCTGAGGTCATGGAGTCGGGCCCTCCGTCAGACTTTCATAGATCTTGGTGAGCTCCTCCAACTTGCGCTCCAGCTCCCGGGCATCCTGCCTCAGCTCTTCAGCTGACTCTGCCTTTGCCCCCTCCTTCAAGTGACTTGAGTCTTTCACAAGGTTGTACACATCCATTGCAAGGAAGAGACCTGCGGTGGCCGCACCCATGATCCGGGCTCCTTTGCTCATTGCCAGAGCAGTTCCTCCAAAAGCTTTCTTCACCTGCCTGCCACTTCGAACTGAGACACTCCGAGCTGTCATGACGCGCCTGGCATTGACTACTAGACGAGGTTTGACTCTGGCGAGCTTGATTGCACGAGCATTCTTCGCAATGTTTTGCAGGGCTTGAATGCATTTCCCTGTTAAGGAACTAATCTGGGGTATGCAGTCACGCAGAACCTTTGCAAATACATCACCTTTGTCAAATTCAGCTGATGTCAGTTGACTGGCTTGGGCTTTTGCGGACGACTCACTTGAGTATTCCACGATGCTGGTAGACACTTCGGTCACAGCGGCTGCAGCTCCCAGCCCTGCTCCAGTTGCCAAGAGTGTCAGACTGGCCCCTGCTGTTATAGGAGCCAGACCCAGACCAAGGATGGTCAGGATGCCAGACGCAGCGCCAGCGGAGCCAGCTACGATCTTGGAGATGGTGCAGTTCTTGTGTAGCCGGTCAACATCATCTGCGAGCTCCCGGAGCTTTCTTATACGCTCCTCAAGATCCAGTTTCAACTGGGGAAACACACTCAAAAACCTCTCCCTAGCCAGCTTATCTTTGACCTCCATATCCATGGCTCCTTCCAGCTCATTAAGAGCTTCTCGTAGTGTATCCGCTTCCTCCCTGCAACAGTGAAGGTGAAGTGATTAAGACAAGCTTATCTGTAAAGGGGGCTTCATTCCATCGATCCTACATAAACCACAGAATGTTTACTGTAAATCAAATGGAAAAGAATTTTACAAATATGAAGACATTTTCTTGCAAAGTTAAACACACTCTGTACATTGCTCATGCTCCGTCCATTAAGAAATAAGTCAGTCCATGTCAACTTAAGAAGCTCTTGAGTGGTGGTACTGGATGAAGATGGCTTCACAGTCAAGGACAGGTCCACACAGTCAGCAACACAGTGTCTGTATTTGGGAACTCCATAGATGAACAAAGGGAAGTGGGGTTGGAGCAAAAAACTTTTATTGGAGAATCTTCGTGTGTAATGAAGGATTAACCTCACCCACAGAGAGGTCTGCACTTTGCCCTTGGCACTAGGAAGTGACCTATAGGCCCCACCTAGGATGTCAAGTGTCCTAGAACGATAGGACTGTCTTCCTTTGCCTGGACCTAGGGTCACTGGCCAGTCTCAGAGATGATGTATGATGGGGGCTGTGGGGCATGTGTTGTCAGTTCTTACCTAAGGAGGAACTGGAAACTCCTTAGTGTGACTTCCATGGGGAGCTGAGGATGACAGGTCAGCCATTTGAGGAGCAAGTGATTGAGCCCCAATAAAACTGTACACTGAGCATGGGCTGACAAAGACCCTCTCCTTGACCAAACGTTATCCAGGCTCGTCTGAGCCTCCTCGTGACTAGGCCTTGACCTTGGTCTTCTGTGCTCTGTCCGTGACAGCCTATTGCGCCCAGTCTTAGCAAGAACCCATTGAGTCAGGTTAGCAAGAATCCTCTCACCTTGATGTCTCCTCTTAGTGATTTCCCATCCTCTCCCCTGCCCTGCTCCTTGACTATAAATTCCTAGTTGTCTTCATGGTATACTGAGGTGAGCCCCATCTCTCCCCCCTATGTCAACACTCTTGACGCCTAGGGCATGAATTAAGTCTTCTTTACCATTTTAGTAAGTATCACAATGATTGCTACTTTCACAGTGTGAGCTTCTCTGGTTGGCAATGCCCCAGGTGCACTGCCACACACTGAATACAGGACAGCAAGGACGCCTGAGGATAATGAAATATTTTCACTGGAAACCCTCCCAAACTCTGCCCCAAGTGTCTCTCTCTTTGGCTGATGGGAACCTGTATCCTTCCCTGTAACACAGCGTAACTGACAGTGTAAGCTCTCGCTGAGCTCAGTGAGTGCTTCCAGGGAATCATCCAATCACAGGGTGCTTTGGGACACCATCCCCAATTTGCAGTGGGTCCCGACAGTAAAGGCGGTCTTAGGGATTGTGCTCTCAGACTTTGCAGTTTGGCTAACTCTGGGCACTTGGAATTTAAGAAAACAAAACATCGGAGTGAGAAGGCACCTTAACGAGCATCTTGCTTGGCACCTGCTCTCTCCTCCCAGACTGATGTCCTCTGCTGGGGCCCAACCACTGCCCCAACTGACTGTCAGGAAGGACACCCAATACCCTGCTTCCCCTCAGACTCTCCAGCTCATGGCATGGACTCCCGAGCCACCACCCAGCATCCCGACCTAACAGGTGTCACCAGCCTAATTCACACCTAGCTGGTACCCAAGGCCATGTGCAACTTTCTGACAACTCTTAAAGATGCAAGAGACTCTGGGAACCTTCTATATGAATCACTAAACCGGAAATGACCTGCATTTGGGCAAGCTAGTGGAGGAAGTACTTTCCTCCCTGGGGGGGATCTCTGAGGCTCAGAATCCCCAAAGAGTACGGAATTGGCAGTTAGCATGGAGCTGGGAGTTGTCACAAAGCCACACGACCACATCCTATTGGTGTGGGGCTGCTCTATGTAGAAGAGAAGAGGCTTCCAAATGGTAGTCAAGACCCGCCAGCAACCAGACATGTATGGAGGAAACAGCCCCCAGGGCCCTGTATGCCCACTGGTGAGGAGATCAAAGAAGGGATTAAAGAAATGTCCCCTCTCCCAATCACAAGGCCTCTGCTAGGTCCCCGGTCTCCTCAAGTTTTGTGCCCTAGAGAGTCACTCAGTCTCAGCCCAGTTCCCCAAGCATAATTGTCTTCCAACAAGGACCCACCTGTTGTCTATCCTGACCGCCAGCTCTGGCCCTGGTCCAGGTCTCCTGGGCCTTTGGGCAGGAGGACTGCACTTGGTTCCTCACCTTTGACCTCGCATTCACACTAAGGCCTTCGTCACAATCTTATCAGACTGAATTACTGTTTCCATTGAATAAATGACAAATCTGAGACTCCGAAACATCCAGCCCCAGAGCCCCAGAGCTGGGCAGAGATGGAGTCAGGATCCAACCCTGCTCAGTCCAATTTCACTCCGGCCTCCGCACCTCATGGGCCAGCAGGATCCTGCATGTTCCTAGAACTCCGCTGATGGGGAGGGAAGTCTCTAGTTCGAATCCCCAGGTTCATAGACTGAGGTGTCAGTGTTCTTTGCACTTGTCCCAGAGGAAGCCATGCTTGGCCCACATCTGCAGAAAGAAGACCCTTGGCCCCTGTCTCTTCTCAGCAATCTCCTAAAAAGTTAACATTAACTGAGCACCTACTGTGTGCCAGTCAATGTGCTAAGCCCTTTACATGCATTATCTTCGTTACTTCATGATGAAACAAGAGACCAAGGCAGAGATAGGTCTCTTTTGGGTTAAGGCCAAGGTCCCATCACCTGCCCTCTGCAGGTTTCGCCTCTTCTCAATCCGAGGCCATTCACTGCCAGCAAATGTCAGGGAAGACATATTCCTCATGGATTGTTGAGAAGGAGCATACTCAACCCCAACCCCAGGATACTGCCCTGCACATCCTGGGGCATCCCCGGGCATTACCTGGACAACGTGGCCTCAGCCACGAATCGGTCCCAGGCTTCATGGTCAGTCAGCAAGAAGTGCAGTTCCTCTCGGCTCACTGAGTTCTGGAAAGACTCAATGACTTCCTCGACAAGTGCTTCGCTCTCTAGATGGAAAGAAAAAAATGAAGGGTTGTTTAGTTTTTTCCTTTCCCTGCTTCACTAAGGGAGACAGGAAACCAGGGCTTAGCTTGAGGGAAGCCACAGCGCTAAATCTCTGTATTCTTAGATTGGGGGAGTGGGGCGTGGGGAAATAGCTGAGAGCCGGCCTAGGCAGGGATATTGAGATCAATAGAATCAGTTCCTGCTCCGCTTTCTAATTGGTAAGCAGGTGCTTATAGTGGGGACACAGGACACCTGCCCTCACTTAGCCGTGGGGGGGCCAGGGGATGATGGGGGAGGGGAGTTTTCTACCTGGCACTAACAGGTTCCAGGTAGAGGGGACACCAACAATACTTAGGGAGGACATATTGTGTAGTAGGCCATGGCCCAAATTACAGAAAAACATATTACATTTGATCCTCATGACAACATGAGGAAATATTCTCATTTTACAGTGAAGGTTAAGTAAGGCACTCCAGGTCACACAGGTGGGAGGTGGCAAAGACCACAGTGGGGTCCAGGTGAGTGGCTCATTGACCCTGTCTGAGCAGTCAGGCTAGCAGCAGTGTGACAGCTGGAAGGAATGGCCTCTGTCCTGAAGCCCCACAGTCATCCTGAGTCATGCTGTAGGCCCGGACAGGGCAAGAGGGCAGAAGAAGCCTCCAAGTTTGCTGGTCTACCCCCTCCCCACACCCTGCCTCAGGACCCCTTTCTTCCTTCCTTTCCATTTTGCTGTCCCCAACCTCCCTGTGGGCTGTCCTGACCTCACTTCTGGGTCATTTGATGGATTTGAGGGCGGCAGGGAGAGGCAGGAAATGAGGACCTCAGCCATGACCCTGAGAGGACAGGAGGGAGGGGTCTCTATAGACTCCTGGTTTGGGGACTCCCCTTGACCCCTTTTGGGGGCTCAAGGACCCTTCAAGGGACTGATTCCTCTGTAGTTTTACTCAGCTGGAGGTACCCCTGCAGTTCTAGGAATCATCCAGAGAAGTGGAAGTTGACTACCTGGGCTGAGCCCATGTGCTCCTGAGGTCATGGTGCCGGCAGTAGGATCTGACTGTTTTTCCTCGCGTCTGCGTCCCGGGTGGAAGGAGGTGTCGCTTCACCTCTGGGGAAGAGAGAACAAATCGTGTGGTCAAATGTGAGCCACCTGTGGCAGCAGGAAGCAGCGAGGGGCCAGGTCTCTGGTGCTTCCCTCTGGGATGCTTACAAAAGCCAAAGTAGACTTTACCCGATGCACTTGTCTGTCTACGGGCTTCTGCCAGCGGATATTTAAGGAAAGTTACTCACCTCACTCCAGCTCACTCCCAAGGCACGCCAGACTCCTACCGTCCTGTTGGGGTACAAGGAGAAGATAATCGGACAAGGAGACTGCCATCTGAGAAGTTATAGAAGCAATACAACCAAACACAGAAGAAAAGATGGGACAAATGCTCTGGAAATTCCTCAAGGTCAGGAACGTGTGTGTCTACTAATTGCTAAGAGCTAATACGGATCAAGTGTCTACGACAGGCAGGGCTCCTTACGTGCTCCCTCACTGACCATTCTCACACCCCCAGGGGGTGGGTGCTCTTGTGGCTCCCACTTGAATGGGGAAGACAGCAGCACCTCAACTTAGGTTAGTCCACTGTTCACAACAGTGCTAGAGCCAGGACTTGAACCCGAGTGTCTCTGAGCCAAATCCCATGTTTGTGATGACTGTGCTCTACTTCCTTGAATATACAAAAACATTTATTCATATACAGTTGATTTTTCAACAATACAGGGGTTATAGGTACCAACTCCATCCCTGTGCAGTCAAATTCATACATAACTTCGGACTTTCCCAACACTTAACCACTAATAACCTACTCTTGACCAGAAGACTTACCAATAACATAAACAGCTGACCAACACATAGTTTCTATGTTATATGTATTACGTACTGTATTCTTGCAATACAGCAAGCTACAGAAAAAGAAAATGTTAAGAAAATCATAAGGAAGGGGCGCCTGGGTGGCTCAGTCGTTGAAGCATCTGCCTTCTGCTCAGGTCATAATCCCAGGATCGTGGGCTCAAGCCCCACAACTGGCTCCCTCCTCAGTGGGGAGACTGCTTCTCCTTCTCCCTCTGCCTCTCCTCCCTGCTCATGTGCTCTCTCTCTCTCTCTGTGTCAAATAAATAAAATCTTAAAAAAAAATCATAGGAAGAGAAAGTACATTTACACTAGTGTACATATATTTAATGAAAAAATATGCATAGAAGTAGATCTCTGTTGTTCAGCTTGTATTGTTCAAGGGTCAACTGTAGAAGTGTTTATTTGTAAATGACTCTTCTCATTCCACAATGAGGACTTGCATCAGGAACCAGTCTTTGTCTGGATCAATTTCCTGGTGTCACAGCTTCCCAAAGCCTGTGTCTTCCCAAAGCCCAATGTCCTCCTTGCTTCCACAAGATTATTCATCCCACTGGGCCTGGAGTCCTGCGAGGTCCTGGTACAACCCCACAGCCCTACTTTGGATTGTCAAGCCTTCCCGATAATGCCCAGTTCTCTCTGCTGTCCTCCGCCAACTTTGAACCTTAGACTGCTTCTAATTCTTTATCTAAATGATACTGCAAAGAACAATCTCCTTGTAGAAAACTTTGCATTTTGCATTTGAGATTGTTTCCTTAAGACATTTCTAGAAGCAGGATGACTGGGTCGAAAGTATCGACATGTACAAATTTTTTCATACCTAGAGCCACACTGTTATGAAAAAAAATTATACCAGTTCACATTCACACTCACACTACATGACACTGTCCACCATTCTATTCTTACCAGTTCTTCATCGTCTTTTTTAAAAAAACAGACCCTTATAGAGCGAGAATTTATTTTAGTTTTGTTATTCTCTTGCCTTAGGAGATGAGGAAAGACAGCAAATGTTGATTAGGTTTAAGTATTATTTTTTTAAAAGAGTTTATTTAGGGGCGCCTGGGTAGCGCAGTCGTTAAAGCATCTGCCTTCGGCTCAGGGCGTGATCCCGGCGTTCCGGGATCGAGTCCCACATCGGGCTCCTCCGCTGGGAGCCTGCTTCTTCCTCTCTCACTCGCCTGCTGTGTTCCCTCTCTCGCTGGCTGTCTCTCTGTCACATAAATAAATAAAATCTTTAAAAAAAAAAGAGTTTATTTATTTATAATTCGTGAGAGACAGAGAGATTGAGAGAACGAGTGGGAGGAGGGGCAGAGGGAGAAGCAGACTACCCATGGAGCAGGGAGCCCGACACAGGACTCGATTCCAGGACCCCGGGATCATGACCTGAGCCGAAGGCAGACGCTTTCCCGACTGAGTCACCCACGCACCTTCAGCATTATTTTTTTTAAAGTTTATTTATTTATTTTTTTAGTAATCTCTACACCCAGGTTGGGAATCAAACTCACAACCCCAAGGTCAAGAGTCCCATATTTTTCCAAATAAGCCAGCCAGGTGCCCCTAGGCCCTCTTCGAAGAAGGCAAAAGAGCATTTATCAACTACCCCACTGAGACCTGACTGAAATGATAGTAAAGATATAAAAAAAACTAATGATAAGAGTGACTCACATTTGTGGCCTTTGCTCTGCACTGGTAATTTCTCCAAGACTTTACAAATAATAACCTATATTCTTCCAATAATCATGGAGTTGTGTGTGTATCATTTGCTTTCCTGCTTACAGATAAGGGAACTAAAGCACCGATACATGACTTGCCCAGAGTCAGAAATCTAGTAAGTGGGGGTTGCCTGGGTGGCGCAGTCGTTAAGCCTCTGCCTTTGGCTCAGGGCGTGATCCTGGCGTCATGGGATGGAGCCCCACATCAGGCTCCTCCGCTATGAGCCTGCTTCTTCCTCTCCCACTCCCCCTGCTTGTGTTCCCTCTCTCGCTGGCTGTCTCTATCTCTGTCAAATAAATAAATAAAATCTAAAAAAAAAAAAAAAAGAAATCTAGTAAGTGGTAGACTGGGTTCAAGGGTTCAAGGTCCTACCTGCTGGACTCAAGAACCCATACACCGTCTCTCCTCATTCTGCTACCGGTTTAAAAAGAGAATGGTCCAACAGGAGTCCAGAGGTTTAGACAAATGTTTGAAGGCAGACTGGATGGAGAATTGATAGCTCAATAAAGAAGACGAGAGGGAGGTACCATCAGAAAAACAGAGAGAGAACAAGGCAATAGGCAAGAAGAATGGTCTGCTAGGTACAGCTTCAGAAAGGGAGACAGAAGATGAGAGGGAGGTGGAGGGAAGCAGAGGAAGGTTACCAACCCCTCACCTGATCCTATATTCACAGCAGTCTAGGTCTACACCAGATGGGGAAAAGCAGAACTGAGAGACTCTGGATAAAATACCTGTCTTCTGGCATCTAGGGGGCCCTCATCCAATCACACTCCAGGGAAGCCTGTCAGTCAACTTACCTCTCTGTAAATATGAATGGGCAATCAAGGGTCACATATATAAGAAAGATGAAAAGATGGAAAAGGTGACTAAGGTAAATAAAAAATGACTCCAGAAGGGGCACCTGGCTGGCCCAGTTAGTAGAACATGCAAGTCTTGATCTCAAGGTTATGAGTTCGAGCCCCACAGTGGGCATAGAGCTTACGTTTAAAAAAAAAAAAAGACCACAAAAATCAACTGGACTTAACAAACCTCAAAAACAATGATACCAGAAGAAACACGTAATTTTGATTATAGGGAATAATTTTTTAAAACTTGAACCAATGTCCTCAGGGAGATTAGAAAGGTGTTGTCTTCATAAAATGAGAACGGAGTGCAGTAAATAGGGGAAAAAATAATGAGAAAAAAAGAGATCTTAGGAATTAAAAAGTGATTGACAAACTAAAGAAGCCTACGGAAAGGCTGGAAAAGTTAAGGAAAACTTCCAGAAAAGAAAACAAAAAGGTGACAAAGAAATGGAACTACATGAGGAATGACAAGTTACCATTGCTATCAATTCTTAGAAAATAACCTCAGAAAGAGCTGCAGAAAAGAAAAAGTGTGTGTGTTTACGGGGTGAGGTAGAGGATAATAACCAAGACACCAAGACACAGAAAGATAGGAGGTCCAGGAAACAGGAAAATTAACATAGACAGAAAGGAATCCAAGGAATACAGCTGGGCATACTGAAGGCTTACAGAGCATCCAGCCCAGAATGGAATACGAAGTGAAGAGTTCTATGGGGAAAGGAGACTTATAATAATATATTTGATATAATACTTAATATAATGCACAGTTCAAAAGAAAAGGAGGAAATGTTGAAGACAACATTACAAAGCATAAAAACAAAGGCAATTAGAAATCAGGAAAAACGAAAGCTGCCCAAGAAAGCATGTGCAACTGTATTTCACAAGCTAGCTCAACAGTAAACAAAACGGAAAATATCACACATATGTAAACCTCCTTGTTCAATTTTTAACTTCTAGAACAAAGGAGACCCTTTAAATATGAGAACAAAATGCACTTGTTGCCAATCAATATGTAAATTAAAGTACAATGGTAGAAGTTAGGAGGTGAAGCATTAAAGATGGGAGGAGGATTAGCCTGGGACCTGGGGCTGGAGCAGCAGGTTCCCCCTCATCTACATAACCTTGACCATGATCCTTAACTTAAAGAGCTGTTTGGAGGGTCAGTAGATGGGCAGGGACACCCAACCTCCCAGCTTACCAGGGAATCTTCCTCTGAGCTGAAGCACATCCAGGGGTTCTTACCTTGGAGGACCCGGCTGCGAGTCTCTGCGGTAACCACACCCGGAGCCCAAACATATGGACCTAAAGGGAAACTGAAAGTGTCCACTTCCAAGCAGCTCCTGATGAAACAAACACAGCTGGCCGGTCCTAGTGTCCTACCCACCCTCGGCTGCCCTGACTGCCTCAAAGGAACAGCCCCACACCTGCGTTCCAGGACCTTCCCTGCTCAGCCCTCCTGCCACTGACAGACTGTGGGACCCCTCAGCAAATGAGTCTTCCTACAGACCCCTGGGGGTTGTTTCCAACCCCCTCCTCTCTGTCCCTTCCACTGCACTCCCCGGCGACTCCCCGGTGTGCCTGCCTTATTCACCTTCCTGTCCCCAACATGCCAGGTGCTCACAGCTGACTTGCCATAGTGCAGCCACTGAGTGCCACACCCCTGTGGCTTCCAGGCATTTACTGGTGTAGACCCTTCTGCCAGAAGCACCTGCTTCTATCACCTGGAAAAACCATGCTCAGAATTCAAGCCCAAATCTGGCATCATCTCCTCTGAGAAGCCCTCCAGCACCCTCCCTGGCAGAGTCCCTGTGCCCTACCCTGCTCCCATGGCACCTGGGGGAGGGGCTTAAATCCCCTGTTGCAGTCACCCTGTCCGTGTCTTCCCCCCACCCCTTTGGATCTAATCAGGACTCTCTAGACTTGGTGTCCAAGTGCTGTTTGCAGGGATGCAGACGTTTGCGGGAGAGAGCTGAGGAAACGCTGCTGTTTTCTACCCGGCTTCTTTCTGCTTGATGACAGATGTCTTTCTCTCTAAAGGAGGACTCTTCTAGGAAGGCTAGTGTCAGGAAAGAGCACATGGAAACAGCCAGCGAGGCTGCTTCCCACGTGGTCCATGGCCAGAGCAGCCACGGTGGCCAGAGCTGAGTGTGTGCCAGGTGCTGTGGGGATACCGGCCACGCAGGCAGGTCTGGTTCCCCTGGCAACCCTAGGAGAGATGGGCCCCTGTACAGATACAGCAGCTGAGCGGAAAAGGCCCCACAGCTTGGGAGAGCTGTAGCCACAGCACTGTTGTGGGCTTTTCTGCTTTGCCCTGGCCAAGGGGCTGGGGGTGGGCCCGTACCCCGCACCTCACCCCCACACGTGTGCACATGGAAGCCAACCTGACCCTTCCTTCTGGGGTCCCCAGCACATGTCCCTGGGGCATCATGGCTCCTCCCCCAGCTTTGAGGGACAGACAGAGTGACAGAATGATGATGCAAGAATCGCACTCCAGGGCTTGAGATGATCAACCCACGAGTGGGCCAGGAGCTCGGTCTGAATTTCCAGATGGGGAAAGCCAGGTGAGGCAACAGGTGGTGGCTTGGGGCCAGCAACTCAGGGAAGGGGCCAAACTCAAAGCAACGTTGATGCTGTGACGTCTGAAAGTGGGTTAAGGTTCTGTTTTATCCACCTCTCCTTGTTTGGTTATTTCTTGGTCACTTTTCTGCAACCTCCCTTCCTCCTGATTCGTCGCCCTGTCGCTAGCATGCCCTGCGCGTGACAACCCGATGAAACCACTGTGAGAGGAAGAAGGCGATGAGATGTCCATTCGAGCTGCGGCCCAATGGGCTAATGTGCATGAGAGCGGATTGTGCACGGGACGGGGTCCCGTAACACAGCCCCACCGGGGCTGCAGACTCATCAGGGGAGGGACAGACATCTGCACTGCGGGGACATGTGCCGAGTCCAGCCCACTTGAGGACCCTAAAGATCTAGTGACTAGAAAATATGGCTCTACTTGACCCCCGAGGATCACAAGAAAAGTCACCCCGGATGACCACAGTTCCAGAGGCGGGGGTCTCGGGCAACATCTTTGGTCAATAAGCCACTCAGGGCACTGTGAAGGCAATCCTGCCTCAGTGGGCAAGTCCCCCTCTCACTGCTGAGGGAGGTGTCCGGCAGACGCCAGGGCATCACCAAGTGGAGGCAGGGAGAGTCAGCCGACGGGGGCGCACAACCGGCACCCCGCCCAGTGTCTCCATCCCCTGGGGACGGGTACCTGGCTCAGCCATGCAGGACCTTATGACTTGTGTTTCAGAGCAGGGACCCCACCTCCCGCTTCTCCCTCTGTCTATGGACAGTTTGCAGGGGGGAGTAGGGGCTGCAAACTGGACATAGGACAATGGGGACTTCTGAAGTCATCAGAGTGGTTGGCAGACACATCTAAGGGGATTGCATCCATGCTGACAGCACCCGGTCGCTCCTGGGATGTGGAAGGGGAGCCACGGGTCTGGGTCACTTGTACCAGTGGACCAGCCTATTTGTCTTTGCTACGATCGGTGGTCAAATCCGACCCTGAGTAGCAACTGTCAACTTCAGGAAGGCTAAGAACTAAGTATTAAGATGGAAAAATCAAACCCACCGTCTTCTCGCATATTCCGACAATTCTAACGTTATTATTCCTGGCCTTCCCATTGCTTGTTCCTCCACACCTCTCTTGAACATGTCCCCTGTGTCCTCTTCAGTCCATTCCCCTCACTCTCCAGCCCCCTCCCTCCATATTCCAGGTTCCATGTTCCCTCTTCTCTTTGACATCCACCCCTACCCCCGGGCCATCTGCATGAACCCCTCCCTCCCTGGGCTCAGCTACAGAAATGCCCAACTCCTCAACACTCCATACCAAAAACTTTATTTTGCCCTTTTCCCCTCTAATAAGGTACCTCCATGTCTTTGTCCCACACATGTCCCTGCTCCCTGCCCTGCTCTGGGGTCATGGAATCGAGCCCTCCATCAGACTTTCATGGATCTTGCTGAGCTCCTCTAACTTGCTCTCCAGCTCCTGGGCCTGCCGCCTCATCTCTTCAGATGACTCTGTCTTTGCCCCCTCTGAGTTTCTCACAAAGTCGAGCATATCCATCAGAAGGGAGAGACCTGACATAGCCCTACCAGTGAACTGGGCAATGGCTCTATCTGAGTCTCTCCGTATCATGAGGCGCCTGGCATTGACATAAGCTACCCTGAGGGCACGAACATTCCTTGCAATGTTTTGCAATTCTTGATCGCAAGTGCTTGCTAAGGAAGAAATTTGGGGTTCGCTGTGACGGAGAACCTTTGCAACGATCTTCTCTTTGTCAGTGCCAAGGGATTTCAGGCGACTGGCTTCGGCTTTTGCAGACGACACCTTTGAGTCTTCCAAGAAGCTGGTGGACACGTGGGTCACAGCGGATACTGCTCCCAGCCCCGCTCCAACTGCCGAGAGTGTTAGACTGGCCCCTGCTGTAAAAGGTGCCAGACCCAGACCAACGCATGTCAGGACACCAGACACAACGCCAGCAGAGCCGGCTACCCTCTTAGAGAGGGTGCAGTTCTTGTGCACCCTGTCAACATTATCTGCGAGCTCCCGGAGCTTTCTTATACGCTCCTCAAACTCCACTTTTAACTGGGGAAACTCACTCAAAAACCTCTCTCTAGCCAGCTGGTCTTCGGCCTCCATATCCAGCTTGTCCAGACCTTCACGGACTGCATCTGCCTCCTCCCTGTAACAGTGAGGGTCAAGTGATTAAGACAAGCTGATCTGTAAAGTGGGTTTCATTCCATCGATCCTACATAAACCACAGAACGTTTACTGTAAATCAAATGGAAAAGAATTTTACAAACGTGAGGACCTTGTCTTGCAAAGTTAAACACACTCTGTACATTGCTCATGGTCCGTCACACATGGTCCATCGGGGAATAAGTCAGTCCATGTCAACTTAAGAAGCTCTTGAGTGGTGGGTACTGAATGAAGATGATTCGCAGGCAAGGACAGGTCCACACAGTCAGGACCACTGTGTTTGTAGCCTGCGACTCCGTAGATGAACAAAGGGACGTGGGTTGGAGCAGAAAAACCTTCATTTGGAGAATCTTCGTGTGTACTGAAGGAATAACCTCACCCACACAGAGGTCTGCCCTTTGCCCTTGGCACTGGGAAGTGATTGCTAGGCCCCAACTAGGATGTCAAAGGTCCTAGAACCATAGGACTGTCTTCTTTTGCCTGACCTTTGGCCATTGGCCAGACTCAGAGATGATGTATGATGGGGGCTTTGGGTCATGTGCTCTCAGTTCTGACCTAAGGAGGAACTAGAAAATCCTTAGTGTGACCTCCAGGGGGAGCTGAGGACGACAGGTCAGCCATGCAGGGAGCATGTTATTGAGCCCCAATAAAACTGTACACTGAGCATGGGCTGAAAAAGACTCTCTCCCTGACCAAACGTTATCTGGGCCCTTCTGAGCCCACCTCTTGACTAGGCTTTGACCTTGGTCTTCTGTGCTCTGTCCTTCACAGCCTGTCGTGCCCAGTCTTAGCAAGAACCCTGTTAGGTCAGCTTACTGAGAATCCACACACTCTTCATACGTATCACCATGGACATCTGATCAAATCCCACCTTCGATGTGGAACTCCTTGACCTGGCTTCAGGAAAACCCAGCTGGGTCAGGTTAGCAAGAATCCCCACCTTGACGTCTCCTCTTAGTGACTTCCCATCCTCTGACCCTGCCCTGCCCCATGGCTATAAATTCCTAACTGTCCTCATTCTATTTCTAGTTGAGCCCAAACTCTCTCCTCTATGACAACACTCCAGACACCCAGGGCATGAATTAAGTCTTCTTTACCATATTAATAAGTGTCATAATCATTATTTATACTTTCACAGTGTGAGCTTCCCTGGTGGGCAATGCTCCACGTGCATTGTCACACACTGAATACAGGACAGTAAGGCCTCCCGAGGACAATGGAATCTTTGTACTGGAGACCCTCACAGACTCTGCCCCAAGTGTCTCTCTCTTTAGCTGATGGGAACTTGTATCCTTCCCTGTAACACAGCATAACTGATAGTGAGAGCTCTCACTGAGCTCGGTGAGTGCTTCCAGGGAATCATCGAATCACAAGGTGCTTTGGGGACAGCCTCCACAATTTGCAGTGGGTCCCAACAGTAAAGGCAGTCTTAGGGATAGTGCTCTCAGACTTTGCAGTTTGGCTAACTCTGGGCACTTGGAACTTAAGAAAACAAAACCTCGGAGTGAGAAGGCACCTTAACGAGCATCTTGCTTGGCACCCGCTCTCTCCCCCAGCCTGATGTCCTCTGCTGGAGCCCAGTCACTGCCCCAACTGACTGCGAGGGAGGACACCCAGTACCCCGCTTCCCCTCAGACTCTCCAGCTCACGGCATGGACTCCGAGCCACCACCCAGCAACCCGACCTCACAGGTGTCACCAGCCTAATTCACACCTAGCTGGTACCCCAAGGCCATGTGCAACTTTCCGACATCTTTTAAAGATGCAAGAGACTCTGGGAACCTTCTATGAATCACTAAACCGGGAATGACCTGCATTTTGGCAAGCTAGTGGAGGAAGTCGCTTTGGTGGGGACCTCTGAGGCTCAGAAATCCCCAAAGAGTACAGAATTGGCTGCTGCCTCCTGTGGAGCTGGAAGTTGTCACAAAGCCACACTGCCTCATTCTATTATTGGTCTGGGGCTGCTCTATGTGGAAGAGAAGAGGCTTCCAAATGGCAGTCAAGACCCGCCAGCAACCAGACAAGGTATGGAGGAGACACCCCCTCATGACCCTATATGCCTGGTGGTGAAGAGATAAAGAAGGGAAGGAAGAAATGTCCACTCTCTCATTCACAGGACCTCTGCTAGGTCCCTGGTCTCCTCATATTTGTGCCTTAGAGCGCCACTCAGTCCAGCCCTGCTCTCCAAGCCTACCTAGTCCTCCAACCCAGACCCCACCAACCCTGGTCTATCCTGACCACCAGCTCTGGCCCTGGTCCAGGTCTCCTGGGCCTTAGGACAGGATGACTGCACTTGGTTCCTCACCTTTGACCTTGCGTTCATAATAAGGCCTGCGCCACCATCTTATCAGACTGAATTACTGTTTTCATTGAAAAAATGACAAATCTGAGACTCCAAGACATACAGCTCCAGAGCCCCAGAGCTGGGCAGAGATGGAGTCAGGATCCAACCCAGCTCGGTCCAGTTCCACTCCAGCCTCTGCACCTCGTGAGCCAGCAGGATCCTGAATGTTGCTAGAACTCCGTAGATGGGGAGGGAAGGCTCTAGTCCGAATCCCGAGGTTCACAGACTGAGGTGTTACTGTTCTTCTCACTTGTCCCAGAGGAAGCCGTGCTAGGCCCACATCTCCAGGAAGAAGACCCTTGGCCCCTGTCTCTTCTCAGCAATCTTCTAAAAAGTTAACATTAACTGAGCACCTACTATGTGCCAGTCACTAGGCTAAGCCCTTTACGTGCATTATTTCCACTTCCTCAGGATAAAACGAGCAGATGAAGAGACCAAGGCAGAGACAGGTCTGCTCTGGGTTAAGGCCAAGGTCCCATCACCTGCCCTCTGCAGGTTTCGCCTCTTCTCAATCCGAGGCCATTCACTGCCAGCAAATGTCAGGGAAGACATGTTCCTCATGGATTGTTGAGAAGGAGCATACTCAACCCCAACCCCAGGATACTGCCTCGTACAGACCTGGGTGACCATCCTGGGGCATCCCCGGGTGTTACCTGGACAACGTAGCCTCAGCCACGAATCGGTCCCAGGCTTCATGGTCAGTCAGCAAGAAGTGCAGTTCCTCTATGCTCACTGTGTTCTGGAAACACTCAATGACTTCTTCGACAAAAGTGTAGCTCTCTAGATGGAAAGAAATAAATGAGGGGTTGTTTAGTTTTTTCCTTTTCCTGCTTCACTAAGGGAGACAGAAAACCAGGGCTTAGCTTGAGGGAACCCACAGCGCTAAATCTCTGTATTCTTGGATTGGGGGAGGACGGGAAGGGAAATAGCTGAGAACCGGCCTAGGCAGGGGTATTGAGATCAATAGAATCAGTTCCTGCTCCGCTTTCATATCCGATAAGCAGGTGCTTATAGTGGGAACATGGGGCAAGTCCCCTCACATAGCAGTGGGGGGCCAGGGGATGCTGGGGGAGGGGAGGTTTCTACCTGGCAACAACAGGTTCCAGGTAGAGGGGACAGCAACAATACTTAGGGAGGACACACTTTGGAAGAGACAATGGCCCAAACCATGGAAACACATTATATTTGATCCTCAAAACAACACAAGGAAATATTCTCATTTTACAGGGAAGGTTAGGTAAGGCACTCAAGGTCACACAGGTGGGACGTAGCAAAGACCAGATTGGGGTCCAGGTAGGTTGCCCACTGACCCTCACTGAGCACTCAGGCTGGCACCAGGGTGACAGCTGGAGGGAATGGCCTCTGTTGTGAAGCCCCACAGTCATCCTGGGCCATGCTGGGGGATTGGACAGGGCGAGAGGGCAAGAGAAGCCTCCACGGTTGCCGGTCTTCCTCCTCCCCCTGTCCCGACTCAGGACCCCTTTCCTCCCTCCTTTACACTCTGTTGTCCTCCACCTCCCTGTGGGTTGTCCTGGCCTCACTTCTGGGTCCTTTGATGGGCAACTGGCAGGGGAAGAGAGGAAGTGAGCACCTTGGCCATGACCCTGAGAAGAAAAGAGGAGGGAGGTGTCCCTACAGATCCCTGCGTTGGGGACTCCCTTGATGCCTCCTGGGGCCTCAAAGACACTTCAAGGGACTGATTCTTCCGTAGGTTAACTCAGCTGGAGGCAGCCCTGCAATTCAAGGAATCATCCAGAGAAGTGGAAGTTGACTACCTGGGCTGTGCTCACTGGCTTCTGAGGTCATGGTGCCAATACGAGGATCTCAGATTTTTCNCTACAACTTGCGTGTGTCCCGGCTGGAAGGAGGTGTCGCTTCACCCCCGGGGAAGAGAGAACAAATCGTGGGGTCAAATGTGAGCCAGCTGTGGCAGCATGAAGCAGTGAGGGGCCGGGTCTCTGGTGCTTCCCTCTGAAATGGATACAAATGCCAAAGTAGACTTTACCCGATGTGCTTGTCTGTCTACCGGCTTCTGCCAGCGGATATCTAAGGAAACTTACTCACCTCCCTCCAGCTCACTCCCAAGCCATGTCAGACTCCTGCCATCCTGTTGGGGCACAAGAAGTAGATAATCGGACAAGGAGACTGCCATCTGAGAAGTTATAGAAGCAATACAACCAAACACAGAAGAAAAGATGGGAACAAATGCTCTGAACTTCCTGGAGGTCAGGAACGTGTGTGTTTACTAATTGCTAAGAGCTAATACGGATCAAATGTCTACGACAGGCAGGGCTCCATACGTGCTCCCTCACTGACCATCCTCACACCCCCAGGAGCAGGGTGCTCTTGTGGCTCCCACTAGATTGGGGAAGATGCCTGAGCCTCGGCAGGGCTGTCCAAAGCCTCACCTCCCCCAGGGAGGCCAGGCCAGGTGTGGACATCGAGCCCCACTCCCTCCCCCTTCAGCCTACTTTTAATCCTTAACGAACAGTGGGGGTCATTTCCTTACTGCACTCCAGGTTCCTCTGAAGCCAGAAGAAAAGCCGGGTTTCTATGGATTGTAGTCAGCCCCTGTTAAAGATGTCTTGAACCAGGTGGAGAAGAAGAGGAGGACGAAAAGAAGGAGGAGGAGAAAGATGAGGCAGAGGAGGCAGAGGAGGAAGAGGACGAAAAGGAGAAAGAGGACGAAAAAGGGGAAGGGGAGGAGAAAGAGGAGGAAGGGGAGGGGAAAGAGGAGGAGGAGGGAGGGGGGAAGAAGGAGGTGGAAGGGCGAGGGAGAGGGGGAGAAGAAGGAAAAAACGAAAGGCTTGTACAAAGTCAACCAATCAATCAATAAATCCCAACCGGACCTAAATGTAAGCTAGAGAGAAAAAGCTACAAATGTCCTGGAAGACATGTTTAAAAAAAATAATGTAGAGTTGGGGAAATTTCTAAGCAAGATGCAAATCCCAGATCCCACGAAGGGGAAGTTTCAGTTATCTGACCTCTTAAAAATTAAAAATTGCAAAGGACACCACGAACAAAGTCAGACTACAGGGAGAGGCCAGGACGCAGTACCCTCGATACTGAGAGCACAGAAAAGCTGAGCATGCACGAAACACGATAGATCCCACGAATCAACAGGAAAAGACTGAAGACAAGTTTTTAGAGATGTGAACAAACAATTCCCAGGGAAGGCACTCACCCAGGGTCACAGAGCTCTTGGTGGGCGCAGGCAGGACAGAAGGGAAGACCAGGCCTTCTGATGCAGCTGTCTGGTGAGAAATGGTATTTTAGCAATCCCAAGACTTCTAGGTTTGCCTCTGTCCGCATAAACACACAGATAAAACTCACGCCCTTATTGTCGACCCCACAAGTCTACAGTTTGCTGTTTTCAGTTTCCATGCCTGGACCATCTTTGGTGTGGCCCTTCCCACCCCAGGCCCCTCCTTCTTTCTGCTGCAGTTTCACAGGCCTGCTCTTCTCTTCCTGCCCCACAGTGGGGGGAGCAGAGGGCCCGGTGGGGGGCAGGGAGCCAAGCCCAGACATCTCCCTGCTCTGGGGCCCCCACCCTCCAAGCTCACCAAGGAGCTGAAGCACATCCAGCGGTTCTTACCTGGGAGGACCTGCCTGGGAGTCTGTGCAGTAACCACACCCAGAGCCCAAACATATGGACCTAAAGGGAAACTGAAAGTGTCCACTTCAAGCAGCTCCTGATGAAACAAACACACCCGGGCTGGTCCTAGTGTCCTACCCTCCCTAGTCTGCCCTGACTGCCTCAAAGGGCCAGCCCCACCCCTGCGTTCCAGGTCCTTCCCTGCTCAGCCCTCCTGCCACTGACAGACTGTGGGACCCTCAGCAAATGAGTCTCCCCACAGACCCTCCAGGCTTGCTCTGTTTTATCCACCTCTCCTTGTTTGGTTATTTCTTGGTCACTTTTCTGCAACCTCCCTTCCTCCTGATTCGTCGCCCAGTCACTAGCACGCCCTGCACATGACAAGCCGATGAAACCACTGTGAGAGGAAGAATGCGATGCGATGTCCATTTGAGCTGCGGCCCGATGGGCTAATGCGCATGAGAGCGGATTGTGCACGTGGACAGGCTCCCGAACTCAGCCCCACCGTGCGGCAACCAGGCTGGGGCTGCAGACACGTCAGGGGAGGGACAGGCATCTGCACTGCAGGGACATGTGCTGAGTCCAGCCCACTTGGGGACTCTAAAGCTCTAGTGACTAAATATATGGCTCAACTTGACCCCCGAGGACCACAAGAAAAGTCACCCCGGATGACCACAGGTCCAGAGGTGGGGGTCTCGGGCAGCATCGTCGGTCAATAAGCCACTCAGCGCACTGTGAAGGCAATCCCGCTTCAGTGGGCAAGACCGCATCTCACTGCTAAGGGAGGTGTCTCGCAGACGCCTCAGCATCACCAGGTGGAGGCAGGACAGGCAACGTTGGGGGGCACCTGGTGGTTTAGTTGGTCTGCCTTTAGCTCAGGTCATGATCTCAGGTCCTTCGATGTACCAGGGTCAGACGTTAGCATTTGTTCTGACAGCAAGTGCAAACTCTGTCTTTTAAACCAATCTCATTCCTTCCTGATCCTCTGAGCAACCGGATTCCTACAATCCAGACGCCTAGGGGCCTTTTAAATACTTCGCTGCTGAATTTTTCACAGCCCTACTGAGATTTTTCGCTCCCAGAAGGGCAGTGGGGACGCCACAGCATCTGAACGTCAGGGCCCTCATCCTCCTGCATCAGCGGTAGAACCAAGGGTCCCTGGCATCCAGTGTCCTGTGGCTGAGGCCGGCACGGGCAACTCTCCACATCCCCGTGCATCGTGGGAGGGGGAGGGACGGTTCCCGGGTCCCACGGTCTTCGATCTGAGAGGCTGGCCCCACCAAGGGCCCTTCCTGCTGGATGGACGATGACTTTCAGAGAATGCCGAGACCAGAACCAGGGCGGCTGATCTATTGCTCCTCGCGATACCCCACGCTAACTATCCGAAGGCCTCAAACCTCACACCCTGCGCACCCCTGCCTCCCGTGGGACACTGCAGAGGCTTTGCAGTTCCCAGTTTTGGTCTCTAACAGGATGCATAAAGGATGGTGAGAAAAATAAAAAGCCGTGGAGATGAGCATTATTCCACTCACCGAGGATTAGGAAGCCTGGATAACAAGACTACTTGCTTTGAGTAGAGCCTGCAACAACAGCCTCTTTCCAGCTGGTTAGATTCCTGCCTTGGCCCCAGGCCTGGCTGCGGCAGTTTGTCTACCTGGGGGCCCTGGAATTCCCCATGCCGT
Organism: Ursus maritimus; assembly: GCF_017311325.1. Lineage (NCBI taxonomy): Eukaryota > Metazoa > Chordata > Mammalia > Carnivora > Ursidae > Ursus > Ursus maritimus. The sequence goes on from NW_024424564.1 coordinate 45,456,439, forward strand.
CCCTTGGTCCCCAAATCCTAGCGTGCTGGCATGCATCTTCTCAGGCTAATACGCCATCCAGTACGGGGGGGGGGGTTCTGGGTGAGGCTTGCACCTTGAATCCCCCCAGGCACCCCACCTCCTTCCTCAACTTCCCACACTGCTCGCCTGGCACAGAAGAACAACAGGCCCGTGGAAAGAAATTAAGGGCTCGATTCCTTAACGCTGGGGAAATCCCCGATACCGCCTTCTCTTTAACCCCAGCGCAGAAAATCCCTGGCCATGAGTCCTGAGGGACAACTAGACCAGAAAGCTAAGTGAGGCTTTTCTCGCCTTCTCCCCAGAATCCAATGGCTGGGCTGGTGAAGCCACAGGAACAAGGATGGCCAGGAGCCCCCTCCCAGAAATAGGGCAGGATGAGGGACTGGGAGGAAAAGAAGTCAGGTGGAGTCTGGGAAAGAAAGAAGGAAGAGAGAATCACATGACTCCCTGGTGGGGAAGGGGAGGCCTTGAGGTGCTTGGCATTCCAGGAGGGAGGGAGCGGGGGAGGGAGGGAGGGAGGGAGGAGGAGGAGGAAGTCTGCAGCTTTCAGGGCTCAGTCCTCCTGCCACCAGAAAAACACAGCCACCTGTCCCTTCAATCCCGATTCTGGACACTGGCTGAGAACACACTTGTGTTCAGCCCAATGCCAGATGTACGAAGCGTCCCCGGGAGTCCCGGTGTGGTCTGCGGGGTGCTGAGGTCTGAGGAGGATGACCAGATGGGAGAGCGGGAGCCCAGTGAGCAAGGAGGAGGAGCAATGGAGGACTTGCTCCCCGAGATCTCAGAAGACAAGCCCATCGGGAGGGGAAGTCAGGCCTCCAGAGCCCAGGCAAGCCCCACGTGAACACGACAAAGGTACGATGCATCAGTCCATATTTATTGAAGCCGTCTGTAGAAGACAAGATTGGGAAAGCCACATGGATCAGCAATACACTGTCCCCCACCCCCCCCAAGTGATGAGGACGCTGAGGCTCAGAGAGGCAGTGTCTCTTTGCCCCAAGCTGGTCCATCTCCTCGACATATGGCAAGGTTCCTTGACCTGTCACTGGCATCTGCTTTCTCTTTTCTATTCAACACCACCAACCCCACCTTTTTTTTTTACTTATTTCAAATCAACCACTTTTCCAAAACCACCTTTAGAATTTCATTAGAACTTCAGTGGTCTCGCAGCACACGCCGCCCCCACAGAGCAACGACAACTTGCCAAACGTTCCCCCCACCCTTGTGCCATTGCATGAACCCCTCCCTCACTGGGCTCAGTACAGAAATGCCCAACTCCTCAACACCCCATCCCAAAACCTTTATTTTGCACTCTCTTCCCATCTAATAAGGAACCCACACATGTCCCTGCTCCCTGCCCTGCTGGGGGTCATGGAGTCCGGCCCTCCGTCAGACTTTCATAGATCTTGGTGAGTATCTCCAACTTGCGCTCCAGCTCCTGGGCATCCTGCCTCAGCTCTTCAGCTGACTCTGCCTTTGCCCCCTCCTTCAAGTGCCTTGAGTCTTTCATAAGGTTGTACACATCCATTGCAAGGAAGGCACCTGGGGTGACCGCACCCATGATCCGGGCTCCTTTGCTCATTCCCAGAGCAGTTCCTCCAAAAGCTTTCATCACCTGCCTGCCACTTCGAACTGAGACACTCTGACCTCTCATGATGCGCCAGGCCTTGTCTACTAGGCTAGGTTTGACTCTGGCGAGCTTGATGGCACGAACATTCTTTGCAATTTTTGGCAGGGCTTGAACGAATTTACCTGTTGAGAAAAAAAATTGGGGTATATTGTCATGCAGAAGCCTTGCAGCTATCTCCCCTCTGTCAAATTCACTTGATGTCAGGCGACTGGCTTGGGCTTGTGCGGACGACTCGCTTGAGTATTCCATGATGCTGGTAGACACTTGGGTCACAGCGGATACTGCTCCCAGCCCCGCTCCAGCTGCCGAGAGTGTCAGACTGGCCCCTGCGGTGAAAGGTGCCAGACCCAGACCAAGGAGGGTCAGGACGCCGGACGCAATGCCAGCGGAGCCGGCTACCATGTTGGAGCGGGTGCAGGTCTTGTGCACCCTGTCAACATCATCTGCGAGCTCGCGGAGCTTTCTTATACGCTCCTCAAGATCCAGTTTCACCTGGGGAAACACACTCAAAAGACCCTCCGTAGACAGCTGGTCTTCGGCCTCCATAACCAGCCTGTCCAGACCTTCACGGACTGCATCCGCCTCCTCCCTGCAACAGTGAAGGTCAAGAGATTAGAGAAAAGCTTATCTGTAAAGGGGGCTTCATTCCATCGATCCTACATAAACCACAGACCGTTTACTATAAATCAAATGGAAAAGAATTTTACAGATGTGAGGACCTTGTCTTGCAAAGTTAAACACACTCTGTACATTGCTCATGGTCCGTCACACATGGTCCATTGGGGAATAAGTCAGTCCATGTCAACTTAAGAAGCTCTTGAGTGGTGGGTACTGGATGAAGATGGCTTCACAGTCAAGGACAGGTCCACACAGTCAGGACCACTGTGTTTGTAGCCTGGGAACTCTGTAGATGATCAAAGGGACGTGGGTTGGAGAGGAAAGTTTTCATTAGGAGAATCTTCGTGTGTACTGAAGGACTAACCTCACCCACAGAGAGGTCTGCCCTTTGCCCTTGGCACTGAGAAGTGAACTCGAGGCCCCACCTAGGATGTCAAGGGTCCTAGAACGATAGGACTGCTTCCTTTGCCTGGGCCTTTGGCCACTGGCTAGACTCAGATATGATGTATGATGGGGGCTTTGGGTCATGTGCTGTCAGTTCTGACATAAGGAGGAACTAGAAACTCCTTAGTAACCTCCAGGGGGAGCTGAAGACGATAGGTCAGCCATTCGAGGAGCATGTGACTGAGCCCCAATAAAACTGTACACTGAGCATGGGCTGAAAATGACTCTCTCCTTGACCAAATGTTACCCGGGCTCGTCTCTGCCCTCCTCTGACTCGGCCTTGACCTTGGTCTTCGGTGCTCTGTCCTTGACAGCCTGTCATGCCCAGTCTTAGCAAGAACCCATTGAGTCAGGTTAGCAAGAATCCCCCCACCTTGATGTCTCCTCTTAGTGATTTCCCATCCCCTGCTCCTTGACTATAAATTCCTAGCTGTCTTCATGGTATACTGAGGTGAGCCCCATCTCTTTCCCCTGTGACAACACTCTTGACGCATAGGGCATGAATTAAGTCTTCTTTACCATTTTAATAAGTCTCACAATCATTGTTTATACTTTCACAGTGTGAGCTCCCCTGGTGGGCGTTGCTCCACGTGCATTGTCACACACTGAATACAGGACAGTAAGGTCTCCTGAGGACAACGGAAGCACTGGAAACCCTCTGGCCCAAGTGTCTCTGTGGCTGATGGGAACCTGTATCCTTCCCTGTAACACAGCGTAACTAACAGGGATAGCTCTTGCTGAGCTCAGTGAGTGCTTCCAGGGAATCATCCAATCACAGGGTGCTTTGGGACACCATCCCCAATTTGCAGTGGGTCCCAACAGTAAAGGCAGTCTTAGGGATTGTGCTCTCGGACTTTGCAGCTTGGCTAACTCTGGGCACTTGGAATTTAAGAAAACAAAACCTCGGAGTGAGAAGGCACCTTAACGAGCATTTTGCTTGGCACCCGCTCTCTTCCCCCAGCCTAATGTCCTCTGCTGGGCCCCAGCCACTGACCCAACTGACTGTGAGGGAGGACACCCACTACCCTGCTTCCCCTCAGACTCTCCAGCTCACGGCATGGACTCCCGAGCCACCACCCAGCACCCCGACCTCACAGGTGTCACCAGCCTAATTCACACCTAGCTGGTACCCCAAGGCCATGTGCAACTTTCCAACAACTCTTAAGGACGCAAGAGAATTTGGGAACCTTCTATATGAATCACTAATCCGGAAATGACCTGCATTCAGGCACTTTAGTGGAGGAAGTAATTCCCTCTTTGGAGGGGACCACTGAGGCTCAGAATCCCCCCAAAGAGTACAGAATTGGAAGCTGCCCCCTGGGGAGCTGGAAATTGTCACAAAGCCACACTGCCTCGTTCTATTGCTCTGGAGCTGCTTGCTCTATGTAGAAGAGAAGAGGCTTCCAAATGGCAGTCAAGAACCACCAGGAATCGGACATGTATGGAGGAAACACCCCCAGGGCCCCGTATGCCTGGTGGTGAGGAGATCAAAGAAGGGAGGGAAGAAATGCCCCCTCTCCCAATCATAGGAACTATGCCAGACCCTGGACTCCTCAGGTTTTGTGCCCTCGAGGGTCACTCAGTCCCAGCCCCGCTGCCCAAGCATACTAGTCCTCCAACCGGGAACCCCCATTGTCTTTCCTGACCACCAGCTCTGGCCCTGGTCCAGGTCTCCTGGGCCTTTGGACAGGATGACTGCACTTGGTTCCTCACCTTTGACCTTGCATTCATAATAAGGCCTGCGCCACCATCTTATCAGACTGAATTACTGTTTTCATTGAAAAAATGACAAATCTGAGACTCCAAGACATACAGCTCCAGAGCCCCAGAGCTGGGCAGAGATGGAGTCAGGATCCAACCCAGCTCGGTCCAGTTCCACTCCAGCCTCTGCACCTCGTGAGCCAGCAGGATCCTGAATGTTGGTAGAGCTCCATAGATGGGGAGGGAAGGCTCTAGTCCGAATCCCGAGGTTCACAGACTGAGGTGTTACTGTTCTTCTCACTTGTCCCAGAGGAAGCCGTGCTAGGCCCACATCTCCAGGAAGAAGACCCTTGGCCCCTGTCTCTTCTCAGCAATCTTCTAAAAAGTTAACATTAACTGAGCACCTACTATGTGCCAGTCACTAGGCTAAGCCCTTTACATGCATTATTTCCACTTCCTCAGGATAAAATGAGCAGATGAAGAGACCAAGGCAGAGACAGGTCTGCTCTGGGTTAAGGCCAAGGTCCCATCACCTGCCCTCTGCAGGTTTTGCCTCTTCTCAATCCGAGGCCATTCACTGCCAGCAAATGTCAGGGAAGACATATTCGTCATGGATTGTTGAGAAGGAACATACTCAACCCCAAGCCCAGGATACTACCCCGCACAGACCTGGGTGACCATCCCGGGGCATCCCTGGGCCGTTACCTGGACAACGTGGCCTTAGCCACGAATCTCTCCCAGGCTTCATGGTTGGTCAGCAAGAAGTGCAGTTCCTCTCGGCTCACTGAGTTCTGGAAACACTCAATGACTTCCTCGACAAGTGCTTCGCTCTCTAGATGGAAAGAAAAAAATGAAAGGTTGTTTAGTTTTTTTCCTTTTCCTGCTTCAGTAAGGGAGAGAGGAAACCAGGGCTTAGCTTGAGGAAAGCTAATCTCCCATTTATGGATTGGGGAGGGGGGCGGGGAAATAGCTTAGAGCCCGCCTCGGCAGGTGTATTGAGGTCAAGAGAATCCGTTCCTGCTCCACAGTCATATCTGGAAAGCAAGTGCTTATAGTGGGAACAGAGGGCAAATGCCCTCACATAGCCCTGGGGGGCCAGGGCATGCTGGGGGAGGGGAGGTTTCTATCTGGCAATGACAGGTTCCAGGTGAGGGGACACCAACAATACTTAGGGAGAACACACTTTGTAAGAGCCACTGGCTCAAATCACAGAAACACATTACATTTGATCCTCATAACAACATAAGGAAATATTCTCATTTTACAGGGAAGGTTAAGTAAGGCACTCCAGGTCACACAGGTGGGAGGTGGCAAAGACCAGACTGGGGTCTAGTTCGGTGGCGCATTGACCCTCACTGAGCACTCAGGCTGGCACCAGGGTGACAGCTGGAGGGAATGGCCTCTGTTGTGAAGCCTCACAGTCATCCTGAGCCATGCAGGGGGATTGGACAGGGCAAGAGGGCAGGAGAAGCCTCCAAGGTTGCTGGTCTACCTCTTCACCCTGTTCCGACTCAGGACCCCTTTCTTCCCTCCTTTCCCTTTTGCTATCCCCAGCCTCCCTGTGGACTGTCCTGGCCTCACTTTGGGCCATTTGATGGATTTGAAGGACGGCAGGGGAAGGGAGGAAATGAGCAGTCAGCCATGACCCTGAGAGGACAGGAGGGAGGGGTCCCTATAGACTCCTGTGTTGGGGACTCTCTTGACCTCTCTTGGGGGCTCAAGGAAGCTCTTCAAAGGAATGATTCCTCTGTAGCTTAACTCAGCTAGAGGCATCCCTGCAATTCCAGGAATCATCCAGAGAAGTGGAAGTTGACTACCTGGGCTGAGCCCATGTGCTCCTGAGGTCATGGTGCCAGCAGTGGGATCTGACAGTTTTCCCTACAGCTCGCGTCTGCGTCCCGCCTGGAAGGTGGTGTCGCTTTACCCCTGGCAAAGAGAGAACAAATCGTGGGGTCAAATGTGAGCCAGCTGTGGCAGCAGGAAGCAGCGAGGGGCCAGGTCTCTGGTGCTTCCCTCTGGGATGCTTACAAAAGCCAAAGTAGACTTTACCCGATGCGCTTGTCTGTCTACTGGCTTCTGCCAGCGGATATCTAAGGAAACTTACTCACCTCACTCCAGCTCACTCCGAAGCCACATCAGACTCCTGTCGTCCTATTGGGGCACAAGGAGAAGATAATCGGACAAGGAGACTGCCATCTGAGAAGTTATAGAAGCAATACAACCAAACACAGAAGAAAAGATGGTACAAATGCTCTGGAACTTCCTCAAGGTCAGGAACGTGTGTGTCTACTAATTGCTAAGAGCTAATACGGATCAAGTGTCTACCAGGCAGGGCTCCTTACGTGCTCCCTCACTGACCATCCTCACACCCCCAGGGGGTGGGTGCTCTTGTGGCTCCCACTTGAATGGGGAAGACAGCAGCACCTGAACTTAGGTTAGTCCACGTGTCCACAACAGTGCTAGACCCAGGACTTGAACCTGAGTGTTTCTGAATCCAAATCCCATGTTTGTGATGACTGTGCTCTATTCCCTTGAATATACAAAAACATTTATTCATGTACGGGTGATTTTTCAACATAACAGGGGTTACATGTACCAACAACATCCCTGTGCAGTCAAATTCATACATAACTTCGGACTTTCCCAACACTTAACCACTAATAACCTACTCTTGACCAGAAGCCTTACCAATAACATAAACAGCTGACCAACACATAGTTTCTATGTTATATGTATTACGTACTGTATTCTTGCAATACAGCAAGCTACAGAAAAAGAAAATGTTAAGAAAATCATAAGGAACGGTTGCCTGGGCGGATCAGTCGTTTAAGCATCTGCCTTCCGCTCAGGTCATAATCCCAGGATCGTGGGCTCAAGCCCCACAACTGGCTCCCTCCTCAGTGGGGAGACTGCTTCTCCTTCTCCCTCTGTCTCTCCTCCCTGCTCATGTGCTCGCTCTCTCTCTCTCTGTGTCAAATAAATAAAATCTTAAAAAAAAAAAAGAAAGAAAATCATAGGAAGAGAAAGTACATTTACACTAGTATACATATATTTAATGAAAAAATCTACATAGATCTCTGTTGTTCAGCTTGTGTTGTTCAAGGGTCACCTGTAGAAGTGTTTATTTGTAAATGACTCCTCTCATTCCACAATGAGGACTTGTATCAGCAACCAGTCTTTGTCTGGATCAATTTCCTGGTGTCACAGCTTCCCAAAGCCTGTGTCTTCCCAAAGCCCAACGTCCTCCTTGCTTCCACAAGATTCTTCATCCCACCGGGCCTGGAGTCCTGCGAGGTCATGGTACAACCCCACAGCCCTACTATGGATTGTCAAGCCTTCCCGATAATGCCCAGTTCTCTCTGCTGTCCTCCGCCAACTTTGAACCTTAGACTGCTTCTAATTCTTTATCTAAATGATACTGCAAAGAACAATCTCCTTGTAGAAAACTTTGCATTTTGCATTTGAGATTGTTTCCTTAAGACATTTCTAGAAGCAGGATGACTGGGTCAGAAAATATCGACATGTACAAATTTTTTCATACCTAGAGCCACACTGTTATGAAAAAAATTAAACCAATTCACATTCACACTCACACTACATGACACTGTCCACCATTCTATTCTTACCAGTTCTCCATCGTCTTTTTAAAAAAAACAGACCCTTACAGAGAGAGAATTTATTTTAGTTTTGTTCTTCTCTTGCCTTAGGAGATGAGGAAAGACAGCAAATGTTGATTAGGTTTAAGTATTATTTTTTTAGAAGAGTTTATTTATAATTCGTGAGAGACAGAGAGATTGAGACAACGAGTGGGAGGAGGGGCAGAGGGAGAAGCAGACTACCCATGGAGCAGGGAGCCCGACACAGGACTCGATTCCAGGACCCCAGGATCATGACCTGAGCCGAAGGCAGACGCTTTCCCGACTGAGTCACCCACGCGCCTTCAGCATTATTTTTTTTAAGTTTATTTATTTATTTTTTTAGTAATCTCTACACCCAGTTTGGGAATCAAACTCACAACCCCAAGGTCAAGAGTCCCATACTTTTCCAAATAAGCCAGCCAGGTGCCCCTAGGCACTCTTTGAAGAAGGCAAAAGAGCATTTATCAACTACCCCTCCTGAGACCTGACTGAAATGATAGTAAAGATATAAAAAAAACTAATGATAAGAGTGACTCACATTTGTGGCCTTTGCTCTGCACTGGTAATTGCTCCAAGACTTTACAAATAATAACCTGTATTCTTCCAATAATCATGGAGTTGTGTGTGTATCATTTGCTTCCCTGCTTACAGATAAGGAAACTAAAGCACAGATATGTGACTTGCCCAGAGTCAGAAATCTAGTAAGTGGTGAACTGGGTTCAAAGGTTCAAGGTCCTACCTGCTGGACTCAAGAACCCATACACCGTCTCTCCTCATTCTGCTACCAGTTTAAAAAGAGAATGGTCCAACAGGAGTCCAGAGGTTTAGACAAATGTTTGAAGGCAGACTGGATGGAGAATTGATAGCTCAATAGAGAAGACGAGAGGGAGGTACCATCAGAAAAACAGAAAGAGAACAAGGCAATAGGCAAGAAGAATGTTGTGCTAGGCAGAGCTTCAGAAAGGGAGACCGAAGATGAGAGGGAGGTGCAGGGAAGCAGAGGAAGGTTACCAACCCCTCACCTGATCCTATATTCACAGCAGTCTAGGTCTACACCAGATGGGGAAAAGCAGAACTGAGAGACTCTGGATAAAATACCTGTCTTCTGGTATCTAGGGGGCCCTCATCCAATCACACTTGAGGGAAGCCGGTCAGTCAACTTTCCTCTCTGTAAATATGAATGGGCAATCAAGGGTCACATATATAAGAAAGATGAAAAGATGGAAAAGGTGACTAAGGTAAATAAAAAATGACTCCAGAAGGGGCACCTGGCTGGCCCAGTTGGTAGAACATGCAAGTCTTGATCTCAAGGTTATGAGTTCAAGCCCCACAGTGGGCATAGAGCTTACATTAAAAAAAAAAAACCCACAAAAATCAACTGGACTTAACAAACCTCAAAAACAATGATACCAGAAGAAACACGTAATTTTGATTATAGGGAATAATTTTTTAAAACTTGAACCAATATCCTCAGGGAGATTAGAAAAGTGTTGTCTTCATAAAATGAGAACAGGGTGCAGTAAAAAGGGAAAAAAATAATGAGAAAAAAAGAGATCTTAGGAATTAAAAAGTGATTGACAAACTAAAGAAGTCTATGGAAAGGCTGGAAAAGTCAAAGAAAACTTCCAGAAAAGAAAACAAAAAGGTGACAAAGAAATGGAACTACATGAGGAATGACAAGTTACCATTGCTATCAATTCTTAGAAAATAACCTCAGAAAGAGCTGCAGAAAAGAAAAAGTGTGTGTGTTTACGGGGTGAGGTAGAGGATAATAACCAAGACACCAAGACACAGAAAGATAGGAGGTCCAGGAAACAGGAAAATTAACATAGACAGAAAGGAGTCCAAGGACTACAGCTGGGCATACTGAAGGCTTACAGAGCATCCAGCCCAGAATGGAATACGAAGTGAAGAGTTCTATGGGGAAAGGAGACTTATAATAATATATTTGGTATAATACTTAATATAATGCACAGTTCAAAAGAAAAGGAGGAAATGTTGAAGACAACATTACAAAGCATAAAAACAAAGGCAATTAGAAATCAGGAAAAACGAAAGCTGTCCAAGAAAGCATGTGCAACTGTATTTCACAAGCTAGCTCAACAGTAAACAAAATGGAAAATATCACACATATGTAAACCTCCTTGTTCAATTTTTAACTTCTAGAACAAAGGAGAACGTTTAAATATGAGAACGAAATGCACTTGTTGCCAATCAAAATGTAAATTAACGTACAATGGTAGAAGTTAGGAGGTGAAGCATTGAAGATCGGAGGAGGATTAGCCTGGGACCTGGGGCTGGAGCAGCAGGTTCCTCCTCATCTACATAACCTTGACCATGATCCTTTCCTTAAAGAGCTGTTTGGAGGGTCAGTAGATGGGCAGGGACACCCAGCCTCCCAGCTTACCAGGGAATCTTCCTCTGAGCTGAAGCACATCCAGGGGTTCTTACCTTGGAGGACCCGGCTGCGAGTCTGTGCGGTAACCACTCCCGGAGCCCAAAAATAAGGACCTAAAGGGAAACTGAAAGTATCCACTTCCAAGCAGCTCCTGATGAAACAAACACAGCTGGCCGGTCCTAGTGTCCTACCCACCCTCGGCTGCCCTGACTGCCTCAAAGGAACAGCCCCACACCTGCGTTCCTGGTCCTTCCCTGCTCAGCCCTCCTGCCACTGACAGACTGTGGGACCCCTCAGCAAATGAGTCTTCCCACAGACCCCCTGGGGGTTGTTCCCAGCCCCCTCTTCTCTGTCCCTCCCACCGCACTCCCCGGCGTGCCTGCCTTACACCTTTCTGTCCCCAACATGCCAGGTGCTCACAGCTGACTTGCCATAGTGCAGCCACTGAGTGCCACACCCCTGTGGCTTCCAGGCATTTGCTGATGTAGATCTTTCTGCCAGAAGCTCCTGCCTCTATCACCTGGAAAAACCATGCTCAGACTTCAAGCCCAAATCTGGCATCATCTCCTCTGAGAAGCCCTCCAGCACCCTCCCTGGCAGAGTCCCTGTGCCCTACTCTGCTCCCATGGCACCTGGGGGAGGGGCTTAAATCCCCTGTTGCAGTCACCCTGTCCCTGTCTTCCCCCCACCCCTTTGGATCTAATCAGGACTCTCTAGACTTGGTGGCCAAGTGCTGTTTGCAGTGATGCAGACGTTTGCGGGAGAGAGCTGAGGAAACGCTGCTGTTTTCTACCCGGCTTCTTTCTGCTTGATGACAGATGTCTTTCTCTCTAAAGGAGGACTCTTCTAGGAAGGCTAGCGTCAGGAAAGAGCACATGGAAATAGCCAGTGAGCCTGCTTCCCACGTGGTCCATGGCCAGAGCAGCCACGGTGGCCAGAGCTGAGTGTGTGCCAGGCGGTGTGGGGATACCAGCCACACAGGCAGGTCTGTTTCCCCCAGCAGCCCAAGGACAGAGGGGCCCCGGCAGAGATACAGAAGCTGAGCTGAAAAGGCCCCACAGCCTGGGAGAGCTGTAGCCACAGCACTGTGGTGGGCTTTTCTGCTTTGCCCTGGCCAAGGTGCTGGAGATGGCCTGCACCTCACACCCCGCCCCCACACGTGTGCACACGGAAGCCAACCTGACCCTTCCTCTGGGGGGAAGTCCCCGGCACATGCCCTTGGGGCATGGTGGCTCCTCCCCCAGCTTTGAGGGAGAGACAGAGTGACAGAATGATGATGCAAGAATAGCACTCCAGGGCTTGAGATGATCAACCCACAGGTGGGCCAGGAGCTCGGCTTGAATTTGCAGATGGGGAAAGCCAGGTGAGGGGACAAGTGGTGTCTTGGGTCCAACAACTCAGGGAAGGGGCCAAACTCAAGGGCACGTTGATGCTGTGACCTCTGAAAATGGGTTAAGGTTCTGTTTTATCCACCTCTCCTTGTTTGGTTATTTCTTGGTCACTTTTCTGCAACCTCCCTTCCTCCTGATTCGTCACCCTGTCTCTAGCGCACCCTGCGCGTGATGACCCGATGAAACCACTGTGAGAGGCAGAAGGCGATGCGATGTCCATTCGAGCTGCGGCCCGATGGGCTAATGTGCATGAGAGCGGATTGTGCACGGGATGGGCTCCCGGAACACAGCCCCGCAGTGTGGCAACCAGGCCGGGGCTGCAGACTCGTCAGGGGAGGGACAGGCATCTGCACTTCGGGAACATGTGGCGAGTCCAGCCCACTTGAGGACGCTAAAGATCTAGTGACTAGAAAATATGGCTCTACTTGACCCCCGAGGATCACAAGAAAAGTCACCCCGGATGACCACAGTTCCAGAGGTGGGGGACTCGGGCAACATCTTTGGTCAATAAGCCACTCACCGCACTGTGAAGACAATCCCGCCTCAGTGGGCAAGTCCCCCTCTCACTGCTGAGGGAGGTGTCCGGCAGACGCCAGGGCATCACCAGGTGGAGGCAGGGAGAGTCAGCCGACGGGGGCGCACAACCGGCACCCCGCCCAGTGTCTCCATCCCCTGGGGACGGGTACCTGGCTCAACAATGCAGGACCTTATGACTTGTGTTTCAGAGTAGGGACCCCACCTCCCGCTTCTCCCTCTGTCTATGGACAGTTTGGGGAGGGGGGGAGTAGGGGCTGGAAACTGGACATAGGACAATGGGGACTTCTGAAGTCATCAGAGTGGTTGGCAGACACATTTAAGGGGATTGCATCCATGCTGACAGCACCCGGTCGCTCCTGGGATGTGGAAGGGGAGCCACGGGTCTGGGTCACTTGTGACCAGCCTGCCAGCATCACCCAGTGGACCAGCCTATTTGTCTTTGCTCTGATCGGTGGTCAAATCCGGTCCTGAGTAGCAGCTGTCAACTTCAAGAAGGCTAAGAACTAAGTATTAAGATGGAAAAATCAAACCCACCGTCTTCTTGCATATTCCGACAATTCTAACGTTATTATTCCTGGCCTTCCCATTGCTTGTTCCTCCACACCTCTCTTGAACATGTCCCCTGTGTCCTCTTCAGTCCATTCCCCTCACTCTCCAGCCCCCTCCCTCCATATTCCAGGTTCCATGTTCCCTCTTCTCTTTGACATCCACCCCTACCCCCGGGCCATCTGCATGAACCCCTCCCTCCCTGGGCTCAGCTACAGAAATGCCCAACTCCTCAACACTCCATACCAAAAACTTTATTTTGCCCTTTTCCCCTCTAATAAGGTACCTCCATGTCTTTGTCCCACACATGTCCCTGTTCCCTGCCCTGCTCTGGGGTGATAGTGACAGCTCTCACTGAGCTCGGTGAGTGCTTCCAGGGAATCATCGAATCACAAGGTGCTTTGGGGACAGCCTCCACAATTTGCAGTGGGTCCCAACAGTAAAGGCAGTCTTAGGGATTGTGCTCTCAGACTTTGCAGTTTGGCTAACTCTGGGCACTTGGAACTTAAGAAAACAAAACCTCAGAGTGAGGAGGCACCTTAACGAGCATCTTGCTTGGCACCCGCTCTCTCCCCCAGCCTGATGTCCTCTGCTGGGGCCCAGCCACTGCCCCAACTGACTGCGAGGGATGACACCCAGTACCCCGCTTCCCCTCAGACTCTCCAGCTCACGGCATGGACTCCGAGCCACCACCCAGCAACCCGACCTCACAGGTGTCACCAGCCTAATTCACACCTAGCTGGTACCCCAAGGCCATGTGCAACTTTCCGACATCTCTTAAAGATGCAAGAGACTCTGGGAACCTTCTATGAATCACTAAACCGGAAATGACCTGCATTTTGGCAAGCTAGTGGAGGAAGTCGCTTTGGTGGGGACCTCTGAGGCTCAGAAATCCCCAAAGAGTACAGAATTGGCTGCTGCCTCCTGTGGAGCTGGAAGTTGTCACAAAGCCACACTGCCTCATTCTATTATTGGTCTGGGGCTGCTCTATGTGGAAGAGAAGAGGCTTCCAAATGGCAGTCAAGACCCGCCAGCAACCAGACAAGGTATGGAGGAGACACCCCCTCATGACCCTATATGCCTGGTGGTGAAGAGATAAAGAAGGGAAGGAAGAAATGTCCACTCTCTCATTCACAGGACCTCTGCTAGGTCCCTGGTCTCCTCATATTTGTGCCTTAGAGCGCCACTCAGTCCAGCCCTGCTCTCCAAGCCTACCTAGTCCTCCAACCCAGACCCCACCAACCCTGGTCTATCCTGACCACCAGCTCTGGCCCTGGTCCAGGTCTCCTGGGCCTTAGGACAGGATGACTGCACTTGGTTCCTCACCTTTGACCTTGCGTTCATAATAAGGCCTGCGCCACCATCTTATCAGACTGAATTACTGTTTTCATTGAAAAAATGACAAATCTGAGACTCCAAGACATACAACTCCAGAGCCCCAGAGCTGGGCAGAGATGGAGTCAGGATCCAATCCAGCTCAGTCCAGTTCCACTCCAGCCTCTGCACCTCGTGAGCCAGCAGGATCCTGAATGTTGCTAGAACTCCGTAGATGGGGAGGGAAGGCTCTAGTCCGAATCCCGAGGTTCACAGACTGAGGTGTTACTGTTCTTCTCACTTGTCCCAGAGGAAGCCGTGCTAGGCCCACATCTCCAGGAAGAAGACCCTTGACCCCTGTCTCTTCTCAGCAATCTTCTAAAAAGTTAACATTAACTGAGCATCTACTATGTGCCAGTCACTAGGCTAAGCCCTTTACATGCATTATTTCCACTTCCTCAGGATAAAATGAGCAGATGAAGAGACCAAGGCAGAGACAGGTCTGCTCTGGGTTAAGGCCAAGGTCCCATCACCTGCCCTCTGCAGGTTTTGCCTCTTCTCAATCCGAGGCCATTCACTGCCAGCAAATGTCAGGGAAGACATATTCGTCATGGATTGTTGAGAAGGAACATATTCAACCCCAACCCCAGGATACTGCCCTGCACAGACCTGGGTGACCATCCCGGGGCATCCCTGGGCCGTTACCTGGACAACGTGGCCTTAGCCACGAATCTCTCCCAGGCTTCATGGTTGGTCAGCAAGAAGTGCAGTTCCTCTCGGCTCACTGAGTTCTGGAAACACTCAATGACTTCCTCGACAAGTGCTTCGCTCTCTAGATGGAAAGAAAAAAATGAAAGGTTGTTTAGTTTTTTTCCTTTTCCTGCTTCAGTAAGGGAGACAGGAAACCAGGGCTTTGCTTGAGGAAAGCTAATCTCTCTATTTATGGATTGGGGAGGGGGGGCGGGGAAAGAGCTGAGAGCCCGCCTCGGCAGGTGTATTGAGGTCAAGAGAATCCGTTCCTGCCCCATAGTCATATCTGGAAAGCAAATGCTTATAGTGGGAACCGAGGGCAAATGCCCTCACATAGCCCTGGGGGGCCAGGGCATGCTGGGGGAGGGGAGGATTCTACCTGGCACTAACAGGTTCCAGGTAGAGGGGACACCAACAATACTTAGGGAAGACACGCTTTGTAAGAGGCACTGGCCCAAATCACAGAAACACACTGTATTTGATCCTCATAACAAAATAAGGAAATATTCTCATTTTACAGGGAAGGTTAAGTAAGGCACTCCAGGTCACACAGGTGGGAGGTGGCAAAGACCAGACTGGGGTCTAGTTCGGTGGCGCATTGACCCTCACAGAGCACTCAGGCTGGCACCAGGGTGACAGCTGGAGGGAATGGCCTCTGTTGTGAAGCCCCAGAGTCATCCTGAGCCATGCAGGGGGATTGGACAGGGCAAGAAGGCAGGAGAAGCCTCCAAGGTTGCTGGTCTACCTCTTCACCCTGTCCCGACTCAGGACCCCTTTCTTCCCTCCTTTCCCTTTTGCTGTCCCCAGCCTCCCTGTGGGCTGTCCTGCCCTTACTTTTGGGCCATTTGATGGATTTGAAGGGCAGCAGGGGGAGGGAGGAAATGAGCACCTCAGCCATGACCCTGAGAGGACAGGAGGGAGGGGTCCCTATAGATCCTGTGTTGGGGACTCTCTTGACCCCTCTTGGGGGCTCAAGGAAGCTCTTCAAAGGAATGATTCCTCTGTAGCTTAACTCAGCTGGAGGCATCCCTGCAATTCCAGGAATCATCCAGAGAAGTGGAAGTTGACTACCTGGGCTGAGCCCATGGGCTCCTGAGGTCATGGTGCCAGCAGTGGGATCTGACAGTCTTCCCTACAGCTCGCGTCTGCGTCCCGCCTGGAAGGTGGTGTCGCTTTACCCCTGGCAAAGAGAGAACAAATCGTGGGGTCAAATGTGAGCCAGCTGTGGCAGCAGGAAGCAGCGAGGGGCCAGGTCTCTGGTGCTTCCCTCTGGGATGCTTACAAAAGCCAAAGTAGACTTTACCCGATGCGCTTGTCTGTCTACTGGCTTCTGCCAGCGGATATCTAAGGAAACTTACTCACCTCACTCCAGCTCACTCCCAAGCCACGTCAGACTCCTGCCGTCCTGTTGGGGCACAAGGAGAAGATAATTGGACAAGGAGACTGCCATCTGAGAAGTTATAGAAGCAATACAACCAAACACAGAAGAAAAGATGGGACAAATGCTCTGGAAATTCCTCAAGGTCAGGAACGTGTGTGTCTACTAATTGCTAAGAGCTAATACGGATCAAGTGTCTACCAGGCAGGGTTCCTTACGTGCTCCCTCACTGACCATCTTCACACCCCCAGGGGGTGGGTGCTCTTGTGGCTCCCACTTGAATGGGGAAGACAGCAGCACCTGAACTTAGGTTAGTCCACGTGTTCACAACAGTGCTAGAGCCAGGACTTGAACCCGAGTGTCTCTGAATCCAAATCCCATGTTTGTGATGACTGTGTCTACTGCCTTGAATATACAAAAACATTCATTGATATACAGTTGATTTTTTAACAACACAGGGGTTAGGGGTACCGACTCCATCCCTGTGCAGTCAAATTCATACATAACTTCGGACTTTCCCAACACTTAACCACTAATAACCTACTCTGGACCAGAAGCCTTCCCAATAACATAAACAGCTGACCAACACATAGTTTCTATGTTATGTGTATTACGTACTGTATTTGTGCAATACAGTTAGCTACAGAAAAAGAAAATGTTAAGAAAATCATACGGAAGAGAATGTACGTATACAGTCCCGTCATATATTTAATGAAAAAGTCTGCATAGAAGTAGATCTGTGTTGTTCATACCTGTGTTGTTCAAGGGTCAACAGTATATGTGTTTATTTGTACATGACTCTTCTCATTCCACAGTGATGTCCTGCATCGTGAACCAGTCTTTGTCTTGATTAATTTCCCCGTTCCATACCTTCCCAAAGCCTGTGTCCTCCTTGCTTTTGCAAGATTCTTTATCCCCCAGGGCCTGGAGATCTGCTGAGTCCTGGGAAAATCCTTACAGCTCTGCTATGGACTGCTGAGCCCTCCAGAATGTGCCCACTTCTCTCTGCTGTCCTCCACCAACTTCGAACCTTACATTGCTTCGAATTCTTCACCCAATGATAGTGTGAACAACAATCTCCTTGTATAAAACTTTGCATTTTGCGTTTGAGATTGTTTCCATAAGACATTTCGAGAAACAGGATGACTGAGTCAGAAGGTATCACCACGTACAAATTTTTTCATACCTAGAGCCACACTATTACCAAAAAATTAAACCAATTCACATTCACACTCACACTACATGACAGTGTCCACCATTCCATTCTTACCAGTTCTTCATAGTCTTTTTTAAAAAAAACAGACCCTTATAGAGAGAGAATTTTAGTTCTGTTATTCTCTTGCCTTGGGAGATGAGGAAAGACAGCAAATGTTGATTACATTTAAGCATTAATATCTTAAGTTCACTTTTTTTTTTTTGGAATCTCTATACTGAATTTACAAATCAAAATCACAACCCCAAGGTCAAGAGTCCCATGCTTTTCCAAAGAAGTCAGCCAGGTGCCCCTAGACACTATTTGAAGAAGGCAAAAGAGCATTTATCAAATATCCCACCTGATACCTGAATGAAATGATAGTAAAGGTACTTATAGGTATAAAAATAACTAATGATGAGAGTGACTCACAGTTGTGGCCTATGCACTGCATTGCTCATAGCTGTAAGACTTTACAAATAATAACCTATTTTCTTCCTATAATCATTGAGATGTGTATCGTTTACATTCCTGTTTAAAGATAAGGAAACTAAAGCACGGACTATGTGATTTTCCCAGAGTCAGAAATCAAGTAAGTGCTAGCCTGGGTTCAAACCTGCCTCCTGGACTCAAGAACCCACACACTGCATCTCCTCATTCTGCTGCCAGTGGAAAAGAACAGGAGTCCAGAGCCTTAGACAAATGTTTAAAGGCAGATTGGATGGAGAACTGATAGCTGAATAAGGAAGAGAGAGGGAGGTGCCCTTAGAAAAACAGAGTGAGGACAATAGGCAAGAAGAATGATCTGAAGGCAGAGCTTCAGAGAGGGAGACCAAAGATGAGAGGGAGGTAGAGGGGAAGCAGGAAGAAGGTTACCAACCCCACACTCGATTCTATATTCACAGCAGCCTAAGTCTACCCCAGAGGGGGAAAAGCAGAACTGAAAAACTCCAGACAAAATACCTGTCTTCTGGCATCTAGGGGGGCCTCATCCAATCACTCTCCACGAAAGCCTGTCACTTAACGTACCTCTCTCTTAACTACAAATAGGCAATCTAGGATCCGATCTATAAGAAAGAGGACCAGATGGAAAGGGGGGCTAAGATAAATAAAAAATGACTCCAGAAGGGGCGCCTGGCTGGCTCAGTCAGTACAGATTGCAACTCTTGATGTCAAGGTTATGAGTTCAAGATCCATGTAGGGCATAGAGCTTACTTTAAAAAAAGAACAACAATAACAAAAATCAACTGGACTTAATAAACCTTAAAAACAATGATACCAGAATTAATACATAATTTTGATTATAGGGAATAATTTTTTAAACCTTGATCCAGCGTCCTCAGGGAGATTAGAAAGGTGTTGTCTTCATAAAATGAGAACAGGGTGCACTGAAAAGGGATTTAAAAATTATGGGACAAAAAAGAGATCTTTAAAAAAAGTAATGGCAAACTAAAGAAGTCTAAGGAAAGGTTGGAAAGGTCCAGGAAAACTTCCAGAAAATAAAACAAAAAGGTGACAGAAGAAATGAAACTAAATGGGGAATGACAAGTTACCATTTGTTATCATTTCTTAGAAAATGACTTAAGAAAGAGCCGCAGGAAAAAAAAGTTTGTGTGTTTATGGGGTAAGGTGGAGGATAATAACCAAGAGACAGAAAGTTATGAGGTCCAGGAAACACAAAAATTACCAGACAGGAAGGAATCCGAGGAATACAGCTGGCACACAGCAGGCCTAGAGAGCAACCAGCCCAGAATGGAACAAGAAGTGAAGAGTTCTATGGGGAAAGAGGTCTAGATACAATACTTACACAATGCACACTTCGAAAGGAATGGAGGAAATGTTGAAGGCAACAATGCAAGAGGTAAAAACATAGGCAATTAGAAAATCAGGAAAAACTAAAGCTGTACAAGAAAGCATGTGCAACTGTATTTCACAACTTAGCTCTACAGTAAACAATACTGAAAACATCACATATATGTAAACCTTCTTCTTTGATTTTTAACCTTTAGAACAAAAGAGACCATTTAAATATGAGAACTAAATGCACTTATTTCCAATATATAAATTAAAGTACAATGATAGAAGCTGGGAGGTGAAGCATTGAAGAGAGGAGGATTAATATCTTCATTGTATAAAGTGGGGAGTCCAAAAATACTGGCAGCGACTGAGAGGCTTTAAAAAAAAAAAAAAGACACAAAGGTGTAAGTAAATTCCTTACGACTAGAAAGGTTTCTAATCGAGGACATAAAATTAGTGATAGCATGGGGCGCCTAGGTGGCACAGTGGTTAAGGTTAAGCGTCGCCTTCGGCTCAGGGCGTGATCCCGGCGTTCTGGGATCGAGCCCCACATCAGGCTCCTCCGCTATGAGCCTGCTTCTTCCTCTCCCACTCCCCCTGCTTGTGCTCCCTCTCTCGCTGGCTGTCTCTATCTCTGTCAAATAAATAAATACATAAAATCTTTAAAAAAAAATTAGTGATAGCATGATATGAGGACACGCTGGGGAGGTGTGTAAGAAAAAGTATAAAAGTAAGTGAAATCAGAGAGAAAAAGATGGCGGAGGAGTAGGGGACCCCATTTTCAGCCGGTCCCCTGAGTCGAGCTGGATATGTACCAGACCATCCTGAAAACCCACAGAATCAGGCTGAGACGCAGGAAGATACATCTGGATCTCTACAAATGAACATCTCCAGCGCTGAGTATTGAGGTACAAAGCGGGGAGCTGTGAATCCACGCACAGATATCGGAAGATAAATGGAAGGGGGAGGGAGCCACCGCGTTCGGGCACCGGGAAGCGGTAGCCACCTGCACGGGGGAGCGGGGCGGACTCTCGGAGGGCACCCGCAAGAGAACAGACTGAGACCGTGAGCTCGGGAACACGTGCGCCCAGACTGAAAACCAGAGCTCCGCAGCGCACACTCGAACTAGACTGAAACCAGAGCTCCGGAGCGCTCACTGGAACAGGACTGATGACCCGGGGCTCAGGAGCGCGCGCGCGACCACACTGAAAACCGGAGCTCCGGAGCGCTCACGAACCACACTGGAACAGGGAGTTCGGGAGCCCGTGCAGGAACCGGGGGGCTGCTGGCAGTGTTAGAAGCACAAAGGACAGAGACTTTTGGGCCCTGGAAGTGAGGGCTGGGACACAGGCTGTGGGGCGCACAACCCAGGACGCTGCAGGGTTTTTGGCAGCACCGACAGAAACAGAGTTAAAGTGTCCAAGAGAGCTCAGTGGAGAGCAGACTGTGATCTCTCTGTTCTGAGACAGAGGCTAGGATTTGGCCATTGCTGCTCTGACTCTCAGAAGATCCACAGAAAACCACCAGGGAAACCTGCCAGAGAACAAAAGCCCGGAAATAGCAGCTCACGGTGTGCCCATCCCCATCCCCCCTCACAGGGGACACGGAGACTCTACCCAAATAGGGTTGCCTGAATATCAGCACGGCAGGCCCCTCCCCCAGAAGGCAAGCTGAAAAATCAAAAAGCCCACATCCCTAAGGTCCCTATAAAACAAGTGCACACTGCTTGGGTCCTGGTGAATAATTTGGGCTCTGGGCAACCCCGCAACCTCTTCTCATCAGAACGACGAGGAGGAGAAATCCCCCCCAGCAAAGAAAAGATAATGAGTCTGTGGCCTCTGCCACAGAAATGATGGATATGGATATAACCAAATTGTCAGAAATGGAGTTCAGAGCAACAATGGTCAAGATGATGTGTAGGCTTGAAAAAAATATTAACAAAAATATTAACAAGAATATAGAATCTCTAAGGGCAGAAATGAGAGCGAATCTGGCAGAAATTAAAAATGCTATGAATCAAATGCAGTCAAAACTAGATGTTCTGACGGCCAGGGTAAATGAGGCAGAAGATCAAATTAGTGAACTGGAGGACGGGATGGTAGAAGAGAAAGTTAAAACAGAAACGTGGCTCAAAAAAAATCCAATCTCAAGAATGTAGATTACAGAAGATTACTGACTCGATGAAACATTCCAATGTCAGAATCATCAGCATCTCTGAGGGGGTGGAGAAAGAGAGAAGTCTAGAAGAGATATTTGAACAAATTGTAGCTGAAAACTTCCCTAATCTGGCAAAGGAAACAAGCATTCGTGTCCAAGAGGCAGAGAGGACCCCTCCCAAGGTCGACCATGGCAAACCTACACCACGTCATGTCATAGTGCAATTCGCAAATATTAGATCCAAGGATACAGTATTGAAAGCGGCCAGGGCAAAAAATTTCTCACGTACAGAGGAAAAAATATCAGAATAACGTCAGACCTGTCCACAGAGACATGGAAGGCTAGGAAGGGGTGGCAGCATATTTTCAAAGCTCTATCCGAGAAAAACATGCAGCCAAGGATCCTTTATCCAGCATGGCTGTCATTCAGAATTGATAGAGAGAT
Organism: Ursus maritimus; assembly: GCF_017311325.1. NCBI lineage: Eukaryota > Metazoa > Chordata > Mammalia > Carnivora > Ursidae > Ursus > Ursus maritimus. The sequence continues at coordinate 45,478,395 of NW_024424564.1, forward strand.
AAGGACCTTCCGGGATCGGCAGAAACTGACTGAATTCCTAACCACCAAACCAGCCCTATAGGAGATATTAAGGGGGGTTCTATAAAAGTAAAAAGGCCCCAAGAGTGATACAGAACAGAAATTTACAATCTATAGAAACAAAGACTTCACAGGCAACATGACATCATTAAAATCATCTCTCTCAATAATCACTCTCAATGTGAATGGCCTAAATGCTCCCATAATGCCACAGGGTTGCAGACTGGATAATAAGACATGACCCATCCATTTGCTGTCTACAAGAGACAGGTTCATCTTGAACCTAAAGATACATCCAGACTGAAAGTGAAGGGATGGAAAGCCATTTTTCATGCCAATGGACCTCAAAAGAAAGCTGGGCTAGCAATTCTCATATCAGACAGATTAGATTTTAAACTAAAGGCTATAGTTAGAGACACAGAAGGACACTATATTATTTTTAAAGGATGTATCCAACAAGTGGATATGACACTTATAAATATCTATGCCCCCAACAGGGGAGCAGCTAGATACACAAGCCAACTCTTAACCAGAATAAAGTGACATATAGATAATAATACGTTATTAGTAGGGGATCTCAACACCCCACTATCAGCAATAGACAAATCACCTAAGCCGACAATCAACAAAGAAACAAGAGCTTTGAATGACATACTAGACCAGACGGACCTCATGGATATATACAGAACACTGCACCCCAGAACAATAGAATACTCATTCTTTTCAAATGCACATGGAACTTTCTCCAGAATAGACCATATACTGGGTCACAAAACAGGTCTCAACCAATACCAAAAGACTGAAATTATTCCCTGCCTATTCTCAGACCACAATGTTTTGAAATTGGAACTCAATCACAAGGAAAAATTTGGAAGAAACTCAAACACTTGGAAACTAAGAACCATCCTGCTCAAGAATGATTGGGTAAACCAGGAAATTAAAAATCAATTTAAACAATTTCTGGAGACTAACGAGAATGAAAACACAATGGTCCAAAACCTATGGGACACTGCAAAGGTGGTCCTAAGGGGAAAATACATAGCCATCCAAGCCTCACTCAAAAGAACAGAAAAATCTAAAATGCAGTTTTTATATTCTCACCTCAAGAAGCTGGAGCTGGAACAGAAGAACAGGCCTAACTCATGCACGAGAGAGCAGTTGATCAAGATGAGAGCAGAGATCAATGAATTAGAAACCAGGAGCACAGTAGAGCAGATCAACAGAACTAGAAGCTGGTTCTTTGAAAGAATAAATAAGATTGATAAGCCACTGGCCAGACTTATTCAAAAGAATAGAGAAAGGACCCAAATTAATAAAATTATGAATGAAAGGGGAGCAGTCACAACCAACACCAATGAAACAGGAAGGATGATTAGGAACTCTTATCAACAACTTTATGCCAATAAATCAAACAACCTGGAAGAAATGGATGCCTTCCTGGAAACCTATAAACTACCAAGACTGAAACAGGAAGAAATTGATTATTTAAACAGACTGATTAATTATGAAGAGATTGAAGCAGTGATCAAAAACCTCCCAAAAACAAGAGTCCAGGGCCTGAGGGATTCCCTGGGGAATTCTACCAAACATTCAAAGAAGAAATAATACCTATTCTCCTAAAGCTGTTTCAAAAAAATAGAAACAGAAGGAAAACTACCAAACTCATTCTATGAGGCCAGTATTACCTTAATCCCCAAACCAGGCAAAGACCCCATCAAAAAGGAGAATTACAGACCGATAACCCTGATGAATATGGACGCCAAAATTCTCAACAAGATCCTAGCTAATAGGATCCAACAGTACATTGAAAGGATTATCCATCAAGACCAAGTGGGATTCATCCCTGGGATGCAAGGGTGGTTCAACATTCACAAATCAATCAGTGTGATAGATCATATCAACAAGAAAAGAGTCAAGAACCATATGATCCTCTCAATAGATGCAGAAAAAGCATTTGACAAAATACAGCATTCTTTCCTGACTAAAACACTTCAGAGTGTAGGGATAGAGGGAACATTCCTCAATTTCATAAAAACCATCTATGAAAAGCCTACAACAAATATCATTCTCAATGGGGAAAAGCTGGAAGCCTTTCCCTTAAGATCAGGAACACAACAAGGATGCCCACTCTCGCCACTATTATTCAACATAGTACTAGAAGTCCTTGCAACAGCAATCAGACAACAAAAAGGGATAAAAGGCATCCAAATCGGCAAAGAAGAAGTCAAACTGTCTCTCTTTGCAAATGACATGATACTCTATATGGAAAACCCAAAAGAATCCACCCCCAAACTACTAGAACTTATAGCCAATTCATTAATGTGGCGGGATACAAAATCAATGCTCAGAAATCAGTTGTATTTCTATACACAAACAATGAGACTGAAGAAAGAGAAATTAGGGAATCCATTCCATTTACAATAGCACCAAAAATCATACGTTATCTCAGAATTAACTTAACCAGAGATGTAAAGGATCTATATTCTAGAAACTACAAATCACTCTTGAAAGACATTGAAAAAGACACTAAAAGATGGAAAAATATTCCATGCTCATGGATTGGAAGAATTAACATAGTTAAAATGTCTATGCTACCCAGAGCAATCTACACTTTCAAGGCCATCCCGATCAAAATACCAATGACATTTTTCAAAGAACTGGAACAAACAGCCCTTAAATTTGTGTGGAACCAGAAAAGGCCCTGAATCGCCAAGGAATTGTTGAAAAGGAAAAACAAAGCTGGGGGCATCACGTTGCCGGATTTCAAGCTATACTAGAAAGCTGTGATCACCAAGACAGCATGGTACTGACACAAAAACGGACACATAGACCAATGGAACGGAATAGAAAACCCAGAAATGGACCCTCGGCTCTTTGGGCAACTAATCTTTGACAAAGCAGGAAAAAACATCCAGTGGAAAAAAGACAGTCTCTTCAATAAATGGTGCTGGGAAAATTGGACAGCTACATGCAAAAGAATGAAACGTGACCCACTCTCTCACACCATACACAAAGATAAACTCCAAATGGATGAAAGACCTCGATGTGAGACAGGAATCCATCAAAATCCTAGAGGAGAACATAGGCTGCAACCTCTTTGATATTAGCCACAGCAACTTTTTTCATAACACATCTCCAAAGGAAGAGAAACAAAAGAAAAAATGAACTTGTGGGACCTCATCAAGATAAAAAGCTATTGCACAGCCAAGGAAACAGTCAAAAAAACTAAGAGGCAGCCCACAGAATGGAAAGAGATATTTGCAAATAAACTACAGATAAAAGACTGGTATCCAAGCTCTCCAAAGAACTTCTCAAACTCAATACATGGGAAACAAATAAACAAATCAAAAAATGGGCAGAAGATATGAACAGACACTTTTCCAACGAAGACATACAAATGGCTAACAGACACATGAAAAAATGTTCAAAATCATTAGCCATCAGGGAAATTCAAATCAAAACCACATTGAGATACCACCTTACGCCACTTAGAATGGCAAAAATGGACAAGGCAGGAAACAACAAATGTTGGAGAGGATGTGGAGAAAGGGGATCCCTCTTACACTGTTGGTGGGAATGCAAGTTGATGGAAAACAGTGTGGAGGTCCCTTAAAAAGTTAAAAATTGAGCTACCCTATGATCCAGCAATTGCACTACTGGGTATTTACCCCAAAGATACAGACATAGTGAAGAGAAGGGCCATATGCAACCCAATGTTCATAGCAGCATTGTCCACAATAGCTAAATTGTGGAAGGAGCCAAGATGAGCTTCAACAGATGACTGGATCAAGAAGATGTGGTCCATATATACAATGGAATATTACTCAGCCATCAAAAAACCATTTTTCAACATTTGCAGCAAGATGGACTGGAGGAGATAATGCTAAGTGAAATAAGTCAAGCAGAGAAAGACAATTATCATATGGTTTCACTCATTTATGGAACATAAGAAGTAGGAAGATCGGTAGGAGAAGAAAGGGAAGAAGAAAAGGGGGGTAAACAGAAGGGGGAATGAACCATGAGACTATGGACTCTGGAAAACAAACCGAGGGCTTCTGAGGGGTGGCGGAATGGGATAGGCTGGTGATGGGTATTAAGGAGGACACATATTGCATGGTGCACTGGGTGTTATACGCAAGTAATGAATCATGGAACTTCACATCAAAAACTAGGGATGTACTGTACAGTGACTAACATAATATAATAAAAAATTATTACAAAAAAAAGTAAGTGAAATCATTATCTGTCCTGGTAAGAAATGAGTAACTCTTCAAAATTTAAAAAACAAGGGAATGAAACTAACTATTGTGGCTGAGGACTACCTGCTTTGCACCAGGCACCGTTCTAAGTGCTTTGTATGCATTAACTCATCTATTAGTTCTCCCCATGACTCTGTAAGAAAAGGAACTGAAGCTCAGACAGGTTAAGTAATTTACCCAAAGCACCCAGCTAGGGCCAGAGCCAGAATTCACGCCCAGACTGCCGGTCTCCAGAGCCTACACGTTCACCTATTCTGTCTCCCAGTGTAAGAATATCATTTAAAGATATTGATTAAGCACCTAAAGAAAAGGCCACAAATTAAAAGTGATTGTTTTTGATTGGGAAAGTGGGTGAGCAGAGCCCTCGGTACTAACTGAGTTGTTTTAACCATATGCACTTATTACTCTGATTTCTTTTAATTTTAGTAAGGCGGGTGTGGTTTTATAGCAGTGAGTAACAGCTAACCCCAATAAGGGGTTGGTGTCTGACACTACCCTTCAAAGATGATGGGAGCAACTGGAGCAAGTGCCCATAAGACATAAGCCTGAATCCTGATGGGACAATCGCCAGCATGGGAGAAACCTTGGTGCTGGACGAAAGGAAGTTGTCTAAGAAAAGTGGGATGATAACATAGGTTAACCTAGAGTCATCAGAGTGAACTCCACCCTTCGACGGATACATCTTCTAGTAATCCCTCGCCCACTCACACAGGCATCCGTGGCTTTACTCCACTCAAAGGCAGCAAGACTCCTGGGAGGAAAACTGAACTCCATGGGCCTTCAATGGCCCCTACTCCTGAAAGAAAGGATGCTTTGGGAATGATCAGAGCAGTGCCCAATAGGGCACCCACTGGGAATCCTACCCAATTACATAGAATAATAATAATGATAATTGATAATATTTATTATGAGCATGTTTAATTGAGCCAGGCTGAGTCTGTAAAACCGTGATTCCCAACAATGTCCAAAGGAGAAGAGCTGAGACTAAGTATATTAAAAAGGTAGATATAACGGTGAAAAGTT
>NW_024424564.1:45483716-45526125 GCF_017311325.1 Ursus maritimus
GCCAAACATTTGCAAATGTGTCTGCACTCTCTGTCCCATTCTTCCATCCTCCGCTATACTTGGCCGGGCCCCGACCCTTGTCTTGGGCCTCCGCTGGGTTTGATGCTGGACAGTGCTCCCTCCTGCCTCATCAGTACCCGGGTGTCCTTGGCCAGCCTGCAGGTTGTCAGTTCCCGGCACGGCTGTCAGGAGGAGAAGGAGGGAAGCAGCCTGCCCCTGCCCACCAGCACAGCCCGGACAGGACACGGAGCCCTCCCATCCCTACCGGCTCCGTCTAAGCTCTCCAGAGGCAGCAGCACAGAGACTCTCACCAAAGCATCTCCCCACAAGCAGCTGCAGGCATGCTCCTCGGGCGGGGAAAGGGGAGACTAAGACAGGCTCAAACTCCTTAGCCTGGACCCCACCCTGGGCTCCCTAATGCTCCCACTCCTGTCTTCCGCACTGCTCCCTGCCTCCATGGTGCCTTGGCCCAGAGACCCTCAAGGACCCCTCACTTCCTGCTTCTTTTCTTTTTTTATTTTTTAATTTTTATTTGAAGTAGGCTCCAGGCCCAACATGGAGCTTAAACTCAAAATCCCGAGATGGAGAGTCGCAGGCTGTAAGGACTGAGCCAGCCCAAGCCCCTCCTTGCTTCTGATCACACCTCAGCCTCCAGGCCTTTGCTTATGCTACTCCCTTCCCCTGGAATACCTTTTTCCCACTTCCTCACCTTGTAAAAGTGTAGCTGTGTGTGGAAGCCCAGCTCACCTGCTGCCTCCCCTACCAGCTGCCCCCCACTGACTCCAGACTCCCCTTGAATGTGCACTGTCCTGAGTGCAGTCCTCTCTGTGTGTTCTCCTCTGTCCCGCTCTGAGCACTGCCGGGGGCCTATCTAGTCCCTGCCTGAACTCCTGTTCCAGGGCCTCCCGGGGGACCCTCTGCCCTGGGTCTCCAGGGCACAGCCCAGCTCAGATCTGAGCTGCGGGAGCCACAGCACAGCCAGCTTCACTCACCGCTCAGCAATTCCACTGGTCTCTGCTAACTTGATGAAAAGCTCCTGCAGGCCAAGAACAAATAAGACTAGGTCTCAGATTTCACAGGAATTACCCTTCTGATTCAACGTGCTTTGGACAGTTCTATCAGATTTCCTGGAGCTTCCATTTAATTCCTCATGTCTTTGTACTCCAGCCATAATGGTTTTTATATGAGGAGAAAGAGGAAGAGGGAATTGCAGAAAAACATGGCTGTCCTGATGTCTGAGCCTTGGCAGGACTTTCCAAAGCCTCGCCTCCCCCAGGGTGGTCAGGCCAGGTGTGGATGTTGGGCCCCACTCCCTCCACCCTCACCCTACTTTTGTTCCCTAACGAAGGGTGGGCGTCATTTCCTTAGCGCACTTCAGGTTCCTTTGAAGCCATAAAAAAAGCCAAGTTTCTATGGATTGTAGCCGGCATCTGTTAAAGATGTCTTGAACCAGGAGGAGAAGAAGAGGAGGAGGACAAAGAAGGAGGAGGAGAAGGACGAGGAAGAGGAGGAAGGAGAGGAGGAGGGGAAGGAATAGGAGGAGAAAGAGGAAGAGGGGGAGGAAGAGAAGGAAAAACTGAAAGGCTTGTACAAAATCAACCAATCAATCAATAAATCCCAACAGGACCTAAATGTAAGCTAGAGAGAAAAAGCTACAAATGTCCTGGAAGACATGTTTTTAAAAAATAATGTGGAGTTGGGGAAATTTTTAAGCAAGATGCAAATCCCAGATGCCATAAAGGGGAAGTTTCAGTTATCTGACCTCTTAAAAAATAAAAATTGCAAAGGACACCATGAACTAAGTCAGACGACAGGGAGAAGCCAGGAGGCAGTACCCTCGATACTTAGAGTAGTCGAAAGCTGAGCACGCACGAAACACGGCAGATCCTGTGAATTAACAGGAAAAGACTGAAGACAAGTTTTTAGAGATGTGAACAAACAATTCCCAGGGATGGCACTCACCCAGGGTCACAGAGCTCCCGGTGGGTGCCGGCAGGACAGAAGGGAAGACCAGGCCTTCTGACGCAGCTGTCTGAGGAGAAATGGGACTTTAACATTCCCAAGGCTTCTAGGTTTGCCTCTGCCGGCATAAACACACAGATAAAACTCACGCCCTCATTGTCGACCCCACAAGTCTACAGTTTGCTGTTTTCAGTTTCGATGCCTGGACCATCTATGCTGTGGCCCTTCCCACCCCCGGCCACTCCCTTCTTTCTGCTGCAGTTTCACAGGCCTGCTCTTCTCTTCCTGCCCCACGATGGGGGGAACAGAGGGCCCCGTGGGGGGCAGGGAGCCAAGCCCAGACATCTCCCTGCTCTGGGGCCCCCACCCTCCGAGCTCACCAAGGAATCTTCTGGGAGCTGAAGCACATCCAGCAGTTCCTAGCTGGGAGGACCTGGCTGGGAGTCTGTGTAGTAATCACACCCGGAGCCCAAACACATGGACCTAAAGGGAAACTGAAAGCATCCACTTCAAGCAGCTCCTGATGAAACAAACACACCCAGGCTGGTCCTAGTGTCCTACCCTCCCTAGTCTGCCCTGACTGCCTCAAAGGGACAGCCCCACACCTGCGTTCCAGGTCCTTCCCTACTCAGCCCTCCTGCCACTGACAGACTGTGGGACCCTCAGCTAATGAGTCTCCCCACAGACCAACGCCCACTCTGGGTGCTTCTTCCCAGCCTCTCCTCTCTGTCCCTCCCACCCCACTTCCTCGTGCGCCTGTGTCTGTCCGTGTCCTCCCCCCACCCCTTTGGATCTAATCAGGACTCTGGACTTGTCCCTGATGTCAGCACAGCCCCAGGAGGCCCGCCCTTGGTAGCCAAGTGCTGTTTGCAGGGATGCAGACATTTGCAGGAGAGAGCTGAGGAAACACTGCTGTTTTCTAGCCCGCTTGTTTCTGCTTGATGACAGATGTCTTTCTTTCTAAAGGAGGACTCTTCTAGGAAGGCTAGTGTTAGGAAAGAGCAAATGGAAACAGCCAGCGAGCCATGTTTCCCGCATGGTCCCTGAGCAGAGCAGCGGCCGTGGCCAATGCTGAGTGTGTGCCAGGCGCTGTGGGGACCGGCCACGCAGGCAGGTCTGGTTCCCCTGGCAACCCTAGGAGAGACGGGCCCCTGCACAGATACAGAAGCTGAGCGGAAAAGGCCCCACGGCTTGGGAGAGCTGTAGCAGCCGCACTGCTGTGGGCTTTTCTGCTTTGCCCTGGCCAAGGGGCTGGGGGTGGCCCGCACCCCGCCTCCCGCCCCCACACCCGTGCACAGGGAAGCCAACCAGACCCTTCCTTCTGGGGTCCCTGGGCACATGTCCCTGGGGCATCGTGGCTCCTCCCCAGCTTTGAGGGAGGGACAGAGTGACAGAATGATGACCCAAGAATCGCACTCCAGGGCTTGAGATGATCAACCCACGGGTGGGCCAGGAGCTGGGCCTGAATTTGCAGATGGGGAAAGCCAGGTGAGGGGACAGGTGGTGGCTTGGGAAGAGACAAAACAGGTGGCCTATGTAGTCAGCTTTGGAATTCAACCAAGATTTCCAAAACAAAGGAGCCTCCTGGGCGGGTTAGGTGGTGGGGCAGCCTGGCTCCTTAGCCAGCAGTGTTTATGGAGATGGCCCTCTTTCAGAAAGTGGATGCAAGGGCAGTCAAAGCCTAAATTGGGCATTCGTATTACAAAAAAAGAGGGGCGCCTGGCTGGCTCAGTCCGTGGAGTGTGTGATTCTTGATCAGGGCCGTGAGTTCCAGTCCCACATTGGGAGGAAAGATTACTAAAAAAAAAATAAAATAAACTTCTAAAAAAACTCCAACTACAATAAAAGAAAAACAACAATAGTGGTGCTGGTCACACAACATTGTGAGAGCTTTTAATATTACTGAAGTGTAGCCTTAACAATGGCTGATGGGAATGTGGAGTTATGCATATTTCACCCCAATAAAAAAAGGGAAAAAAGGCAGTCACACAAGGACAAATGCTGGACGATTCTACTCCTATGAGGTACTTAGCACCCTAAAGCAGTCAAACTCATAAAGAGGAAAGGACAGCAGGGGTTGCCAGGGGTGGTGAGACTGAGCCCCGCCTGGGGTTCAGAGAGGAGTCTGGTTGAGGATTCTCTCCCTCTGCCTCTCCCCCTGCTCGGGTGCTCTCCCTCCCTCTCTAGCTCTCAACTGGATGAAAGGATCTTTAAAAAAACTTTTTTTTTTAATAAAAAAAAAATGGTTACAACGGTGAACAACATCCCACGACCTGGATGGACCCAGAGGGTACAATGCTAAGCGGAATCAGAGAAAGACAAGCGCCATATGAGTTCACTCGTGTGTTGAATCTAAGAAAGAAAACAGATGAACCAAGAAAAAAAGACACAAACAAAAAAAACAGACCTTTTCTTTTTTTGTGAATGTTTCAAGTTTTTATTTAAGTCAGACTCTTAAACACAGAGAAAACACACTGGTGGTTGCAGAGGGGAGGCGGGTGGGCGGATGAGGGGGGCAGGGGCTGGGGGCGAGGAGCGCACTTGCGATGAGCACTGAGTAGGGCAGGAAACTGCTGGATCCCTACAGTGCACACCGGAAACTGCTCTCACACCGCATGTTGACTGTACTGGAATTCGAACTTTTAAAATTCATTAATTAATTTTTTAAAAGATTTAATTTTATCACGACGAGCGCTGAGAGATACAAGGAATTGTCTCCTCATATTGCACACCTGAAACGAACAGAACGCTGTGTATTAACTATACTTGAATAAAAACAAAATAAGAAACAAAAAATCATAAATCCTTACGAAGCCCAGTCTTGGTGGAAAAACCATAACAGCACCTGACCCTTTACTAACACTTTGCAAAGCATTTCCACGCATGATGGTATCTGCCACCACGGCCCTGGGAGGAAAACAATTTTATTTTATTTATGTATTTGAGAGGCAGGCAGACAGAGACAGCAAGCAAGGAGGAGAGGGAGAAGGAGGCTCCCTGTTGAGTGGGGAGCTCAATCTGAGACTTGATCCCAGGGCCCTGAGATCATGACCTGAACCGAAGGCAGATGCCCAACCGACTGAGCCACGCAGGCGCCCAGGAAAACATTTCTTCTCCTCGTCTCACAGAAGAGAAACCTGTGGTTCAGATGGCTGACCCCGCTTGCCCCAAAGCTGGTTTTCCTCGATTTCTTCTCTGGCTCCCACGCGGTCCCCTGTGAAACTGTGGGACGGTGGCGCCAGGAAGACAGAGGGGAGCCTGCTGGGGGCGCTCTCTGCAGCCGGTGGCTCCACGGGTTAGAAGGCAGATGGGAACTCTCTTGATGAGGGAGGGAGCTGTTCATGTAGGGATTTAGTCCTCTGCTTTTAAGAAAAAGAAGGAAGATCCCTCTCTGCCCAGCTGCAAGGCACTCCCCACTGCTGGGGGCCAGCGAGAAACCGTCACAACCCTGAATTTATCTTCTTCCCTGCGGAACTTGTATTCCCAACAACCCTCCCCAGTTTCCTCCTAAAAGGTAGTAAAAGCTCCCTTCCCTTTGTCTCTTGGGGCTTGCTTGTGGTTTGCCATGGTTTGTCCCGAATTCCAATTCCTCTGCTGTTCCCGAATAAACTCATTTTGCTGGTGAAAGAGCGATTTTATTTTTCAGGTTGACAGCCCAGAGGGAGAGACACCCTTAAAACCCTCAAGTATTCTGAAAATTTTCATCCCTAAGTTCTCCCTGTTGGCTGGAGACAAGTCACAAAACTTCAAATACCATGAGAACTGGCTGCCCGATCTCAGCCAGCGGTGGGGGCCAGCCCGGCAGTCTGAGTCCCTAGTGGCCGCAGGGGGGCTGGGTCTGGCTGCGCCCACGATGGCCCATGGCAACTGGTGCAGTGTTGGATGCTCCTGACATGGGTCCCCGCCTCCAGGGGGTAGGACAAGCTGCCTGAAGGGCGCTGTGGGCCCAAACTCCCCTGCGTCCAGGTCCCCCTTTCACAAACAGTGGAGACGATGGGGTATCACACAGCCCTGCTTGAATATGTGCACCCCACCCCGTTTCTCACTGCACCTCAGCACACAGTAGGTGCTCAATTAATAAGAATTGCTATTTCCGGGGCTCAGGTCATAATCTTGGGGTCCTGGGATCGAGCTCCGCATCTGGCGCCCTGCTCAGCGGGGAGTCCACTTCTCCCTCTCCCTCAGCTGCTCCCCTGCTTGTGCTCTCTCTCCAATAAATAAATAAATTCTAAAAAAAAAATTATTTTTTTAAAAAGAATTACTATTTCCTGAGCGCTCACTGTGTAGGGCAGGCACTGAGCAATCACGGCATCTGGTGACCTCCTTCCGTCTGGGTGCCGGCTGTCCCGATCACCTCCACGTACAGACGAGGACACACACACACTTAAATTTTGAGAATGAGGTTGTTTTCCCCAGACCACGAAGCTGGCCGTGGCTTCCCTACCTTTGCCCACTGATCCTCCCCATCACCACCACTATTCAGCTCTAGAATCACAGGCTTAAAAAAAAACAACCCACAAACATAGACTCACAAGACAAAAAAGTACAGTCCTGTGTACCTTTCACCCCATTTCCCCAGTGGTGACACCTTCCCTAGCTACTATGGTCATTGTCAAAGCGAGGACACGGACCCGGGTTCAAGGAACTGGATGACAGACCTCACTCAAATCTCCCCAGTTTTTGCCCCACACTCCGTCTGCCTGTACGAGAGCCCTAGGACCTGTCGATTCACGGGCCTCTCACAACACTCCAGATTGTTCTGTCTCTGCAAGCAAGCTCCCTGGCACTAACCTTTTAGGGTCACTAACCTTCCCATGACTTCCCTAACTCCTGGCAACCACCAACCTGCTTTCCATCTCTGTAATTTTGGCATTTTGAGAATATTTGATAAGTGGAATCATTCGGTATGTAACACTTCAAGGCTGGCTTTTAAAAAATTCACCCAGCGTAATGCACTTGAGCCCCATCCAAGTTGCTGCCTGTACAAATAGTTCTTTCCTTTCTGTGGCTACGTGATCAGGCTCTAAACAGAGACAGGAGCTTGGAGGCCCCTCCCAACCTCCCAGTGCACTGGGATCCCCTCCAGAGCCCCCAGGTGTGGGGGTTCCACCTCCAGGAAGCAGCAGCTTTTCTGCAGGAAGAGACCTACCTGATGATGGCTTCCTCGCCCTGCCCTGTTCTGACTACTCCCTCCCTGTCCCTTTCCAAAATGTGCGCTATGAACTTCTTTCCCTCTCTGCGTGGTGGGTGGATCGGGCGACCCTGGGACCGCCCCTCCCTCGTGGCAGGGCGGGACCCTGTCCGGCACGTCCCCTGCACAAAGTACAGAGCCCAGTCATGGATCTGAAGGGGGGAGGCCGGATATTTGCTGAGTACTGCAGTGGGTTGAATGGTGGTCCCTAGAGACATGCCCATGACCTCATCTCTGCACCCCGTAACTATGACTTTATGCGGAAAGACCTTACGTCTTCGCAAATCCTCTAAGTTAAAGATCTTGAGATCATCACAGAGTATCTGGGTGGGCCCTAAATCCAATGACTAGGGTCCTTACCAGAGATACCCAGAGGTGACACAGCCGGGAGCTGTGGGTTGGAAGGCCATGTGAAGGCAGAGGCAGAGATCGGAGGGACGCCCGGAGGCGCCACAGCTGGAGAGGCAAGGAGTTCTCCCCTGGAGCCTCGAAGACAGGGAGAAGCACCCAGAGTCCTCTGGAGACTGGCTACCCCACCTGTCATCTGCGGCTCCCTCCCCAGGGGCTGCGAGCTCACCTGCACAGGCGCAGGGGCTGAAGGAGTGGGCTGATGGAGGCCCACAGCCCGGCCTGCCTAGAAGCTCACAGCTTTCCGTAGCAGCTGAACAGGCCACATAGTGGTCCCAGGACCCCGGAGGCGCACAGGTGGGCTGCTTGGGTCCACGCCACAGCCCTTCTCTAAGGAACGCCTTTCCCTCTCTCTTGCAGCTGCAGGACCTCTTATTTTCCTTGTCCTTGTACTCCAGGAGCCCAGTTTCCCTTAGCCTTTGCTGAAGAACCAAGGAAGGAACAAAAGTTCCGTGGCCTTCTGCTCCAGTATCCACAGGCCCGGTCACCGACTCCCTCGAACTCAGGACGAACCTCCAGAGCGCAGGCTTTGTCTGACAACTAAGGACGCTCCCGGAAGTAAGCACTGAGGTCTGTGTTCCTAACCCCATCCCGGAAGTAAGCACTGAGGTCTGTGTCCCTAACCCCATCACAGGCACAGTGGGTGCTCAGTAACTGAAGTGAACAGAGGTTTCTAGGAGACCCTCTTAGCATCCTTGCCCCTGGCCCAGGCTGCCTTTCTAGCTTACCTTTCCTGCACGACTGCCACCCCTCACCCAAGCCTGTGCCTCGGCCATGCTGCACTACGGGAAGCTTCTAGAAGATGAACAAAGGCATGCCTGAGTGGCTCAGTCGCTTAAGCGTCTGCCTTCAGCTCAGGTCATGATCCCCGGGTCCTGGGATGGAGTCCTGCATCCAGCTCTCTGCTTAGCCAGGAGTCTGCTTCTCCCTCCCCCTGCTCTTGTGCTCTCTCCCCCCGTCCCCCTCTCAAAGAAAGAAATAAATTCTTAAAAAAAAAAAAAAAAAAAAAAAAAAAACCAGAAGATGCACAAAGTAGGTGCCCACTTGCAGAAGCCACGCACAGCCCCCCGTCCAGGCCACCCGCGTGGGCAGACAGATGCCAGCAGACACATGGCTCGTAGCACATGGTACTCTTTATTGTGACGCTCAGTGGAAAACATCTGTAAACCAGCTTACTGTAGTGGTGACGGCTGTAACACATGCTAAGGCACTTTCGTTATATAAAAAAGGGGTGGGGCTGGGAGCTCCATTCACTCCTTTGTGACAGCAACTGGGACCTGAATTCAGAGCTTTTTAGGCATATGTAGCTTTCATATATCTTCATGATTTGTTGAGCTTGTTTTCTTTAAAAAAAAAAAAAATGCCTTCTTTGCCATAAGTAAGTCTAAATGCAGCATATACAAAACAGTTAGGAATACAGGTAAATTCAGCAACCAGTGTAGACCAGTGTAGGACAAGCTACTCTCTTCTAAACATGGTTCCAAAGGAAAGGCAGTGATAAAGACTTGGAATTTTATCATTTATTTTAAGAAGGGGAAAAAAAAAACTTTTTTTTTTTTCCTTTCAAACACATCCGTGCAGATGGCAGATTTTTAAACCATACTGAGTCGACAGTGCAGATAATCTACCCTCGAGCCCCAGTCCTAGGATAGGTACAAGGTTATGTGGGAGGGCCACTGGCCCTTCGCAATGCGCTGGCTGTCAGACTTGGGACAAGTCCCTTAACCATTAAATATATTTGGTCCCCGAGAATGTTGGGAGAAGCCACCACTGGCCTTTCCAGCTTGGCCCCAAGGCCCTGTCTGCTCGGCCCAGCAGCCCCACGGTGGCAGGGGCCAGCTGCCCTCGGCAAAGGAGGGAAGGGGGTCGTCATTGCACTTGAGACACTTTGAAAGAGAAAGGGGACCACTGTGGCACTGCCCAGAGCGGATGGGGAGGACGATTCTCCTTCCCCGCCCCCCGCATTCTGTGCCCTGCACAGAGGGGGCGTCCCTGGGCCTGCTCTTACCCAATCACCCAGGGCTCAGGGGAGTGGGGGGCCGACGGGGCAGAGGTTGTGAGGTCGCCGTGTGTGATTGCCAACAGCAAAGGAGGAAGGGGAGCTGGTGGCAGAGGTGGGGGAAGGTGACAACTCTTCTGGGGCGTCGGGCTATCAAAACTTCTTAGTCTGAAGAAAAATAGATTCGTAGAAAACTCTCTTTGCCCATCCCCAGTGGCCTCCCCTCCTTGCCTCACCATCTTGTGCTGTGTGGCAAGAGAGGGCCAAAGATCCTGCTGGTCACTCTGTTCCCAGGCCAGGGGCCCAAGACTCTGACTCTTTGGTATCAGGTTCTGAGGGTGGGAAGGGAGCGGGAGGGGACTGCAGCCGAGGAAGCCAAACGCCCTCAGAAGGGCCTGGGGGGTGGGCAGGGAGGCACAGGCCTGAGGTCCCCTGGCCTGGTGGGACTGGGTGGGGCGGTCGCGGTCACGGTCACGGCAGTCCCAAGAAGGTGGAGGGGGGTGCTGCGGGGGCTGGAAAGGGGAGGCGGAGTCATCTGTCGGTCTGTCCGTCCGTCCCGGGCAGCAGGAGGGCAGCAGGAGGAGAAGTTACTCAGCAGCTTTGGCCTCAGCCCCGTCTGCTTTGCCGTCCACCTCCTCGTCCGAGCAGTCGCCAGCACCTTTCCGGGCCATTCGGCGCGGCACGACAAACGGCAGGTCCCCTCGCCTAGGGACAGAGGCACAGGGTCAGCATGGCCGGCCAGGGTGGCCAAGTACAGCTCTCACACTTTAAAGTGTGAGGGACTTTAGGCCCTAACATCTTTAGAGAGACACTAGGCCCTAACATCCTGGGTGGGGAGGGGAGGGGGAAGCACTGTGGAGCCTCGGGAACCACAGCCTCCCACTTTACTGCAAAACACGAGTAAAAACATGTCAGGAAGCTGGGACTGACTGCAAGAGAGAAAGGCCCAGGAGGGGACGGAGTCACCTTCTGCAAGATGCCACTCTTCACACAAACGCTCAAACTTCCTACAAAACAGCTAAAACTAAGAGATAGAGAGGAACTCCACCCCGGACGCAAACACCAACCCCCTCTTCCAATCACGTGAACACCCTTAATGTTAAGTACGGACTAGAACGTCTGCTCCGGTTGCTTTTACGCTTATGCGAGAGAGGAACTGAGAATCTTGGAGCGAAAGAGCCTCTGCCTCCACCTCCCGATCCTTCTTCAACGGTGCCGCTGCCGCTGCCGGAGAAACGCACGGCGGCCCCACGGCCGCACAGGCCCGGACGGAGAAGCGCCGCGGGCCGCACTCGGCCAACGCGAACGGGGACCGGCGGGCCACCCCGAGCGCCCGCTAAGGCCGGCCGTGCGACCTGGACACCTCGTCGGCAGGCTGGGGGCAGCCCCGCGGTCCGAGTTTTCAGGCGAGACGGGCCGGACGAGCCCCAGGGCTCCGCGTTTGCTCGGGAGGCCGGCACCGGCGCGGGGGGCGCCTGCCCGCCCAGCAGCGAGGACGGCGCGGCACGGGGGTGCCCACGGACGGGCACGCACAGAGCCGGCTTCGGGGAGCCCCGTTTGAAACGTGCTCCCCGGAGCGCAGGAACCCGGTGGAGGGGAAGCGGCGGCGCGAGGGCGCCGGGGCGGCGGCGGGGCTCACCTGAGCTTGCTCTTGAGGGTGCTGACCTCGCGGTTCATGGCGTCGGCCGTCTCGGTGGCGTCTTCCAGCTCGCGCTGCAGCTTCCGGCGGGACGCGTTGGCCCGCTGGGCCTCCTCCTCGGCCTCCTCCAGCTGCCGCTTGAGCTGCTTCAGGCGGGTGGACGCCTTGTCAGCCTGCGGAGACGTGCGGCCAGCGGCCCGGGTCAGAGGCTCCGGCGCGGGAGGCGCCCCAGGCCCCGCGGCCCCGCGCATGCGCGCACACACACCTGGTCCTTGAACTGCTCGGCGTTCCTCCGCTCATCGTCCACCTGCAGCAGCACGTCCTTCAGCTTCTTCTCGGCCCGACGCACCTGCTTGCAGGCTGCCTGGCGCTCCCTGCAAGGCACAGACGCAGCGGCTCAGGGACCTTCCTTCACAGGGTCCAGCCACCCACCGCCAGCTGGACAACCCGCCCTCGGGCTCACTGCCATCTCCCCCACGGGGAGGCCGGCCATCGTCACCGAACACCCACGACATGCTTGGTCTCCTACGGGGGGAGGCACAGTGACTACCCCATTTCACAGATGAAGAAATGGGCTCAGGGAGGGAGGGGACACAATCCAAAGAGCAGGCATATAGCAAGGAAAGGGAAAACTGAGATTTGGGGCTCGGCGTGACCGGCCCATTCCCTCCAAAGAAGCCTCAGTCTTGCTGAGCCCACAGACTGGCTGCCCCCTGGGCAGGAACCCCCACCTCTGTCTGATTCCACCCCCAGAGACAGTTGTCAAAACCCCCAACTGTAGAGGTGGGCCGTGGGCTCCTATGCAAACTCCGTGAAGCCCCAGCAGAAGCGGTGAGCGACCGTCAGGAGGCGGATGACGGCCTCCGGGGCTTGGGCACGCACAGAGGGGCCTGCAGGCTGCTGCAGGTGATGGACACAAACACGTACTTGGTCTCGTTGTCCAGCTGCTCCTCCAGCTGTGCGATCTTGGCCTCCAGGGCGGTGATGGAAGCCTTGTACTTGGACTTGACAGCGCCCTCCATCTCCTGCAGCTTGACCTTAAGCTCCTTGTTCTGGCGCTCCAGCTGCTGCCGCAGGTTCTCATTCTTCTGGGCGTGGCTGCGCTCGAGGTTCAGGTCGGTGTTGATCTGGTCGATCTGCGGGAAGGAGGGCTGGTGACCACAGGAAGGCCGGGGGGCCCTGGCTGGGGCAGAGGTGGGGCCACTGGGTCCTGCAGAGCCCCTAAAAATACCAGGCCCTGGGCCCCAAGCTCTGGGCCCTCCCAGAAAAGGGAGCTCTCCCAAAGCCTGGGTCCAGAGACCAAAACCAAGGTGGCAGGACACACTCCCCAAAGCACAGCGAGCACTGGGCTCCCGCCAGCAACTGTCTGGGAGGAATACAGCCTGACGCAAAAGAAACACCCGGCGGCCCTGGCCCCGCCCACCTGCAGGTTCGCCTTCTTCAGTCGGTCGTTCACCAGCTCCGTGTTGCTCTGCTCCTCCTCCAGCTCCTCCTCCAGCTGGGCAATGCGGGCCTCCAAGCGCCGCTTCTCCTCCAACGCCAGGGCTCTGGGTGAGGGCAGGGAGAAGTGAGACAGGGCCTGTCCCAGAGGACGGGCACCCCCTGCCCTCCACTGAACACGCCACGCCACGGCTCACCCTTTGCCGCTGCTGTTGGCAATCTCATCGGCCAGCTCATCCCGCTCCTGCTGGGCCTGGCGCTTGGCACGCTCGGCGGCTGCCAGTTCCTGCCATGAGAACACAGACTGTGACCCTCTGGGGCGGCCCAAAGCCCCGCATGCCCCCCTCTCCCATTCCTGGTACTCTGTAGCACCATGCTCCCTGAGCCCCTGGCCCTTCCTCTCAAACCCCCTCCCAGGTCTGCCTCCTCCATGAAGCCCTTCCTCATGAGCCCGTCTGGCTCACAGGGCTGATTCCTTCCAATGAGGCCATGGCCTAGGCACCACATTTGCAAAGCCCCTTTATCTAAGAGTCAGGAGCCAAGTCACGTGCTGGGGATGTAGAGATAAAACTGTCCCGCCCTAATGGGATGCTGCTCCCTCTACGTTCTGGGGAGACCAGAAGTCGGGGGACAAGGCAGGGATATGAGTTAGGGCAAGAGCAAGTAGTCTCTGAAAGCCAGGTGGGTAAGGTGTTCTCAACAGAGACCCACACACAACCTCAGAGGGAGGGCTCACCCCAGGCCCAGGCAAGAGAGAGAGCACAGCCATCAGGCGAGAGTGACCGAGGACATGCCTGGACACCCAGCCCCGCTAGGAGCACTGGGTGGCCAGTCACCTCATGCTAAAGAAGACCGCCTAGGGCGGAGGGAAGTCTTCCATGATATGCCTCACGTGTGACAGACAAGGCGGCAGGGGGAAGGAGCCCCCCCACCCCCGCCCCACCAAGCGCCAATGCTCAGCAGGAGGTGGTAATCACCACAAAGTCTCATTTCATGCAAGGGAGCTGGCCCCAAAAGGTGACAATTTAATTCACGCACACGTTTTCGTCATACCAGGAAGCCCGGCTACTTAATGAAACCCTGCAGGGAGTTCTTTTACGAAGCCCAAACCACCCCCAGCCCGCCGGAGCTGGGCTCGTTGGCTGCCAGCTGTGCTGGCTGGCCCGGGCCGGCTGGGTGAAGGCCGTGGGCTGCCCCCTGCTGGCGAGCCCAAGTGCCCTCCCGGGGCCCGGCCCACCTCCTGCAGCTGGATCATCTCGGCCTCCATGCTCTTCAGCTTCTTCTCGTTCTCCTTGGCCTGCGCCAGGATCTCCTCGCGGGAGGCACGTGTGTCCTCCAGCTCCCGCATGTAGTCCTTCATCTGGGCCTGGGGTGGGCAGGAGAGGCTTGGTACCCCCACCACGGCCACCACCCCTCTCAAGGATACCCCACCCCCAGGAACCTCAGGCTGCGTTCAGCCTGGCACCATATGTAACCAACGTAACAGTGAAAGGGCAAAATAATAAGGACACACGTCTCTTTCATCCGATGTCGTTTTCACACGTTTTTGATCATCAGGATTTATGAAGCACACCTTTGGCCGGGTCAGTCACTGGCTACACGTGAGCCCGAGCTGCCATCTGGGCTATACTTTCTACAACTTCCTGTTGACCTGCATGTGGGCTCTGATGCCCCGGGACACCCGCTCCTCTGCGTCAACGTCCACCTGCCAGGTCAGCGCCCCCCCACTTCGCAAAAACACATTTCCTTTGTTCTTCTCCTGTGATTGGTTTTAACTCTAAAGATCTTGGTCAAATAGCTTTGTTTTTCTTTCCACAGATAAATCCTACACTGGGATCCCCCAGGCCACATGGTACCAGGTACACCTGCCATCAGCAACGAGGGCACCTACACCCTACGACCTCGCCAACAGACGCTGAATTTGTTCTTCCTGCTGCTGGTTTTCTGGGTGTCATGTGGCTTTTCAAAGCTGTTTTTTAAAATTTGTTATCTTTGGGGCACCTGGGTGGCTCAGTCCATTAAGCGTCTGCCTCAGGCTCAGGTCATGATCTTGGAGTCCTGGGATCAAGCCCTGCATCTGGCTCCCTGCTCAGCGGGGAATCTGCTTCTCCCTCTGCCTCTACTCCTCCCCACCTCGTGCTCTCTAATAAATATATAAAACCTTTTAATAAATAGAATAGCATGAAATTTGTTATCTTTGATACTGATTTTGATGAGCACTAAATAACATGTGGACATACTGATGAATCACTATTATCCTACATCTGACACTAATATAACACTGCATGCTAACTACACTAAAGTTATTATTAAAATAAAAAAACATTACAAAATTTGTGATCTTTAATTATCGGTGAGGTGAGAATTTCCCAAGTGCGTATTCTGTGCTTTGGGCGGCACACAGGGTTCTGTGCTCAGCTCCGAAGCGTCAATCACTGTCCACTATGGCCGGATCAGGTCAGGACCCGGGCCCGATCTGGTTTCCTCTGGAAATCTACCACCAAGTGACTCCGTCGCTAACGTCACTGCGTTTCTAGGTTTACGTGGGCTTGTTTCTTTGTTTACTACACACAAGTCCGTGACCCTATAGCAAGTCTGCTTTCTGTTCCAGGGCGAAGGGCAGACCGGTCCATGCGCAGAGAGGGGAGGGGGCCGTCTCTCAGCGCTCACCAGCCACGGGGCTGGTCTCCCGGCCCCGCTCGAGCCCAGAGCCACAGCCGGGAGCTCACCTGCAGCTTGCGCAGCTGCTTGATGGCCTCGTCTCGGTTCTTGTTGGCGGAGTCGATGTGGGCCTCCAGGTCCTTCAGGTCCATCTCCAGCTTCTTCCGAGCGGCCACCGCCATCGAGCGCTGCTTCCTCTCATCCTCCAGCTCCGCCTCCATCTCCCGCACCTGGGGACAGGCCCACGGCTCAGGCGGCGGCACCCACAGCCACACCCTGCTCCGCTCTGAGCCCGGGTGGGCTGCACGGGGCCTCTGGGGGCCCAGGAAGAGTACCGGCCATAAAAGAGAAGGGTCCCTGAGCCCGGAGACAGGGGACTGGAACCTAAGGACACGGGAGGAGTGGACGAGGAGCCCAACACAACCCAGGCAGAGGAAGGAGACAGGAAGCCGGCCAGGTGAGGGGTGGGGGGATCATCCATACCTGTCGGACCAGCTGCTTCTTCTTCTCCTCGCTCTGCTCGTCGCGGCCCTGCAGGTCCCGCTCAAACTGCGCCTTCATGGCCTGCAGGTTGACCTCCAGCCGCAGCTTGGCATCCTCGGTGGCCTGCAGCTCGTCCTCCAGCTCCTCCAGCTGGGTCTTCATCTCCTCCACCTGCTGCTCCAGGGCCCGCTTGGACTTCTCCAGCTCGTGCACCTGTGCCCCCATCCAAGGAACCCAAGTCAGGAGTGGAGGGACAAGGTCCCCAATGTCCCCGGCCTCGGTGTCCCCTCAGCCCCTAGTCCCTGGGGACATCCCCACGCGGGTCCCCTCCCGGGAGCCAGCTGCCAACTCGGCACTCACACTCTTGCCGACATCGTCCTTGGAGCTCATGAGGTCCTCCATCTCTGTGCGGAACTGTTTATTGAGCCGCTCCAGCTCCGCCTTCTGCTCCATGGCCTCCTCCAGGGCCCGTGCCAGCGACAGCGCCTTGGTCTCCTTCTCCCGGGCCTCTGCCTCAGCCCGGTCACGCTCCTCTGCGTACTTGGCGGAGATGGTCTTCTCCTCGGCCAGCAGCTGGGGGAGAGGTGGTCGCCGTGAGCCTCCTGCCCTCAGGTGGGCAAAGCACCCGGGACCACGAAGAGCAGGCACCAGGCCATCACCTAGGGTACCCGGCGGGCCCCAAGTGGGGTGCACGCCGTCCAGCATATCCTCGTAACCAGACGAGGACAGAGATCACCTCTGCCAGCACGCTGTGAGGTCTGTTTCATTTTCATCATTTGATAATCACGATTCTGTATGTCCCATGGCACCCCTTCCATGAAAACCCAGAGAGAACATTACTCCCTCAGAACCAGGAAAGGCCCGGTTCTCCTGAACAGGAGGACCATGTCAATCTGGCTGCTTAGAGGCACAGACCCACCTGCAGCCCTCATCAAGGATGCCCGTTTACGTTCAAATTCTTGGATATCCACTCTCCGTGTGGGCCCTCCTGGCACCAGACCTCATCTCCCCATCTCCCTCTGCCCCAATAGCTCTTTATTCCCCAGGCCCATTTCTTAAAGGACCAGAAAGTGAACGCTCTAGATTTTGCTGGGCTCTGCTGCAGAAGCAGGGAAGCAGCCGGAGACAGCAGCAAACTGAGGAGCGTGGCAGAATCCAACGCACCTTCACCCCCAGCGACAGGGACGGGGCTGCACTTGACCGGTTGTGCAGACCCCTGATGTATTCTATTTTTCTATCCTCCCCACTGTCTGGGTCTCTCTATAAGCTGCCTCAGAGCTTCTGGAATGAGGCAGAGGTATAACACATAAATAAAAACCCTACATCATAGGGGCGCCTGGCTGGCTCAGTGCATAGGACATGTGCCATCTTGACCTCAGGGTTGTGAGTTTGAGCCCCGTGTGGACAGCAAAGAAAACAAAGGAAAAAAAAATCCTACATAAGAGTAAAACTGGTTCATATAGACACTTTGAAAGACGTCAGCAACAGGAAAGGGGACGAGATGCCCTGCCACGAGGGGGACCCTGTGTGCCTGCCCTGCGGCCCTCCCGAGCCCGGTGGTGGGGTGACCCAGAGGCACCCACCTGGTCAAATTTCTTCTGCTTCTTCTCCAGGTTGGAGGCGGTCTGGCGCTGGTGGTCCAGGTCCACGAGCAGGTCATCCAGCTCCTGCTGCAGCCGCGTCTTCGTCTTCTCCAGCTTGTCGTAGGCGGCCACCTTCTCCTCGTAGCGCTGGCCCAGCCCCTCCAGGTCCTTCTGGAGCTTCCTCTTGGCTTCCTCCGCAGTCTCCAGGCACCCCACGCCATCCTCCATCTTCTTCTTCATGTCCGTCACCTGGGCAGGAGCACAGAGTCAGGGAGACAGCCCTTGCCTGGGGCGTGGCAGCCAGCCTGCAGCCCATGAGCAGAGGCCCAGTCACAGAAACACCCCTCTTCCACTAGGGCGAGAGAAATGGGGTTTCTTCAAGGGGGTCTGCCCAGTGTGTGCAGCCCCGGGGTGGTCTCTCCATCAAGACATACACCAAGCCTCTTGTTTTCCAGACAAGCCCAGAGAGGAGAGCCTTGTTCATCGGCCTCCCGCCAGGGACAAAGTCTGTCTGCTGGAGGCAGGAGCTCCGCAGGTATCCATCCCACAGCGCCTCCTCACGCCCAGAGACAAAGCTGCCGCTCCGACCCAGACTGGAGCACAGACCACAGGCCCACCCCCAGGAGGTGGTGCAGATCTCCAGGCCCGGCCACTAAGGTCCTAGGATAGGATGCAGAACATGGCTATTCCTGGTCGAGGACCCTTTGATAGTCTAGAACAAGACTATGGCCTCCTTCTTATAACGATGCTTTAACACGCATAAGACACACAAGCTCACAAGCTCACCAAGCAAACCAATACACACGTGTGCTGTCGCGGGTCCTTCTCTAGACTGTGACACAGTAACCCATGTGCTGCTTTGTTAGCATATCAAGTACGAGCTCCTGAAGCGGCGGGAGCATCAGGACATCCACAAAGCCCGTCACAGTTCAGACGCGGTGACATGAGGTTTCCCTCGCACCACACGCACTGCCGCTGGCGTGGCTTATGGCCTACGTGCGTAACAGGAACACACACTACATGTCATCCAGACTGGTGGAAACACAGAAGTGATGTCTCCTCCGTCCACGTTTATAGACCCCTGAATCCTTCCCCGGGGACCCTAGTGAGGAGCTCTGGCTGGAGAGGGGCAGGCCTTGGGCTTCCTCTGTCCCCTGTGCAGGCGGGCACCCAGCCGGACACTGCCCAGCCTGCAGAGTCCCCCCAGTTTCCCCGAGTCTCTGGGGGGCGCCGATACCGAACCTGGGCATGGAGGGTGGCGATCTGCTTCTCCAGGTTCCGCTTGGCCTCTTCCTCCTCTTCCAGCTGCTCCTTGAAGGAATTCTTCTCATCCTCCATCTGCTTCAGCTTGGTGCTCAGGCTCAGCTTCTGCCGGTTCTCCTCCTGGAGCAGCTCCTACACCAAGGACAAGGGGGGCGCCAGGGCTCGGGGTCAGACGGGAGCGAGGAGCCGGGAGGACCCAGAGACCCCGTGGATACAAGGGAGGAGCTGGGCCCCGCCGCCATCTTTACCTGTGTGTCCTGCAGCTGGGACTCCAGGGCGGAGAAGTCCTTGGTGAGTTTGCTGGACTTGCTGTCAGACTGGCTGAGGAGACCCGTCACGTTGTCCAGCTCAACCTGCACGGGGACAGGAGGGACGAGGACCATGACTGCTCTGGCCCCCGCTCAGCGAAGGGGGGCTAGAGTCACAGGCTGCGCCCCGAAGGCCTCGCTGAGAGAAAGAGCGGGGAGCCCTGGAGATCAGGGCCAAGACCAAGGAGCAGCAGCAGGCACCCTGCGCCCAGGCCCGGGTCCCAGCGGAGGTCTCACCTGCAGCTTGGTGACCTTATCGGCCAGCTCCGTGCGCACGCGCTCTCCCTCAGTGAACTTGACCTGCAGCTCCTGCAGCTGGGCCTCTGCTTTCTTCCGCTTGTGCTCGGAGTCCCCCTTGCCCTGCAGCAGGACCTTCACCTCGTTGGCCAGCTCCCCTCGCTCGTTCTCCAGGGTCTGCTTCGCCTTCTCCAGGTTGGCTTTCACCTGCGGGGACGAAAGCCAGGAGGTGGAAAGGGGCGGCTGTGCCCTGGCAGGCGGCTGGGAGAGCCGCCCGGTCCAGATCCGGGATCTGTGCTCTCTGTAACAAGAACGCCGGCAGGCCTGCCCAGGGGATGCGTGCTGCAGAGAGCCCCGGGCCCGGACGCTCAGGCCTGACCTGCACTCCTCACTCAGCCGGACGTGCCATGCGGCACGCGTCCTCACCTCGGAAATGGTCCCCACCTGTGCCTGGCCACAGGGCCACAGGCACGTTCAAGGGGGAGCTGCACAAACTCAAAGGTGTGCTGGGTGAGGAAAAGCTGAAGGGCAAGGGAAGGCTTCACCAGAAGGGGCCCAGATGGACAAGGCGTGCCTCTGAGAATAGCTGACAGGCCGCCACGTGGAAGAGCCTTTGACTTCGTGGGCCGCCACCAAGAGTGGCTTGGTGCTGGGAACCACAGCAGGCAGAACGTGGTCTTGGGGACCTGCCTGGCCCAGCCACCTACCGGAGACTAGCAGGGTTAACATCCCAAGGCTTCCCATCAAGAATTCAGCTGACCACTTGGGGGTGCTCCAGAGAAAACCCTAGGGCCCTCTGACACTCATCACCAGGCCACTCCAATTCCTGGAGGCTTTCTGCTCTGGCAGGGTCCTGAACGAAATACTAACGACGGTCATTCTTGAACAACTTACTGAGTCCTTATCATTCACATCCTCAACTCCAACTGTCACGGATTTGAGTGAGAGAGACCTATCATTAGCCTCCTCTACAGATGGGGAAACTGAGGCACGGAGGTAGCTACCTGCCCGAGTCACACAGCCGCTTAGGGCTGGAGCCTGGACTCCGAGCCAGGCAGTCGGTACTGGAGCCACTTTGCCCTGCAGGCCTGGCCTGGGGCGGCAGCCAGTCTCTACGAGGGCCCTCCCCGGCCCGCAGCCCGGCACCACCCACAGTCACTGAGATGGGCCCAGGGAAGAGCGCGCACCCGCTTCGTCTGCTCCAACTGCTCGGCCAGCTCCTCTACAGCCTGTGAGTGCTTCTGCCTCATCTCCTGGATCTGGGCCTCGTGGGTCTTGGCCTCGTCCTCCAGGGTCTTCTTCAGGATGTTCACTTCCTGCTCGCGTTTGGACCTGGAGAGAAGCACCCTCAGGATGGAGGCCAGGGTCCAGGCGTGCTGCCGCCCTGGGCTCTTCTTCCCTGAATGCCGAGAGGCCGGCAAGGGGCACCGGCCGCCCCAGCCCTGCTGCCTCCCTCCTCGGCCGCGGACCCTCCAGCCCAGGCTCACAGACCCACTCTGTGCAGGAATTGGCACCTCGCCCTGGCCTCACCCCAACTCCAAGCCAGCTTCTGCAACAGGCCTCCCGCTCTGCTCCAACCTGGGGAGGACCTGTCCCCACCCCCCCATCCTCAGTGACTTGGCCGCTGGGCCGCCTGGCGCACCTGAGCTCCTGCTGGGCGGCCGTGGAGTCCAGAGTGTCCTCCAGCTCCGTTTTCAGAGCCTCCAGCTCCTCCCCAAGGTCCCGCTTCTGCTTCTCAGCTTTGTTCCTAGAAGCTCGTTCAGATTCCAGGTCCTCCTGGAGCTCGGAAATCTGTGACTCCAGCTCTCGAATCTTCTTTAGGGCCATGTTTTTCTGGGAGGCTTCCTCCTCCACTCTGCCAAAGAGACCAACAACATCAGGAGGAGGCTCTCTCCACCTCAGAGAGCAGAGTGTGCAGAAAAGCCTCCAGCGAGGAGCAGCCGAAGCCACTTCCGAAGTCATAACCATGGCCTTCAGGCGTTCCTCTCTGCAAAAAAGACATCTGAAGCTTCCAGAAGATTTAAAAGCAAAACCAGTTTGAGAACTGAAAAACCCCATAGAAGAGTCACTTCATTTTCCAAACTGAAATTCAGTGCTCTAAACGTAAAAATACAAAACAACTAAATATTAAGTGAAAATTAAAAAGGAAATAAAACGCTACAGTCCATCATTACAACAACTAAGGAAAAATACAAAGGTGCCCCAGATACTCTGGGGGTGAAAATCATGCCAGTGCAGGTTCATTAATTGCAACAAATGTGCCACCCTGGGCTGGGATGTGATAGTGGGGGAGGCCATGTGGGGGGAGGTGCAGGGGTGTATGGGAATTCTATGCACCTTCTGCTATTTTACTGTGGATTTAAAACAAAGCTCTTTTTTTTTTTTTTTTTTTTTAAAGCATGCCTATAGCCAGAAAATTTTAAAATGCAAGGAACGAAAGGCCTGTGGTGCTCGGGTGACCTTGCAGATGACTTCTGGGGGATTACAGAGAGACAATAACAAAACAGCTGCATGCATGTCCTCAGGGCATAGGACAGCTCTTGCTGTGCAATGGCTCCAAGAGGACAGCAGCCTGTGGCTCACACAGCGGCAAGTGCCGACAGGGGGCGCTGGCCCCTCCATGGGCTGATGCATGGCTCCTACCTGGCCAAGGCAGCCTGCAGCTCCTCCTCTTTCTTGGCCAGCTGCATCTTGAGCTCAGCGATCTGGGCCTGCAGCTCGGCGATCTGGTCATTGAGGTCGGTGGAGTCCCCTTCCAGCTTCCGACGAGTCTTCTCCAGCTCCTGACGCTGCTTCTCCTCTCTTCGGAGGCGCTCTGAGGAGCAAGCCGGGGGAGACCGACAGAGCCCTCAGTGCTCACAGATTTTTTCCATCTTTGCTTTTTACTCTGACATAAAATACTAAGTTTTTGTCATAAACCATACGTGAGCCTTAAAGAATCACGATACGCACACTCGTACCCAAGGCCTGGATGAAGGAGTGAACATCCCCAAGCCTCCACGTCCAGTGTCACCCCAAACCCTGCTGACCTGCCCCACCAGGGACCTACGCTCCCCTGCACGCTGTGCTCACAGTTCCCTTGTTTTCCTTTAAGGCTGTACCAGGTCGGCCTCCCTAAAAAACAGGTTTAGTTTTCAAGAACCTAAACTGTGTAAGGGAACGTCCTGTATGAATTCTACACGCTCGGTACAGTGGGTCAGGGTCCAATGTCTGGCTTTACGATTTCCACTAGGACATCACTCAGGTCACCCCTTCGCCTTCCTGTGCGTCATCTGAGTAACAAGGATAGCAAGACCACCTGCCTCATGAGGGTGTGAGGCTCGTGGGCATTAGTATCCGTGGGCACGCACAACAGCTCCAAGCCCAGAGTCCGCGCTCAGTAAGGGTCAGTGGCTTTTATTCCTTGACTTGCTTTTGTCACTCAATATTGAGACCTTGAGATTTAGCAAGTTAAGTGTCAGTGCGGTTGACCCACGTGACCAGTCCAGTGTTCCGCCCGGTGAACATACCACAGCTTATCTCCCGGTGCTACGACTGACGGGCACGTGCGCCTTCAGAACAATGCTGCTGTGAGCACGCTGGCCCCGAACCCCTTGTGCGTGTGGCCGAGAGCGTTGCGTCGGTTGTAGGCACGTGAAGCTTCAAAGCCACCAGGCAACGCCATACTGTTCAAGGCCACCTACCGGTCTATGTTCCCACCGGCCGTGCATGTGTGTGTGTGTGTGTGTGTGTGTGTGTGTGTGTGCATGTGCATGTCTGTCTGTCTGTCTTCAGCTCAGGTCATGATCTCAGGGTCCCGGGATCAAGCCCCACATCGGGCTCCCTGCTCTGCAGGGAGCCTGCTTCTTCCTCTCCCTCTAACGCTTCCCCCGCTTGTGCTCTTGCCCTCTCTAACACACAAATCAATCTTTAAAAAAAAAAACAAAAAAAACCGACCCTCTGTGTTTGCCTGTGGCTATGCCCTCCTAGAGCTGGATGACTGTGTTTCAGACTGTTCCTGGGTGAGGGAGGGAGTCCGTGGGGTGAGACCCCTGCAGCACCTCACTTCCCCCAGCTGGCCTGACTCGCCTCATTCCC
Organism: Ursus maritimus; assembly: GCF_017311325.1. Taxonomy (NCBI): domain Eukaryota; kingdom Metazoa; phylum Chordata; class Mammalia; order Carnivora; family Ursidae; genus Ursus; species Ursus maritimus. The sequence continues at coordinate 45,506,968 of NW_024424564.1, forward strand.
CACAAACAGGAGGGGGTAAGGCAGGGCTGGGAAAATGCTCCTGGTGGTCAGCCCGGACGGTGTGGGCCCTACGTGTGCAAGGAGTCAACAACTTCCCTGGGCACGCTGGGCTGCTCTGAGTCTGAGGCAGCAGCGGTTTCTGGCGTGAGCTCGGAGCCCCCAGCCCCCTCTCCCCTCTCCCCTCTCCCCTCTCTGCTATCTACACCTCTCAAGAGGCAGGGGTGAGAAATGCTCAGACACAGACCCGTGTTCCAGCCCGTCCTCCTGCCAGGACACAGGGTGACAAAGGCACAACTGGTCACCTGCCCCGAGTCAAGCAACGGCCTTTTGCAGCATCGGTCCAACCCAGCAGAGCACGCACGGTGCGTCTGTACGTGTGATTTACTGCAGCCCCTGCGGACGCCCGTTCACTGCACCCCTTAGAGGGAAGAGAAACTAAAGCCCACGGAGATTACGGAGAGCTGCAAGGTGACCCAGCTGGTAAGCGGCAGAGCTGGGGTCAGACCTGGGACCTCTCGGGAAGCCAATCTTGTGCAACTCATGGCACGTGACAGGAGAGAAATGCCAAAGTGTTCTGAGAGCCCTTCACGTGGGGGAACATCCCTCCCCAGTCCAGCCAGTGCCCGGAGGCCCAGACCCCCACAGGGAGCAGAGCCGTCCCCGAGGTTTTCAGGGCAGTGGCTGGGGGCTGCCTGCACACAGCGAACACGAGACCAGCCTGGTGACCCTGCTCTCGGAAGGACCTGGAGTGGGGATGCCCCGGTTCCTGCCCACCACCCTCTTACCCTCCAGGTCGGTGATCATCGCCTCGTGCTTGTTCTTGAGCTTGGCGAGGCTCTTCGATTTCTCCTCCTCTTCCATGAGGTTGGTGGTAAACTCAGCTATTCTGTCTTCCAGAAGCTTCTTCTCCTGGGGGGGGGGGGGGGGGGGGGGGGCGCAAGGGTGGGTCAGAGCTTGAAGTCAGTTGAGCACAGAACACTTTAGCTCTCTTCAAAGTATAACTTGCCCAGAAATTTAGGGTTGAACCAAGGGGAGGACCTTAAACACTTGATTCACTAGGATTTTCTGGGTCAAAGGGTAATTCTGAAAGGTCACTAGCTGGTGCCTGCTTGGCACAGTTGGTTAAGCGACTGACTCTGGGTTTCGGCTCAGGTCATGATCTTGGGGTCCTGAAATCGAGCCCCAGGTCAGGCTCCATGAGCAGCGGGGAGTCAGCTTGAGATTCTCTCCCTCTGCCCCTCCCACTCATGGTCTCTCTCTCAAATAATCTCCAAAAAAAAAAAAAAAAAAAAACAACAAAAACTCACTAGCACCCCTAAATTAGCTGGATAAGCTTCCTTAGTATCTCAAATATGGTGCCTAAGGCCTTCCTGGACCTGCGTCACCCCTTTGGGCTCAACTAAGAAAGGCACCCATGTGGCAGCTAGTATTGGGAAGGGGACTCACACAATTACTCTACCCTCTCTGTGCCTGGCACACGTTCACTGGGTGGGCTGTGACCTCCGCCTTCCTCATGCCCCAAAGCACCCGGCTGCTCCCCCCACTTCTCACCGCGTCGCCATCACTGGAGTCCTAATCTCAGTGAGTCCCTGACCAGGCTGACCTCACAGTCCCAGTACTAAACAAGCACCAACACCTAGCACGAGCGACCCAGTCTCCTGTCACAGAGTCCACAGGCTGGCGTCCTGCCACATCAGCCCCCACCCCACACTCGGGACTGAGGAGGGCCTTCTGACCCTGTCTTTCCTTCTCCTGACACGACTCTGGGCTTTTATGTGCTCAATGGCAGACTCTGACAGGGACCCGACTTGGCTCTAAAAGAAACAGCCACTAGCCTGGGGACAGCTGGAGGAGGGCCCCTGCACCTAACACTGAGCCACCACGGTGCCCAAATGCCCCCGGTGACGATGTGCAAAACCCCACAGACGGCTCAGCTACAAGTCTCAGGTATCAGGAGCTTGCAGAGAGCTTTACCGAAAAGAAATGCCAAACCCTGCCCTTGGACCCCACTCAGCGGTGAGAAACACCCGTTCGAATAGGACGCTGGCACCCGGAGGCCAGGGACACCCAGAAGAGGACCCATGACCAGATGCTGTGACTGCAGGAGAGGGAGGGAGGCAGTAGGCCCGGCGCCTGGCCTGCGCCCAGCCGCCCACTCTCCGCAGCCCGCGCATCTCAGCGCTCCGGGCCTCACCTTGGCCAGTTTGCAGTTCTGGTCTTCCATGATGATCTGGTCTTCCTCCAGCTTCTTCAGCTTGGCCTCGGTGGTCACCTTCTCCAGCTGCAGCTTCTGGCGGGCGCTCTCCTCCTCCTCCAGCTGCTCCTCTAGTTCCTACCGCGGAGCCAGGGAGACCGTGAGGGGGGTGGGGAGACCACACGGACCCGGCCCAACCCCCCACTTGTGGGGTTCCGTCTTCAAAACTGGGGTACGGAGACAAGGGACCCCGGCCCGATCGTGTGCTCGCTGGTTCCGAGGTGCCTCCTCGCGCAAACTGCCCGCCAAAGGCATGAGCAGAAGGCAGAGCTGACCGCCCTGGCTCCTCGGACTGACCAAGGGAAATCAGACTTTGGTGCTCCTCTGGCAGTGCTCGCGGAAGTCTGACGCCTGTGAGAGGAACCACTGCCCACACAGAGGAGCTCTCAGAGGCCTCCCACGGCCCTGGCGACTTCTGCGTTCTCTCCGGCTCGAAGGGCGCTGCGCCTCGCCGCGCCGTGTCCCCTCCACCCCGTTTCTGGCGGCCAGCCCTGCCCCTTCTCTGGAGGGAGGGAGGGGCCTTTACCTGGATGTTTTGCTGCATTTTCTTCTTCTCTGCCTGCAGGTGCTGGCAGCGCTCCTCCTCCTCCTCCACTCTGGCCTCCAGGTCATGGCAAATCTCTTCGAGCTCCTGCTTCTTGGCGGTCAGGCGGGCCCGGAGCTCCTCGGCCTCAGCACACAGTTCCGTTTCCGCCTGGAGCTGCTCCTGCAGCTGCAGCTTCTCCGCCATGAGCTGCAAAGAGCACACAGATCACGTGAGCCCCCGCAAGCTGCTCAGGCCCCAGCAGCACGGAGGCTCTCGTGCTCAGGCTTCCGTGGGGAGCAGACCGTGCCCACCCGAGAAGTTCCCGTCTCGAGGGCACTGAGGCTCCCAGACACTTCCCACCACTAGCCCGTGAGCTATGCACTGACATCCCCAGGACACAGGCTCAGGGACGTTCACCCAACACTCACGAGCTGTCCGTCCCAACGGGGGGCCTCCCTACATCACAGCCTCCCTACATCACAAAACCCAGAAGGGGTCTGGGTCTGTTTACAGTGACAGCAAAAGGTCTCCTTCACCTCCAAACAACACGCCCCGCCCACTGGTGGCCAGCAGGTGGCAGCACCAGGAGTGGCCGCCCCGACTACCTAGGCCGAGCCTGCAGACACCGACCTGGGACTGGAGCGTCTCCATCTCCGTGAGCCTGTTCTCTGCGGCCAGCTGCTTCTCCCGGACCTTCACCAGCTCCTCCTCCTTGGCCATCATCTCCTCCTCCTGCCGGCTCACCTGCAGCAGCGGCTTGACCTGGAAGAGATGGGAGGTAGAGGTGTTCGGCTGAGGATGCCTGTCCGGGCCCTCACCTGTGCCCAGTGCGAGCTCACGGGAGTGACGGGCAACTGGACAAGCTGTGGGGAGGAGGCGTGAGCACAGACCATCTTTCTGGAAATCGATTCGGGGCTGGTGCCACAGGCCTCTGACCCGGTAAGTACAGGTCAGGGAAACCACCCCCGTGTGTGTGAAGATGTGGACAGCAAGTTTACAACAGTGAAAAACCAGGAACGAGAGAAAGAAACACCACGGGAAAAGGAGCCAGATAAAATAGGAAATGTCTCCAGGGAATAACATGCTGACTTTTAAAACAAATGATGCTCGTGAAGGAATTTTAAATGGAAAATGGGAAACACAAGACTGTTTATGCAAGTCGGAGCTCTGCTAGTAAGAATGCCTATGGTTTACAGAGCGGAGATTTAAAGAGAGTAAAAAAAAGACAGAGGGAATAAACACTGAAACATCTCGACACGGACGCTGGCTCGGGGCTGAAGGGATCACGTGCGACCTTTTGTTTTCTTATGTTGTCAGTCTAACTTTTTGCAACTGCCACAAATTAGTTATTACAAACAAAGGCAGCCTGAATGACTTTCACGATGAAGGGACTTTTCTTTTTTTTAGAAGGCTAAGGAGGGGAAGGCCTGTCCAGCTGTGTACGTTCCGACCTACCGCCCTGAGGCTGCCTGGGAACACAGCGCCCCCAGCACATTGTTGGGAGGGGCCCAGCAGCCAGGGCGTCACACGGATGGGAGCTGCTCTGAGCCCGACGGCAGGCTGCAGCCGTCCACGCCAGACACGTGCCAGGCACGCACGCTCTGGACCCCGCAGGGCAGGCCCAGCCCGGGCTCACGTGGGCAGGCTCACGCCGCTCCCAGGGCCCCGAGGCCCGCACAGAGGCCTGTGTGGGGCCTGCCTGTCCCCGTGCCACAGGGGAGGCCGGCAGGGCGCGCGAGGCCCCGTCCGGAACCCACCTTGGTGAAGAGCCTCCACCATTGCCAGTTCCGCAGCTTGAGGTAGGCGGCGCAGTTCCTCTGCAGCACCTTCATGGCCGTCAGCTGCTGCTGCCGCTTGGCGAAGGCCCTGGGGACAGGGGCCCAGTCAGGGCAGGGGGCCGCACACCTCCAGCGGTCGGGAGGCTTTTCCGGGGGAGTCGACCCCGCCCCGCCTGAGATGCCGCAAGACACAAGTGCAGGGAAGGAGCCTGGCCTCGGGGTGGAGTCCGGGGGGTGACCCCGCAGAGGGTGACTGACAAGGACCTAGGTCACCAGGCCACCCTCTTTCGCCAAGAGGCAAGTGAGTTCACGGGGTGAGAGCCCCTTGTAAACTAACTAGATCTGTGTCTGGTGTGACCGCCGGCCACTCAGCAGACGTGCTGACTTCAGCTTCCCACCCTGCTGCCACCCGCCATCGGGGGGCCTTTGATTGGCGGGAAAACGTCAGCAGCCGATGTCCTGCAAAGGTGGGCTTAACGTGTCAACTTAAGGGGCTTTGGGATACACGGAGGCTCCGTTTGTCCAAACACCACAAAGCCATGCTCTGTCTCCCAGGGCTCCCAGCTCACACTGGAACATACGGCCCCAAGCACAGACATCGGGGTTCCGGAGACCAACGTGCAGCCGCCGCACCCACTGCCCTGCAGCAGGTGAGCCCCACTCTCAGAGGAACTGCGCTGGACTCAAGGATGATCTCCTGAGGAGACCAGGGAACTCTGGGCATCGTCCCCACACGAGGGACACGGTGAGGAATACTGGTAAGCAGAACTGTTCGGGGCAGGCGAATCAGGCCCAGAGTCACCCTCTTCCCAGCTGGTCACTTTAAACCTCAGGCAGAAATCCAGAAAGCAGGGGGCATGGAGCTCCACACCTGGGCGTCCCTCAGACTGACGCCGGATCGGCATCAGTGCCCATGCAGCAGGAAAGCTGGGAAGGGCCTGAGCACCGGCAGGCTGGGCAGAGGCGGGCCCCTCCAAGAACTCACTTCCTGGCCAGGTAGCCCCTGCAGCAGGCCTGGAACCCGATGATGACATCCGTGATCTTCAGGTCCCGCTCCTCCTCCAGGTGGGCCAGCACACCAGCCCGGAAGAAGACCTTGCTCTGGCCAATGCGGTACAGGTTGCTATCCAGCTCCAAGGCTTTGATCTAGATGGGAGCAGAGCAGGACACTGACCCTGTGCCACCATGGGGCCCTTGGAACAACGCTGGGAGCCAGCAGTCTGTCCCAGAGAGGCTATCCACCAGCAGCTGTTTCTCTGCTGGGCAGCCCGTCCCCCGGAACCAGAGACAGCGGGGCTCAGAGGATGCTGGGAGGGGCAGGTGGCTTCCCGCACAGGGCAGGTGACGTACCAGACAACTGAAAAACACAGAACCCCGACATCAAAGGGATCTCAGGGTCTTCCCCCCTTCTACCTCCCACCTCCATGCACTGCCATTACGGTCTACCAATGCCCAGCTGGGCCACCCTCAAACCAGAGGGGGCTACGCGTCATCGTTGTCACCAAGACTAGGACACGCTCTGGTTCAGGCCAAGCCCAGACCAAATGCTAATTAGGTGACCCAGGGCTTTAACCTCTATGAGCCCCTGCTTCCTCAGCTGGAAAATGGAAATAATGCTTTCTTTCGTTAGAAGAGAAGTGAAGAAATCAAGCAATAGTGCCTCGTCCACAGTATGGCCGTGAGATCTGAACGGGAAAGCACAGAGCTCAGCACAGGGCCACCCGCACTGTGGACAGAACAGAATGAGTGCCCATTACCATCCCTGAGCAGTCTGCGTACAATGCAGGGCTCTCTTGTTAACCCACCGGGGGAAGGGTCTGCCTGTCTGCCTGTCGGGAGACACAGATTTAGAACAAGCTCTGAAAGTCAAAGCCTGGAACAGGAGAAGTGGGATCCGAGCGAGCTTCGGGGCCCCCAAATGGCCCCGGTCATCCTGGAGAGGCCCTGGGAGAAGACTGGAGAGGAGCCAGCATGGGCATCTTCCCTCCCTGCCCCACCCCTAACCTGGACAGCCACTAACCAAGTCTCCTGGACAGAGGGTGGCCCACACACCCTCCCTGGTCACACCCTCTTTCCCACCAGCTGGTGAGCGCTGGACAGCAGGGAGCGGCCTCCTCCCTCCCATCCCCACCTCCCTATCACCTAACGCAGAGCTTCCCACATAGGACATGTCTGCTTCCTTCTTCCCGCTTCTCTTTCTGACAACCCCCCAGCCCACCCTCTCTCCTCTTTGGAAAGAATGCAGAGGAAAGACAACAGGAGGCAGGGGCCGCTCACCCCTGGGAGGAACACGACACCTATACGGTAGGGAACAGGACGGGGGAATCCGGCCCCAGCTTGGCCACCGAGCCACCAGGGGCTGCCATTCATTCTAGCAGAGTTCAGAGAGCCCGCTGCATGTCAGGCACTGCTCGAAGGGCTGAGAGGAAATGTCCAGAAGCACACACTGCGGGGGCTTGGGGCCGTGCTCCGGGCAGCTGCCCTGGTGGGGAACTGCCCCCTGCTAACCACACTGGGCATGACAATCCAAGGAGACACAGGCAAGAAAGCACGAGAACATGCCCCAAAGGGAGGGAGCAGCTCCCGTCAGAAGCCTGCTGGGGCCGCAGTGTCAGTCTCCACACCGCCCCCGTCCCGCACGCCATCCCTGACCATCCCAGGGCCAAGACGGCTGCTGCACGGGGCGTCCGGCAGAATCAGGACTGGAGCAACGGCAGGACAACAACGTGCAGGCGTCATCCAGTGAAAAGGGCCGTGTCCAGGCACACGGGTGCCGGCCATGCACGTGCACCCGCCAAAGGGCCACCCCCTCCGTGGGAGCCAGAGTGGGCAGTTCTACTCACCATGAGCACACACGCCTGCTTCCCATCCATGAAGCCCTTCGGAATGGAATTTGGTGTGAGGATCTCGTATCTGAGGAAGAAAGAGAAGGCTGGTCAGTCTAGCCCCTTGCTCGGATTCCCCGCGGCCTGGGATGCATGGCTTCCTACAGGACAGCACACGCAGGACTCCCTTCACGGCGTCTCCCAAGGAAGGCAGACATTCAGCAAATCCCACCCTGCTCTTTCCTTAGGCTCAGCGACCCAGAAAGCCTTCACGCGTTCTAGAAAGTGGATGGAAAGTCACACTGGACTGTTTCAGTCAAAGACGAGCTTTAGGCTGGGCTCACCAACTGCTAACGGCCCGGTGTCCGCATCTGCCCCTTTCCCCCGAGGCGCTGCAGGGGCCTCTAACAAGTGGGATGGTCCCGGAAACAGGGGGCTGCATCACGCCAGTAACCGGCCCTGAGCGTAGCCCTTACACACATAGGACCCTATGGTCGATGTCCCACTCGGTCGTCCCCACATGCAGCAAGAAGCCCCAGAGCTCTGGGACCTCCGTTTCTACAAAGTTCCTCGAACACCCAGGTCTCTGGCTGATTCCTCTTTAACTTCCCTTCCGAGATCCTCTAACAGTAGCAAGCAGTGCCAGGCCACCCAGTCACTAGCGGTGACAGCCAGCAAGGTAACAAGACCAGGAAACCCCCTTCTCATACAGAGGGTGGCACAGAGATGAACAGGAGGAGCCGGCCAGACCTCAGCCCTACGGGGATGAGGAAACTGCTCCTGGCCCACGCGGCCCGCCGCAGGAGGGGGAGGCTCCCGGCCGCGGCTCACCTCTGCCGGAACTCCTGGAAGACCACTCTGTTGGGGAAGCCCTGGCGGCAGATCCGGATGCCCTCCAGGACCCCGTTGCAGCGCAGCTGGTCCAGCACGAGGTGGGGATCCAGTTTGCCAGCCTGGAGAAAGAAACACACACGTGTGGTCTTGAGTCGCTACCTGGCGTGGCCAGAGAAAGGCAGGGCAGGCCCCTCGTGGCTCAACGGAGTACACACCCCCAGGAGTGGGAGTCCCAGCAGCCCACAGGTACCCAGTCCGGGTCCGGGAAAGGCTCCAGGGAGCCAGGCACCCAGCAGGCAGGCCGGCCGCAACTGCAGCCTGTTTGCTCAGGGTGCCTTGTGCGGTGCCACGGTAGGTCTCTGCTGAGGCTCCTGAGAGACACCACTTCTGCTCAGGGAGACAGACAGGGGCCCAGCACCCGCACCTTCTTCTCGTGGTTGGGGATGATGCAGCGGACGAAGTTGGGGTTGGTGTTCCTCAGTGTGGCCATCAGCTTGGCCAGCTGCTCCTTGTAGAGCTGGCCCACGGTCCGGAACATGCCCTTCCGCGTCTTGAAGGCCCCGGGCAGCGCCGTTTCCGACATGCCGGCCACCTGGTCCAGGCCGATGATGCGGTCCACTGCAGAGATCACCCAAAAAGCACATGAATGCCCAGTGGTCCTGGGCGGGGGTGGTGGTGGAGGGACAGGAGAGACAGACACCGGGACAGGAGGAGGAGAGACTACAGAACAGCGAGACCGTTTCTACGCAGAATCTACACAGAGGGCTAAGGTCAACTCCAAACGTTTAGCAAACTTGACTTTGTGAACAGGAGGCAGGAAAGGGTTTGGAAAGCCTGCAAAGCCACGGGCGGGGGGTGGTGGGAGCGGTCCAATGGCTAACCCCACATTCCTATCACCCATCTTCAGCACACTGGACAAGCTCCTATTCCCAGAGAGATGTAATAAAGCTGCAAGGATCTCAGAATGGCGAGCCTGGTGACATCACTAGGCTGCCTCTAACGAGGTGTTAACACTTGACCTACAAAATCCTGTTGTTTCATAGTCCCACTAAAAAAAAAAAAAAAAAAAAAAAAACAGTATTCTGAAATCACACTGACCTCTACCTAAGGGCACAGAGCTGGGAGTTAGAAAGTAGGAGCCGTAAAGCTACCTGCCACAGTTATTAGGACTCGACGATTCCTGCATTGTCTGGAGGCCTGCGCAGAGCCCTCTAAACCAGGGGCCTAGAGCAGCACACGGCATGAGGAGCAGAGAGGTCACAAGAAGTGTGCGTGCAGACCCCTTCCTGCTCCTGTGTCTCACTGGGTCTCCTAGCTCTCAAACACCCTCCCGGGAGGTAGCCCTCGGCACCGTGGCGCATGCCCAGAGCAAAGAAGGAACCGCTTCCTCCGACGTGAACGCAAAGAACAAGCAAGCCCAACCACAGCGGCTGGGGGCCGGAGGGCCGTTTTAAGCAAGAGCCAGTATTAGAAGCCTTCGGCTGCTGGATGTAAAAGCTAAGGGCTCTGTGATGAAGTCTGCTTCCTATTCTTTTGTGGCCAGACCTCTAGGATTTATGTGAAAATAGAAAAAAGAACAGGTGCTCAAGACAGGAGCCAGGAGCGAGGATAGACCCGTTGAACCAGTCAATTAAACCGGGAGGCCTTTCTGACCTCACGCACCCAGGGCCCATTTCACTGGCTACCGAAGGCTTCCGGGGAGTGGGCGGCTTGTGAAGACCACTCAGGTTGCCCAGAGGAAGGGTGAATGTGCCCCATGATAACCAGCCGTTTGCGTCCTGCCCCTGGAGGCTCGGCCCAGAAGGAGCAGGCCCCTGCTGAGCGCGCTGAACGAAAGCACAAAGACTATCCTCGCTTTCGGGTGCACGCACACACAGCAGGGCGCACGACTCCTCGACCTCGTGCTGAGACACCCGTAGCCACTCAAGCAGCAAGATGGCGTTGAGGGGCAGCTCTGAGGAGGGTATGAATTTTTAGGCTGGAGTTTCCCCCCCACCCCCCATTTCAAGATGCAGATGGACAGCCTGCCCACAAGCCAGGGGCAGACCGGGGAAAGGGACAGGCAGGCAGGCAGGAAGAGCCACGGGGTCAGAACACTCAGCAGAAGCGCACCTCACGCAGCCCTGCAAGCAGCACACACGAGGGCCAGCACTCAGGGTGGCCAGTCACCTGGTTCTAGGTGGAGAATGGGAAAGCGGTGATAGAAATAGGCTCTCTGAGTGCTCTCCATCTCTGCAACAGAGAGGTTAAAGCAAAACCAGGCAGAGGAAAGGAGGAACCAACAGAAGCAAGGAAAGAGAACTCCAGAGCCACGGAGAGGTGGAACCGCAGGACGGGAAACCCGCGGGCCAAGGTTCTGGGCCGCCATGACATTCCCACGGGTGCAGGTCCGGCCCTGGTCCCGGGACCGCAGGAAAGGCGGGAAGAGGCCGGCCATGGCCAGGGGAGGCAGGGGGTGGGGGCAAAGGGCGTACCATCCTTCCAGAGCTCCGAGACGAACTTGTCGGAGGACTGGTGCAGAAGCGTGGCGATATTGTCATTCAGGGGGTCCATGTTCTTCATCAGCCACTCGTCCGCCTTGTAGTCAACCTGCGAGAGTCAGGGGCCGGAGTCACAGGCTGCTCTGGGGACACAAGCTCTGACAAGCGCCCCGAAAACCAGCTGACCCCACGGGCGCCAACACCCCTGGAGCTGGTATGTCCTGCCCCAAGAAAGAAATGAGCGAGGAGGGCAGCAGGGGGGGAACGTTCTCGGCGGTGGGACGTGGAACAGCGAAAAACTACCCACGACACCGATATCCAGCAATGGGGGGCTGCCTGAGAAATTTAGGTTGTGGTGATAAAATATCCTGTTTTTAATTTTTTTTTAAGGTAATATAAACATAAAGAAAAAAAAATCCTGGCAGGACATAACCAAAATGTTATAGTATTTCTTTTAGTAACGGGGCAAGGATTTTGGCTTTATCTTTTCAGGATGCCCAAGTTTTCTCAGAGCTTGTATTATTATTTTCTGAAATATGTTCTTCATGAGTCATCCATTGCACTTTCACTGCAAAGACCCCAGAACGATCTGGAGCGCAGGCCACCTTGGCCTCCCTCTTCCTAACCCACAGCACGGCTCAGAGGTGACCGCTGTTCTGGGGCCCCTTCTGGAAGTGCTCCCACAGGTGTGCTGCTGTCAGCGACGACGTGTGTGATGCTTGCTTCTTGCTACCTCCAGGGAGGCGATGAAGCCCCAGACACCACATCCCTGGCCATCTGGCTGCCTGGGCACAGCCAGCATGCTTGCCCCCGCCCCCAGGCGTGGACACACGTGGCCAGTTCCACCGTTCAGGCTCACACCGATGGGCTTTCCGGCATGGCTGGTTTTTTGCAATATGAATAATACTGCAATAAAAGCCCCATGAGCAGCTCTGCAAGTGCATTTCTAACACACAGAGAAGTGGAAATGCGGCTCAGGGATGTTGCCTTAGGTAACTATAGAAACGGGGTTGGTTGTTTCAGGGGTTTGTTTTTTTTTAATGGGTGTTTTCAAAGCCAAGAGCCGTGTGCTTCAGCACCAGCAGGAACCAGACGAGCTCCGTGGGAGAGGCTGGGCTGCAGGGGGGCCGCGTGCAGGAGCAGTGGGCAGGGACCAGGGCGGGGACCAGGTGTGGCTCGGAGCAGGCCGTGACAGCTCGTGGCTCACCTAGCCTGACTCCTCGCACATTCTGGCGCAACTGTTAGGAGCTTCAAGCAAGGAACACAGAACTTGCTGAAACCAGCTTTATTCTAAGTACAGATCTCTGAGGACTCAGGACACCCCTCTTCAGTTCGAGATGAGGGCAGTTTTGCCATTCTGTGGCTGGGCAGCCTCGGCCATTAACAAAGCTGTCACCCACTGTCATGGCTCCCCACCAGGCCACTATGCCCACCCCATGTCTGGCGATGTGTAGAGACCTTTTTGTCACATCTAGGGAGAGTGCTACTGACCTCTGGTGGGTAGAAGCCAAGAGTGCAGCTAGACATTCCCCAATGAGCACAACAGTTGGGAACACCGCAGACAGCGCGGCCGGCGACGACAGGTGTGCAGGGCCCGAGTGGCCTCGCCTAGAGCACTGACCTGCGCCAAGCACCGGGCCGCACGAGCTCACTGAATACACGTAACGCTGCACGGCGGTGCTTACTGGTTTTCCAGATGAGGTGACGGAGGCTCAGAGAGGTTAATTGGCCCCAAGTCACACCACTTAGGGGTGGCAGGGTTCTAATTCAAACCCCAGCATCTGCCTTTAGCACAGATCTCCCTTCCACACCCAGAAAATGCACCTAATGACAAGACCCCCGAGACTGCTGCGAGCCCCTCGTACAATATCGCACAGGACGGGGCTCTCGCAAGGCAGGAGAGCCGCGTGGATGCTGATTCCTGCCACGGGGCACCCCGCTGGATGAGTCACGAGACAGGCACTGTCCCCTGCCCCGCCCCCAGGGCTGCCCAGCTCCTCTGTCATCCCCACCTCCCTGGAGGAGGACCAGCCGTGCATGTGCTCGCCTCACCTTGCCTGCATAGTGGATGATGCAGAAATCAGCTTTGTCCTTCAGCTGCTTGGGCTTCTGGAACTTGGGGTGGGTGCCCTGTTCCTGTACCACCTTCTCTACGAAGCTCTTGTCGGTGGCTTTGGGGAACCAGCACTCCTCGTCCAGCAGGGCCAGGATGCCAGGGGGCCCTGCCTGGGAAAAACACAGCAACACACAGGTGAGTAGGACCTGGAGGCCCACCCCACCCCTGCCCTCACAAGAAGCCGGAGGTCAGGACTGAGAACCCGCAGAATCAGCAGAGGGTGGGCGGCACTTGTCCCCATAGAGGGCATAAAAAGAAGCATTAGCAGAACTCAACTCAAGAATTCTAGTCTAGGGGCACAGTCATTAAGCATCTGCCTTCGGCTCAGGGCATGATCCCAGCGTCCTGGGATCGAGCCCCGCATCAGGCTCCCTGCTCCACTGGGAAGTCTACGTCTTCCTCTCCCACTCCCCCTGCTTGTGTTCCCTCTCTCACTGGCTGTCTGTCAAATAAATAAATAAAATCTTTAAAAAAAAAAAAAAAAGAAGAACAACAACAACAACAACAACAACTCTAGTCTAGGGGCACCTGGCTGGCTCAGTGGGTAGGGCATATGACTCTTGACCTCAGGGTCATGGGTTCGAGCCCCACCTTGGACATAGAGCCCACTTAAAAATACATATATAAATAAGGTTCTAATTTAAAAAGAAACTTATGAGGTCTGGGTGTGGCTGACACACTTTAACCAGATGATCCATCACGGAGTTTCAAAAGCTTAGTGCCCCGGAAATCACCTGGTAGGTTTGATGGGTGTGTGCCAGGGCCCACACGCCCGGGGGGCTGCCCTCAACAGGCACCTTCCCTCCTTGGAGCAACTCTGAGACACCTCCCCCCATGCTGTGTCTGCACCACGATGTGGTAAGATGTGAGACATGGGGCAAGTCCTCCGAGGAAGCCCCCGGAGCCCCAGCAGCACACTGAATTGATAAGAAGAGATTGAAACGCTGTGGAGCCTGGTGCCCGGCCGACAAGACTCAAAGCCGGATGGGATCTTACTCACTGGAAAACTCAACTGATTTAAGAAAAACTCATCACAAAAGTCAAGTGCTTCACGTTAGGATCATGAATCGTTTCAACCCCTGCCCCCGCCTCAACGAACACTTCCAAGTGCACCAGCTCCCTCTGAGATCTTCCAGCTAACTGGCATTTCGGTGTAACTCTGGCTGTACCCATTTTCAGCAGCTCAGCACTCTGGAAGATGTGAGTTCAGTGCTTTAACTCAATCGAGAGAGAACCCAGAACAAGAAACCGCTCAGGCTCCATGAAGGAGCATATCCTGTCCAACCTTAAAACCCAAGCAGGTGACCCAGCCGCACCTGCAAAAGCTTTCGTGATGAAATGAGGGGAAAGGGGAGGGCTCTCCGGCTACCACCGCCCACCAACAGCCAACGCTGTGGGACGGAAGCTCTGGCGCCGAGTTAGTCCTAAAGGCGGGCAGACTCGGCTCCTGTACCGGGAACAGCACTTAACACCCTGGCTCTGCCCAAGGCCACGCCGCAGCAAAAGCACCTGGGGACAGGATGTTCTAACATAAAAGCAGCCTGTTTCTTTAAGACAAAGAAAGCCTTATCGAGCCCACCCCTCAGGTAAACACTGGGTGGTCTTCTGGGACTGAAGACAGGATACCTGGGCACCAGCCACAGCCCCACCTGGTTGGCAGCTGGGCGAGTCCCCCAGGCACCAGATCTGAGCCCAAGGGCCTATTCCTGCAGCTGGCATTGACAGGGAGAGGAACCGGACGCATGCCCCCCTGAGGGGACAAGTGACAAGCCAGGTGTGAGGTCAGAACAGGTCTGGCACTTACTGGCTTCTCGATGAGGTCGATGCAGGGCTGCAGGTCGAGGCCGAAGTCAATGAAGTTCCACTCGATGCCCTCGCGCTGGTACTCCTCCTGCTCCAGGATGAACATGGTGTGGTTGAAGAGCTGCTGCAGCTTCTCGTTGGTGTAGTTGATGCACAGCTGCTCGAAGGAGTTCAGCTGCAGGGAGAGAGCGCTGCGTCAGAGGGTGCCCGCCCTCCCGCCACGAAGCCGCGGCTCCTCGGGGAAGAGTGGGACGGGTGTTCAGGATGGACCTCCTTGGGCAGCTCGGTGCTGGCCCCCAGGGAGCCCAGAAGAGCAGGCGTCTTCCCTTAATCAAACCCACTTCCTGGGGCCCATGGATCTTTCTAGAAGTTTGGTAAGGCCTCTTTCAGAACAAAGTTTGAAAGTGAATAAAACAGATCGACTAATTACAAAGGAAAAAAGTTACATTGAAATGTAATTCTCAAAATACTGTGCCATACGAATACATGGTGCTTTATTATTAATAAACGAAGCTGTGGGCTTCGTGACTTCCAGGAGTTTGAGGTAGATGAGCGCAAAGGACGTCTGAGTTCAGGACCTCTCTGGATCCTTCCATGGACCCCAGGTTAAGAACGCCTGATCTACTGCAAGTATCACTTTTCCAGCCAGACCTGTCTTCACAGGCAGAGAGCGTCTTGTCCAACCCTCAATAAATAGTCGCTGGAAGAGTAAAGCTCAGAAAGCACCTGCCCGTGAAGGCTCCCAGGATACCTGCTAGAAGGTCCTGTTCTCTCTAGCTCTACCGGTTGGGAACAGGAGTGCTTGCTGGAACTTAAAACACGCCCAACTGATGTGTCCTGTCTCCACGCAAGCGAGGAGCTGGCCCACTCAGAATGCCATGGGACCACAGGAAAGAAGATTCCTCGGCCAGGGAGAAGGGGCCAAGAGAGCACAAGTGAGGAGCTCACATCGAAGATCTCGAAGCCAGCGATGTCCAGGATGCCGATGAAAGAGGCGCCCTGCCTCTTGGTCTTGTCCAGAGCCTTGTTGATCCGCAGCACCAGCCAGCGGAACATTCGCTCATAGGTGGCCTTGGCCAAAGCCTCGATGGCAAAGTCAGCCTGGGGTGGGGGAAGGGAGGGGACACACCCAGGGAGACAGAAGGTCAGATACAAGGAACGTTTAAATCTTATAACCCTTTGCTCCAGTCACTCCACCTTCGCCCGCCCCCCCAACCCCCGCCCCGAGACAGCCCTAAGGATAGAAGAAAAAGCTTTGCACACAAATACGGTCATTGCAATGTTATTTATAATGACCCAAATTTGCAACAACTTAGATGCCCGACAACACAGGCATAGCATGAAGTACTTAGACATTTACAAAACCTTAAGATAAAAAGGGACACACTGAGGTATCTACAGAAAAAATGATAAGACGTTTGAGGTTTCCTTCAAATAATGCATGTGGGAGGTGGGGGCATAAGATTAATGATGAGCCAAGACTGGCCGGGAATCAGGAACCCTTGAAGCTGCCCATGCAACCGGCATATGGGGCTCATTACACTATCCTATTTTGCAAATGCTGGAGCAGTTCCACAATAAAAACCCAGGGTGACAACTAAGTTTTAGAAAGAAAAAGCCTTAGGGCGCCTGGGTGGCTCAGCTGGTTGAGTATCCGACCCTTGATCTCAGCTCAGGCCTTGATCTCAGCGTTGAGTTCAAACCCCGCGTTGGGCTCCAGGCTGGCATGGAGCCTACTTCAAATAACTAACTAACTAACTAACTAAATAAATAAATAAATAAAAATGTTTTAAACACAAACAAAAAACCTTGCAGGAAATAAAGAGCCACCCAATATCTGTCACTGGCCAGGACTGTGACCATTTTGTTTCTTTTTCTAGATTTTTCTCTATTTTCTGAATCCTAAGTGTTCATATAGTAGTTTCATACTGGAAAAAATAAAGGTTCTTTAATTATTAGGGAAATGAACAGTTGGTAATAATTATGCACGCTGTCTTTTGAAAACAACGCTCTTGGTCGTGGTAGGACGGCTCCGCAGGGCGTCGCCCACAGGCCCATGGGCCCACAGCCACCAGTGTGGGGTACCGTGGACGGCACCCCTAGGAAAAAGAACTCATCAATGTGAACTTCAAAGTATTTTTGAGAGGTGGGAGTACAGCACCTTAAAAACGCCCACCACTAGGGGCAACAGAGGGGTCTGGCTGGGGAAGGACCCCAGCTCCCGGGGGAGGCAGGCACACTCATGAGGCACAGCCGAGGGAAGATGCCACTGTCTCTCACCACGCACGAGACAGCAGGTGGTGGAGAGACAGCCGCTCGGCACGGGCTTCGAGGACAGTGGGTGCCGCCGTCCTGGTATCAGAATGAGTTGTGCTAGAGAAACAGCAAGTCCTCGCTTTACTCTATCCCCGCACAGAACATGCCTCCACACTTGTCGACCAGTCAGTGTCAATGCCGACTCGATGCAAAGGGGCACAACCTAACCACAGCCCTTTCCAAGCCAGTGGCCCCGGGCCACTGGGCCACTAGGCCTCTGGCAGCATACTGACCCTCTGGGGCCAGTTTTCCCATGTTCTCACTGGGGGTAAACACCACCTTGCTCCCCGAATTGCTGCCAGGACTGAATGAGGGACCCAGGCAAGGTGCCTATCACAGCAATGGCCCAGAGCGGGCCCCAAACCGGCCGCTGCAGCGACCCTGCTAGGAAGGCAGCCCGATCTCCCTCCCACCCCCCCACCCCCACCCACCTACCCCCAATCACACCCCCCCCCACCCCAGGCCAGAGGGCATACCTGCTCCTTAGTCTGCGCCTTCTGGACGTAGTCCCGTCCCACCTTGATGCGCGGGGTGAGGATTCCTCTGGTGAAATCCGTCACATTGATACCCAAGAGGTGGGACACTTTCTGGGCAGCTGTGATTCAAAGAGTAAAGAAGGGAGGACTAAGAAGTTTTAATTAAACCCAAGAGAGTAAGTCCCTCTGCTCCACCGAGAGGTGGTAACTGAGAGATCATTACCAGGACAACTGGCTCCAGGCCCTTCGTCAGCAGGGCGCAGAATGCCCAGCTCTCCCCCTCAGACCCCATGGCTGTGCCACCTCCTCACTGGGGGCCCAGGGCCGGTTCCCCTGCACATTCCTGGCCACACGGTGCGTGTGGAAGTGGGTCCTACCCACGAACAGGACTGGGAGGAACAGCCTGCCCACCCCGACCCCAGTGCTAGGGGCCGCAACAGCACACGTCCCCTGGTAACATCTTTTATAATCCAAACACGTATGTATTATGTTTTTTCAGAAGCCCCAAGAAGAGCACATTAAGGCCAACAGCTTAAATGGGGTCATCTGCAGTAACGCAGGGAACGGCAGCGGCCGCGGAGCAGACGTGGGGATGGCAGCCGTCCACGGTCCTAACGTGTTCAGGGGAAGGCGCGCAAGATCCCGCGGCAGCAGAAATCACTGTTCTACTAACTGGAACAACTGGTTTGGCCCCCAGAATGATGGAGGGAAACCCACATCCATTCGAGCAAGGGCTTTCCTAACTCCTGAAGCTCACTCCCTGAAGACACACCAGAGTCACATTCGTGTATATTTTATTTAAAAAAAATACAGAGCGTGGGGTGCCTGGGGGGCTCAGTTGCTTCAGCTCAGGTCACGATCCTGGGGTCCTGGGATCGAGCCCCGAATCGGGCTCCCTGCTCAGCAGACAGCCTGCTTCTCCCTCTCCCAGTCCCCCTGCTTGTGTTCCCTCTCTCGCTGGCTGTCTCTCTCTCTATCAAATAAATAAATAAAATCTTAAAAAAAAAAAAAATACAGAGCGATAGCCAGCCATGAATACACATAAAATGAAAAAGAAAGGATTGGCTGGAATTCCTGTAAGACTTCTTCTCCGTAGGAAACCCAAGCCCAGACCACGGGCCCCGTGTTCCAGGTGATAGGACCAGCATTACCTGTGTTGTCCGGCATGGACGCCTGGTCGGTATTACGCTCCTTCTTGAAGACGATGTTGCCGAGCTGAAGGACGCCCGAGATGACTCGCAGCAAGCCTTTGGGGGGCGATCAAAGGCAGCTCAGAACCAGGGGGGGATTGGAATAGCCCCTGGGTGGAGGCAGTTACTTCCCCAGGGGCCCCTGAACAGGACAAGCCACACGGTGGCCCAGCCACCCTGGAGAGCTCACTACCAGGGCCTCTGGCAGGCCTTGGCTTAGGAAGCCCTATGCTTAGACCCGAGCTCTGTTAAAACTCCCAAAACTTCTAAATCAGGACCAAGAACATGCCTCTGGCCTCAGGGCCCACTTGCCTTTTTCTATAAATGAAGTTCTATCAGACAAAACTGTGCCCACCATTTACATACTGTCTGTGGCTGAGCCAATGTGGCTCCAACCCTCAGGCTAGAGAACAGAGCATATTCTCCCTCTCCCCCAACCTTTTGCAAATAAAGCCACAGGCTTCTCTACCCTCCTTCTGGGGAAACAGGGAGACATGGGCATGTTCCACCAATGCAGGGATCCCAGCCCCGGCCCCTTTCCATACTCCACTGAGACAGAG
>NW_024424564.1:45526133-45545155 GCF_017311325.1 Ursus maritimus
TGGAGCAGGGCCCCGAGCAGGCAGGCACCTGGCCTCATTCTCCTGTGCATAAATGCCTGTGGTACCGCTGGGAGCAAATAACTCTGACACTCAAGTCTGAGGCACCATTTCCCCACACACTCGAGGCCTTCCTCCTGGTCTCTACAGGACTCCCTCCAAGTCAGAGCCAACAGGAAGCTCTCGCCAGGCCTATCAGCTGCCCCAACGCCTCCAAGGGCACGATGAGCCACCCCCGCCTCCCCTCCTTCAGCCACAGGAGGGCCCACTCTGTACCCATTTGTTCCTCTTCTGGGATGCCCATAATCCTCATGGCCTCCATGGTCTCCTGGAACATGTCCTTGTCCTGCTGCCCTGGGATGGTCACGTGTCCATTGGACAGGAAGCGGTATTTGTTGTATGGTTCCAACAGGAGATCAGCTGAAAGGGTGGAGGGCAAAGGCGGGTCAGGGAGGTGCTGTAACCAGCGCTCTAGTCAGCACCATGACCTCCAAGGTTTGGGAGAACGGAAAGCATCCCTAAAGGCCTGAGATAGCCCAGAACCGCAGAGTCGCCAGGAATATTCTCCCCTCCGTGTGAGACTGCCCTACACGTAGCCTCTGAGAGCGTCAGGGCCCCGTGACGCACAAAGGCAGACTCAACCGCCCCGGCTTTACTCTGGCATGGTCAGAACAGAAGGCCAAGGCCTCGGAAGGCTGACGTTTTCATTCCCTCCCGGGAATACGTGGCCGAAATGGGGCCACCGGCCCCCAGGCCAGGCTGCTGGGCCCGCTACTCACTCTTCAGGTGCTCCCCAGCCCCGGACAGGAGGTAGTAGAAGATGTGGAAGGTCCGTTCCTCCTTGGCTTGCCGGATGGCACGAGATTTCTCCAGAAGATCTTTGCAAATGTTAAGGAACTGTGCACGCAGGAGGAAAAGCACTTTCCCTACCCTGGTCTAAAGCAACCGAACCTCACCAGGCAGCAAATGGCAAAATAAAACAAAAGCAAACTATCTTGGCTCTCTCCTTCCGGGGGTACAGCCTGCCAAACAGCAGCTCTCACACTCGGGAGCCCTGTCTTTAAAGAGCCCCCTCTCACAAGGGCACGGAGAGCAGCATACTCTCGCCAGCAAGGCTACAAGGCCCAGCCCGGGAGAAGTAAAAGGAGCACCTCCTCCAAGCCCGCCCCTCCGGGAAGCACACTGGAGGGCCTGCATCGTCCCATCCCTTTCCAGGCACATTAACCAAGGATACAAGTCTCAATGTTGGCTCCCACAATATAGCCATTGACATCAAAGTTGATGCGAATGAATTTGCCCTAAGGAAAGACAGATGAAGGATCAGAGGCCCCCTCCTACAGCCTGAGGGACAAAAGCAAGAGACTGTCCACTTGGGAGGCCAGGGGCCCTGCACGGGCACTGCCTGGGTACTCAGGACTCAGAGGGCCACGCTGCTTACAGCCCAGGCCAGGACACGGTCAAGAGGTGCCCACGCCCCTCTGCTGAGGCGCACAAGTGTTCCCCACTCCTTGAGCTAGCCCTGGCTTCTGTCTGTGGGCTACAACGGGACAATCGGGGGGACCGGCAGGTCTCTGCCCCCCAACCCGGCTTTCTGCCACCTGGGCTGAGAAGCCACAGATGCAGGCCCACACCGAGTGGAGTGTGACCCAGCCTACTCCCCGCGACGGGCCGGGAAGGCGACGTGCACCGAAGCTGTGGGTGGGAGCCCCGGCCCCGCAAGCTGGGCACGGCTGGCCGCTACTCACGAATCGTGAGGAGTTGTCGTTCTTCACAGTCTTGGCATTCCCGAAGGCCTCCAGGATGGGGTTGGCCTGCAGCAGCTGCCGCTCCAACTCACCCTAGAAGGGAACCCAGAGGTGCCGTGAAGGCCAGGCAGTGGCTTCGGCTGTCGAACCTGCTCCACCAGGCAGGGGAGGACGGTGGCAGAGCCGTGTCTACACGCCCACCGTGCCAGGAACGGAAGCTTCCGGATGGGCTCCGGCCACGCCAGCCTTGGCCTGGCCCGTGTCACTGAGAGCAACCTTCCCACCAGGCCTTTGGAAACCTTCACTGGTTTGAACTTACTTCCTAGGACCCAACAACCAGTGTCTCCTAGGTTGCTCTCCCCGCCCTAGGAGCCCAGTAAGACGGCCCAGACCGACTGTGGAGGACGCGTCAGGAAACAGCACGTGAACCACGGAGAGGCGCCATTTCTTCTCTTGGACAGAGTCCCCACCCTCGAGGCACAATGGCTTCTCTCTGCACTCCGTGCCTCTAAGCCCCACTCAAGACCCAACAACGTTTTTTTCCTTTTCACAGGACAAGGAGAGAGAGAACTAGCTCCACAAAAGACACCAGCTCATTACATCTGTGTCCTTAACAAACACTGCATTTTCCTTGCTGGACCCTCCTGTCATCCCCCAAGCCAGCAGCCAGCATGTCAGGTGCCCAAGCGGGGGGGTCAATGAGGCCCACTAGGGGTTCCAAACTGCTTATCAATAACACCGATGAACTCTACCCGTGGTCTCATGAGACTCAGTGGATGACAACCACCCCCCATGCCTTCCTATCTCTGGGTCCTCATGAGACTCCGAGTAGGCAAAACCGGATGGCCCCATTTCACAGAAGAGAAAACTGAGGTCAAGGGACAGGACATGATTTGCCTGAGGTCACCCAGCTATCAACCAGCAAAACAGGTCCAATTCAAGTCTTCTACCTAACACCTATATCAGTCACCGCCACGTCTCCCGCCCTGCCCCAGCCCTGCTTGGGGCTCTACCCTGTCAGGTTACATCAGTTCTGGAAGCAGCCATCACCTGCCCAGGAGGCCAGGTAGTGACAGACACTGGCTGAGGAAAATTTGGCTCTCATTCACCTTAATACCTGGGTTCTCTCTAGGGGAAAAGAACATCACACAAGGGCCAGGCTGGCTTTTGTATTTATTAGCAAGGCTGGACTCAAGCCAGGATTTTCCGGGAACGGCTGCCTGTGAGTGATGAAAAGGAAAACTGGTAGTAGCAGGGCTTCCCAGGAGAGTCGTGAGGTACAGCCTTCCAGGCACACCTGCTCCAGACGAGACTCGTCTGCAGAGCCCCGAGCCAGGGCTGGAAGCCCACCAGAGACGGGAAGGGGCCCGGGCAGGCCCTCCTCCTCCAACAGCCACCCTCGGCCAGGGCTCCCCCGGGGGGCCCAGAGTCTTCTGTCTGCATGCCACACAGGTAAGTGAGGGAGGGTCAGCGGAGCCACGTGGAGGGGCAGGGGTCAAAGCCACTGAGCAGACCGTGCGTGTGTGCTTGGCACCGGCGGTCCCAGAACACGGGCCCCCCCACCCCACCTACAGGGCTCGGGCGGGCCTGTGAAGCCAGCGGAGGCAGCCCATGGAGCCCGATTTGGACAAACGCTGCTCCTCCACCCACTAAAACGTTCCTCTCCACAGGCCAGGCTGCCAGGCTGGAGCCACTCCCATTCCTGTTTCCACAGATGGATGGGACCATGGTCCCTAACAGAGCCCGCCACCGCCGGCCCCGACTTGGAAGCAAAGCTAAGGTCTCTGTTTTGGGACCACACGCTGTTGCCGTGGAACGTGGGGCCGCCAGGCCAACTAGGGAGCAGCCACTTCAGATGCCGGAGCCAGGCTCCACGCATACAACGGGGAGGGCTAAGCTATGGGGTTTTCTTTATTGACCCATAGCCGGGCACAGAAGAAACCTTTATTTTTCAATAAAATTTGCATACTATAGGACATTAGGAGGTTCTGCGGGTAGTCTGTGCTCGTAAGGTTTGGGATTATGGTTTCCAAAGGGCTTCACTGGGTGGTGTTTCTGCCAATGGCTTCCAACTAGTATATAAAAAACAGGGAGGAAGAGGAGGGCCCAACGATCACTGCTCAGGCTACAGACATAGCCCTGGAAAGTCCCTTCCCCCAAGCTGTGCCTCGCCAGCCTCCAGCCCCAGCCGAAGCCCGGCCCTCCCAGGGCAAGGTGAGGTTTTACACATTCCGGGGGTTAGTCTTGGGACAAGCGACTGGGTCGCTGCAAGGGAGGGCTCTCACCCAGTATATGCCGTGACAGGCTCCAGAACACAAGAGCTGTAAACCAAGTTCAACTGCTCGTGCCCCAGCTGTGTGTGGAAAATCACTGTACAGCTTCGGGCATGGAAATCAACTCAACTGTCAGTGGCCTTTACAACGGAGGGCCCAAGCAGTAATCGGAAGCCAGAGGCAACCTATTCAATCTCTCCAGTGGGGGACAGAGTGCCCGTCACACACTATGACCTGAGACATAGGATGTGACAAGTTTGCTCCCACTTATCACCCCACCCCCAGCACGCTGTCGCCTCCAAGTGGAGTGCCCGGGGCCTGCGACCCCTCCGAAGCTGGAGCCCCAGACAGAAGGCACATGGGTCTCCGTTCTCGCTCTGTCTCCTGTCCTGTCTCCCGTCCTCCAGGGCAGGGACTCCAAGGTCACCCTGCAGAGACCCAGGCACACACTAGGCATTCAATAAATAGCTGGAGGATGGATTTTACTGCAAATTCAAGGATGGAATAGACGACTCCTAACCTCACAATTCAGTGTTTGAAACAGGCCTCCTGAAAAGAATGGAAAATGGGGGTTGGAGAGAGGGAGCAAGAGGAACTTTATTAGTTTCTAAATATAACTCCTGACGCCCCACGGAAAAAGATTCAGAATGTCTTGAGAAGTTTGGCACATGAAAAGTTACTTTTGGTGTGATTCCAGAAGACTGTACTCATTAGGACATTCTGCAGGACACACCCCAGGTCTGCATGCAAAGAGACACACACCACTACTTACTGACACACGCTGCACACAGCTCCCCAGTAAGGGAGAGCCACGGAGACACGGCGCAGGTCCCCCCGATGCCTTGAGGGGACACCTTGGGCACTTAGATTTCACAAGGAAGCTTAGAAGTGTGTGCTTGAGAGAAAGAGAGAGTACCACACGGGCATGCTTAAGACGGATCACCCCCAACCCTGGGAAGCTCCAACTGGGCGCCTTCCGGGCACAGCTCCTGACTGGCACAGTGGCAGCAGGTGGGGGGCTGGCCACATCCATCCGCTCCGGACACTGAACGCGTGGGCCTCCAGGCGAGCAGACGCCTGCTTCACTGTGCCTCGGTCAGGGCTCGGCACGGGGCCTTCCGGCGGCCGTGCGCACAGGGATGCTCTGGGCCCGGCCAGAGTTTGCGAGGACGGCATCGGTGACGAGGCCCATACACCCGCTCTGCAGGAGCGGACATTCCAGAGTGCACGAGAGGCCACCGTGTGTCACACCCCGCCCCTTCTCCCGAGAGAGTCAGTGAGCCGAGCCTACGAGAACAGGTCTAGCCGCAGAAAGTGACAATGGTGTGGAGTGAAAAGCTGCTCAGAAAAAAAATACATAATCCAAGGGCACACGATGGGCAGAACACGCATTCCCGGTGCAGAACGTGCAGTAAACGTGCAAGGCTCACCTAGCGAGGACACTGCTGAGTTCGACCATAATCCATCAAGAGGGAGGGGGAGAAAAAGGGAAGTGAGATGACTTGCCATTGCCCTTCCTCTCTTCCCTGGGGGACTGTCCACCCAGAGGCATTTCAACAGCGGGGAAAAGCAGCGGGGACTCAAAAGCAAGGCCTGCCCGAGAGGCTTCAGGTCTCCATCAACTTGAGAACCAAGTTTTGGAATCTCTCTTCCGGCCTCGGGGGTGGAGGCCACACAGCGATTAGCTGCAAACGCCGGGAGTGCGGCTTCGCAAGCCCCGGTGGTCTCCCATTTCCACAGCAACTCAGAAAGTTAGGAGGCTGGGGCAGAAGCGGACTGGCTACCACCGGCCCCACTCCCAAGAGGGCCAAGCTGCAGCCGCCATGAAAGTGGGTCCAGCCTCTGCTCCGATCCCAAAACGCTCCAAGCCACAGATCACTAATGGCTCTTCCTTGGGAAGATCAGACGCTTCCGTGGGAGGAAGGCCCACACTCACCTGGTCCTTCTTGCTCTTGTGTGAAGAGGCCACGTGAGCCAGATACTGAATGACTTTCTTGGTGTTCTCTGTCTTGCCGGCTCCAGACTCACCCCTGCCAAGAGAGGCAAGAAAGTTCTCAGGGGAGACATGGCCAAACCCCTGAAGTCTGTCCCCTTCCCAAGGCACGCTCCACCGCCTCCCTCTCTGCTGGGCGGCAGTGAGGGACCCAACACCTAGTGGCAGAAAAGGGGACAGGCAGATAAATGCTAAGCTCTGGAATCCTCATTCTGGCCCCTTCCCATGGCCCTCTGGAGGCCCAACAGCGGGACATTCACACAGCCTGCCTGCCCTGGTCACTTGGCAACCCTTTGTGTCCAAAAGTCTCAGGAATCAGTTTTAGGCAGCTGTTGACTCGGAGGTCAAAGGCCTCATACATGTCCCTTCAAAACCACTCAAAGGAATGTTCTGTACCATCAGGTCCCCCGGCAGGCAACAGGGTTTACTGACCTCCTTGCTCAGTTCAGAGGACCAGGGCGAGCAGCCCCAGTGTCTATGGCAAAGCAGGTAGAGAAAGCCACTGTTCAGAGCCAGAAGGCATGTGCTCTGGAGGGACCAAGCCATCCCCACTGTGCTCTGCCGAGAAGACCCCTGCCTCTCTGGGCTACGAACCTCCCCGCACGGTGCACGGGGTCCTCCGGGGAGGGCGAGCAAGTCTTTGGCCCCAGAATAAAGCTCATGCGAGCAGCAGGGCGGCAGCCAACCTCCTCCCTTAAGGCCCATTCCTTGGGGAAGGGGCGGGGGCTTGACTGGGAATGTCATCCGTCAGCCTGGGTTTCCGTGGAAGCCCTCAGAGTCAGGACAAATCAGGGTGACACGAGCCCCACCACCCAGACAGAAACACTTACGTGCACAAAATGGACTGATCCTCTCGGTCTGAAACAAAGGAAAGATCCAGGTTAACTTCTGAAGAGCTGCCCGCTTCCCAGGAGCAGAAAGCCTCGCTGCTGCCCTTCCAGTAGGCCCTGCACACCCGCCGGCGACGCCGACCCGATGCCTCAGTTGGACGAGGGACATCCACAGGTGCCAGAAGCTCAGACCGCCCACCCTGGCTGCCTGTCCCGCCCCTCGGAAGCCACCTCTGGGGGGGAAGCTCCCCAGGAGTCCGCAGCCCCGAGTGCTGAGAATGGGGGTGTGGGCCAGCAGAGGGGAGGCGCGTGCAGGAGTGTGTGCTGCGGCGGACAAAGCTGGCCTTGCAATGGGACGGCCCTGGGGGCCGCGCTGCCTTGGCCACGACGTGTGTGGGCCTTGCAGACGTGTGCCTGGGGTTCCCGGAGCCCCAGGCCCCGCTGTGATGGGGAGAAGCCCCCGTGCGGCGTCTGGCACGTGGGAAGTGCTCCACGACGCCAGCTCAGGGGCAGCTCGGAAGGCACAGAAGCCTGTCAGCGCCGCTGCCTCTGACCAGTCTCTGTGACAGCCTGGGTCTCGAGGCCTGGCTGTCAGGAAGCTTCAGCGACGGGCTACAGTGGTGACTCAGTCAGCAAAGGAAGGATACAAACACCTCCTTCCCCTTGTGCGCTGGAAGCACAGGAACGTCCACACTCTGAAAGCTGAGTTTGACAAAAATGCCTGAAGGCATCGGGGCTGACCTGGTTCAGCGCGGGAGGTCCAATTTTAAGCAATAACTGAAAAGACAAACTCATTTTTTTCCCTCTTCATCCCACCCCGTGTAATACCCTCAACTCCCGGAGGTCAAACCCGCCGAATCCAGGACCAGGCTACTAATACTTGAGCTGCAGTGAGGCATTTCGATCCCGAGTCTGGGTTTCCTCGCCCATAAAATAAATATGCTACTTGCTCCCTGGCAGCATTAGCGTGGAACACAGAGAGAGCAGATGGAATGGGCCCGGCAAGTAAAGAGAATGAACTCCACAAATGGCTGCTATTTATTTCTCCATCGTGAAGTCACCATGACGGGTGGTGGCGGCACTGTCGGGGCAGTGGGAATACTAGGCAAGGAGTAAGAGAAGAGTACTAGCTGAGGAGTAATAGAGGACCACTAGTCAATCAGCAACAGAGGAGTAATAGAGGAGTACTAAGTAAGGAGTAATAACAGACTACTAGTCAGGCAGTAATAGAGTACTAGTTGAGGAGTAACAGGAGTACTAGGCAAGGAGTAGTAGAGGAGGACTAGTCACAGTTAGCAGTAGTGGTACTGCTCAAAAACCGATGGTGACCAGTGATCTGGAAGGACACGCTCACTGGCTGCCGCTGGCCGGCCAGGGCCCTGCAGAACGGGACAACGGGAGAGTGACTCATGGCTTCCTGGGTGCATGGCCTCAGGAGACGGATTTAGCTGTTCAACACCAACAGATACCACTCAGCTAGGTCTCCTGGCCAAGGCCCATCTCAGCAGGCACGCAGGGCCACTACCATCTCTTCCCCTGACTGTGGGTCACTCCGGAGGGCAAGAGGACATCCAGACAAAGAGAGGCAAAAACAAGCCTCACACCTAACACGAGCGGCAGCTGCTCCGACCCTCTTTGGCAGCCCTCCCTCTGGCCCCCTAAGATCTCAACAGTGTGGGGGGGGGCAAGGGAACTCGGCCAGACACCTTCACACACACACACATTCCCCCCACACCCTGCGCACCACCGTGGACCTGCTCCGAGCAGGCGCTGTCAGCAACCTGGCTCCCCGCTCCCCGTCTCAACTTTCCCACAAAGCCATGTCCTTCAAGACCCCTCAGCAAGGGTTGGAGGAACCCCTCCAGAGTCTCCTAAGACAGACGGGATGGGGAGGTGGCTGGGGAGGGGGGGCGAAGGGCTGGGGAAGATGGGGCCATTTCCATCGCCTGCCCCCTGAGGTCAGTGTGGCCACCGGCAAGGTCTGGACCGAGCAGGGCTGTGATCCCCGGCCCCGGCCTCCCCCGCAGCACCTCCCCGGGGCCGGCCCCAGCTGCGGGCATGTTTAGTCACCACTCGACAAGCGGGCAAGAATGTACCTGCGCATGCTGGCAAGCCATAAGGCGGCAGCAGCCGATGCTACCATAAAAGGAAACATTCCCGTCCCTTCCAGAAGGAACCGTTTTCCCAGGGCTGTCCAGGCCCCATCCCAGGGATGGCTGGAATTCCTCTAATTGTGCGAGGAGGAGTCAGATGCTGGGCTGCTGAACAACAGGAAGCAGAGCCCACACACACACACACACACACACACACTCAGGCGCACGTGTGCAGACACACATGCACACACACACCCCCACACACACACACACACGGGCACGCGCACACAGGTGCACGTGTGCGGACACACATGCACACAGACATGGACAAGCTGTGTGGGGACACATGTGGGCATGCACAGACACATGCATGGACACAGCTGTACATGAGCACATGTACAGAGACACAAGTGCGCACACAAAAAGACGCACGTATGTATGGGTGTGCACACAGGTGCACATACAGCTGTGTGCGTGAGTACACACACAGAGGCCTGCACACACTTCAATTTCCCATTCTAGACCCAAACTCCATGCAATCTCCATCCACCCCACCATCTCCAGTCCTTCCTCTCCTGCCCTTTCACCTCCCATCCCTGAAGCACCAGGGTCAACACAGCCGAAAAGGCAACACGCCCCTACTTTCATTTTACACTTTAAAGAAGCCTTACTTCACTTTGCCAGATTATTCTTCTGGGCAAATGCTTCTGCAGAGGAAAACCGATAGAGGCCCCTCTTGTCTCCTCAGCTCTTGTCCCCAACACTCGGCACCCCAAATCCACCTGCCTGCAGTGAAGGACCCTGTGGCCCCATAAGTCTGGAAAGGTCTTTTCAATTCTTACAGTGGGTTTGGGTCTGTTATCTTGTGGTCTCACGATAACCCGAAGCAGTGCATAAGGCAGACGCTGTCCCTGGTTTGCATGTGTCTCTTCTCACAGCACTTCTGGATTTGTTCCGGAGCTCAGAAGCATCTGCTCTGGGTACTGGCATGGTTAGAATTCTCATTAACCAGTAAGCTCTCTGCCTCAGTTTACTCTGCCACACCCCCCGTGCATTCCAGCGGGGACCCTCCTTAACACCCACTCCCTCGGCCCTTCCCCACACGGTCGGTCACCTCACAGCCCACAGACACGCCAGAGTTCAGCCCGCTCTGTTCTGACTGAAGTCCTTACTTGGGCCTATCAGGACTGAAGGCTTATTTGCAAATGCCCTTCCTTCCGCCACACCAGGAGACAGCCAGCCAGACAGGAACCCCACAGCCCAGAACCACAGGAGTGCACCCGCCAGGGACAACCCAGTTCTGGGAAACGGGTTCCTTGCCGGGATGAAGGCGTTAGCCTGACTGAGGCCCCTGAGACCCTCCTACCTGGTCCCTGACTTGGTGGGAGTTGGGGAGAGACAGGACTATGAATCTCTCTAGAGTGGTTTCCAACTCTTTAGAGAAGCAGCAGCCTTTCCTCAGATAAAATCTTCTCAAATTCCCCATTTGAAGAACAGGAGATAAACACCAGAGCTGCCTGGGTGGTGGAGACAGGACTCATCAGAGCACACTTACACAACCACTGTCCAGGCGTCCAGAGCAGCGACAGAAGGGAGAGGCCAGCGTTCTGATTTCTGCTTTGCACTCCCCCCGGAGATGCCTGCCCCTTGACCTCTCAGAATCAGAGGCCAGGGCCTCACCAGCAGGGCTGCTCTAAGGACCGAAAGACAACGGTGCCTGAAGCACGTAGTATAGCACAGGCGCCTGGAAACACCGTTCTTAATAACCCCAGGCCCTTTGCACCTCCAGAGCTCGCCACTGTGCACCCTCCACAGAAAAACAACAAAACAGGTTTTAAGTTACATGTTCAGTAATGAGGCCATTCCCTCTCCTGATTTTATTTTAAACCCCAAATGCCCCGAGGCCTTTCAGAGCTGATACAGACATCCAATGCAGACAGGTGTTTCCAGCCAGCTCGGAAGGCCCGGCTCGGGTGAGAGAAGGGGAAACCCGACCCTAGGTATCTCACCCCAGGTACAGACTTATGCTAGGGGCTTTATTTATCGCTCACTTCCTCAGTGAGAGAAGCTGCTGATTCTTGTCCATAAAAGGCCACAAGGCTCACAGAGCGGTGACATCAGCCCCGACAGGAAGTACAGAAGGAAGAGACCGGGCCTGGTCCTGGTCCACCAACAGCCGCTGCTGGGACTGACTCATCAAATGCTCACTGAGATAAGGCTTCCCAGGGTTCCTGTGGGGCTGCTCTCGGGGTCACACCTGGAATAGCGCCCTGCCCTCGGGACCCATCTTCAGGTCAACCAGGCTTCTTGAAACATGGACATGGGCCAAGAAAAAAGGAAACCTAAGGGCAGGTTCAGATGGGGTGACACGCCAGCGTGGGGTGAGGCTGATGGGGTGACCCATGACCAACGGGCCTCAACTTTCCACCACTCTGGGGTCGCTCACCGTGTGAACCCCCCTGCTTCCCACTGCCTGGGACAGGAAGCATCAGGCTCCCCAGGGCCAATTCCTGGACTCCAGAGTGAGTTACCCCCGTGAGTGTCAGGGTCTCATGTGCCAAAATGCAAAGGCTTCCACAAAGTCTGAAACGTGGAAAGACCTGTGGATTCAAGCTCAGAACTCGGGGGCTGGGGAGGCCCTGGGCCACCAGCAGCATGCCTCAGCACTGCAGAGAAGGAGCCATCTACTCTCTCAGGAAGTGTTCTGGGGGCCTTACCAACCCATCTGGGACATTCCCCAAAGCCAGCCCCCTTCACAAGCTTGGGTTACAGGCGCTTGGGAGGCGAGTCGAGAAGTGAGAAAAGCAAGTGTGGATTGACGCTCCGTGTCAGCACAGGCTCCGGCCTCCCTGGGTCCTGGAGCCTCTGGCAGCCTGCCTGCCGAGCCATCCCCCCCCCCCCCCGCTGCCCCCGCCGGTGGCTCCCAGGCACTCAGCGTGGTCGCTGGCACTGTTCTCTCCGCAGCACAAAGGTAGGCCCAGACCAGGGAGGTGCTGGATCGGCAGCAACCCCAGCCAGAAAGCAGCTGGACTTGGCCCAATGTCTCCACCCACACACTCCCCCAGGTGAGGCCGTGGCTGAACCCCGCGGAGGAGGCCCAGGTCTCCAGTTGCAGGAGGCCGGGAACAGACACCTCCCCCATCAGGCATCCTGGATAATTAGAAAGAAGCCCCAGGGACTGCACTTAACCCTCATTATGGTAGAGGGCAGGCGAGGCCCCAAACCAGCCCCGTCCCAGCCGGAATGCACCCAGCTGCTCACAGGTGAGCCCCCAGCGCACAGGCCGACCTGCCAAAAACCACTGCTGGTTGCTCAGACACCTTGTCCACGGGCGGGGCTGGGAGTGAGAATGTTCTCTGTGTGGGGCTGCTGTGGAGACAGCTCTGACAGGTTTGTCAGGCTGGAGGGAAATTCGAAAGTCACATGTGAGTGCTGACAGCCCACAGCAAATGCCACCGGGAGGCTCCAAGAGACCAGACAGCGGGAGGTCAGTCTGCCTTGCTCTTAAACCACATTCTGCTCAGGGAGCAATAGGAGAGAGAGGCAGGGGGGCCCAGCTGAGTCTCATACAAGCCCCAGTTTACAGCTCTGCAGAGCGCTGTCGGGGAAGGACGAAGGGAGCACAGGAAGGAAGGACAACAGGACCCTGGGAATAAGGTGACCACCAGGCAAAGCTCAGGACACACCTGGCTCCAAGTCAGAGCACAAACAGGCCCGGCTTTCTGAAATGCCCCCCATGATGAGTTTCATTCGGCTTGCTGGCTAATGGCAGGAACAGCTATGCTAGGAGGCGAACAGTAATGGCACATAGAGATGCATCCTGAAGAAGGCAGTGGCTGCAATTGCCTTGAGAAGGGCCATCGAACGCAATGAAAAGCGTGTTGTTAACTGTTAGGCCAGATTTCGTTCCTGGGGCACGACCTCTGTCCTTGGCTTTCAGCTTAGACCTTGGCCCTACTGTATGTGTGGACCAGCTCAAGGTAGAGACCAGATCTCACCCATCGAGTCACAAAGTCTGGCTAGAATGACACCCTGGGCCCCGACCAGCACGACTACTGGCCAAAAGAACACCAAGGATCCTCAGAGTTTATTGCAAAGGTGGACACTTGATCCAAAAGGCCTTGGTCAAGACCAAAGGAATTTTACAGAAGCCACTTAGAGAATCCTGCCTTTCACACCTGCAGACCTCAGCTCTCTTCTCTTTAGTTTTAGAGAATTAGTCTTGCTCTCTCATCTGACAGCTTAATTCCAGAAATCAGGCAGGGGAAGGAAAGCAACCCTTTTCTCTGAACACACCAACGTTCAGTCCTGACCTCTTGGCACAAGGTTTCTTCTGGAGTCTCAGAGCCAGAACTTGAGAGAACAGGAAAAACGGCTGGTAAGCAGCGTTCACAGGGAGCGAGGGAGGAACATGCCCGGGGAGGTTAAACACACAAAGCGGCTCAGCCATTACAGACTTTGCAGGTGACTTCTGACTGTTTGTTGGGGGAGGGGGGAGGGTCAGAGAGACATTGAGCCAACTTTTCGACCACCCTCAAAATTTCAGGGTCCAGGAGGGTACTTCATTCTTGTCCCCCACTTCGGGTGGCCCAGCGCAGAACACAGCGGGCCTACTGGGTTGAATTAAAAACCAAACAGAAAAGTAAGCCTAAATAAAGCTGCATCCCTGAAAAGGACCCATGAGCCACAGATTCCTCTTCTAGAAAGAAGATTTTACAGAACTGAGACTGACAGGCATGACGACCACATTATAATTAAGCAGCCTCATTCCGAGGACCGGCTTTTCTTGGGGGGGGTGGGGGGCCTGACAAAGGAGCCTCCCTGTCCAGGCTCCCCTGGGCCCAGGGCTGCGGGTCACAGCGCAGCCCCCCGGGGTCCCCCACACACATCGACAGAGGATCCCTTCACAGTGGCGCCGAAGGGCCACCTCCCAAGGGCACAATGGTCTCCTGAAGCCCCACCGAAGCCACGTCGGCCCGCTCGGGGCGTGGACGAGATGGGACACGTTGGAGACCGCGCTGCCCGCGCACGCCCGTGTGCTATGAGGCCACGGCAGGGAGGCGGCTGACAAGTCACTTCCTGTGCATGTGGCCACCAGGAGCCCCAACTCTCACAGGCTGCTCCTGGAGGAGATTAAGAAGCCCGCCTGGAGGAAGCATTTGGTTATCACCTGCATTAAACAAGTGGGAGCTTGGAGGGAAAGAATGGGGGGGGGGGCGCGCAGGAGAGGGTTCAGTCAAGAAGCTGCATTTCCAGGCTCTCACAGTGACCTTCCAGGGGGCGTGCATTCATTACAAGCCAGGCATCGTACACACGCACCTTGTGTCATCCCTGCGATGACCCTCCCGGTAGAGGGTCAGGAAAGGAGGCCAACAAGGAAAGGAGGCTCAGTGAAAGTGGCCCCCAGTCAGGCCAGAACGCACAGAGCCAGGCTCCAACCCAAACCTCGTGCAAACCCAGCACGCGCTTCTCCGCACACCTCTTGCCCACAAGGCAAGCCGCTCCCAAGGCTAAGGCTCACGGCGGCCCAGCACACTGGTGCTGGTGACCCACCGTGGAGGTGCCGTGTCATCGGTCCAAGGCCCTCACACTGGCCCCGCAGCCCCAGGCCAGCTGGGGCTCCCTGCTCGGGCCGGGCTCTCTCCCTCCTCCTCAAGTTCCCTTCCCTGCCCCTCAGGACCTCCTCGGGGTGGGGCCAGGTGTGGCGTTCAGTGACCGTGTGCAGGCCGGGAGCACGACCCTCTGGGGTGGGCACTTGGGGCCTGGCTCCGAACCTCCCTGCTGACAGCGGGGCCTTTGTGTGCGGCGGCGGCAGGGCTCTCTGGCAGGGCCCGAGCCTCCTGGCCAGCGCATTTCTGCTCCCGTGGAGTCCTCCCATCTGCGGCTTCCTCAGCCGCCTGTCCTGGTGAGTATGTTCGCAGTCATGCTTCACTGTACCCTCGAAGCATCTCCCCAGTGCCTCACCCACATGGCGCTTTCTCCCCCCCCCACCCCCAAAAGGCCTTGGAAAGCAGACAGCTCCACGGGAGCAACTGGCAGGGAGTGTGGAGAGGGAGTGAGGGCCTCCAGCCAGCCAGCCAGCAGCCCTCCAAACAGCAGCCCGAGAACAAGGGGCAACGGTGCTCCTGCGGGACAGGCACCGGGAGGGACGGCCATCAGGACACCCCAGCTTCTGGGGCTGACTCTGCGGGCACTGGACAAGTCAGGTAACATTTACTTCTGGGCCTATCCCTTCACCTGGGAACAAGAAGGATCACACCCAGATGGGAAGGCAGCGCTAGAATTCCACCCCTTGTTGACCCACGAAGGTCCATCAACCCCTGACAACTCGGACACACCGGACACAGCAAGTGCTTGGAGACCAGCTGCTCCCCGGGCAGCTTCCGCCGAGAAGCAGAGGTGGGACTTGCACGGAGCAGAGGGATAAATAGTTCTCAGATTAGCTGAGGCCTGGAATGAAGGCAGACCCTGCTGCCACCCCCCCCCAGAAATGCTGGGAGCTCATTAAAATCCCATGAAGTCACCCAAAGTGAACCAAACCTGGCATTCTACCCAATCAACAGAGAAGAGGTTTTCTTCTCCTTTCACTGGAGAAGAGGACTCTGCTCAAGTGGGATCCTTTAACGGGTCGGTTCTCCTCTCAGAACACGCACACACCCTTTCCCCCAGAGGGAGACCCGGGAAGGCCAGGTCCCAAAGGAAGCCAGGAGCGCCATTCCCCAACCCAGTCACACCTTCTATAGGCCATGCGCTGCTCCTGCCCCGGGACAGGCCCCCATGGGGCTGTCCTCTGCCTGGCGAGGGACAGCCACACCGTTCATGCTCCTCCTCCACGCTTCGGGCAGCTCGACGTGCCTTCACAGAATCCCCAAGGCAGGAAGACCCACTAATGGCCAGGACAACGCATTAACCAAACAGAAAAGCCCGGGTTGGGAGGGTGAGCCAACCAAGTCACCACAACTTTAATTAAACCCAAGGTCGAGCGTGAAAACAAACAGAACCGCCCGGCACATCTAGGCTGCCCTAGAACCACTTACTGACACATACCGCCAGCATTTCCACGGGATTCGACCTCGGCGGCCACGCCTTCCCCCAAACTCCCAAAACGCCTGACACCTGCTGCGGCCGAGCTGGCACAGGCGTGGGGAGCAGCTGTCTCGTTACATAGCTACGGCCCCAGGTGTCTGGGTACAAACACGTCTCGTCCCTCCACCTGGAGGGCCAGCGCCTCCAGTGCCAGAATCATGTACTGGACCTCCAGGTGTTCTGGCACTTTCTACCTCCTACCTCCACGGACGAATCCAGGGTGCCAAACGCTGCTATGCCCCAGCCCGTGCCCACGGCAGACAGCACTCATCTATCCCAACATTCCTTGGCACTGAGTCTCAGATCCTTGGCAAGCCAGGGCCAGAGGCACTATTGATCCATGGGAGTCCACACTCAATAAAACTAATCTGCAGGGCTTAGTCAGGTGCTTCTCAAGTGGGGGCAGTTCTGCCCTTCGGGGAGCATCTGGTGGCAACGTCTGGGGACATTTTTGGTTGTCACCATGGAGAGAGAGGGAGCCAATGGCATCTAGTGGGTTGAGGCCAGGTTACTGCTGAAGACCCTACGACGCACGGGACAAGGCCCCCACCCCCAAGAGAGGGTTCTCCTGGGGCCAAAGTCAAGAGCTGCCAAGTCTGAGAAGCCCTGGCTTAGTCTGGCAAACAGGTAGAGTGATCATATAATTTATCATCCAAACTGGGCTGCTTCTGAAAGTGAAACTGAACACTATTAATACTAACTGCAGGACAACAGGCACACATCAGGACGACAGGCAGACCAGAGCGTTTAAGAGATGAAAGACAGCGAGGTCCCAGCAACAGGCAAAGAGCTCATCTCCTAAAAGTCCCCAAAGACACCAACTACCCTACTTGGCTAGTACGTCATAAGCCACAGGCAGTTCAGGGAGGAAACCGTTTCCTAGTTCCTATTTAGAGAAAAAGCAGAAAAGGAACAGTCTGGCTATGCCTTTTCAGAGGCGAATGGCAGAGAGCAACCCTGTTTTCCCGCAGAGCCAGTACTAAGGAGCTCATCCTCGAGGCCCACTGATCCTGAGGCACCACCGTCCACACCTGACTTAGGGCGAGAACCACGGCTCCTCTCTGGAATTTTCTTTTACTGATGAACCTTCTTATCATAATGGGAGTAACTTCTGTTAATTAACTTCCTCCCTGCTCCAAGAACAAGAAACCTGTTGCTAACTGCTCTGCAGGTCAGCCGTGTACAGCGAGAAGGGACCTGGAAATGTTCTCAGTTGGTCCCCATGGGGGCTCAGGGCTGCAGCAAGTCCCACATTACACAGAGGGGAGGGAAAGGCTCGCAGGCTGAGGGCTAGAACTTACAGGGACCCTGCACTCGCACAGATCATTCTGGTTTCCTGGGACCACAATGGATTTCCACCCCTGGTCTCCAAAGGATGAAGCAGCTGCCCACTTGCTCTCATCATTTGGGGAGCCCCCTGCTTCCTGTCAAGGCCATTCTGTTACAGCCCAGACTTCCTGGTCAACACAAAGGAAGCTCCAACCCTCTGCTGATCCCTTTCTTTCTTTCAATGACCTCCAAACTGCTGCGCTAACTTTCGCCCCTCAAATTTTTTTATTGGTGGGTAAAAACTGGACAAATCTTTTAGGAAGGAGTCATGCGGACTGTCAGAAGAAGGCTGGGAGTCCAGTTCCAAGGACTCCAGGTACCGGTGCCGTGCTCTGCGTCACGACGTTGTTCCTGCCATAATGGCTTGCCTGAAAGTGAGTGAAGCCCGCGTGCTAGAAAACCGTTCAAATCCAGGATCCAAGGGTGGGCACACGCCCTAATTCAGCAGCACAGAGCTCAGGAAGACTCCAGGACAAACTTGCACCAGGCCAATTAAGACAGCAAGGAGAAAACTGACCCATAACCTCTAGAGACACAGATTCGGGCTCTTCTGGAATCTCACAGAATACTCTCCCACCAGACTGCTTTAGTTAGCACTTTGAAACAGACATCCTACTCTGAAACGAAAGAGTTGGCTTCCTCCAGAAATTTTCATAGACATAAACAGAAGCCAAAGGCTAGGCCAAACTTGTACGTCCTGCATAATTCATCAAGCTTGGCAATGAAACGCCTTCCCCACAACGCTGTGTGTACAATATGAGACAGACCCGCTCACTGCCCCTTCAAACCACTACACCTGGGATAAAGTTTGCTAATGCGACAAGGTTCTGGACCACTGCTGCCCAGCTTCATCGCAAAGTTTAAAGGATGAAATCATGCACGTATACGAGGATTTGAGGGACCACTATCGATACAAGGTTGTGAGCACACAGCCCCTCCTGGAAGATGGACTTGACTGGGAATTACATGAAATGCTACCATATGCCAAGCACCTGGCCGAGCTTGAAATATAAAGGCAACGTGGGCCCCATCCACGTCTAGGAGAGAAAAGCAAACGTGTAAACACCTATGTCAAATAAAGTATCACCAAACCTAGCCCAGACATCCTCCCTGGAGGGCAAGCATGCTTCAGTCTTGTCTTTAACAAGAGGTGAGGGACCTGCCAGGCACTGCAAGCAGCTGGCACGGGGAAGACGGCTGGACGCAGAAAGGCCTGGGAGAGAAACGTAAGCAGGTCCACGTGGCGGCGAAGTTAGGGGTAGGCGGGAAGCCAATTACAAAGGGCACTACGTGCTGCTAGCGGGTTCAGGGGTTACTACCTCTGAGGCCACAAGGAGCCTTTTCAAGATTTTTCAAGATTTCAAATCAGGGGGTTTGATCAGATTTACATTCTAGAAAGATGACCCTCTGCTCAAAGTAGAAGGAGGGCTCTATGAAGAGAGAAGGTTAGGAAGTCACTGCGACAGTGCAAGCGGGGTCAGGGCCATGGGGTAAAAGAGGGGCAAGGGAGTCGGAAATATGAAGAGAGAGAAAATCTAGAGATGGTGCTGACAGACTTGAGAAAAGGAGGGAGACAGAGCAGAGAGTGGAGGAGTGGCCAGGCTCTGGGCCTGGGTGGCTGGGTGGCTGGAGAAATGGCAGCCAGGAGCAAGGGGCTGGCGTCGATCAGGCGACAG
>NW_024424564.1:45545164-45661681 GCF_017311325.1 Ursus maritimus
GGGGGGGGCAGGACAGAACCATGCAGAGGGGTGGGCAGAGATCAGGAGAACCAGAGAGAGGGTCACACAGGAAGGAAGGGCTTTCGAAAGGAGTGGTCAAGATTGTCCAACACTGGGGAGAGGTTAGGTAAGGCAAGAACACATGAGTACCATGGATTTAGCAACACAGAAGGGAGGGTAACCTTTGTCGGACAGTCTGGAGAAGGGTGGGGAAGCCTGTGGAGCAGACACTTCCTCTACAAAGCTCCATTGTGATGAGAGAGAGAACAGAGACAAAGAACAGGGGGCGCAGAATCCAGGAGAGATTTAGCGTCTGTTTCTTAAAGATGGGAAAAACCCAAGCACGTTTCCAGACTGCGGGGAAGGAGCAAGAGAAAAGATGTGAAAAGCAAGGAGGAAAGGGAGTATCTGGCAGAAGAAGGGGCCTGGATGTGAGGGGACTGGCACAGGGTCTTCACAAGAGTGAGAAATTGCGATAATTAGGAATTGTATTTTTTAAAGCTTCTAGAACATTCTCTCAACATATAAACATGTCCTTTGATAGCCATTAGCCTTGGCTCTCACACACTGACTCCGAGACCTCTGCGATGCACTGTGCCACCACGAGGGCCATCAATGCGGATCCAGCTCCTAGATCACCGTGACACTGAACGTGAATGAGCACCTGCAAAGGTGTCCACGAGGCTGCAGGGGAAGGCCGAGGCACTCACCTTGCATCATACTCCTGTAGGCGGTGTCTGTGATGGCATAGATGTGGGGGGGCATCTCATGCCTCTTCTTGCCCTTGTACATTTCCACGATCTCTTCAGAGTAGATGGGCAGGTTCTTGTAAGGGTTGATGACCACACAGAACAGGCCTGAATAGGTCTAAAGGAAAGAGCAGCAGAGAGGAATGGGTTAGGAAGTCTCGATTCTCAGGGGTGTGCAAACTTCGTGGCAAAGCGTCTGCCGCCAAGGACCCAGAGTCAGGCTGACGTGAAAGCTCCCCCTGCAGCCCCCCGCTCCCCGTGCCCTGCTCTGCTGCAGGTGGAGGGGCACCACCCCATCTCTGCTCGTTCGGTGAGGGTCCTCCCTCGACTGCGTGACCACTGCCGGCACGCACCTCGGCCAAGATCCACAGCAGGCCTCGCAGACAGCAGAAGTCCAGTTACAAAACTCGGATCCAAGGACAATAAGAGATGTGTCTGTCCTCGTGAGATGCGCAAAGAGGAAAGGATTTGGCTGCAGCAAGCAAACTGTGCAGAAACACCAAGTATTCTACCCTGAAGGACTCTCAGAGAGAGTCAAGCCTCCACTTTTCCAGGACTAGGAAAAACTCATGGCACTTCCCACCCAACCAGACCTTTTCGTGGGCTAGTAGATCACTGACAGCTCTCCGCCTTGAATCTTCTAGAGACATTCACATGACAATCCCTCAAACACTTAAAGACCATTTTCATGTCCCTTGTGAGCCTTCTCCAAAACTGGAGTCTCCTCTGAAGGGAGCCCAATTAGCCAACACCCTTAATGTGAGGTGCCCAAAAACACACCAGTACTCCAAGTCTGACTTGAGCAGGTTAAAATCAGACCCCAGGGTCAGATGTCCTGAGTTCAAATCCCAGCAGGGCAAGTTTCTCAATCTGTCCAATGGGGACAGGCAGACCCTGTGTATGCCTCGCTGAGCGGTTATGAGGACTGGTACAGCACCCTGCACAGCACTGGAGAAGAGTCTGAGCAGGTCAGGGTAGCAGCTTCCGGTGGCAACCATCTAGACAGGTCTGTCTTCGGTGTCTTAAGGTAAATTTACATTAATTTGTGAACTAATTTATGAATTCATTTGTAAATTAAATTTGTGGATTTTTTTTCTAATAACCTCCCTTTTCTTCCCAGATCCTTCTCCCCGGCCAAAAGAAAAAGAGACAGACAGACTCCTAACAAGCTGGGTGAGACTCCTGAGACCACCCAGGTGACAGGTGCTCAGCTGGGGGGTACAGCTGTCTTTACGCCTCTAGAGCAACCCAAGCACCCTCTTCCGAGGACAATGCACCACAGGCCCAGACACAGCCAAGCAAAGCCAAGCTTCACACACACCTGCGGCCCTGACTGTTGAGTAACAACGGACGGTCATGAGGCAGCTTATGGCAGGGGTGGTAACAGCCCTAGGTCTCCCACCACCCCCAGTCCACAGCATCCTGGTCAGGGGCCAGTTCTCTGAACTCTTGTCTTTTTCATCATCACGTTACCTCACTGCCCATGGTGGTACCCCTCAACCCAAGAGCAGCCAGCGCCTGAGGTGCACTGTGCACCATGCCAGCCCCGTCCCCAGCCCCGCCCCCTCCAGCCCCACCACAACGGAAGCTACCTAGTGGCTGGACCTAAAGGTGGGTTCTACGTGGGGATCAGTCGGGTAGGCGGGGGGACGGACACAAAGGCCCTTCCCAGCTGTGGCCAAGGGCTATGGCACTTGGACTTCCCAGGCAGAAGTTAAAGACTAAAAGCAGAACTCGGGAGGGACCCAGTAACCTCCGGCGGCCTGCCTGAGGAAGAGCAGCCAAGTTTGGAAATGACCGACTGTGTTTGGCTGCCTCTTCTGTCGGGAGGCGGGGACTCGGGGCCCTCGATTTTCTTTCTTCCTAGGATAATCAGTCATTTGTTTTCCCTCCAACTCCTCTTTCAGAAGGGACCGGGAAAGCTCCTAAGCCAAGAGGTCTGCTCGGTGCTGGCCACCTGCCGCGTGGGTATCACAGGGAGATGAGAGAAAAGCAGGAGACTTCTGGTTTTCCCTCCGTGGGACTGTCGGGCGGGGATGAAGGAGAAGGTCAGGGAGCAGTGAGGTCATCCCAGGAGCTCAGAAACAATTGAGCTCTGTTCCTGGGGTTTGAGAAAACCCACACTCTAGGAAATCAGCCGATGAAAGCCAAGGACACATGGCCACACTTTGCGGGCGTGCCTCGGAGCCAGATGTTTGCAAACAGCTGGTTTTGACAGCAGAAGGGGACTGGGGGCTCCTGGGACAAGGCTTTCTGACAGCTGGGTGGGCAGATGGTCCTGTGGATGGATGGTTCTCTCTACAGGGCTTCAAAGTTCTCCGGGCTCATGCCACCAAACCAGCGGGTGTGAGCCCTGCGGCTCAGGTGGGAGGACGCAGACCTGCCGGCGAGGCTCCC
Organism: Ursus maritimus; assembly: GCF_017311325.1. Taxonomy (NCBI): domain Eukaryota; kingdom Metazoa; phylum Chordata; class Mammalia; order Carnivora; family Ursidae; genus Ursus; species Ursus maritimus. Next base: position 45,548,311 of record NW_024424564.1, read on the forward strand.
TCTGGATGCTCGTGGACGTGAGGACACTGAGCAAGTGGCTCTGCTCCCCACGGCCACGCCAGGGAGCTGCGCCATTCACGGGCCACAGAGGCTCTTTGTGCCCAGCCGCCCCCCATCCCAGGGCCTCACCCGCCGGGGAAACAGACAGAGCAGCTGTGGCTCAGGATCAGCCACGCCGCCCACAACGCCAGGCAAACACACTGCACAAAGGCTCCCGGGTCGCAGTGTGGAACGTCGTGTGCAGAGGTGGACCATGAATGAGGCGGCAGCCCCTGCCCAGCGGCTTTGATCCCCCCGCAGCTCTGCACCTGCTGGGGTCCCCATTAGGGCAACTGCAGAGACAATCGACCCCCCTTCTGGGGAGGATGCTTAGGAAGGAGGCCAGTCTGAGGCAGGAGGAACTGCACACGGGAGGTGACAGAAACAGGAATGAACGCCTCCAACCAAAGAGTTCTGCCTGTCTCCAGAGTAAAACCCACGCTTTCAGAGGAAAGATGAAGCAACTAACACTGAACGCACTTCAATAACATTTCCCTTTGTGGGAGAGCGGCTGTCTGCAGCCAGCTGATACGGGCCAGCGCAGACCCCCCACCCCCCGCGCGTCACACTCAGCAGATCCCTGGCAGGACACAAGCTGAACAGAGACACCAGGGAAGGCCACGCAGAGGACCACCTCTACCTTCCATCGAAACAAACAGCAGCAGCTACAGAGCCCAGGCCCTGCCGTGAAACAGGTGTGGGCTGGCGCTTGCACACTTCTCACCAGGGAGGAAGTGAGGCTCCTTGTGGCCCTGGCGTGTGGCCGGGGAAGGGTCTGAACCGGGTCCTGGAGGCTCCACCTCCCGTGCCCTTCATCGCTCCAGCAGACTGGGTACAATAAGCTACAGAACCTGCCTAGGGGCGTCCCACTCCCAGACAATGGGCCTTAGCTCCCAGCTGCCCCAACAGACAAGCAATGCTTCCTTCCAGGCCCCTTGCTTTTCTCAAGTTGCCAATTCTCAATTTCAGTGGTCAAGATCCCTAGGGACAGACACTTTTAATCTTGTCCATACAATGCTCTGCTCTCACCAAGAAAGAGAGAGCTGGGCTGAGGGTCAAGAAACCCGAGCTCCAGTCTCAGCCTGCATGACCCTGCGCTGGGCTCTGGCCCTCTTCTGGGCCTCAGCTCTCCCCACCTGACATATCAGCCGGCCAGACTAAGCTGGTCCACAAAGAAGGACTCGTCCAGAAAGACCATTCTGTGTATGTCCTTACTGGTAGGTCCTGACTAATTAGGTTCATCCCCAAAGGGTGGTCATCGATGGCAGGAAACAAGCCACCTCGTTATCATGGACCAATTTAGCAATCAGCAAGGTAATACAGCGCTGGCATGTGATCCGGCCTGCTCAGGAGGTCTGGGCAATTCAAGATGGTCCGCGGCTCCACAGAGGACTCTGGCACATCGCAGGGCACTCAGAAGTACCAGTCCAGGATGCTGGGGACATGCCCTATGGAAACGCGTGCTGACATCAGCCTAAGATTGTACAGAAAATAAAATGGCTGACTCTTTGGGGGCCACTGAGCATCCCTGCACCAGGATGAGCCCAGCACGTCCTTTTATTACGTATGTGATCATGAGCCAACCCCTGGGTGCAAGGCTTGGTCTTCCCATTGAAAGGGCTGTAAGACTCTCGAGATGCTTTCTTTCTCTAATTCAAACAAATTTTGAGAACCATTTTTATTCAGCTTCAAGACCAAGAAGGCCAAGGTGAATGTAACAGCATATTTAAACAAAGAGCTATTTTAAGAATAGTTAAGAGCCAGATAATTTCTTCCCCACCTGAGATGAAACTGGAAGGAAATACTTTGGAACTGAGCAGAAGAAATAAGAATTCAGAAAGAACTTGTGACCCTAGGACCTTAAGATTGTGCAGCCTATAACACAGGAGGTAGGAAAGCACTCCGCTCCTGATGTTTTCTAAAACAGGGATGAGCGGTCTTTCGGCAAATGTGGCCCCACTGGACAGAAGACAGGGGAAGGGCCACTCCCCCTCTGCATGCTCTGGGCCTTTTCACGCGCCCTTCTCGGACGCCAAGCCTGGCACGGCTCTGGAAGTAAGGGTTCAAGCCTCGCTCTCGATGCTCGTCTCTGCTCAAAACACACTCCCAGGGGAAGCAAGGCACACCGACAGGCCTCTAAAAAGACCAAGATGGCAGAGATTCTAAAAAAGACATTGGGCAAGCGGGGAGGGGGGAAGGAGACCAAGTGGTGGGAAACCAGGACATGGCATTCCCTCACTTTAGAAAGAACCACCCTTCCTATCTCCACCACGCCGAGGACCAAGGGCCGTGGGTGGGCACGGCCCACACACACCATGATGTTCTCCCACTGTGTGATCTAAAACAGGCTTCCTGGGGTGTTTTCGGCTAGGCAGAGAAAAGATAAAGTAGAACATTCCATGAGGACGCTCACGTACCAAAGTTTGCGGATGCCACCCCAGCTTTCTTCAAGCCCCCTCCTCTCCCAGAGCACAAGCGCCCAGGCGGGTGAGGGGGACGGGACAGAGCCGGGCCTCCCGCCTCCCGCCTCCCGCGCCAGGGCCCCACTTACGTAGATGAGCCCTGAGTAGTAGCGCTCCTTGAGGTTGTGCAACACGGAGGCTTCGTTGAGGCACGTGAGCTCGGCCATGTCCTCCACCTTAGAGAACTTGGGCGGGTTCATCTTCTGGATGTCATCCTTGTTCACCTTCACCTTCTTCCCGTTCTCCACCAGCTCCACGATGGCCTCCTCGCCCACCTCCTCCTTGAGGCTGGCGGGCNNCCACTCTTGTCGGAAGGCACCCATACCAGCTTCTTGGCAGCCCAGTCGGCCTGGGCCAGCGGGTTATTGATGAAGTTTTTATCCACATACAGATACTTATCGGCAGCTTGCTGCGCCATGGCGACTCACAGCCAGGACCTACGGGGGAAACGAGGGCGAAAAGTCAGACATGACGACCTCAGCCGCACAAGGCCCGCTAAACCCCTCCGATCTCTGCGAACGGCGCGGCGCTGGAGGAGAGCAAAACGTCTAAAACCCGGCTGCACGGCTGCCAGAATCTTCCCGCTCTCCATTTTTGGGGAAAAGATGTACATGACTGAAACAAGTTGTCATCAGAGATTTTGCCAGAAATTCAGGGAAGGTAGATCCTAGGATCCGTCCACAATCAAACTAATCTATGAACTAGCATGATGCCGAATGATGAACCTCATACGAATCTCAAAGGCAGATGTAACTACAGTCCCTATGCTATACACGTGGAGGCAGGGAAGAGACCACACGATTTAAGAGGACTTCCAACAAAAGCAAGCTTCTAATTAGCCCCCCCAAAAAAGGCAACGTACTACAACGGTGCATAGTGGAAGCTGCCAGTGTAAAAAACTTCTTATTTCACGGAGTCAACCAAGAGGGGAAAAAAAAAAAAAATCAACACACTAATGATGTTGCCAAGAGATGTTAATTCCATCTTGATGATATAGCCCAAGGAAATAAGGCAAGAGGAAAAGAACTCAGGCTCCAGGAAACATCATGAACAGTAAGAGCACTTCCCTTCGGGGCCACAAATGCAAAAGGCAGCCCTTAAATCCACGTCCAAGAGAACTTAAGCATATGTGTGCCTGCTTTTTTTCAAAACTCATTTGCAAAATAAAGAGGATGAAATAATAATCCCTTACACCTGTGTGGTTTAATGGTTTATGAAATGCTTTCACACGCACTTCACGTATCTCGAAAGATACTCGTCGGGGCGCCTGGGTGGGTCGGTCGGTTAAGGGTGTGACTTCGGCTCAGGTCATGATCCTGGGGTCCTGGGATCAGGCCCCACGTGGGGCTCCCTGCTCAGTGGGGATCTGCTTCTCCCTCTCCTCCCCACTCGTGCTCTCTCCTGCTATCTCTGTCTCTCTCAAATAAATGGCATCTTAAAACAAAAGCTCCTCATCGTAACTCTGTGGTAGGTAAAAAGTATGCTTCAGCGTATTTCACAGATGAAGAAACGGGAGCTCCCTGGAAGTTCAGGGCCTTGTCCAGAGTCACGCGAGGTGGGGAGGACTCAGGACTCCTGGTCCCAAGGCCTTTCCACAGGATAACCACAGTGCTTATTCCCACTCAAAGGCTCAGGCTGGGACCCAGGGGCAGGACAGCTGGTTTAGGTAAACGGAGCGCAGAATTTCGAAACCACGGTCTGAGACAGAGCCAGCCCAGAGCCACCAGAAGAGCAGCCCAGAAGCTCACTGCCCAGCTCGCAACGCAGGAAGGTCTTTCCCNTGAGGTCAAGGCCCCCTCCCCAGGCCCAGGAAGCCAGGAGGACCCCCGATCCAAATCCAGAGTCACACGGGCTTTCACGCTTCTAGATTCCAACAGGGACTTGTGCCAAGGAGGCTGGAGGTTTGGGGGGGACAGAACAAAAAGAAAAGTCTGGGCCGCCCAGGCCTTCTTATCTGGGCTCATTAAATGCTTTCCAGATCAAGACTAAGGGGCTCCCCTGGACACGTTCCAGGAGAGGGGCTGTTTTCCAGGAAATCTGCTCGCTCGCCTCCCCCACCCCCGCCCCGCCCCCCGCCAGCCAAGGAGGGAAGGCAAGTCCACGGAACAGAGCCTGGCAGCCTCCCCGGCAGCCTCAGCTGGTGCCTTTGTTTACATTCCCAGCCAAGCAAACCCTAGCGGCCCCTCCTGCGGGACCAGGGGCATCATCCACCTGCGAGGACCACCCCCCGAGAGATAACAGCAGTCCACAAGGCAGGAAGGGATGGCCTGGCCTCATCTTCCAGCCTGGCCTCATCTTCTGCTGTGGGGCTGGGGTCTCAGCAGGCTGCAGCCCCCAGGCCACACCAGCTTACTTCGGGCTGTCGGCTCCCACACCCGCCAGGCCATTCAAGTAAATGGAAGGGTTCCCTACGCCATAGTATGTCCCAGCTGTCCTCTGCCATCCATCTGACCACTAACTAGCCAGGCAGCCTCCTCAGTCCTAGGATCCAGGCCCCCAAAACCAGTCTCCCCATCATCATGCCACCGCCCTGCTTGAGGACTTGGAAGGATCACAGAGCACAGAGCTTCACAGGCTGCTGGTTCTGAACCTTTTTGCCAACTTTAAACCCAAAAGGGACAAGACAATCTCCCATCAACATGCAAAAAAGGATTCACTTGAACCCTGTCCCCCCAAATTCTAAGCCCACTGCTGGGTAAGAGTTCTACTACTCCAGGGGCTCCTGGGTGGCTCAGTCGTTAAGCGTCTGCCTTTGGCTCAGGGTCCTGATCCTGGGATAGAGCCCTGCACTGGGCTCCCTTCTCCGCTGGGAGTCTGCTTCTTCCTCTCCCACTCCCTCTGCTTGTGTTTCCTCTCTCGCTGGCTGTCTCTCTGTGTCAAATAAATAAAGTCTTAAAAAAAAAGGAGTTCTACTACTCCAGCCCAATGAAGACACCCAAGGGCATCACATGCCCTTTACGAGATCCCTCCACGAAGAAGGAAAGGGGAGAGTCGGGGAGAGTCGTTACGTAACCTACCAACAACCTCACTGAACCATCGATCACCCTGCAAAAGATCTTTTATTATCCGCAATTTATAAATGAGGAACCAGGCTCAGAGAGGGAAAGCAACTTGCCCAGACTCGCCCAGTCCAGTCACGGTGCAGGGCTCTAACCCAGATCACCGGGCTCCCCAGTCTGGGCTCTTCCTAGCACACTTGTGCTGGGGTGCCACAGAGGAAAGAAGCCAGGCTGGCACTGGAGCCAGGTCAGACTGTCGATACGCTGAGTGGGACACAGGGAGTGTGGGGGAATACCTTCCACAGCATTCAGCACACACTTACTGAGTGTTATCGGGCAGGCAGGGAGGCTGAGTGAGCCTTCCCAGCATGGACCACGGGGCCAGTTCAAAAAGCAGAGCACAGTGGAATTTGAACACGCTCACTCCCTTGGCCTGCTACTGTCCCCGAGAGCCGCCCGGTGGTGATGGTGCAAGAACTTCTGGCCTCATCAGACTCACTTCATCCCAGCAACACCAGCCCTAGGGGGACCAACACAAAGCAGCCAGCTGGTGGCCTGGCAGCCTGGCAGCATATGGGCTCCCTTTGCGCTGCAGGCCCTGGGCACTCAGCCGCCCCTGGAAATCCATTGGCGGGTGTGTGCTGGAGGGCCGTGAACACAGCAGCTGCTTGCTGGCAGGGGACAACTGCACCTGGCTCCTCGTTTTGCCCTCCTTTTAGGACTGTCTACCCCTGATGAGACCTGGAGTCTGCACTTCCTGGAGGGGGGTCTTACTGCGTCCCCTCAGAGCTGGGCCAGCACAGAGGTCGGCACCCCTCCACCTCCGGGGGTGCCAAGGCTCCCATGCACGGTAGGCCTAAGGCGTCCCTGCTCATCTCCCTACTCCTCTAGGAGCAGAGCTTTTCATTAAACGCGGCTGAGCCTTGTTCGGCCAGGCCAAGGACAGAGCTATTTGGTGTCAGCGGCTCTGCTGGAATGACGTGGGTTAGCAGCAGTGCCAAGATCAATACATGGGTTGGACGAGGTGGCCATAAACAATGGGGTGTATTAAAGCCCTCCCACCAGCACAGCCGGGAACACCCACATTCAGTGCCTGTGGCTGAGCTCTGGTGTCTCCCCCCCCCCCCCCGGGGGGAGGCCCCTGGGCCCTGGTGGTTGCAGACTTGTGTGTGTGTGCGTGCGCGCGCACGTGTGTGTGTGTGTGTGTGTGCACGCACGTGTGTGTGTGTGCACGCACGTGCACACGCGTCCAGTAGGGCTGCCAGCAACACAGATAGGAGTGCTGACCTCAGAGGGTGCAGACGGAGTAAACCGTCACAGTCCAGAGCTGTTAGAAATCAAAGGGGGCATCAGAGAAGGGACACTAGGGAGATAGCTGCCACTTCTCCCCTCCCTGGCCTGGGACCATGCTAAATGGCCTCTCTGACACTTCGTACAAAATAAGACGAAATCAGAGAGGGAGACAAACCATAAGAGACTCTTCACTCTAGGGAACAAACTGAGTGTTGCTGGAGGGGAGGTAGGTCGGGGGGTGGGGTAACCGGGTGATGGGCATTAAGGAGGGCACGTGATGTGATGAGCACTGGGTGTTATATGCAACTGATGAATCACTGAACTCTACCCCTGAAACTAATCATACACTATCTGTTAATTCACTGAATTTAAATAAATTAAAAAATTTTTTAAACTATACAAAATATAAAAGTTTTCAAAATGAGGGGTGCCTCGGTGGCTCAGTTGGTTCAGCGTCTGCCTTCAGCTTGGGTCATGATCCTGGGGTCCTGCTCGGTGGGGAGCCTGCTTCTCCCTCTGCCCCTCCCCCTGCTTGTGCTTTCTCTCTCTCCCTCTCTCTCAAATAAAGTTTTCAAAATGAAAGAAAAATATCCCCATAAATTCCTGAGACCCTCCCCCTAAAATCAGTTTGCTCTTTTTTTATGGTCCTTCTAGTCCTTGTTCATAGAAACACTTGAGATTTTTAATGATCACAGGCAGAGCGTGGGGTTTCACGTTATGGATTTTTCCTATTTATTGTGACTTTCCCTANAGGGCCACCATTTGCCTGTTGATCATTTTTATCCAAACGCTTCACTTTCCAGCTGAAGATACAGAGGCTCTGAGAGGGAAGTGATCTCACTCGGTCACACACCTGGGGAAGAGAGAACTCAAACTCAGGACTCCTGACTCCAAGGCCTCCTTGGGAAACACTTACAATGGCTGCATAATATTCCAAAGCGATTTTGTGGCGGGGGAGGGGGGGACCCACCTACTAGGGTTTTTTTTCCTTACATGGTGGGCCACCTTGAGATAAATTCCCAGAAGTGGCGTTACTGGAACAAAGGAACATCCAGACATTTTTATGGCCTTGAGAAGTATTATCAAAATGCTTTCCAAAAGGGTTGATTGGTATGTGTGGCCACGTGAGCACACGCCCATGTGGCAGCAGCCACACCAGCACTAGGAAAACCATCTGCAGGAAAAAGCTCAGGGGTTCGGATTAGGGAACCTCAGGAAATTCTGGGGATCTGCGGGACTCACAGGCCAGCAAGGAGTTAAGGAAAAAGAAGGCAGCTTTCCCCATTGGAGAGCAGATCCGGTGGAGGCCGGCCCTTTCCACACCAGCTTCCTGCGGGTGCCAACCCAACTCCAAGAAACCCAAGTAGTTGCCTTTTTAGGCCATAATCGAGAGGACACGACCAGAGGCTAAATTAGGACTCTCAGGAAATGATGAAACTGAAAGTAAATAGGTTGACCAAAAACCTCTGCTTTTGACCCAAAATGTAATTCCTTGATTGTCTGCCTTCTCCCCTCCCCCCCCCCCAACATCCATCTGGACCTTTTACTCCTTCCTGTTTTCCCAAGGACCCCTCGCTTTCCCTCTCAGCTTCCTGCCCTTCGCTTGGTTCTCTTTTTACTGACTTGTGTGCTTGTTTGGGAAAGAAACAGCTAGCCCCTTAAAGACAGAATTTATTCGACTGGGACAAATCACTGGTCCAAACACTGCGAGCTTGTCCGTTCCTAGACAACGAGGGTCTATGTAAAGGCTTCCATGGCCAAGTCCTGGGCCTGGAGCTTCAGGTCCTCCCATCCCGTCTCAAAGCTACCCTGTCCGAAGGCGTGTGAGGCAGCTCTCCGTTTCCTCCATCCCCACAGGTGAGGGCAACAAGGCCCACACGGGTCACAAAACCCAGGTTCAAACTCAGACCTGCTGGGCTTCCGCCTCCGCTGCCTCCCCGGGGAGCTCTCTGCCACTTTCTGGGGAGAAAACAAACCCAGAACCCCTGGTTCATTAGGCAAACGAGGGACAGAGACACTGAGCATGTCAACTCGAAGCTGCAAACCCCACCTCCTGGTGGGGCTTCACTCCCACCTTAGATCGCTGGTACTAAAAGAAAGGTCAGGGGTCTGCGTGACCTTGGCTGAGCCATTTCCGTTCTCTGAGCCAAGGTCCCAGCTTCACTGCTGGTGTTTGCGAGCAGGCTCCTCTGCCAGCTTTTTACCCCCACCCCCACCCAGAGAGCACAGGTGAACGTGTCCCTTCTCTTCTCTTCCTATAGCCACTGCTTTTGGGTTAGCGAAACTATCAAGGTGCCCGAGTTCCATCGTTAAGGATGAAGGCAGCTATGGCAGTTATATAGAAATTGTCAAGCCCCTTAGGATTTACTTACTCAATGACCTACTACATAGGAGGGTCTATGTGCAAAAATATGGTGACAAAGGTACAAAAGACCCAAGGACCTTATAAGGTAGTGGAATCTTCGCGGCAGAGGGGAGGACCATGAAAACAGCCAGCGCCAACACAAGACCCAATGAAGAAAAGACGAAGGAACAAGTCACTCGGGGCAGGAACAGAGAGGAAGTGGTAAGTCAATGGAAAACTCAAAGCAGCAGGAGGTCCGTGGAAGGGATGGGATGTAAACTGCGTCCTAGAAGATGGGGAGAGTGCTGGTGGGGGAGGGGAAGAGGTGGTAGGAGGCCGAGGGAGAAGAGGGGGCAGTTCTTCATCAACTGTACAATGATGTGACAATTTAAGGCAGGGCTTCCCAGCCTCAGCTTTGTGAACACATGGGGCCACGGAATTCTTTGTCATGGGGGCTGTCCTGTGTATTGCAGGATATTTAACATCATCTCTGGCCTCTACCCACTAGACAAGAGTGCATCCCATCTGCAGTAGGGACAACGAGAAACGTCTCCAGACACTGCCCAAGACGGGGACTGGGGGAGCAAAATGGCCCCCAGTTGAGAAGCATGGGCTTAAGGGGTGAGTTGCAGGAGTAAATCTTTCATAGAAGCCAGACTTCAGCTTAGTAAACCCTCTCCCCAGTCTGAAGTGCATACTTCTAAAAGCAGAAGTTCCCCGATGAAAAGTGAGTCCCAGGACCCACATAGTGGGACAAATCCACTAGGAATGGCACTGTCACCAAGGAGCGACTGCCCCTATAACACAATGTTACTTTAAGGGATCTGACCTGAACCCACTACTGGACCGGACTCTAAAGACTCCTAAATGCCCCAATTTAAAAGAAAAAGAAAAAAAAAATCAGGCAAAGGGGACTAATGTGCCTCCCAGGCAGGACACAAATCACCATTGGGCTGGTGATTCACAACCTAGTTCACGAGCATGAAGAGGTCCAGTTGATTCCTGGAAGGCAGGCAGCAGCCATGCTGGGAGGGGGGGGGGGTGCCCCCCTGGATGTGAAGGCTGACCCCATATCCTGGGAATGCCATCAAATGCCATTTATTGAAAGGTTCTGATACATCAGGTTTAGTCCCAGGGAGGATACCCAGATAATGCATCCCACCCAGAAATCTCCTGCAAACCCCCTCTAATATATCTTGAGTGCCTACCAGTCAACGTCTCTACCAGAGAACCCACAAGCACCATCACAATGAACTCCCCCAAACCTGCACTCTCTTCTGGGTCTCCATCAAGACCCCGTCCATCTGGTCACCCAAGACCGTCACTGTAAACTCTGCTCGGTGGATTAGCAAAGCCCTCTTGTCAATCCCACAGCCAGCACCCTGCTCCAGGACTGCTCCCTCTCCTTTCTAGATTGCACAGCCGCCTCCTTCCTGGCCTTCCCCACAGTCTTCTACCTCCTGCCAATCCATACCCCCTGCCGCCTTCAGGATGACTCAAGAGCTCCATCTCTGTGCGTGCTGTATCTTATTGACAATTCCTCACCAGTTTGAAACAGTTCAATGGCTCCACATCTTCTCCAGAATAAAATCTAATCTTTTCACAGTGAGGAGGCCCTTCGCAGCCATACCCATCAATCTCCTCTGTGCTCCGACCCGTCCTCATAACCCAGTCCTGCTCACAGCCCCTTCTGCTCATGCCTCCTCCTCCGCACCAGGAGCCCTCTCTCAAATTTCTACTCGAAAGTCCTCCTCCATAAGGCCCTCCCGGATAGCTACAAAGGGACTTCCCGTGAGTAATCAAACAGCTGAATCGTCATTATCTGCAGTTTCATCTGAGCATGGAAGGCAGGTCTCATTCATGCCCTCGATTTTGAATGTCTAGCACGATGCCTGACCCCAGCAGTGCTGTTTCCTGAATGACTGTGTGAGGAACATGGCAAAGAGAAAGGAGGAGTAATGGGGAAGCTTTCTAAGAAGCTGGAAAATCTCCTTGAGCTGCGCAGAGGGCCACAGGGTTCGAGAACCAACGGGAACAAGGAGACCCAAGCTGGCAGCCTGCACAAGGCTCACAGCCACTTACCTGTCACAAAGCCCAAGTCATTTATGGACTAGTTCTTATATCCCAAGAATAAGAAGGGAAAGAGAGGGTAGTGGGGCTTTCAATCCACAGAGAGAAATAGGAGTGAAGATAATTTATTGGTCCCCAAGAAGCTTTGCGTAAGACTGAATAAAACCATCTCAGTTTTCTGGAACCTTCTAGCACCTCCTGACTAACCAAGGTGGAGGCACCCACCATCTACCACCAGACACACCAGAAAGGAACTTGGCTGGTGTCGTGTGGCCTCTGCCCTTGCTGGGACCCACGAAAAGGCCTCAGGCTGCCCTTCCTGCCTCTCCCGGAGCCCTCGGTCCACATCTGCTCGCAAGCACTACAGACACGGATCTTTGGGACCAACTCTGAACGTCTAGACAGATGGAACCTGAAAAATCCACTGCGATGCAGAGGAACATTCTGCAAATCCCAAGATAAGCTTGTAATGCACTGTAATCGAATAGAATGGGTATAAATCTGGAGTCACAGGACTCCGGTTTGAATCCCCCAGTCAATTCCTGTAAACTTGAAGCTGTTCACACCGCAATTTCCTAGCTTTAGAGTGAGGGAAAAACCTGTTATCAGAGAAACTGTAACTCAAATTGCCAGGAAAGACTTGGAGACTGAGTACGAACTTCCAGATCTCGTCCTCCTGACCTAATCCTTCTCTAGAATGACACCTGGGGCCTCTCAAAAGTTTCCAAAAGTTTGGTGACTCTTTCTCCAGTTTACACAGGTCCGCAGAGAACATGGTACAGCACGCTGTCTCCCAACTAGTAATTTAGCACGAAGAAAGAGGGTTCCACGGCTAAAGGAGGTTGGAAACCTGCCTCCCCGTGGCCCTCCTGCACTAGGAAATGCTCCGGGAAGGCTGCAGTCAAGGAAGCCTGCTGCACTTTGTCTGATCAGGCGAAGCACCGCACGCTATCCTGCAGGAAAACTATTCCTCAGTGCTGGCCTGGGAAATGCTGGTCCCTCGGGATGTGCAGGAGGCCTCGGGCAGAAGAGCTGAAGCGGAGTCTGGCTTGGCACTGACCAGCAGCTCGGCTTATCACGCTCGAACAAGATAATGGACCACAGGAGCCGCCCTGCATAAACACCGGGGCTATTAGAACAATCATCTACAGGGAGGAGTCGGCACTCTGCCACCCAGGGCCAAACTTCCAGCGTTAGCCTACCCTAAGGTGCTCATTCTACCCAGGATGCGGAGGTGGGGAGGAGGAAGGGGAGGAGGAAGGGGAAGAGGAGGGAAGGGGAGGGTCCTCCCAGTGCCCAGAGCCCAGGAGGCAGAAGCTGCCGAGGGCTAGGAGGATGGGCCCCCTTCCTCCCCACCTCAGGAATGCTGTTTGCTTACAGAAGAAGCTGGGACTTGTTGCCATTAGCAGTATTCCAACCCAAGCTTGTGTTGATGCTCAGCAGATAAGAAACCCAGACCAGAGACAGGCCAGAGAGGAATTTAGCACCAGAGCCCCAGAACCGACCCCCTTTGCCTTCCCTCCACCAAGGCCACATGGAGGGGCTGCCCGGGAACACTGAGAAATGCTCACGTGTGCCTGACGACAGAAGGCGCGGACTGGGGTCACTTTGGCTTTGCTCTGCACCCAAAGAAACCAGACCATCAAAGGTGACACCAGAGGGGCGCCTGGGTGGCTCAGTCGGTTGAGCTGCCGACTCTTGGTTTCGGCTCGAGTCATGCTCTACGGATCCTGGGATCCAGCCCTGTGTCAGGCTCTGCACTCAGGGGGAGTCTGCTTTCGGATTCTCTCTCCCCCTCTCCCTCTGCCTCTCCCCCTCCCCCTGTGCACCTGCACTCTCTTTCTCTCCCTAAAATTAATTAATAAAAAAAAAAAAAGACACCAGAACTTCGTGCATAGATTCCCTCCTCCTATGTAGGTAAGGACAGAAAGTGGGCGAGGCAGGGGGAGGAAGGGGAGGGGGGAGCTGGAGCTGAGGCTGCAGCGGGATAAGCGCAGCAGCTCACCCAGGATCTTATCAACCAGGTTGAAGAATGTGGATTCTAGCTGAGGGACAGGGGAGGCCACCTGGGGGTGGGGAGAGGGTGACATCATCAGATCTGTATTTTGAAGAGATCACCCTCGCTGACCTCACTTGGAGGGGACAGGAGTGAGCAGCTGCAAAGCAGCTGGGACGACAGAGGAGCAGGCTTGCCATCCAAGAGCGGGCAGAGTCCCAGGACAGGGCCAGGGAGAAAGTGGTTCAATGCCACAAGAAAGGGACAAATGAAGGCACAGGGGGCACCCTCTGACCTACTACTGCACACAGCTCAGCCCAGGGAGAAGCAGGAAGCAATGCCCACTGCAGTCATTTCCTCCGAAGGAAGAAGTGACCGCGCGTCCCAGGGCCTCTTCCAGCTTAGCGCTCAGACATCATACATCACCCGGACGAAGTGCCCAAATGGGTCTCCTCCTCTAAGGTACTATCCCTGTCTTCCAGGCCACAAGATACATTCTCAATGAATGACTCCATCAACCAATCAGGCCAGAAAGCAAAGGGAGAAGACGGCCCTGGCATTCCATTCAAGAGCTCTGCCACTGAGCATGTCCACCCCGCCTAAAGAGAGAGATCCTCATGGCCTTTAGAACCCAACCAACTCCTGTGCCCGACGCCTCCCAACCGTCCTTCCAGCCCTACCCCTCCTGTCCTGACACTCTCCATTCCAGACACAGCTCGCAAGGGCAGAGCCTGTGCTCCTCGGCCAACTCTCCCATCGCCTGGGCAGCCTTTCCCAACACCCCAGTAGATCATTCATCTAGCTCCCTCCCCTCCCCTGACCGATTCCAGCATCATCTGCCTTATCCCAGAACCACTGCTTCTCTGCCTGTCTTCCCATCAGCCGTCAGATTCCTCGAAGGCAGGGACTGTCCCCCCCCCATGCCCCCCAGACCCCAGACAACCCAGGGTTCATGGAGAGGGTCCTCAACCCACGCTTGTGGAAGTGAGCCAAACTGTTCACAGGCTCATGTTGTGTCTTCTGGGAGCCGGACTGTCCAAGAGAACCACCAATTCCGGAGGTAACCCTCCCAACCCCTCCCGTCTAATGTTGGGGGGCGGGGAGCACAGCAGCAACAGGTTACACAGCTTTCACTCAATGGGAAGAGGCCGGCTGGGGAGGCTCCCAGCTGGATCTGCAGTAAGTCATAGGCACTGGACCCTTGACTTTGCTTATACTTGGCTCAATATTTGCGTAGTGAGATCACACATGGGCCTCCCCTCCTCGGTGATGAGCTCTCACTCTGCCACCACCGATGAGGGACTTCAAAGAGAAGCACCCGGCTTCAGATGCCCCCAGAGCCAGGACTCTGAGCCCTAGACTCGCCCCCAGGTGTGACAAGGTTGACACAACTGCACGCAGACCCTGCCCCCCTCCCCGCAGACAGCGTCTCTAGACTCTGCCAGAGGCGGCACACGCAGGCACGAGGGGCAACCTGAACCCTTCAGCGGCCTGCGGCGGACTGATTCCTTCCCTTTGGATCTGCTGATAGGACGGTTTTTCTCTCCTCAACCATGTGAGCAGAGTTTGCTGAAACCCGACGCAGAAAAATAACCATACTGAAAAGATCTAATTATACAGCCGCTGTCTCAATGGGAAAGTGCAGCGCGCTGGGTTTCCTGAGTCCACGTTGTGACGGCGGGGAAATGCAACCCCAGATGAGAAACTGAAAACAATTTCTGAAGACCACTGTGCCCAGAACCCAGCAGGCCAACAGCAGTTTTTTGTTTTTTTTTTTTTTTTAAAGATTTTATTTATTCATTTGACAGAGATAGAGACAGCCAGTGAGAGAGGGAACACAAGCAGGGGGAGTGGGAGAGGAAGAAGCAGGCTCCCAGTGGAGGAGCCTGATGTGGGGCTCGATCCCAGACCGCCGGGATAACGCCCTGAGCTGAAGGCAGACGCTTAACGACTGAGCCACCCAGGCGCCCCCCGACAGCAGCTTGTTATTCCGAGAGGTTTAAATTATACAAACACACACACACACACACACACACACACACACACACACAAGCTCTGAGTAGGGTAGCCACTACCACCAACAGCCATCCCAACCCTATTCTTGCTGGACTGAGAGCTCTAAGGCCATAGATGGGTCCCAGGCACTGCCCGTGCCCGAGGCCTGACACACAGAAGGGCTGCATAATACTCATGAACCGGAGTCATGGGGAAGGTTCCAATCTCCCAAAAGGTCCAAAAGTCCAGGGATCAAACACCAGAGACTCTCTGCCCCCAACTGCAGAGTACCTGCCGTTAAGACCAATAACCCTGCACCTTCTTATCCAAACAGAAGTGACCCTGGAAGTGACCCTGGTGTGGCTCGTTTCCCCCTTGAGCAGGCAAGGCAGAAGAGGCTCAGAACAGGTGGCCTCTGGGACCATGATCCCTGCCCTCCTCCTCCTCACCCACCCTTCCAGCTAAATCTGAGGCTCACTTGTTTGTAAGAGACACATGACCGGCCAGGGGTCAATCTTCCTGAATTGATCGGGCAGTCATTTAAGTCAACTCTGATAATAAGCTTCATCACTGAAAGGAGACAGCCCTTCTAAACAGTGATAACTTATTCATGACCTTCCCAGAAGGCGAATTAGAAGGAACGCGACTCAGGAGGCAGCCAGACTGGCCCTGGAACTCCAGATCCATCGCTTAACAGAACAAACTCTGCCTGGTTGCCTTGGCCCCCCTGGGCCTACATTTCTCCGTTTATAAAAGGGACGTGCTACCAGCTCCCCCCCAGGACAGCTGTGAGTCCATGCGAGCCTGTGGGGTGCAGCTCCCACCAGGTCTAGCTGACAGTCCCAGCTCTGCAATGTGGTCAGAGCACTGCTCAACTCACAGAACTATTGTAAGGATCACAATAGGCGAGCCGAGGAGCGGTGCTTGGTGGCGCCCCGGGCCTGCAGGCCCAGGCCCCCCTCTCCACAATCTTTGCCTCTTCTCTCAAGTCTGTGTCGCCACTGAGCTCATAATGAGTCAGTCACAAGCACTGCCCTCACACAGCCCACTTCGGGGGGTTTGAAGTCACATCCTGCCTAACCTAACTCAACATGATTTATTCCACCCCAGGAATGTAGCTCACTTCCCAGAATTTTGTAAAGAACTTTAAAGAGTTTGATCTTGCAAGGGACTCCATTTACAGGCTCAGCCGGAGTGGAGGAGGAGACTCAGTTCGGCTCAGACCTGTAGGCGGAAACCACACAAAGTCGGGGCTGAAAGAGGCCCCCTGAGCATCTCATCCTAGAGTGCCAACATTTTTTTTTTAAATCTCAACCCACAGCAAAAAAAAAAAAGAAAAAAAAAGAAAAATTTAATTTAAAGGCTTTTAATCCCGAATACACACAAACAGGTCAGACAAAAGCTCCACAAAATGATATATACTTGCTATTCACCTGGGTATCTTCCACTTGAGTCTACTTTGTTTCGTGTCTAAAAACACTGGTTGCCACCTGTGAAAGTAATTTCATGACCAATCAATGAGGTTTCAGTTGCCGGTCCAAAAAATGCCAATCTGACTCAGATGTCACTGGGTAGATGAGGCTCGGACAAGGCCCAAGACCAGAAGTTAGGTCAAGCAGAAGCTCGAGCCCAAAGCCAAAGCGAGGCTCTGTGGGGGGTCAAACCTCCAGCTGGTAGGCCAGCAGTCACCTGCCAGGTGCTGCTGTGTTCATGGCCCACTGCTCCATCACGGGATCCCAACAACCTCAATAAAGCCCGGGCACACATCCTGCGGCCCTGCCCTATTCCCAGTCCCCACCCTCCCCCTTCAAAAACACACTCAGAGGCGCAGGGAGGTGAAGCAAACCGCATGGATATGGGCATTCAGAAAACATCCTTTGAGGACCTGGAGCCCAGGGGGAAGACGGTAAGGACAGCGCTCCCTCAGTATGCAGAATCCCAAAAGATCCAGTCCGCTACAATCAGAACATCACCTCTCCAAACCCCAGTCCTAAGCTAAAGAGACGCCCAGAAGTGACATGATATTAACAGCTTAATGCAAGAAAGATCATTATCCTACAGGGATAAGCTCAGAGAGGGTGCCCTCTGCGTACTTATGTCCCTGAGGTGGCATAACCTAACCCTGTAATGAACAGACCTTCATGCCTGCTAATGGCCTACTGATAGCATCTGTTTACTTACACACACACACACACACACACACACACACACGTGTGCACACACACGCTCTATGAACAGGAAACCCAAAGTTCTCTCTAGATCAGTGGTTCTGAACACTTCCAGCCAATAAGGACCCCTCTGAAAATCCTTTGCATACCACCTTGCGGAGCTTACTGAGACCCTCAAGTACAGTCCATGGACTTTTAGAAGCCCCCCAGTTACAATTTCAAAGGCAAAAGGACACTGGAGTGGCCTCCTTCTGCACCAAGGCAACAGGAACAGAGACTTGAGAAAATTTTCTTTCTTCATTACCCTCCAGTGGGGTAATCAGGATCTCACAAAAGACATCAGAGGGGGCAAAAGACAAACTCTGCAGTCAAGACAAGCCACCAGTGAAAGCTGTTGGGCAAGTGGAGGACTCAGGAAGGAGGGCGCAGGAGGCCACGCCCCCTGAGCTGCTCTGATCACCGGGGACTGCGGGAACAAGGCATCCCAAACTGAACAGCAAACCGCCTCTCCTCCCTACATCTCCATTGCTTGGGACGATTCCCAAATGAGCCAGCAGGTGCCAGCCCCGGGCACACAGGCTGCCTGGAGGACAGAGCCAAGCTCTCCAGGGAAACCAAGGTAGACAAGCTACATCCCAGAGCCTTCGGCCTCCCTGGGGGAAAAAAATCACCCAAATACTAGTCACAGAGTGAAGATAAAACCCATGTATCTCCCACTTTACAGAAAAAGTCAATTGCTAGAGAAAGCTAATTCATTTCTCGAGAACGCCGAGGTAGCACCCTCGTCTGAAACCATGGCCAACCCAGCCGTCCTTGAGCAGGAAGCCTGGCTGCGGGGATGACCTCACCTCGTCCTTCACGAGAAACCTGGCGGCTGCTTATTTTACCACCTGCCAAGAACCGCTCCTTTGCCCAGGCCACGGTCTGCTTCTAAAGGGGTCAAGGCTGAGCTGCATGCGCGAGAAGGAAAGAGCGGTGGCCCCCGCCCCACATAGCTGCCAGATTGGGACCGAACCCACCCCACAGGCACGTGCACACACGCAAGCCCAGGGCGGCGGGAGCGGGGCAGAAGGTGACACTTGTAAAGTCGGGCCGCCCTGGCAAGCACTGCAGTCTCTATTTACGGGCTGAGGGAATGTCTGGGGAGGTTATTTACATGCCCCGAACCTCTCTTTCTTCAACTGTGAAATGGGCGTCACGAGGCCCACCCCCCAGGGCCGCGCTGACACGTAACTGCTAGCACTCGGTTCTGTTCCCAGGAGATCTCGCCAACCCACCGGTGACCCTGGCAGTAGGTTCTCGCCGTATCCTGTTTTGCAGAAGAAACTGAAGCCCAGAGAGTATCTAAACAACTCGCTCGGGGGCACACAGGTAGTACAGTTGGGGTCTGTGCCCTAGGGGTCCGCCTACCCGCCAGTTCACCACTTGGCTCACCCCCCCTCCCAAGGTGCTGAGGTTTGTCAAGGGCCCATAGCTATCATCAGGAAGGGGAAGGAGCCTGAGGTGACCCACTGCCACCTGCCCCATCACACACGGTAGAAGCACCGGTCCTCCTGGCTCATCCTCCTGGCTCATCCGCAGCCCCTGGCAAACTCCTTTTTAAACTGAATTCCCCCCACCCCTCCCAGCTGTCCCCTTCAGATCCCCCTGAAGAGCCTGGAATTTAAAGCGCCTGTAGTTGTCAGAGACTTTCAGCCACAACCAACTGGGAATGTCCCAGGTCCAGAGCACAAAGGCTGCCTGGTAAAGCCCCCGGAAGAGCTCTGAATCCTGCCCCTGATCTTTGCTCAGGTCTACACACAGTATCACATTCTTCAGATTCTTGTTCAAAAGCCAGAAGGGGGAGGGGGAGGGGCCTCCACTATTTCAACCTAAGGATAATTAGAGCCTGTGACTTGTTTTAAAGGGGAAGAGGGCCATCCTTTCCCAGCCTCTCTTGAATGCACCCGTCGGCCGAGGTGTGTGATACTGCAAGTGTCCGCACGCACGGGGCTTTGCAGCCTGGAGGTGTCCTCCCTTTGAAGACACCGAGGTTCTGGGGCACGGCGCTGTCAGGTGGCGGGGAGGGATAATGCCAGATCCTCAAGTCTAGCCCTCGGAGGCCCCTGTCCATTCCTTCTCTGACCTGAGGCTTGAAGGCTGGCCAGAAAGTCAGCACAGAACTCACTCCAGCCGGTTTGGAGGAAGGAATGGAGATGGTCGGAGGTGAGAAGTCACAACACTGATGGGGTCCTGTAAATGTCACAGCGCCCAGCAGCCAGTAATTAATCCCGTAATGAGGCATTTCTCATGAGCACTTGGCCCGACACAGCCACCTCCTCCCCACCCTGGCAAAGGCAGGAAACAGTCAGCGGGCGGCAGGCCCGGCTCTGGGCAGAAGGCAGGCTGAGAGCAGGGCGCCGGGGGCTGGCAGGCGGCTCGGAGGTGGTGGCATCGGGAAGCGGGGGGAGAAAAGCTAGTTTCCCACAGGAACCAGGCTGACCAGACCTCACACACCTGGCCACGCATCCCCAACTGCTGCCCACTGACGTGTCTCAGAGGGACAAGGAGGGCTGCATTCTACGCCCGGCCCAACAAACCAGGGAGGAGCACTGGGCCGCGCTGCTTTAAGGCTGTATACAATGGCATGACCTGTAAACCCCCAACTTCACAAACACTGCCCCCCTCGCCCCCAAAGAATGGGCTCAAGGGGATGAGAGGCAGGAGAGGCAATGAAAACAGATATGGACCATCCAGGAGCAGGGGAGGATCTGAGCTCTCTCACTCGCTACCTGGGGCTCGGCTCTTAGGTTCTTCAAGTCTCAGTTTTCCCAGCTATAAAACAGGAACATTTATACCACTCCCCTCATGGGACTGGGAGACTTTCATTGCAACATCCTGAGCGTGACTGCAAACTTTATAGTGACAGAAAACAGTGCTCAGAATAGGTTTTTTTAAATTGATGAAAATAGATGTATTTGTAACACACTGGCACTGTGCTGGACAAATTATGTATAAACAGGGGCGCGTGACTGGCTCAGTTGGTAGAGCCATGTGACTCTTGATCTCGGGGTTGTGAGTTCAAGCCCCACATTGGGCATCGAGCTTACTTAAAAAATTTTTTTTTAATTTGTTTATAAAATCAAACATATAAACACTAGAGCCCAACTTTACTGAGCATCAAAATCCTCTAAGGAACTCTCATCTTCCTCATTCCACACACGAGGAAAACAGGCGTGGAAAGGGTGCACAGCTTGCCGAGATCAAAGAGCTGGTAGGTGGGAGAATCAGGATCGGGACATGGGTCCAATTTCCGGAGCCCGCTGCCTATTACATAAGTACTAGACATACACACATCACAACGGACTCAGAACCCAAAGAAATAACACTTTCTCCCCCAAAGTCATGCAGAGCCAAGTGCTGGTGCAGATGCTAATACGGTCACCCATTTCTCAAGCATACATTAAGTGCCAATCACAGGCGAGGTATGGCCCGAGGGTCCCAGGAGCAACACCGTTAACAGGGGAAGCAAGACCCGAAAGCAGCCCAGCACAGAGAAGTCCAGGGGAGTGCTGACATGGCAAGGGGAGCATTATCTGGCCGCCACTATGATTTTTGTTGCAATTCCTACACCAGCAGTCTATAAAGTGTGACCTGTCACTCGTGTAAGAATAGTGTTTGTGGCTCATCAGAGGGGAGAAGCCATCTCCAGGAACGACTAGCTGGTCGACAAGACCTGGGTGAGGGGTGCGATCACCCCGGGAGGAAGGCAGAGTAACCTGGGCAGAACTACCCCGTCCCTTCCACAGGCCCAGTTACCCCGCAGCTGGATCACAGCGGCACTGGGCAGCAGAGAGGAGGAAGCAGGATAGCAGGAAAAGGTGCTCTGAAGAACGAGGGGCAGGTGAGTGGACAGAAGGAGAGGGTATGGGGATTGACACGCACTGGGACCCACCACAAGTGGAGTTCATGGAAGGCTCAGGGCCTTCCTATGTTAGCTATTCAGAGGACACTGACGTGGGTCTTACTAGCCACACTTAACAGAGGAGAAAACTGCGGCTCGAAGCAGTGAAATAAACACCCGAGGAAATCAAGAAAAGTCCCTCGCACCTGAAAGAATGGAACAACTCATCCTGGATTATGAGAGAGCCCGCGGCTGACACACAGCCACTGCCTTCTCCCATTATGGACTGAACTGTGTCCCACACCGCCCCAGATTCACCTGTTGAGGCTTTAACACCCCAGGACCTCTGAATGGGACTGTTTGGGCGATGGTCCTTTACGGAGGTGATGAAGGTAAAATGAGAGCATTCCGGTGGGCTCCCCAATCTGGTGTCCTCGTAAGCAGAGGAGGACAGGGGCCACCAGGAATGCGCGCGCACAGAAGGCAGCCGGCTGCAAACCAAGGAGAGAGGCCGCGCTCGTGGACTCCCAGCCTGCAGGGCTGGGAGAGTGAGAGTCCTCTTGTCTAAGCCAGACCGGGGGACTCCGAGCACGCCCTCGCCTGACCGGGGCTTGCCTGCCTGGCGGCTGTCTGGTTTGCACCCCCTAGAATGTAAACCGCAGACTCCGGCTTCATCCAGACATGCGCCCCGTACCTAAGCAGTCTCCAGCACACCCCCAACATCTATACATATTTAACGAACAAATAAACTGAGTGAAAATAACCCAGCTGCTGCTTCCAGCGTCACCCACTCCCTTGCCCACGGCCCGCTGACTCCTGCTTTCTCTCACTCACTCGTCCGTGTACCCACCTCCCCTCCTCCAACACAGGAGCGGGCACCTCACTGCAGACAGCAGAAATTCCAAGGTAATCTCTAGCTTATAACCACCACCAAACAGCAGTGTAAACAAGGCGACAGGAGAGAATCTACCTAGTGTTGAAATCCCCAGCTTGTGTTTTATTCTTATTACCAATTTTCAGTCAATGTGTAAAACAAACGAGGTTAAGGCGCAGGGTTTGGTTTGGTTTGGTTTGGGGTTTTCTGAGTGTGTGTTCAATGGGCAGCACTGAGGAAGGGGACAGAAACTCTCCACGCCTGATCCAGATCCACACCACAGGCTGCAGGGGGGGCTCGGGGTGATGGACCGAGCCTGAAGCACAAAGGGGGAGCCGCAAGTGTCCCAGTGACCCCGTCTGGGGACCGCCCCTGCCCATTCCCCCCGTGGGTAGGGTGGGTGACAAGCCTGTGGCTCCTTTCTGAACAATGAGGGATTGCTCTCCTGCTCTCTAGGAAGACGGTGGAATCCAGGGCAGGTTCCCCTGAGCCAGGAGCTAAGGGACAGGGACAGTGCAGGGCGGGAACAGGCAAGGAGCACCTGCAAGCTAGCCACTGATCTGGAACGAAAGAAAATACCAGAGCAGAGACACTGCATTCCAGTGTCTAGACCTCTGACCCCCCCATCTTCTCCCCTCATGCCCAGCCCAGCCCCAAAGAACTCCCTCCCTCACCATTATAAACACCTATCTGCTCCAAAGCAGCCACTAGGATTCTGAAACTTTCTCTTCACAACAAAACTAAACTGTTGCAACTTGTTGCTACAATCCGGCATCTTCCCTGGACGGCAGGAGCCACAGCAGAGCCCAAGTGGCCTGCCAGCGGCTTCTGGACGTTTCTGAGACCGCCCCTGACCATCATCCCCTGCTGCCTTCTACCCAGTCACAGGAGGTCACTCAGTAGGGCCGGGGAGCTATGTCCCAGCCTCCCCGAGGACAAGACTCCTTGGAGCCTCTGCCCCCTACTTCCTCCCAGAGTGTTTTCTGACCCAGGGCTGTCCATGAGCTACTGGGGGGGAGGGGGATAGCTTCCTCCAGTGAGCCCAGAAAGATCTCCCAGGTCCTCATTCCTACGCTGTCTCACCACTAAAAACAAAGTCTTCCATCAACTCAAATTGGGCTCCCGAGCTGCCATTTCCTCCTGGGCTCACCTCTATCACAACCCACCACACCAGAGGGAAGTGCTTTTTCCAAGTCTAGACGTAAGCGCCTTGAGGGCAGGGCCTGGGACATCCAGCCTACCCCCTAGCCACCGAGGAGTTTCCGCCCAAGAACAAGAGGCTCAGGACGTATTTGCTGAATGAATTTCTAAAGAGTCACTAAAATCCATGGAACTTTCTGGCAGTGTAAATAATGGTTCTTCCCCTTTGTGGACCATGGCACAGCCATGAAAACAATACCTGTGGAGACTGTTGCAACACAGGAAATTTTATGTTACAGTACTGAGTACGTCAGGACACGCAACAGCAACCGTCCTGCTTACACCTGTACGGTATGCACGCCCACGTGTGGACAGGGACCCCAGAGAGATGCAAGCAGTAATGGGGTTAGGGGCCTATCTGCTTCTCGTCAGCTCTGTTATTACACTGTATGTGCTATAAACAACCCCCCCCCAAGGTTTTACTTTAAAAAGGAACAGTTACATCTCTCCCAACACTCCACGAACAGTCTCATCCCAAGTCCTTCGGCTGAGAACAGTGTACTGACCACACAACCAGAGGGCACGGGCAGAATTCCCAGCAGCCACCCAGAGGCTAAGGACCTGGGAGCCGAATCCTGCACTCCCACATTTCACGGGGAGGTAGACCTTAAGGGGCCATATGGGCTACAGAGGGGACTGAGAGTGGGGCTGGGGCCTGGCACTGTAGAGAGGAGAGGAAATCCTTTACCACCTGAGCAACAATGCTCCCTAGACATTCCCTGCCACTCTGCCTGCAATCAGCTCAGATGCCACCTCCTCCCGGAAGCCTTCTCAGAGCCCCCTAGGCCCCCTCCCCTGGGACACCATCAGCTCCTGAAACAAGGGCCCTGCTTCCTTCTCCTTCATCTCCATAGTCCCGGCACCCAGCCCAGTCCCTGGCATACAGAGTAAGCTCTGGGGAGTGCTAACTGAACGATGAGGGTCAGATAAACAAATGAAGAAGGAAAGAACGAATGCATGTTTGCAAGTGGGTTGAGGTCAGGAAGAGCCCGCTAGTCAGGATGGCAGCGGACCCTCTGGCTGGCTGGGTCTCCGGTGAAGACAGCCAGGGCCCAGCTAAGAGCAGGCAGGCACAGCGGCCAGGATTGACCCTGCTCAGCCATGGTCTGTCACCTGCCCTCCCTCAGGACCAACCGCAGACATCTGAAGAAGGGCCAGATGAGGTTAAAGGTGATGTCGGTAGCCAAGGCAACACTAGGGAACCGGCAACCTCGCTTTGAATAGCCACCCGCACCATGGGACGGAGGCCCCATTCCGCCGCAGCCCCAAACTCTGCTCCTTTCATTAACTCTTGGCCACTAGTGTTATGAGGCGGCCTTGGGGACCAGCCCCACCTCTCACTGTCAAGTGAGGAAACAAAGTTCAGCAGTGAAGGGCATCTACGAAGTCACACAGGGGTCTGGCATCAGTGACTACCTGCTCAGTCTCCTCATGTGTAAAATGGGGGTAATTTCCTACCTCGGGAGAATGAGGTAAAAATTACATGAGATAATTCACGTAAAAGCAGCAGCACTGAGCCTAGTACAGAGCAAGGGCTCAACAGAATGTTAACTATTCGTACTCCTACTGTCATTAGCACCGCTGGGACTCCAGAGCAGACATCCTGATTCCCAGGCCAGTGCCCTGCCAACGGAGCCTCTTCCCTCCTTCCTTGCCCACCTTCCCCCTCTTCCTTCCACCCCTTCCCCACCCCCCAAGCAATTCTAGCCTCCGGGAGGCTGGCTCAAGATGCCCAGAAATCCCCAGTCACCCAGGAGTCTCTGGCCTCCGTGTCCCAACTTCCTGTCAGAGGGTATGACTCCTGAGCATGGAGATGGGCTCTCCGCCCTCCACCCCTACTGAAGCCCCACCAAGGCCAGCACCGTGAGGGCCATGCAGCGGGAGCCCAAGGAGTTTTGGATGACAGATTCGCCAAAGAAATTTAGGGTCAATACCCTCATATGCAAGAGCTTGTTTTAAATATTAAAAATAGATGAAAACTGGAGGCACCTGGGTGGCTCAGTCGGTTAAGCATCTGACTCTGATCTCAGCTCAGGTCTGGATGTCAGGGTCGTGAGTTCAAGGCCCCAGCATGGAGCCTACTTAAAAAAAAAAAAAAAATAGACAAGAACTTTAAAATGACTCCCTGCCACCACTTTTCTTACCCCAGAGAGTTCCAGACAAGTGCCTGGCATGTGCGCTTTGTCAAGTGGAGAGATGAGTAAATGGCATTTGAAAGCTCTGGCTGCCTGGGCCGCCTGCCCCAGGCTTAGGGGCAAAGGCAGCAGGGAGCCCAAACACTTCAGACAACTAGGAGCCCCCTCTGTGCTGGGCACCGGGTGACAAGGTAGGGAGCTAGACTTGAGGAAAGACCCTGCCTCTGACCTGCAGGTCCTCTGACCTCCAGGTCCTCAGTCCAGTGGGTTCTAGCATCTTCTCCCCCATCCCACACCAGTCGGATTAAGTCACCCAAACCAGTTCCAATGCGTGTCTTTATGTTTATCAGACAGGAAGCTCCTTCTCCAGCCCAGTGACTTCATGCAAAACACAGGAAATGCGGCGGCTTTTGAACGCAGGCAGCTCTAAATACAGGAGCCTCTAGGGCTCTGTAACAGCCTTTTTTGAACATGCCTCATGAACGCAGCTCAGCTCAGTGTGACAAGGTGAACTGTCCCGTGTGGTAAGAAGGATGCGAAGGCTGAGACGGTGACAAGCTCAGCATCCGACCCAGGAGATCTTCTGGCAGGTTCCGCGGCCACCCTCATCCCCACACTTTCTTATCAAGAGACAGACTTGTGGGACGCATTTAAAATCTTTAAAACCTGACCACATATTTCTTCCCACCCGCCAGGGACAGATGATGCTGATGAGAACATGAAAAAGGAGGAAGGAGGAGGGGGTAAGGAAAGAACTAGACCGCTTCACGTATCTTTACGTGTAAATTACAAGCCCTGGAAAAAGCAGGCAACTCCGTGCGGCTGGCAGGGAAACTGAGGCAGTGGTCTAACAGCTGACGGGAGAAAAGGTGAGGGGCCAGTCCCAGCTCTGCCTGATCTCAAAGCCCTTATTTTGTTTCTTCCACCAGGAGTTTCCGCATTGAAAATACAAGAAATCGATCCCCTCAGTCCTAACGCGACTTAGAATTACTAGAAATGAGGAGTGGCTGACGGACAGTGGAAAGCCAGTGTGGCCCTCTGAAGGGCCCACCCTGTTGCCTTGGCGCTACCCCATGTGAAATATTGATTTTTGAGCTGTGGGAACTTTCAGCTGAAGGGGCCCTGTCCAACTGGAAGAAGTTCAGAGAAACTGAGAACACTTCCCACCCAATTTCTTAACCGTAGCACCCCTCCCCCCCAAAAGCAAAAGACGGAGGGTGTGGAAGAATAGACTCTTGAGGAAAGATTAAAGGAGCTAAGTATGTGTTGCTTGGCTAAACAGTGCATAAAGGCCAAGAAAGGGAAGATAACACTTTAAAAACACTTTTAAATGGGGCCACGTGATTTTGAGAGAAAGGCTCTGGTGCTGAGTGAAACCAGGAGCCCGAACTTTCTACCAACTCACAGAGTGAGCTCTGGACAAACGGCTCCTTCTCTAATGGGGGGTGAAATTATCCTTCAGATCCCCTCCAGCTCACACATTCTCTAACTCTAAGGAAATTCAGGAGGGAGCGTTTTTACTGTTGCTCAGTTTTCTTTTAAGCAGGGCACCATTCAGAGTCACAGGCCACATGAAAGGGAGAAGTCTCGAAGAATCAAAGTTCCCAAAGTGTGAATGTCTGTGGAGGTGGACGTGAGAGGAAAATCCTCCCGAGAGGCCCCCTTCTCCTGTGGGTGGGAGGGCCTGTAAGGACCATCAGGACCCAGGACCTCTGAGAGGCACGGCGGGCGGTGAGGGTGGGGAAGACCGGCTGTACCTTCCACTTCCCCACAGGCCTCGGCCCAACCTGCCTCAGCAGGAAGCCACACCCTTCGGTGGCAACTTCCGGAAGGCCCTGCAGGGCTCCCTCCAAGCCACAGTGGGAGGGATCCCGGTGCAGCAGCTGGAGATGAAGAGCGGCTCAAGGCCACCGAAGAGCTGGAGTCAGACCGGAGACACTCCCAGGAAGGCCTCGCCCTCAGCTAAAGGCCATCAAAGAGCCTCTTTCGGGTCCACCTGCGGGGGCTGGGGGCTGGGGCTGTGTCCATTCTGGGTCCTGAATCCCCTCAGGCTTCAGAAACTAGAGGGCAGAACAGGGCCCGAGAGGGATGCCAACAGAAGCCCGCCTCAGTTACTTTTTAAAGAGACACACATCAGGGGCAAGAGGGCAGCTCCCCCCTGCTTCCCAAATATTTGGTGCCTTCACAGCATGAGGTGGGGAGGTGGGGACAGGGGAGAGGACAGCAGCCAGCATTGGCCTTCAAACCATCTGCCCATGTGGTGGCAGGCCCATTTTAGACCCAGGCTCACTTTGCGTGCTCCTGTGTGACTCACGCCATTCCTCCAGGAGGCCCAGAGGCTGCCTGGCAGGGACACAGGCCTGTCCGAGACCCTGATGGGGTCTTCTGCTGGCTGCGCCACAGGAAAAAAAAGCCAGCTCAGTGGTGAGCAGAGCTGGTACTCACAGCATCCAAGGCTAAGATGGTCTTTCTTGAGAAGGCGATCGGGGCCCTCCATTCAAAACACCCTTTTGGGGGCGCCTGGGTGGCACAGCAGTTAAGCATCTGCCTTCGGCTCAGGGCGTGATCCCGGCGTTATGGGATCGAGCCCCACATCAGGCTCCTCCACTATGAGCCTGCTTCTTCCTCTCCCACTCCCCTTGCTTGTGTTACCTCTCTCGCTGGCTGTTTCTATCCTGTCGAATAAATAAATAAAATCTTAAAAAAATAAAAAAAAATAAAAAAAAAACACCCTTTTGATCACATTTTCTCAAGAATTTGGGCTTTTCCACTGTTATTAATACATTAAAAACCGCAGGCCAGAAGTCTGAGGACAACTGGGGACAGAGGGGGAAGGGGCACGTTAGTGGTCGCGGTGATCCCGAGTTTCAAAAAGAAGAGACTCTAGGGGCGCCTGGGTGGCACAGCGGTTAAGCGTCTGCCTTCGGCTCAGGCGTGATCCCGGCGTTCTGGGATCGAGCCCCACATCAGGCTCCTCTGCTATGAGCCTGCTTCTTCCTCTCCCACTCCCCTTGCTTGTGTTCCCTCTCTCACTGGCTGTCTCTATCTCTGTCAAATGAATAAATAAAATCTTTAAAAAAAAAAAAAAAAGAAGAGACTCTAAGTGAATGAAGGTCTAGGTTAGCCCTATGGTCAAAGGGGGCTCCCCAGGAAAGAACAGGGTAGGATTTGGAGCCAGGGGAATTGTGGGAAGCCTGGCAAAAGGGTATTCCGAAATACTTTCCAGACACACACTGCGGGCTTCCTTTTCTCATACAGCGAAGAAAAAGCAATCATCTATCATTTCCCAGAATATAAGGGAGTGGACCAGAACAGGCGTTTGTGTAAGGGGTTCCTCTGGAAATATGATGTCATGGGGAAGAAAACAGGACCCAAAACGTTCCAGCCATGAGAGCAAGTCAGTCGGTTTTTAAGACCCTTCCTCCTTCCTTGCACACAACAGGCCCTCAATAGGAAATTGGGAATCGAAAGCAATGCATTTTGAAGTTGACTACAAGACTACAAGACTAGCCAGAAGACCCCCCTTCTTTTGACAGGTAATAAAACTAAAAAGGCCGTGTAGTGAAAGAGTAATGCTCACCCCCCACTCCTGCTTCCTGGGCCCTCCTCCCTTTCTGGAGGCAGCCGCAATTACCTGCATTTCAGAATCTTTCCATGCAGAGCCCGGGCGACATACTATGTTTTACAAAAAGGGAGCACGATACATACTCCTTTGCACCTAGTTTTTTCCACTGGCAACATATCTTGCAGAGCATGCCCTAGGAGTACTTACAGACCCGCCTTGTTTTTCTAAGGGCCACGCTGCAGGACCCCCATTGCAGAGCTGTGCCATGATTTATCTGACCCTTCTGATGGGCAGGTTGCTTCTTTCCTGTCTTTTTTTATGACAATGCTGCGAAGAATATCCTTGGACGCTTCCTCTTGCATTATCTGAGTTTATCAGTGGGTTGAATTCCCAGAAATTAGTCAGAAGGACTATGCTCTGGCAGACACTGCCAAACTACCTTTAAAAAGAGAGCTTCTTAGAACTTACACTCCCATCAGTGTAAGGCATGAGAGCCAGCCTTCACCACTGAGACATCTCGGAGAAATTAAAATTACTGAATCTTCCAGTTTCCCAGGCACTCTTGAGTTTAACGGGTGGGCACATAAATTGGCCTGACGTCTTTGTAGGGTGACAGGGCCCTTTCTATCGAAATCAGATTTTCCCCCAACCAGAGCCAGAAGCCAGGTCTCCAGACCCTCGAGTCCTGTGCTCTTTCCATGTCACCCGTTTGGCTCGACCCTAGATTTCCTGGATCACAGGAAGCCAGGTTTTAGACCTCAAACCGCAGAGTGCCTGCACACCTCCCGCCTGGGCCAGAGCCCTGAACCGAGGCTACTCGGCAAAAGCTCGTCACTGAGTGCATCCAAAAGCATGAGCGGACGGGCCCCAACCCACCTGGGCTTCACAGTCCACAAGCACTGTACACACTCATACACACACACACACACCCCTTTTCAGAAAGCAGAAAGAGCACTGAGCAGGAGCTAGAACACCATCTACCCTTCCCCTCGCTGTTTCCGCACCTGAGGACCCAGCAGTGGAGACCTGTCATTTACATATTCTCTTAAAAACTGACAGAGCCACTGCGTATCAGGCCCTTTATTACACACCTTACTTCTCTTAGTTCTCACATCTCACCCTTCAGGGTATGGTCCTCATTCCCATATTACAGAGGAGGGCCCTGTGGCTCAGGGAGGTGATGTGACCCGCCTGAGGTCATAAAGCTAATTAAGGGGCAGGGGCAGGATTTGAAGCCTCGACCCCACTCTTCCCAGCTCTAAGAATGGCATTCTGTAATTCACAGGAGCACTGCCACTTCCCAGGGAGCAGCCTCCATTCCGTGGTCACCAGAGGACTTGAGCCCAGGAGTTCAGCGCACCAAGGGTTAAGGCCGAGAGGCAGTGACTCTCTGGGGCTGCACAAAGGGAAAATGCACTTCCTGCCCCTGCGGGCAGAGATGCTGTTTTATGCTCAGCAAATTAGGACGTTTGTTTAATTAAGACGACACACAGATTTTGTTATTCTAAATATTTTTGGAACATGATGCTTGGGAGGAAGCTGTCAAGGCACGGATTTTTTGTTTTTCTTTTGCTTTGGGTTTCTTTCTCCCCCTTCAAGGGAAGGGTAAGGCCAGGCTCAGAGGAAAACAACAGCCAACCCCTCCCCTCCTTTTGAAATAAAGATGTCAAGCTGGTAAGGGCTGTCTTAAGTACTTTATGGAAGGATTAGCTAGAAGAGGAAGTGAAGAAAGCACAGCGAGCCCGGTTTCTAGCAATACCCTAGCAGGCTACACAACAATGCCACATTTTCTGAGTGCGCTTTTCTCCTTCTCAAAAGCTAACAGATCCTCGTTTTGTTTTTTCTGGAGCAAGAACAGGCAAAAGGCAGCCTGTGATTAACATGCGTCCTTCATCCTGCAAGAGGGAAGTTGTCCCATCTCCAACCCCTTAGGTTAAAAAGTTTAAAAATAAAAAATTTTAAAAATGTAAAAACCAGACAGCTGGGACCCTGAGCCTCTCTTTCCTTTACGCTCCTGTGCCCTTCAGGCAAGCAGCCCCGTAGAATGCACCCCTGGAACGGAGCTGCCCTTCCCCACACAGAGCCTGCCAATCCAGGCACCTGGATCTGCCCACAGGCACTGCCGGGGTTTGCTGAGTGTGAAAAGTAGAGCTCTTTGGGGTCACCCCGCAGCCAAGTGGGGGGCACAGTGACTCCCAAGTTACACGAAGCAATCTCCTGACTGCTCAGTTATGCACTAAATGAGGCCTCCCTTGCCAACACTGAAGGCCTGCCTCCGTTTGCCAGACCTGCAGTGTGCCCCTCCTTCCGAGGTAGCTTTCCTCCTGCCCCCCCCCCTTGCTCCAGACAGAAGTGATGGCCCCTCTCCGAATTCCGAATTCCTAGTCACTGGCGTGGTATGCTTGGGACACTCCTCACAGGCCATCTTTGTATTTCAATCATTCAGACACTATTTCCCCTAGGGGGGGACTGGGAACTCCTGGAGGGCAGAAGCCTCTGGGATCTCTGGCAGAGTGGGCTGGCTCCTTTCTCCCAGTCCCCATGACTCACCGTACCTTTCTGAGGACCATGTCATCTGCGCCTCACATTAGAGTCATCTACCGATTTGTCTCAGCATTCCCTAAGTGCCCGAAGGCAGGGGCCAGGTCTTACTCAACCTCACACCCCCCCACCACCACCTGGCAGAGTCCCTGGCACCAAGCAGCCAGTTAAATATTTGCTCAATTACACATCTATGTACCCTCCCCCTGCACCTCGCAGCCTTGTATATAAATTGGCTAATATTAATCGAGTGATTGTCTAAACAGGCCTTAAAGCAGCCTCCCTCCTTTCCAAAAGGGGAATAAACCACCAGGTGAGGTATTAAGGCAGGTCTCGGTGGTGTCAGAAATGGCCACAGTGTTGCAGGAAGGAGCTAAGGCTCTCTTCCCCTTCAACAGTTACTCAACAGTTACTTTGAAATCCTCTTAAACCCAGAAAAGGATGCAATGAACCAAGGAGTTGCTGGGCCTCTCTACTGCCCAGCGGAGAGAGGCCGCCGGTCTCCAGGGCCTGCGAGGACCTGGGACTTCCCGGGAACCTTTTCCCCACACCGGCTGGGTGGGGCCACGGACAGCAACCGGGCCCTCACCCTGCCCCACCTCAAGGCAGCCGGCAACCCTGTCCTGGAGGGTACTGTGTTGTTATAAACGACCGGGCTCCCCGTAGGGAAAGAGGGGTGCAGTCCTGCCCCGGGCGTGGCCCCAGGACAGGATGGAGGGAGGCCCCCGGCACAGTGAAGCAGGGGAGGCAGGGTAACAACCCCGGATCTGGCCCCAACAGGGACGATGCAATAGCGCAGGCCTGGTCCTAAAGGAGCAGGGCCCAGCTCCCCGCCCCCGCCCGCGTGGGGCGGCCCCCAGGTGCGGTGAAATCAGGTGCGCTCGGGCCGGCGCAGATGGCTTCGGGCATTCCTGGGCCTTCCACCCCGGGGTAGCGGAAGTCAAAAGTCAACGGCTGAAGGGCTGTCGGGGAGGCTGAGGGGGAGGGGGAGAGTCCTTCCTGCCTCGCCCGGCACCCGCCGGGTGCCGGTTCCCCACGCACCCACCGCACCTCGCCCCGTCCCCCTCCTCCGCCCAGCCGATCAGCAGCCGGGCGAATGAGGAAGTCGGGAGCGGAGGGCGGAAACTGAGCCGAGTGCAATGTCTGCAGCAGGACGGTCCGAGTCTGACTCAGGCGGACGCCCTGACAGCTGCCAAACGGTCCCCGCCTGCCCGTTACCTCCGTTTCGAAAACGCCTGGAAACTTCCAAAGCAGCCGCTGTCCCGAGCCCCCCACCTCACGCTCACTCGGTCGGGTCCTAGGGACAGCGGCTCCCCGGAAGGGGTTAAAAAGTTTGCCCAACTTGGGCACTTGGCGAGGCGAGGGCGGGGCGCGTGCCCCGGCAGCAGGGGGAGGTTGAGGCTCCCGGTGCCCTGCCGGGCAGGGGGAGGGGCGGAGGGTTTCCGGGGAGCGCCGGCCCCGAAGCCTTCGCCAGCTCCCGAGGCCTCGCCTCCAGCGGCGCCCTCCCCGAGCGTCGCGCAGGGGGTCCCCCGGCCCCTACCGGAAGGATGCGGTGCCCCGGCCCGGGCCCGCGGCGTTCGCGGCCGTCCGCGCCGGTCGCCGGCCGCGCGGAGGCCGAGAACCACACGTCGGGCCGCTCGCCCCAGACGCCGCGCGTCCCGTCGCCACCGCCCCCGCCCAGGGCGGGACCGGCCGGTGGGGCTCGCTCACCTGAACCTGGATCTGCGCCGGGGAACGGGCGCTGCTTCTCCCGAGAGGGCTTTCTCGAGCGCTCGGGCGACGGCGGGGTGGGGCGAGCGCGCGAGGCGGGAGCTGCAGCAGGTCAGTCTCGCTCAGCTTTCCGTGCCCTGCCCGGGAACCGCGGTGATCTGCGCGCCTCACCGCACCCAGCTCGGCTCCTCGCCGCCTTCCCGCCCCGCCCTTACAGCCGCCCGCCTATTCCAGCCCGGCGCCGGCTTCGGGGCGGAGCCTGGAGGGACGACACCGCCCCCCGAACCGCCTCGCCCACTCCAGCCCGTCCCCGGTCCTGATGGACAGACACCTTGGCCTATGGAAGGGGTGGAGGGCGGAGCCTCTGGGTCCTGCGGGGTGGGTATTCATCCTCCCCATCCGCCCCCACCTCCACCCCCTCCACCTTCCTCCGCGCTTCCTAGGCGGGAGCCCCGCCCCCGTAGGGCGGGCCCGACGAACAGCCAGGTTCCAGGGGGAGGATTGACACAGTGAGAATCCAATCAGGAGGAGGAGGAGGCTCGAAGAGGTCTCCGGCCAGGATTTTGGTGCAGTGCCGGGACCGGGCGAGGCCGGGCGGGAGCCGGCTGGGAAGGTCCCGGGCTCTGACACTCCGCCCCTCGAGCTGTTTTCCCGGTCCCATGTCATCCTACCCGAAGAACAGATATTAAGTACCATATATGGGAAAAGTGCTATTTTACATAATTATGATGGCCTGCGGGGGCGGGCAAGGACTCAGCCCGGGATCCGGTGCGGGCGCCCTGAGTTCGATTCCTGATCCTCTCTTCAGCGTGGGCACGCCGCGGTCTTCCAGCCTCCAGACCTTTCCTCAGACGGGTTCCTGGGGTGCACTTCCAAGCCTCTTCACCTGCACGTGATGAATTCGCACACTTTCCTTCAGACATTTGTTACCAGTGTTTTCTTGGGTGTTCTTTTTTTCGGGTAGGCAAAGAGCCACTCGTTTTGGTTACTGCCCACTACACGAGGATAAAACTTTATTTTTATTAAAAATTTATTAAAAATAAAAACTTTTTTATTAAAAAAATGGCGCAGTCAGTAGAGCATGAGGCTCTTGATTTAGGGGTTGTGAGTTCAAGCCCCACGTTGGATGTAGAGCCTACTGAAAAAATTGTTTTTAATTAGAGAACATTTTTACACTTATCTTTTAATCCCTCTGCAATTTAGTTTGGTTGTGGCTTGAGGGAGAAATCTAATACAATTTACCCAATAGCCAGTTGTCCATTCCTTATTCATCACCTTTCCAACTTATATATGCTCGGACCTGCTTCTGAGTTGTATCCGTTGACATTTCTGTGTGTTCCGGTGCTATTTCCAAAATACTTTAATGGTGGTAGCTTTATAATACATTCTATATGTAAGAGGGCAAATTTCTCATGACGCTTTCCTTTTGGAATGTTCACACTATCATGACTAAACTGTAACTTCAGAAAAAAAATGTATGATGTAAAAGCAAAAGAACACTGGGAAAAAAAATTTGCAACCCTAAGAATTACTACCAACAATATAAAAAGAGCTCTTCTCACTCATTAAGAAAAACCTCACGTACTCCAAAATAAAAATGGCCCAAAAAAGGAACGGACAAGTAAGAAAGAAGAAACATAAATGGACAATTATGAAAAAAAATAGTTCTTAGATATGCAAACAAGGAAATGCAAGCAAAATGTCATGAAATGCCATTTTTCACCTAAGAAATTTAAAATTAATAAAAATTAAAATGCCCAGTGTTGGCCAGGTTTAGAGATACAGGTAGGAAAGTCAGTTGATCAATTCTCTCTGAGAATTCACCGTAAAAAAATAATTGGAAAAGTGCACAGATAGTGGTTTAAAAGGTACTCTTTTCAACATTGTTTAGTCACTAAATATTAGAAGTAATTGTATAATATTAGAGATTGATTGAATAAATGTTGATACATCCATATGCTTCAGAAATACCCAAAGTCACTAAAATTTTACTTAGATTTATATTTACTGATTTAAAATATACTAAGGAAAGAAAAGCAAATTATAGAATGCTATTATAGCAGGATTTCATTTATTTTTGTGCAATGTTTATGTGTCTGGGGGGGTGTGTACATACGTGTATGTCTCAGAGAGACAGAAAATGAAATTTAAAAAGGCTTGTATTAAAGTGTAAATAAGGTTTATGTCTCGGTAGAAGATTTGTGACTGATTTTTTTCTTTTGCTTATCTGTGTTTCTGACACAAATATCACTTTGCATAATTTTATCAAAAGTAGAAGAAAATTACTCACTTCTATGTCACCTCTTCTAAAATGTCTTCCCTGACCCTGCAGGCCAGGTAGGTGCCTGTCCTTTGTAAGATCACATCACCTTTCCCTTATCTCCCTCACTGCATGCTAGATTTTAACCCTCCATCCCCTGGCTATTTCCTCTGCCCAGGCTGGGAGCAGCCTGAAGACACATAGGGGCTGGCTGTGCCTTATTTTTCTCTGTGGACCTGGAACTAACACAAGGCCCGGCATAAAACAGTCCTCAATGAATACTTGAGCAGAACTCAGCATCTGTTTTCTTATCTGTAAAATGGGTATAATCACTGGGTCTCTCTTAGCCCCAAGGACTGTCGGGAAGAACACAGGAGACCCAGACCTCAAGTTGTTTTGTAAACCATTAAGTAGGTGCTCCAGGGTGCTCAGTTGGTGAAAGCATCTAACTCTAGATTTTGGGGGCGCCTGGGTGGCTCAATCGTTAAGCGTCTGCCTTCAGCTCAGGGCGTGATCCCGGAGTTCTGGGATCGAGCCCCACATCAGGCGCCTCCACTGGGAGCCTGCTTCTTCCTCTCCCACTCCCCCTGCTTGTGTTCCCTCTCTCACTGGCTGTCTCTCTCTCTGTCAAATAAATAAATAAAATCTTTTAAAAAAACAAATAACTCTAGATTTTGGCTCAGGTCATGATCTCAGGATCCTGAAATCGAGTCCTGCATCAGGCTCCATGCTGGCTGTGGTGTCTGCTTAAGATTCTCTCTCTCCCTCTCCCTCTGCCCCTCCCACCCTCCCTCTCTAAAAAAATAAAATCAATAAACAGCTAAGTAGTATTCACTTACCATAGAGCGTTATTGATAATGTTCATTTCCATTTTCCTCATATCCCCAGCCTCCCGGCTCCACCCTTTCTAGGGAACTGAGGTTGCTAAGAAGATGGAAGGTCTCTGTTGGCCAGGCCCTCAATTCTCTCCTCCCCATCCACTAGCCTAGATGCTTCTCTAACTCAGGAAACCCTCCCACCTGCTATCCAGCCCGGTAACCCCTCCTGTATCTCCCAAGAACCAAGAACCTGGATCCTTGACAGTGTCTACTCTTGACAAATTTGAGGAAAATGTTTCATCTATTTTGTCTGAGAATTAAAATAATATTATGGTTGGTACAGAAAATACTAAAAAGAGAGAAAATTTACATCACCCATAAACTTAATCACCACAATAATGCAACTATTTACAAACGTTGTTGTTCCCTTCAAATCTGTATACACACACATACATATTTGAATGAAATTGAGAGGTCCACATATATACGTGGTCACCTGATATATGACAAAGGTGCCACTGAAATAAGTGAAGAAAAGATGAGCTTTTTAATAAATGGTGCTAGGTCAATTGCATATCTACATGAACCGAGAATCTTGACCCCTACCCTCACACCATTTATGGAAATAGTTCAGAATGGATCAGAGTCCTAAATATGAAAAGCAGACAACAAAACTTCTAAAAGAAAGCATAAGAGAATTTCTCCATGACCTTGAAATAGGCAAAAAATTTCTTAAGACACAAAAAGTATAAACTATAAGAAGGGACTGTTAAGTAGAACTTAATTAAAATTCAGACTTCCGTTCATCAAAAGACACATTTAAAAAAGTGAAAAATCGGGGCACCTGGGTGGCTCAGTTCGTTAAGTGACTGCCTTCGGTCCGTGTCATGATCCGGGGGTCCTGGGATCAAGCCCCGCATCGGGCTCCCTGCTCTGTGGAGGAAACTGCTTCTCCCTCTCTGTCTGCCTACTGCTCCCCCTGCTTGTGCTCTCTCTCTGTCAAATAAATAAAAGCTTTGGGGCGCCTGGGTGGCACAGCGGTTAAGCGTCTGCCTTCGGCTCAGGGCGTGGTCCCGGCATTATGGGATCGAGCCCCACATCAGGCTCCTCCGCTATGAGCCTGCTTCTTCCTCTCCCACTCCCCCTGCTTGTGTTCCCTCTCTCGCTGGCTGTCTCTATCTCTGTCAAATAAATAAATAAAATCTTTAAAAAAAAAAATTAAATAAATAAATAAATAAAAGCTTTAAAAAATGAAAATAAAAATATAAATAAATAAATGAGTGAAAAATCAAACCACAGACTGGGAGAAAACAATCACAATACGTATATATCAAAGGACCCATATTCTCTGCCCAGGCTGGGAGCTGGGATCCGTATTCCGAATTTATCAAGAACATCTATGTTAAGAAAAAGACACGGGGCACCTGGGTGGCTCATCAGTTGTCCGCCTTTGGCTCAGGTCATGATCCCAGGGTCCTGGGATCGAGCACCCGTGTTGGGCTCTATGCTCAGTGGGGAGCCTGCTTCTCCCTCTCCCTCTGCCCCCTTCTCTGCCTACTTGTGCTCTCTCTCTGTCAAACAAATATATAAAATCTTAAAAAAAAAAGAAAAAGAAAAGACAGACGAGGTGCCTGGTGGGCTCAGTTGGTAGAGCATTTGACTCTTGATCTTGGGGTTGTGAGTTCAAGCCCCACACTGGGGGTAGAGTTTACTTAAAAAAAAAAAGAAGAAGAAGAAAGAGAAGACAGCCAACCCATTTTTTTTAAATGGGCAAATTTGTATGGGCACTTATAAAAGAGGATATCTAATTACCCAGGAAGCCATAAAAAGCTGCTAACCATCATTAGTTATCACAGAATGCAAATTAAAACCACAAAGAGGTAGCGCTGTCCCCAACCAGCGTGATTAAAATGAGATACGAAATGTTGGCAAGAATGGGAGCTACTGGAACTCTCATAAATGACTTGAGGGAGTGAGGGTAGTTTCTCCAACCACTCTGGGGAAGTGTTCGATCGTATCTACTCAGGTTGAATATACATGGATACCTTACAACCCAGCAAGTTCACTCCTAAGTATACACCCAACAGAAACGAGTGCTTAGGCCCAACCACAGTACATACAAAAATGTTCATAGCAGCTTTAAAAAGCCAAAAGCAGGAGAAGAAAATTATATCAACAGTAAAAAGAACATATGGAGCATGTTCATACAATGGACTAACATACAGAAAGGAAAAAGAACAAAGTAGAGTTAACATGTAAAGAAATAAGAAGATGTGGGGCACCTGGGTGGCTCGGTCCGTTAAGTCGGCTCACGTCATGATCCCAAGGTCCTGGGATCGAGTCCCTCATCAGGCTCCCTGCTTAGCGGGAGGCCTGCTTCTCCCTCTCCCTCTGCCGCTCCCCCTGCCTGTACTCTGTCTCTCCCTGTGTGTCAGTTAAATAAGTAAAATCTTAAAAAAAAAAAATACAAAGACGTAAATGTCCATGAACCGATGAATGAACAAAATGTGGCATCTTCATATGGTGGAATATTAGTCAGCTCTAAAAAAGAATGGAGCCCTGATGCCAGCTACAACACAGATGAGCTTAAAAACACAATGTTGAGGGGCGCCTGGGTGGCTCAGTCGTTAAGCGTCTGCCTTCAGCTCAGGGCACAATCCCAGGGTCCTGGGATTGAGCCCCACATTGGCCTCCCTGCTCCGCTGGGAGCCTGCTTCTTCCTCTCCCACTCCCTCTGCTTGTGTTCCCTCTCTCGCTGGCTGTCTCTCTCTGTCAAATAAATAAATAAAATCTTAAAAAAAAAAAAAACACAATGTTGAGTGAAAGTAGCCAGTCACGAAAGAGCGCGTATTGTCGAATTGCGTGTGTATGAAACGTCCAGAAGAGGCAAATCTGCAGAGACAGAAAACAGCTCAGTGGTCGTCGGAGGCTGCAGAGAAGAAGAAATGAGAAGTTACTGCTAAGGGCTACGAGGGTTGAGTTTCTCAGGGGGTTTTTTTGTTTGTGTCTTTTTTTTGAGGCAATGAAAATGTTCCGAAATTGGATTGTGGTGATGGTTACACACTCTGTGACTATGCTAAAAGCCGACCGAATTGTATCCTGGGAAGAGTTGGCTTTGTTTGCCTTTTTTTTTTTTTTTTTTTTTAGACAGAGAGCGAGCGAGCGAGCAGGGGAGGAGCAGAAGGAGAGGGAGATAATCTCCAGCAGATTCTACACTGAGCCCAGAGCCTAACACGGGGCTCGATCCCAGGACCTCGAGATCATGACCTGGGCCAAAACCGGGAGTCAGATGCTCAACTGACTGAGCCACCCAGGTGCCCCTCAATTGTACTTATTTACTTATGTATTTATTTATTTTAAGATTTTTAATGTATTCATTTGTGAGAGAGAGACAGAGAGAGCACACAAGCAGGGGGAGAGGCAGAGGGAGAGGGAGAAGCAGACTCCCTGCTGAGCCAACCGGAAGCCTAACCTGCGGCTCGATCCCAGGACCCGAAGATCTTGACCGGAGCCAAAGGCAGACACCCAGCCATCTGAGCCACCCAGGCGCCGCCTGTATTTATTTTTAAGTAGGCTCTACACCCAACATGGGTCTTGAACTCAAGCCCTGAGACCAGGAGTCACAGTCTCTACCAGCTGAGGCTGGTACCAGTCAGGCTCCCTCTCCCCCTCTCTTTTTTTAAATTGAACGC
Source organism: Ursus maritimus (assembly GCF_017311325.1). Lineage (NCBI taxonomy): Eukaryota > Metazoa > Chordata > Mammalia > Carnivora > Ursidae > Ursus > Ursus maritimus. The sequence goes on from NW_024424564.1 coordinate 45,588,355, forward strand.
TTTATTTATTTATTTTTTAAAGATTGTGTTTATTTGACAGAGAGAGACACAGCGAGAGAGGGAACACAAGCAGGGGGAGTGGGAGAGGGAGAAGCAGGCTTCCTGCTGAGCAGGGTCTGATGTGGGCCTCAATCCCGGGACCCTGGGAAGGCAGACGCTTAGGCACCCAGGCGCCCCTAAATTGTGTACTTTAAAAGGATGAACACTATGGTATGTGACATATCTCAATTAAGCTGTTGTTTTGTCGTTTTTAATGAGTGAATCTCACAGACATACTGTTGAGTAAGAGTTTAGATACAAAAGAAAAAAGTAGCTACTGTATGAGTCCATTTACGTGACATTCTAAAACAGGCAAAATCAGGGTCTACTGACAGAAGCCAGAATGGAGGTTCCCTCCGAAGAGTTTGTGAATGGGAGGGGCCACGGGAGCCTTCTGGAGTACTGGAATGTTCTAGATCTTGATCCGGTTGGTGGTCACTCTGGGTCTACCCATGCAAAATGTATTGCTTTGTGCACTTAAGACTTGTGTGCTATCCTGACGGTAAATTCTATGTCAATGGAAAGGAAAGTAATAAAATTGGAGCAAAATATAAATAATTGGTAAAGATGAATAAAGACTATGAGAGTCCTTTGTACTATTCTTGCAATTTTCCATAATTTTTTAATTCCTTTTTTTTTTTTTAAGTAGGCTCCATGCCCAGCGTGGAGCTTAAGGTGGGGCTTGAACTCGCAACCCTGAGATCAAGACCTGAGCTGAGATCAAGAGTCGGATGCTTAACCAACTGAGCCACCCAGGCGCCCCCTATAAGTTTTTCAATTACATAAAATTAAAAGTTTCAAAAAACATAAAGAAAGAATTATGATTTGAATTATACTCTGTATGTGGCTTTGTATTCCTGCTAATAATTTTTCTCCTCAACATCTTGGGAGCTCACCTGCCTACAAACATACTTTGGATTTCCCTGTCCTAAAAACAAACCAGAGGGGTGCCTGGGTGGCTCAGTGGGTTAAGCATCTGCTTTTGGCTCACGTCATGATGCCAGGGTCCTGGGATCGAGCCCCGAGTTGGGCTCCCTGCTCAGCGGGGAGCCTCCCTCTCCCCCTCCTCTCCACCTGTGCTCTCTCTCGCTATCTCTGTCTTTCTCTCTCCAATACATAAATAAAATCATAAATAAATAAATACCAGAAAATGGACTGTTACCTAAAATATACAAAGAACTCTTAAAGCTCAACAATAAGAGAACGACATGATTAAAAAATGGGCCAAAGACCGTAACAGTCACTCAGCAAAGAAGAAACACAGATGGCGAACAAATACATGAAAAATGCCACCATGTCATCAGAGCAATGCAAATCAAAATGAGATATTACTACACACCTATTAGAACGGCCAAAATCCAGAACAGTCCAAACACCAAATGCTGGCAAAGACGTGGAGCAACAGGAACTCTCATCGATTGCTGGCGGGAATGCAAACCTAGTTTGGAAGACAGTTCTTGGCAGTTTCTTGCAACACTAAACACACTCTTCCCATACAATCCAGCAACTGCACTCCGTGGTAATTTACCCAAAGGAGTTGAAAACTTACATCCACACAAAACCCTGCACACAGATGCTGACAGCAGCCTTATTCATAATTGCCGAAACCTGAAAATAACGAAGATGTAGGTGAACGGGTAGAGACATCCAGACAAGGGAATATTACTCATCACTAAAAAGAAATGAGCTATGAAGCCATGAGAAGACATGGAGGAAACTTAAATGCATGTCACCAATGGAAAGATCCCTCACCTTGCTCTCACTCACCTCCAGCCCCTCCTCTCTCTCAACTACTCCTCAGAGGTCAGCAAGCTGAATGTCTCACCCAGGTCTTGCCTTCCTAGACAGCATTTGAAACTAATCAACATCCCCTCCCACCAACACAGACTTTCTAGAAACTTCCCAGAGGGACGGATCACCTTCCTTGTTCCGTGGCTAGGGTGGACACTCAGCTGGAATGCACAGGTGTGGGCTGCATCTGTTTATTAAAGACAGTGTTTCTTCCAGTTACCTGGTACCTGTGGTATACCTGTTGTTCAGTGGTTTTTTTATGTGTTTTTTTATAATTCTTATTTTTTAAGAATTATTTATTTATGGGACACCTGGGTGGCTTAGTTGGTTAAGAGTCTGCCGTCGGCTCAGGTCATGATCCCAGAGTCCTGAGATCGAGTCCTGCATCGGGCTCCCTGCTCGGTGGGGAGTCTGCTTCTCCCTCTGCCTGCTGCTCCCCCTGCTTGTGCTCTCTGACAAATAAATAAAATCTTTAAAAAAAATTATCGATTTATGTGATCTCAACACCCAACATGGGGCTCAAACTTACAACCCTGAGGTCAAGAGTTGTATGCACTACTGACTGAGCCAGCTGGGCATGGAGCCCAACATGGGGCTTGAATTCATGACCCTGAGATCAAGACCTGAGCTGAGATCAAGAGTCAAACACTCAACTCACTGAGCCACCTGGTGCCCCTTGTACGGCGTTTTCAATCGCTCCTCCACCAGAGCTCACATTTATTGAGTGTTTTACCATGGGGCAGGCACTCTGCTAAATGCTTCATTTAAGCATTATCTCCACTAATCCTCACAAACACTGTGAGGGTAGATACAAATATCATCCCCGTTTTAGAGATGAGGAAGCGGAGGCTCAGGGAAGTTGAGTGGCTTACCAAATTCACAAATTCACGCATCTACTAAGTGGCAGAGCCCCGCAGCAGCCCGCGTCCGTGGAATTTCAGCTCTCCTCCTCTCCCCCCTTCTCGGTCTGTGCCCTCTCTCCTGAGCTTCCAACCCACTCCCCCACTTTGAGATATCATCTCCATGGGAATGACTTCCAAATCCGTATCTCCCACCCCAGCCTCATCCTGATGTTGGGTCTATTTTTTTAATTTGTTTTTATTGTCGTATAATACATACATAATATAAAATTTACCACCTTAACCATTTTTGAGTCCACCATCCATCTCCAAAACTCTTGTTATCTCACAAAACTGAAACTCTGCACCCACTGAGTAGTAACTCCCATCCCCTACCACCTCGTCCCAACTCCTGGAAAGCCACCATTCCACCTTCTGTCTGTCTGATTTTTGACTCCTCTAGGTACCCTCGAATCACACAGTATTTGTCTTTTTGTATGTGGCTTATCTCACTGAGCGTCATGTCCTCAAGGTTCATCCATGTAGTAGCACGGGTTAGAATTCCTTCTTTATTAATGCTGGATTTTATCCCGTTGTATGTGTACACCACATTGTGCTTCTCCGTTCATTCATTGATGGACACTTGAGTCACTTCCGTATTTTAGCTACCGCGAATAATACCACTATAAACACGGCTATACAAATCTCTCTTCTGTTTTGAATTCTGTGGGGTGTATACTCAGCAGTAGAATTGCTTGATCATATGGTAATTCTATTTCTATTTATTTGTTTGTTTGTTTGTTTGTTTATTTATTTATTTATTTTTAGGACCTGCCATACTGTTTTCCATAGTGGCTGTACCACCTGACCTTCCCACCAACAGTGCGCAAGGGGTTCGGTTTCTCCACATCCCCCCAACACTTATTTCCTGGATCTTTTCCCTTAAAAAAAAAATGTACTGTCAACAAAGGATATACATACAACAGGAAAATCGGTGACATTTTTTCTGGGTTTTTGACGGTAGCCATCCTGATCGATGTGAGGTGGTACCTCATTGGAGCTTGGATTGGCATCTCCCCGATGATGAGCGACACTGAGCGTCACTTCATGGGTTTCTTGGCCATTTGTATGTCTTCTTTGGAGAAACGTCTACTCATGTCCTTAGCCCGTTTTTGAATTGGGGGGTTTGTTTTTCGCTGTTGAGTTTTCAGAGCTGTCTACATGTTCTAGATATTAATCCCATATCAGATACATGATTTGTAATTATTTTCTGTCAGTCTGTGGGCTGCCTTTGTACTCTAGTGATAGTAGATTCTGATGCAGAAGGTTTTTTGATTTTCAAGTTTAATTTGCCCATGTTTTTGTTGCATCTGTTTTCAGTCTTTTTCTCTTAATCAACATTATTTTTTAATGCTAGGACAATACACCCTAGACTAGACAGAACGCCTTGGGAAGGATGTACAAGAAGTGAGTGACATGGGGGTTTTTCTTAGAACTGGTAGGAAATCAGGGTGGGAGAATTTTCACCGAAAAACACTTTAATGTCTCTTACATTTAGACTCATCTGAATGTATTATCTATTTATAAATCAAATTTAAATACGAAAATATATGCTACGCATTAAAATATACATATTATAGGGGCACCTGGGTGGCTCAGTGGGTTAAGTGTCCCGGGATTGAGCCCAAATCAGGCTCCCTGCTCAGTGGGAGGTCTGCTTCTCCCTCCCCCTTCTCCTGGCGCTCTCACTCACTCTCTCTCTCAATCACCCTTCTCAAATAAATAAATAAAATCTTAAAAAAATAAAATAAAATATACATATAAAATAATATGAACTCATTATTTAAGTTACAAAATATTTTTTAAAAAAACAGAAAAATATCTAAATTACCTCCAGTTCTCTTTCCCAAGATTCTCTATGTGTTTCCCTATTGTTCAGTGTCTAAATGATGAACTCCCACCATCCTGGGTCTTGCCAAACCCGTCTGTGCGCCTGACTTCCAGCTCTGCTCACATTTCCAGCCTCTCCATGCCAACCAGACTCAAACCCAGAGGACTCCGTCGTCCTCCCTCCTCCCTGGGAGCCTTCAGCCTTCCCAACACCATCTCACCCAGGCTTTCTTTCCTTCTCTCTGGACTCTCACTGCCTTCTGTCACTTGCCCTTCCCTCCTCCCCTCCAGACAATGACCTTAGTGTCCAAGTTCTCCTCCCTCTTCCCCCCTCCCCAGTATCTTCCACATCCTGAGTCACTCGCCCTGAAACACAGATCTAAGCATCAGCCCAGTCCAGATTCACTGAGCTCTTCTGGGCAGGCCAGGTGCTAAGGACTTGGCACAGAGATTGCCTTACTACATTCTCATCTCAGTCCTCTGATTTGGTTACTCTTATTCTCCCCCATTTCCCAGATGAGGAAACCAAGGCACAGAGGAGTCAAACAATGTGCCTGAGACCACATTGGATCTCTCAGATGCTAATATAATTAGGATTATGATTTGTTCATTACTCTCAACAACCCAATTTTTTTTTAAAGATTTTATTGATTTATTTGACAGAGAGAGAGACAGCAAGAGAGGGAACACAAGCAGGGGGAGTGGGAGAGGGAGAAGCAGGCTCCCAGTGGAGGAGCCTGATGTGGGGCTCGATCCCAGGACCCTGGGATCATGACCTGAGTCGAAGGCAGATGCTTAACAACTGAGCCACCCAGGCGCCCCAAAAACAACCCAATTGTTATTATGACTTTTTTTCTCCTCCTTTTCACAGAGGAGAAAACTGGAGCACGGGATGTTAGGTAACCTGATCAAGTCTCTGGGCTCATAGATGGCCAGGCTGGGATTTGAACTCAGATATTCTGGTTGCACGAAATCCAAAACCTCTCACCTGGCAGACCGCCCTGGCCCTCAGGGACCCTAGAGCACCTCCCGCTTTACGCCAGCCCAAGAACCTTTCTAGTGCTTTCGGTGCAACGCCCACACTGCGAGCCTGGTAGCCACGGTGGGGCGGGGGCGGGGGGGGGGGGCATGCAATTGTCTCCAACCTCCTGGTAAGCCCTGTCTCTCCCTGGTTCTCTGCAGGGTCCTATACCCCAAGCAGCAGCCGTTCCCTGCACCGTGAACCTGCCCATTGTACCGACGGGCCCTGCTGCCACACCTCGCCTTTCATGCCTTTTCTGCCAGTTCTGCCCCCTGAAGCCCCCACCCACCGGCAAGACCCCATCCCCCACCAGAAGGTGACTTCTCCCTTCGCTGGACCTACAGCAGGTTTGCACCCTCTCAGGGTGCCTCTTCCTTTCTGTCCCATCTGTCTTGGGCCGTCAGGGTCAGAATCCAGGCTCCGCTCCTTCCTGCACCTGTCTGTGCCTCAGTGTCCTCATTTGTCAAATGAAGACGATGCCGGTCATTGCAAAGTTGGCTGGTCGGGACCATGAAGACAATTGGGGTCAAACACCCACCAGGCAGTCCGAGGGAGTAAGCCCCAGCAGGGTTTGCTGTTGTTATGAGGAATGTGTGTTGTCTTATCTCCTCTAGGGGTGAGCCCCTGAGGGCTTAGGGCTTGCCCCACCCTGTGGCAGGGTTGGTGGCTGACAGCCTGCAGTCTCTGCTCTTGTGGGGCACACAGGACTACTGCTAGGACGGCCTATAGGATGACACCGCAGGGGCCTGGAGGGGCAAAGGGCGGCACCTGGGGGAGGGGGAGAAGTTCATTCCAGGCCGAAAAACTGGGCCCAAGGCCCAGTGGGGAGAAGACGCACACGGTGCGGGACTCTGAGCAGCCCAGTGTCGGGGTGGGAAGAGCCAAGGGGCAGGAGGGGTCGGCAGGGCCAAGGGCCTGCTGCAGAAAGTGGGGTTCTGGCACCTGGGAGCTTCTTAAATGCAGATTCTCACTACCTAGCCCAGACCCACCGGAACCCAAAGCTTCATGGTAACAAGCCCCCTCACCCCGGGGTGGTTCGCATCATCTTCAAGTGGGACGAGCACCGGGCTCCATCAGGGGGTGTCCTGTGGTCGTGCTGAGGGCTCTCCACGCCATCCCATATTAGAATCGCTGGTGAGATTTTAATGAAATCAGAGTCTCGGGACATGCATCTTGAGGACCTGTATTTTATAAATCCGTTATTCATTCGTTAAACAATTACTGAGCCCCACGTGTACTCTATCACTGGGACCATGCCTTCTCCTTCCCTGGAACGGCATTCAAGGCTCTGCCTCCAGCGTGTGCCCAGGGAACCTAGTGCAACGTCTCCCGTGCCCAACTGACATCTTCTGTCTGGGCGCACCCGGCCTCCAGGCCTCCACTCAAAGATCTCCACGTCCCCCTTCCTCTTGAGTCTTTGAGTGTGACGAGTCCCTCAGGAGCCTCTCAAACCCTCCCCGGGAGGTGGGGGGCAGAAGTCCTCCCCTGTGCTCCCACTGCACTCTGGGCTTGCGTCAGTCACGGGCCCCTCAAGCCCTGAGCTTACCGGCCTCCGGACAAGGAGGCCAGGCGTTTCTGAAGGCCAGCGCAGGGCTTTATTCTTACTGATATCTCCAGGACCTGGCCTGGTTAAATGTTTGTGGAGCAAATGAACAAATAAATAAGCTAATAAAATATGAATAGGGGCTCCTGGGTGGCTCAGTTGGCGAAGCGTCTGCCTTGGGCTCAGGTCATGATCTCAGGGTCCTGGGATCAAGCCCCACGTTGGACTCCCTGCTGAGCAAGGAGTTGGCTTCTCCCTCTCCCTCTGCCCCTCCCTTTCCCCCACCCCCTCTGCTCATGCTCTGTCTCTGGCTTTCTCTCTCCCAAATAAATAAAATCTTTAAAAAAATAAAATAAAATAAGAGTATATGGGAAACCAATACATGAAAACTAAGGAATACAATTATCCATTCATTGGTGCCCTATGGTCTCTTACCACAGATGGGTGCTGGCGAATAAATAAACATATGCTTCTAGGTTTTGGGGGGTTTTGGGGGGCAGCTTTATTGAGATATAATTCACATACCATAAATTTTACTCATTTAAAGTATATAGCTAGTTCAGTGGTTTTTCGTACATTCACAGGGTTGTGCAACCATCACCACTCTTTAATTCCAGAACATTTTCATCCCTCCAAAGAAACCCCATATCCATTAGCAGTCAGTCCCCATCACCCCCCACCTTCTCCCCCAGCCCTAGGCAGCCACTCATCTACCGTCTGTCTTTGCCTATTCTGCACATTTCACAGAAATGGAATCATGCAGTCTGTGGTCTTTTGTGTCTGCACGAGTCTTCAAGGGTCGTGCCTGCCGCAGTCCGCATCCGGGCTTCATTCCTTCCTATTGGTCAGTGACACCCCGTACTGCGTTTCCCCCACTCGGCCGATGACAGTGCCCAAGCTTCACGCAGATATGTAGCTTTTAGCTTCTGCAGCAACATTTTCATCCCATCTCACTGCACCCTGACGTCTACTGTTGGAGGAGGGTGGTGTTTATCCCCATTTTGCGGATAAGTCAAGTGAGGCCAGACAGAGCAGCTGTGACTTTGCCGGAGACCACAGGCCGTTCAATGGCAGTCGTAGCTTGAAGCCCTTTTTCTCTGTCTCCCTCCCCAATCCAGTGTATATCACGTGTCTCTTTTTCCCTCAGAAGCGCACTGCTCAGGGCGTCCACGGTGCCCCACGGCCACCAGGCCTTGGGCACACAGACGGTTGGGCGTGTGCTCAAGGTTTCAAGCCTTTATCTTTCTTGTCTGGGTTTACGAGCCAAAGGTGTGCCCTCTCGCCCGCCTCAGAGCACACAGGCCATTTCCACGTCCTGGGTGTGGGTGGAGAGGACGTAGCCAGAGGAGACCACGCTCCTGGAGTCCTCGGCCTCACCGTCCACCCTGCGCAATAGGGGCTTCTCGCACCTGCCCCAGGGTCACCCAGACCTTCCAATGGCCACTGCCTTCTGCTTGCCACGTCCCTTCCTCCCCAACCAGAGAACCTCCACAGCACTCCGCACACGGATACAATGTGTTTCACGTCTGCTCCCCAAACCTGTGGGCTCCAGACAGGAAGGGTCCTAATCATCTCTGAATCATAGAAAGTGACACTTCATAGGAACTCGGCCAGTGCTGGTGGAATGGATGGATCTTCCCATATTTTAATAATAGCCTACAAGGGGCGCCTGGTTGGTTCAGTCAGTACAGCATGAGACTCTTGATCTTGGACTGCTGAGTTTGAGCCCCACGTGGGGTGTAGAGATGACTTAAAAAAAAAAGTAATAATAATAGTGCCTACGATCTATTCATGTTTACCACAAGACATTCTGTCCTGACAGCAACCCTCGGATGTGGTATCTATCTCCTTTCCACAGAAAAGGTAAAGTTGACAGGCCCAAGGTCATAGACAGCAAGACATAGACCTGGGAGATAAATCTAGACCTATTTAGGGAGCCCGGGGGGGGCGTGGTCGGTTAAGCATGCGACCCTTGAGCTCAGCTCAGGTCATGATCTCGGGTCCCTGAGTTGGGCTCAGGTCTGCACTCAGCAGGAAGTCTGCTGAAGATTCTCTCTCTCCCTCTCCCTCTGCCCTTCACCCCCGTGCTCGCTCTCTCACTCTCTCTCTCTCAAATAGATAAATAAATCTTAAAAAAAAATCTAGACCTATTTGTTTCCAAGTATGCGGCTCTTCACCACCAGCGGGTCCCTTGGAAGGGCAAGTGGGAATTTAAGCCTTTGGGAGTGGATGATTTATTTTGTTTACTTATGTACTTACTTACTTACTTAAAGATTTATGTATTCATTTGAGAGAGAAAGAGAGAGAGAGAGAGAGCACTTGAGCATGGGGGAGGGAGGAGAGAAGCAGACTGCCTGCTGAGCTTGGAGCCTGAGGCCCAGGCTGGATCCCAGGACCTGACCCGAGTCAAAATCAAGAGTCCCGGGGCGCCTGGGTGGCTCAGTCGTTAAGCGTCTGCCTTCGGCTCAGGGCTTGATCCCGGCATTACGGGATCGAGCCCCACATCAGGCTCCTCCAGTGGAAGCCTGACTTCTTCCTCTCCCACTCCCCCTGCTTGTGTTCCCTCTCTCGCTGGCTGTCTCTCTCTGTCAAATAAATAAATAAAATCTTAAAAAAAAAAAAAAAATCAAGAGTCCCTTGCCCAACGGATTGAGCCAGGCAGGCGCCCCCAGGAATGGATGATTTGGGGAAAAAAAAGAAAAAGGAGGGCAAGGTTACCCAAAGCTTCTCAAATTCTACTCACCTGTGATCTCTACTATGAGATCGTACTTAGGGTCTCAAGAGAGAAACCAGCTCAGAGAGGTTACTCGACTACCAAAAACACACAGCCTCAGTGGGAGGACCCGCCCTCAAGGCCAGACCCGCCTGCTTTCAAGGGCCGGCTGGCTTCAGTCCGCCACCGTCACTGAACAGTTACTCCACCTGGCGCAGCTCAGACGAAGTCTCGGTTTCCACTGAGCAGCGTTAGAAGTGAATGAACAGGGGCGCCTGGTTGGCTCAGTCGTTGGGCGTCTGTCTTCGGCTCAGGGCGTGATCCCAGGGTCCTGGGATCGAGCCCTGCATCGGGCTCCCTGCTCGGCGGGAAGTCTGCTTCTCCCTCTCCCACTCCCCCTGCTTGTGTTCCCTCTCTCGCTATGACTCTCTCTGTCAAATAAATAAAATCTTAAAAAAAAGTAAATGAACAAATTCAAATCATGGAGAAATCAGAACCCTTGTCTCTTGCTGGCGGGATGGTAAGAAGGTGCAGCCACTTTGCAGTAAGTGTGGCAGTTCCTTATACTAGTAAACAGTTACCATCTGATCTAGAAATGCCACTCCTAGGTATCTAGCCAGGAGAAATGGAAACATATGTCCACACCATCACTTGTCACAGCAGCATTATTCGTAAGAGCAAAAAAAAAAAAAAGAAAAGAAAAGAAAGATAGAAAGAAGAAAGGAAACAACTCAAATGTCCACGAATTGACGAATGGATAAGCAAAATGTGGCCTGCCCATAGAATGGAATGTTATTTGACAATAAAAAGGAATGAAATTCTGACACACGTTACAACATGGAGGAACCCTTCCTTTCTCTAAGTGAAGGACGCCAGTCACAAAAGACCACATATTGTGGATTCCATTGATATGAAATGCCCCGAAGAGGCAAATCTATGGGGTCAGAAAGTCAATGAGTGGCTGCCAGGGGCTGAGGGGAGGGCAGAACGGGGAGTGACTGCAAATGGGTACGGAGTTTTTTTTGGGGGGGGGATAACGAAAATGTTCTGGAATTTGAGAGTGGTGATGGTTGCACAACTCTGTGACTATCCTAAAAAACCACTGAACTGTATACTTTAAAAGGGTGAATTTTATGGTACGTGATAAACTATATATCAATAAAGCTGTTATAAAAAGAATATGAATAAATAAAAATGAAGTGACCTTTGTCTCTCCCAGCTCCGTAGAAACAGGTATTTGAAGGTGAGAACCACCAGCAGGTGCACCCATCCCACACCCATGCTGTGACAAAGCGTGGCCTCCTCTGAGCACCACACACGTTCCCTGCAGCCAACCTTGGCATGTTTGACTAGCGGGAGTGTCTCTCAGCCTCTCCTCCCTTGGAGGGTGCATTTTTAACATTTGGCCCTATTTATTTCTGTGTGGCAAAGGACTTCATGGGCCTGGTGTGTCCCTTGCCGGTGGGTCAGGCCATGCTGTATGACATCCATTCCAAGATGGGGCGCCATCTTGGCAGCCCTGCCCAGCTGGGCGGCAATGGACTCAGGGTGACGTCACAGGATTTCAGCCATTCGGAGTCAAAGCAACCTGGACCCCCAGTGCCAAAGCAACTGGAACAGAAAGACAAACGCACAGGATCTGACTGACACCCAGACACGTGAGTTTGAATCTCTGCTCTCCCACCTACTAGCTGGATGGTCTTGAGCTTTCTCTTAACTGCCTGGAGCCTCCAGCTACTCACCTGAAAAAACAAGGGCGATGATTTCAACCTCACAGGACACTGAAAGGGTCCTGGCTATCCACACCGTGTAGTCCATTGAGCCCAGCGGCCTCAGCATCCCCTGGGAGATGGCTAGAAATGCAGACTCTCGGGGCGCCTGGGTGGCTCAGTCGGTGAAGCGTCTGCCTTCGGCTCAGGTCAGGATCTCAGGGTCTTGGGATCGAGCCCCACATTGGGCTCCCTGCTCAGCTGCTTCTCCCTCTCCCTGTGCCCCTCCCCCCAGCTTGAGCAGGTGCTTGCGTGCTCTCCCTCGAATAAAATTTTTAAGGAAAAAAAATCTTGGGCCCCAGCCTCGACCCCTGAAATTAGAATCTACATCATAACATCAGGCCCAGGGGATTCATAGGAAGGCAAAACCTGAGAAGCACTCGTGAGAATTAAATGAGACTAGGCAACACCTGGCCCACACTGGGTGCCACCCACACCCCACATTGTTATTATAACATTATTATAACATTATTGTTATTTAGAAAGAGGGCTGGACTGAGGTGCCAACCCTGCCACTTCCTCGCTGTGTGATCCTAAGCCAGTCACTTGACCACTCTGGGCCTTAGTGTTTCCATGCCCCTTCTCCCAAGATTGGTTTCGTGAAGTTCATCAGATAAAATGCTTGGGAAGGTGCTTTAAAAATGCGAGGGCTGTCTGTGCATATGGTTAGCTCGGCCAATGTGGAGACAGAGTGACTTGCAAGACTCTGGAGATAAGAGAAGGTTTGAAGCAATGCCCAAGCACCAGCCAGACGGGCAGAGACCACAGCAAACAGACAGGAGTGACTGGGGAAGCGCTGTCTGGCCCACCGGGACCCTGTCTACCTTGAAGTCCTTTCGCCCAAGGAAATGGGGACAAAACCACAAAGTGCTGTCGGGCAAGACAGGGAGGTAGCGGCCAAGGTGAGGTGCGGGCTCACAGCTGGGGGCCTCCTTGTAAACTGGGCAAAGGGCTCCCACTGGGGAAGTGTGAGTGCCGAGGCCAGAGGCAGCCCTCCCAGTAAATGTCAATGTCACATTTAGTGGGTCTGCAGGGGGCTGGATATTCCTCCTCCGCTTACCCACAGCCCCTCTCTCCCCAGCTGGCCCACGGGATGGGCCAGGATGTGTTCGCTCAGAACATTTCTAGATACTCACTGCCCAAATGCTCACAGCGGCCCTAGAGGTAGGTCTCTTGCAATTCCAAATGGTACAAATGCGGCCACAGCAGCACAGAGAGGTTGAGGGACTGGCCCAACACCACAGAATTAATAAGGGGTGGAGCCAGGCTTCAAGCCCAGGACCTCTGGTGCCTGGGCCCCTTTCTGAGCAACGCTTCAACTGCACTGAATAATAAATAAAAATAAATAAATAAAATTTTAAAAAACAATTTAAAAAATAAGACTTTATTTTTTATTTTTGTTTTTTAAAATTTATTTTTTTAAAGATTTATTTTGACAGAGAAAGAGAGCGAGAGCGAGAGAGAGAACGAGCGACGGGGAGAGGCAGAGGGAGAGGAAGAAGCAGACTCCCCGCGGAGCAGGGAGCCCAATGCAGGGGCTGGATCCCAGGACCCTGAGATCAGGACCTGAGCTGAAGGCAGACGCTTCACCGACTGAGCCCCCTGGGTGCCCCAAAAGACTTTATTTTTTAGAGCAGTTTTAGGTTCACAGAAAAAGTGGCGATACCCCCACCTATCCCCCACCTGTGCACAGTCCCCCCGTCATTAACACCTCCCACCCGGAGTGGCCGTGATGTTGTTATTTATAAAAAACAAATATAGCTGGACATTCAGAGAACACAATGTATTTCCCACATTTGCTCTCGGTCAAGGTTCCAGGCTCACAGCTCCCAAGCGCTTGGAATTTCCTAAGTGTTGACAGCCACAAAAGCGTCTTTTGTTACATTAAGGAGGTGACTTCTGGAAAGCACCTGAGGATGGGGGCTGGTTGCCAGTGGAGCCAACCAAGTGCAGAGAGGGTTGGAACTTTCAGTCCCAGCCCCCTGACCTCCAGGGAGGGGAGGGGCGCAGGAGGTTGAAATCAGGGGCTCATGGCTGATGATTTAATCAGTGGTGCCTTTGGAATGAAGCCTCCATAAAAACCCAAGACGAGGAGGTTCAAAGAACTTCCGGTTGGTGAACACAGGAAGATTCCAAGAATGATATGGAAGTTCCATACCCTCTCCCCACACCTTGCCCTATGCCTCTCTTCCCTCTGGCTATGCTTGAGTTACAGCCTTTCATAAAAAACCAGTGACCTAGTGAATAAACAGGTTTCCTGAGTTTTAGGAACAGCTTTAGCAAATGAATGGGACCCAAGATGCACGGTGGGGGGGTCTTTGGAACCTCTGATCTCTATCTCATGGGTCAGAGGCACAGGTGACAACCTGGACGTGTGACTGGCATCTGAAGTGGGGGTGGAGGGAGGGGCAGTCTTGTAGGACTGAGCCCTTCACCCATGGGATCCAACCGGTCTCCAGGTAGAAGTGACAGAATTGAGCTGAACTGTAGGGCACTCCGCTGGTGTCTGGGGCATTGCTTGTTGGTATGGGGACCTTCTTCCCCCACCCGCCCCACACATACTGGAACTGGTGACCAGAACCCTTATTAGTGGGTTTGTTTTTGCTTGTTTGTTACAAGTGATGAACTTACATTGACACGTCCTCATCACCCAGAGTCCGTGGTTTACATTATGGTTCACTCTGGGGGGCGTACGATCTGAGGGTTTGGACAAATGTATAACAACATGAATCCATCATTATACTATCATACAGAGTTTTTTCATTGCCTTAAAAATCCTGCGTACTCCGCCTGTTCCGCCTCTACCCCTACGCCTGCAACCCCTGATTTTTTTTTTTTTTACTGTATCCACAGTTTAGCCTTTTCCAGTTGTCATATAGTTGGAATCATACAGTATGTATGTGGCCTCTTTAGATTGGCTTCTTTCACTTAATTATATGCATTTAAAGTTCCTCCATGCCTTTTTATGGCTTGATAGCACATTTCTTTTTAGTGCTAAATAACAGACCATTATCTGGATCTTTCACAGTGTATCCATTCACCCACCAAAGGACGTCTTGGTTGCTTCCAAGTTTTGGCAATTATGAATAAAGCTGCTGTGAACATCCGTGTGCTGAATTTTGTTTGGACAAAAAGTTTTCACTTTTACTGTTGTTTAGCCTGGAGTTGGAGATAGTTGGTTGGAGGCTGGCCTGAGAGCCATGCAGCAGAGAGAACAGGGCTAGATGTGGTCTTCTAGGACCAGAAGAAGAAGGAGAAGACAGAGGAGGAGAAGACGAAAGAGGAGAAGAAGTATTAATCCAGTAGTCCTGTCCATAGCATCAGGCCAGCAGAGAGGTCTGACGAACCAGGGTCACTGAGCAATTTCAGGTCTGCTGCCTGGTTCGTTACATTCCAATAACAGCCCCATAGCAAAGCAGTACACGCAGGTGCTTTATCCATGGCAGTGTCCAAAACAGTGTTCTTAAAGTTTTTGTTTCTTTACCTTCAAACCACCATATATTGGAGGAATATATCTTATAATACAAATACACTCACATAAATGAAACACGTTTCCCCCCAGTACTCTGGTATCTTCTAATCCATTTCATTGTTTAAAATGTTGGTCATGACATTGACTTCATGGCATATTAATGGATTTTATTGACAGTGTAGCTTTTGGTAAGTTCCTGAACCTCTGTAAGCCACCAGGCATACCTCAAAATGTTGTTCTGAGTAGTAAGGGAGATAAGGTATGTGAAAAATTTAATACAGTATCTGTAACACAGATAAGGGCCCAAACCAGGGTTGAACTCCGAGCCAGGTTCTCCTTCCCGCAACTCCATGCTGCCTCTCTAGAGAACCCAAACTTGCTGGGTATGGCTTCCAAAGGTTGTGCTACTGGTTATAGCTTTCATTTGGGTAGAGGCCAGGGTCACCACTCCTGGAGAATATAAGAAGCTGTCCTCACGCTCTCCTGGACCAGTGACCATCTTCTCTCCCCCCCTCCATTGTCCAATTTATCTTATTTATTTTTTATTATTTTTAAGTAATCTCTACACCCAACATGAGGCTCGAACCCACAGCCCCGAAATCAAGAGTCACATGCTCCACCGACTGAGCCAGCCAGGTGCTCCTCCATCGTCCAATTTAATTCAACATCCATTTGCTGGGCATACACTGGCCACGACTATTCCGCCTTTCCCTTCCTCAGCCTGGAACTCTCCAGATAACTGCACGATGCCCTCCTCACTTCAACAGATTGCTGCTAAAATGTCACCCCCACACAACCACCCCTAAGCCAAACGAGAATCACTATCCCTGTCTAGGGTAGCCCCTTTCCCTGCTTTAGTTGATTCCAAGCGTTTGTCACCACCTAACAAATGGTACACTGTGTCGGTTTATCCATGAACTCTTTGTCTTCACTAAAACATGAAGTCCAGGAGAGAAGAACTTAAGAGTTGGTTCCCTGATCTATCACCGAGCAGGTGCTCAATAAATGTTTGTCGAATCAATAAATGACACTGGGCCAAAGCTGGGGAGGTGGGCTGATGAAACAATGGGGACCATGGGGGGGGGGTGTGGCTGGACATTTTGACAAGCGCGCTCAGACAAGTATAAACCAAGTGCCTGGAAGCACAGAGGAGGCAGAGATCAACTCTTACGTGTGGATCAGGGAGGAGGCTCAGTGATCCCAGAGGCTTCGAAGATGGAGCTGTAAGGAAAGAGGGTGTCTGTGTTGAGGCAAAGGCAAGGACAAGGTCGGGGCAAAGTCGGGACAGAAAGGTGATTGGGCACAGAGACCAATCTGTGGGACTGTAGCTTTGGGTTCAGGGTTGATGGGTAGCTGGGAAGAGGCTATAGGGCAGGCTGTAGAAGGCTTTGAATGCCAGGCTAAAAAGTTCTCTGACAGCGTCCTAAGATGTCTCCAGGGGCACCTGGGTGGCTCAGTCGGTTAAGCCTGGGATTCTTGATCTCCGCTCAGGTCTTGCTTTCAGGGTCGTGAGGTCAAGCCCCATGTTGGGCTCCAGGCTGCGAGTGGAGCCTACTTAAAAAGAAAAATCTATCCATCTCTCTGTATCTATATCTATATGCGTATGTCTGTGCACATATATGTGGACCACATAGATGTACACACCATGAGAAACTCTAAAAACATAACATTTAAATACATATTTTAAGTTAAATATACATTTTTAAATAATACATATTTTTAATTTTATTTTTAAAATAATTTTGGTTTTTTTTAAATTACATTGTTAATGTAATCTCTACCCCCAAAGTGGGGCTGGAACAACAACTGGGAGATCGAGAGTCTCATGCCCCTCGACTGAGGCAGCCAGCCCCCCCCCAAATAATACATACATTTTTTAAAGTTTGTTTTAATAAAACCCCCACGGTTCAGTTTGAGCGTAATAGGCTTTACGTTGAAAATCTCCCTCCCACTGCTGCCCTCCCCTGCCACATCTCCTCCCCAAGGAAGTCCCGCAGAAGTAACCGAGGTTACCGTGTTTTGTGCCCCTCCAGCAGATGCACGTTTACAGGAGGCCGCACTTGGGAAGCGGCTGTGTGGGGGTGTAGGCGGTCCATGCCGCTGACCCACCAATAGGACGCAGGGCCTCATTCACCGCGGCCAGCTGGCCCTTCCACTCCTGCGCAGAAGTCCTGCGCGCTCCACCCTCTGACAGGTAGACTTAATTGGGCCCGCCCACTCCGGTTGCATGAGCCAATCGAGCACGTTATGCAAATTTGAATCGAATTCCGCTCCCAATGGTCGCGAGGTGCAACAACAGGTCAGCCGGGTTCCCCTTTACTACCTGGGCGCTGAAAAGTCTGGAAAATTTCTGCCAGGGGCAAGAAGAACTTGGAAACCGCGGGAGCTGGAGAATTGGGGGCGGGGACGTAAAGGGGACTGATATTGAGGCTTGAAGGACAGCTAGAGGTCATTTCGCCTGGACTGGGGGCTGACCCTCTCCCTCCCTCCGAGTCCTTCCTGCCAGGTGCTCACATAATCTTCGGTGAAGTCATTACCGGCAGACGTGGCCCAGCTGATGTGAAAGCCGGACGTGGCTTCATCGGAAGCAGGTCCAAGGTCTGTCTACTGGGTGTGGGGGAAAAGCCCCAGAGAGAATCAGAAGCAGGCTCAAATCCTGCCTCTGCCACTTGTTAGCTGTGTGCCTGCCTTCTGGGCAATCCCTGACATCTTGCTAAGGCCTCAGCTTCCTCACCTGGAAAATGGGAGTAGTATCACTACCCTCCTGGCTCCAATGTTAGGATGGATGGACTAGTCAAATGAAAACACAGGTTTTGATCTCTGCAAGCCATAATGCTTGACAATTAGAAGAGTATCACTTTGAGGTTAGACAGACCAGGTGACCCACTCCTGGTTTTCCCATTTATTTGCCGTGTGACCTTAGGCGGGTCACTTTACCTCTCTGACTCTTGCTTTCTTCAACTCTAAAGTAAAAAATTCCAAGGGCTGTCATTAGGATTAAATGAATTCAGGTTTATAAGGCACTTGGCACAGGGCCAAGCCCTGTGATCCTAGAACCATAGGTCCTCCTGGAACCTCGGTTTCATTACCTGTACTCTGGATACAATGATAATATCTTCCCTGCCTGCCCCACAAGTTAGTCGTGAGCCTTAAATGTGTTATGACACAGTTTATAAATAGGAAAACATTATACCAATGTCAATTAGTGATATTACAGGCAGCCAGCACACTGGAAAAAAGCGTGATGTTGGCCCTGTCTCTGCCTTTTATTCTGGGTGACCTCGGACATGTTATTTTATCTGTTCAAAGGTCAGTTTCCTCTCCTGGAATATACCAAGTTTATAGGGTCATTGTGGACATTGGGAAAATGGTGTGTGGAGAGCGCCTGCTATATGCCCAACATGCAACAAATTTTAATAAACGGTACCTATTATTACCAGCACCCAAACAAGTTTTTCTTTTCGTTTAGAGGCGGGGAGGGGGAGAGGGAGAGAGAGAACCGTAACATATTATTTTTTAAAAAGATTTTATCTATTTATTTTTGCAAGGGGGGAGGTGCAGAGGGAGAAGCAGACTCCCCACTGAGGAGGGAACCCGATGCGGGACTGGATCGCAGGACCCTGGGATCATGACCTGAGCCGAAGGCAGACGCCAAACCAAATGAGCCACCCAGGCGTCAGGAATGTATTATTTTTTTTTAAATAAATAAAATTTAAATTAAAAATGGAAATACAACTAATTATATAAATATAATAAATAATAAAAATCAAAACATAATGAATTAAAAATTTAAAACTGATTTTTAATCTCATGAGTAGAGGCCTTGTCTGGGGTAAGAAGAAGCCCACATGGAAAGAATAACCTTGTGTCCACAAATGCCAGAGTTCACCATGAAACGTCAGAGTCATGATTTTTCTCCCTAAGACCCATGGGAAAATTTCCAAACCCCAACAAGGGGTCACCTCTGAAAGGAGTGACCATCCATTGGTGTCAACACTCTTGAAGCCATTCTGAAGTCATGGTCTATGGAAGGAGATGACCTGGATAAGGCAGCCTTTGGACTGGATTTCCCTGGGCATCAGAGGTATTCAGGACTCAGGGTGAGTCACTCCTCCCCGCTGGGCTTGCCCTCCAACCCGGATAAGGACGAATACCTCATTATGGAGTATTAGCATTCCCCCAACCCTAGTGCCTTACATGGGTATCGATGAGCCATGGGATGTCCAGCCAATCCACGCCCACACTTCTCCAACAGTCCTGGGATGCCTCTGGCCTTTGGACGACCTTCCTGTTCTTCCTCCTCTGCAGGCCACGGTCCGAACCGACTACCACCACCCTACCCTGGAGGTTTCCATTCAGCCGGAAGAAGGCAGGAAGGAAGAACATCAAGGCCCCAGCCCACTTGCCCTCCTGTGTCCACTGTCACATCTTTACTCTGTGTGACAGTCACCCTGAAATTCAGGTTTTGTTCACGAATTATTCATCAAGGCGGCGGGGAGCACGTGAACTTTCACCTGCCTCCTCCTGGAAGGGACGTGTGCCCTTTTCACTCACATCTCATTGGCCAGAACCATCCTGGGCCCTGCCCAAGTGGAAGGGTGCAGCAGGTGCTGGGGAGCGACTGGAGTATTTGGTGAGCATTGCTGAGTCTGCCACCATCTTTCTGCTCAGCCTTTGACCCACATTAATTCACTTTAGAACCAGAGGACATTAGGGAGTCATCCAGAGGGAGGGGCCTCAGGAGTCATCTCATCCAGTGAGTTCTGAAAGTCGAAACACATCAGAATCTTTGGGTTGTGGTCAAAAATGCAGAGTCCGGGGCGCCTGGGTGGCACAGCGGTTAAAGCATCTGCCTTCAGCTCAGGGCGTGATCCTGGCGTTCTGGGATCGAGCCCCACATCGGGCTCCTCTGCTATGAGCCTGTTTCTTCCTCTCCCACTCCCCCTGCTTGTGTTCCCTCTCTCGCTGGCTGTCTCTATCTCTGTCAAATAAATAAATAAAATCTTAAAAAAAAAAAAAAATGCAGAGTCCTTGGTCCTCCCCCAGAACTCCTGACTCAGAACAGTGTAAGATGGCACCAGGCAATCTACATTTTTAAAAGCTTACCAGGTAATTCTAGCAGCAGCCAGGTTTGTGACCCACTGATGGAGTCTATCCCTCTTTTACAGATGAGGGAACAGGCTCAGAAAGGGACAGTGACTTTCTCAGGGCCATGTGGGGAGTGAATGACAGAACTTGGACAAGAGTCTAGGTTTCCTGTCCAGGGCTCTGAAAACCTGTCCCTGCCTGCCCCAGCTTCTGATAACAGCACCTCGATTCTCCTTCAGGGAGCCACTGGTCACCCTTTCTTAGTCCCCATGGTGGACATGGGGCTAGGGTAGGCCCGTGACTCAGACCTGACCAACCGGAAGCCCAGGATATGTTCTGAGACAGTTTGGGGATCAAGTCTGGGAGGTGGGAGGCAGCCCCGGGATGTCTGCTGCAACTACTTAGAGAAAGCAGCTCTCTTTCCACTGAGGTTGCTAACTGGCTTGATGTGAGACTGGAGAGCTAGTGCCTGTCTGCTGTCCCGTAGTGAGAGCCCACCTGAAAATAAGCCCTGACTGCAGAAAAGCAGGGCTAAGGGACGGAGAGAGGGACCTGTTCACAGCATCCCATCCCTGCATCCAGGTGTGTGTGAGCCAATAAATTCCCTCTCGGTTCCAAGGTTGGCGTCTGCCCTGCGAACGGCTGGGAGACAGAGCCCTGGGGTCCGGTAGCACCATTGGTCAGATGATGCGTGGCTTCGGAGGGACATCTATTGAGGGTCAAGTGTGAGATGCTGAGCCTGCCCCTCATGAGCTGGGGACAAAGGACCCCCACAGAGCAAGTGGGGCCTGAGGCAGGTTCTAGAAGGGCTTCAGAGACATTCGGGTCTCATTTGATCTCCTCCCTGGGAGTCAAGCAGGGGCAGCCGAACCATCTCTGAATGACAAAGAGAGCTAAGCTCAGAGAGAGAAGGTCACTTGCCCAAAGTCACACAGGAAGTGACAGAGCTGAGACTTAGCCCCGGTGTTTCGAGGGTCAGCCCTGGAGTGCTCGGCGCTCCCGGGGGCTGCTCCTCGTGGGTTCTGGCCTGCCGGACGTATGGCAGACGTGTGCTGAGTGAGTGCCTGCCACGGGCCCGGGGCCGTTCTGAGCACTTCCGGGGTTTGCTCACAGGTTCCGTACACGAGGTACTGAGAGGGGTTGCTGGGGATGACGACCCCATGTTACAGTTGACCGAATAAGGCACAGGGTGATTCAGGAACTTCGCTGGGGCCATAAGGCCGGATAGCATCAAGGTCAGATTTGGGCCCAGAGAGCCTGACTCCTGAGCGGATTGTGGCTGGAAGTTTCCTTCACTGCATGTCACACCACATCACGTCAGACAGGAGCTTCTCAAGCTGAGGAGAGCAGCTGAAAAGAAACCAGTCTCTGTGGGGGGCACACGGGGAAGGACAGGAGCCCCTTCTGTGATTACATGGACTTCCCTGGAATGGCCCCTGGCCTGAGTCTCCCTGCAAGGAGGCCTCACAGGACAGCCTGAGAAGCCAGTGGCGTTTCTGCTAAGAGGCAGGAAAGGCGGTGAAGCGTGCTCTCTGGACTTCTGTGCGTCCCACGGAACTGAAAGCAGGGTCTCGAAGAGCTAGTTGCACATCCCTGTTTCTAGCGGCCTTGCTCCCATTAGCCAAGAGGCAGAAGCACGCAAACAAGGTATGGTACACACACACAGTGGAATCTCGCTCAGCCTCCAAGACAAGACAGTTCTGACCCAAGCCATAGCGCGGATGAACCTGGAAGACGTTCTACTTAGTGAAATGAGCCAGTCACAGAAGGACAAAGACCTTCTGATTCCACTTCGGTGAGGTACCTAGAGGAGTCAGCTTCGCAGAGACAGAGAATAAAATGCCACATGGGCGCCTGGGGGGCTCCATGGAGGAGGCATCTGACGCTTGATCTCAGCTCAGGTCTTGATCTCAGGGTCTTGGGTTCAAGCCCCTCACTGGGCTCCATGCTGGGTGTGGAGCCTAATTGGAAAAAAAAAAAAAAATGCCCCTTCCCGGGGCTGCAGGGAAGGGCAGATGGGGAGTCGGCGTTCAACGGGGACACAGTTCATTTTGCAAGTGGAAAAAAGTTCTGGCGGTGGACAGTGGTGATGGTTGTCCAACAGTGTGAACGCGTTTCGTGCCCGTGACCTATTCACTTACAGACGGTGAAGATGGGAAATTTTATGTTATGTGTGTTTCACCACCATTAAACATTGGTTGATTGATAGATTAAAAAGAGTGCTTGATTGATTAAAAAGAGTGCTCTAGGGGCCCCTGGGTGGCTCAGTTGGTTGAGCGTCCGACTCATGATTTTGGCTCAGGTCACGATCTCAGGTCATGAGATCCAGCCCCATGTCCAGCTTCTGTGCTCAGGGCGTGTCCGCGTCTCTCCTTCTCCCTCTCCCTCTGCCCCTCCCCCTGCTTGCATGCACTTGCTCTCTCTCTCTCTCTCAACTAAATAAAAATAAATAAAAGTGAGTGCTTTTTTTTTTTTTTAAGTGACAGCTTCATTTCAAATCCTAGCTCTGCCAGTCATGGGCAAGTTTCTTTCCCTTTCTGTGGCTCAGTTTCCTTACCTGTGAAATGAGAACAGTACGGGCACCTATGTCAGTAGAAGTATGCTGAGGTTTCGATGCCTCCGTCCCAGCGAAGTGCTCAGAACAGTGTCTGGACCCAGATGCGCGCTCAGCGGTGTTGGCCAGCATTATTTCATGCCAGTCCCTGGAGTCAGAAAAGGAAAATAATGAGTCTTTCCTCTCTAGTTTCTCAGTTACTTTCCCTAAGTTCCACCAACCTAAAGACACGGAACTCCATGCTTCAAGCCACGGGGTGGGCTCGTGGGGAAGACGGGTATCACAGTCACTCAGTGCGAGGCTTCAGCTCCGCTCACCTCGTGCTGCTGTGCAAATCTGGCCAGCTTACTTACCTCTCTGTGCCAGATTTTCCTCACCCGAGAAACCAGTGAACTACTCCCTCTCTCACCGGTGGAAGTGAGGATTAAGAGAAGGAACGGAAGTGTATGGGGCTCCCCCCACCCAGTAGGCACCCGTCACATCTCCACGCCGTTCTCCCTCTAAACCAAGGCCAGGACCCAGGGCAGTGTGTTCCCTCACTTCCCAGGCTGTTGCTGGTTTGTAAAGGACCAGAGAAATGTGGTCTCCAAGGACTTCAGTCCGTGTGACCAGGATGAGAGTCATTCACAAAGGGCCACCAGCCCTCCAAGGCTTTCCGAAGAGCTTTTGTCTTCCTTTTAGGGCCTTGGGTGGGGGTCAAGAAAATGCCCAGGGCGATAAATAAAGAGGAAGCAAAAACAAAACTAACAAAACTTGACTCTCAGATGAAAGTGTGTTGCTAAACACTAACCACAAGGTCTTGTGTACAGAAACCACATGTTGGGGATGCTCTCGGATGTCACAAGCTACAGTGGCAAGAAAGGCAGGCTGGGCTGGGCCCCAGGAGGCAGGAGCAGGACCCCACCCTTGGCAGCCCTCTTGGGGACCCTGGCACCTTCATGTCCCAGGTTCCATGAGCTCTCACACCCGAGTTCCCACAGCCTGAGCCACCCGTAACCCCTCCCTCTGTGACCGCCCCCTCCTCTATAGGGGCCCCTCTGCCCATCTGGAGCGCCTTTGGCCCCCACTCTCCTTAGTCTCACTAACCCCAACTCATCCTTCAAAACTGTGTTTAGACACTACCTCTGCTGGGAACCCTTTGCTGACCCCCCGCACCCCCAGACCCTCATAACCCCTATACTCATCTCTACAGCTACAACGCTATAGGGCACATCAATTACCTGTGTCCTTGCTTCTCTTCCCTACGAAGCTGCAAGCACTTAAGGGCAGTAGAATGTTGAGGATGTGGCTTTGGAGTCGGACTGCTATGGTTTGAATCCTGGCCTCCAGCCGTGGGACCTTGGGAGAGTGAAGGACTCTCCCATGCTTCAGCATTCCTGTCTATAAGTTGGGGACGGCAGCAGTGTCTGCATTATGGGGACTCTGTCAGCTGCTGAGGGGGTCTATTCCAATCACACATTCTAGAACTGGGGAATTAACCACAGGATGGGTTTGGGGGCCCATCTGGCCAAGTGTGAGACAGACCTGAGCTGACACTCCATGGATCACCTGATCTCCCCAAAAGCCTTGCTGATGTTCTGGGTCTCCTGGGATTCCCATCAGTTCAGAGCCAGAAAGGTCTGATTTCCACCTTTCCCGAATGCGCAGTCACCCTGGAAAAGGGCTGGAAGTGCCTTTGGGGGAGATTGGGAGAAAGCTCTAGAGTGTAAGTTCTTTTTTTTTTTTTTTTTTTTTAGATCTGTCTCTTTTCTCACTGAGCTCCGTTAGAAATTCTCAGCCTCGGTTACTTTATTTCTTTTTTACTTTCCATTTGATATATGCATGTAGCACCCATTTTTCTTTTCAGTTCTAAATCAGCTCCATTTTTTTCCCTGCCAGAGAAATGGCAAGGCCAATTTCGATGGCTCACACTGCTTTCTTTTTTTTTACATTGATCTTTTCTGTTAATCATTTTTTCTAATTTTAATTCCAGTTGAGTTCACATACAGTGTTACATTAGTTTCAGGTGTACGATGTAGCGATTCAGCACCTCCACACATGACCCCGTGCTCATCACGATAAATGTGCTCTTAACCCCCTTCACCTGTTCCCCCCCGCCCCCCTCTGGTGACCAGCAGTTTGTTCTCTATACTTAAGAGTCTGTTTTTTAGTTTGTCTCTTTTTTCCTTTGTTCGTTTGCTTTGTTTCTGAAACTCCACATATGAGTGAAATCAGATGGTATCTGTCTTCTCTATTTTGCTTAGCATGATACTCTCTTCTAGCTCCATCCATTGTCATTGCAAATGGCAAGATTTCAGTCTTTTGACGGCTGAGTACTAGTGCATTGTATAATATACACCACATCTTGGGGCGCCTGGGTGGCACAGCGGTTAAGCGTCTGCCTTCAGCTTAGGGCATGATCCCGGCATTGTGGGATCGAGCCCCACATCAGGCTCCTCCGCTATGAGCCTGTTTCTTCCTCTCCCACTCCCCCTGCTTGTGTTCCCTCTCTTGCTGGCTGTCTCTGTCTCTGTTGAATAAATAAATAAAATATTTAAATAATAATAATAATAATAATAATAATAATAATAATATACACCACATCTTTATCCATTCATCAGTCGATGGACACTTCGGCTGCTTCCACAGTTTGGCTCTTGTAGATAACGCTGCTATAAACACGGGGGTGAAGAGGGGAACTTCCTGGAGGTGTACTGTGGTCCCTCCTCGAGGGGAGCCTGCTTCCCTTTATTCGAGGTGTCTGGGGACATAAACTGACCGAGGGCATTGACTTTTGCTTTGGTCACTCTGTTCACGTGACAGAGAATTCTTCCACTTCCGTAGACCAAGTAAGAATTCAGTAGACCCTCCATCCATTTCTTTTCTAGGGACACCAGGATCGACCAGCCAATGTCATCAATCTCCGTGCGTGTAGATAGATTCAGGGGGTTGATGTTCACGAGGCACTAGAATGATGCTTTCTACGCTATACGTAGAGGGGCTTTTTTTTCTTTTAAGATTTATTTATTTATTTTGGAGAGAGAGCAGGGGGAGGAGCAGAGGGAGAGGGAGAGAGAATCTCAAGCAGACTCCACACTGAGCCCAGAGTCCGATGTGGGGCTTGATCCCACAACCCCAAGATCACAACCCGAACCGAAACCAAGAGTCAGATGCTTAACCAACTGTGCCATCCAGGCGCCCCAATAGAGGGCCTTTCACCACCATCGTTCCTCTTTGTGTTCCTGTGCCCCATAGCAAGCAGGCCCTCGATAAATGATTACAAAATGGGGCCACGAAGGGGTCCATGATCTAGGTCTCCTCTTGAGACATAAGTGGTGTTCACCTGTGATTCGGGTAAGACTGGAGGTCCTGGCACATCCAACACGGGCTTCTCAGCGTGTGGCTGAGGAGACTTCCCAGAAAGAACTCACTGGAAGGTAAAGGAGAGTCCAACATGGAGGGTTGCTTTGAGGGTTGGCCAACGCCAGAGGGGAGTGTTTTGAACATAGAGCAGAGAAGCCTGAGATGTGACCCTCAGCTTACCTCCCCTAGGCTTAGCTGTTTACGAGTGTAGTTATTTGTTTTTATTCTGCCTCTAAGAAACTCCAGCTACAACACAGTTGAGTAGACATACTTTCAGGGGATAGCCACGATCTTTGGTAGTTTATGCAAGATCCTTTTCTTATTTACTTTATGCTTTCCTTCTTCCTTGGTTCCCATTCGTCTTGCCCGCACATGCGTGAATCTAGTGAATTTTCTTTTAAGGGTTCCTTGTGTGTGTTGTTTTTGGGTTTGTTTTTTGCCTTGCATGTGCTTTCATTTTTGAAAAATTACATCTCACTCTGGGGAGCTTGCACGGTACAGTCAGTCAGGCATCCAACTCTTGGTTTCAGCTCAGGCCCTGATCTCAGGGTCCTGGGATCGAGCCCCATGTCAGGTTCTGCGTTGAGCATGGAGTCTGCTTTCTGGGCCTCTCCCCAATGCCTGCACGCACACACCCTCTCTCTCTCTCTCAACTAATTCAGTAAATCTTTTTTTTTTAAGGTTTTCTTTTTATTTATTTGACAGAGAGCACAAGCAAGGGGAGCAGCAGAGGGAGAGGGAGAAGCAGGCTCACTGAGCAGGGAGCCCGATGCAGGGCTCGATCCCAGGATCCCGAAGACAGACGCCCAACGACTGAGCCACCCAGGTGCCCATAAATAAATCGTTTTTAAAAAGTTAAATCTCTTGGGGCGCCTGGGTGGCTCAGTTGGTTGGGTGTCTGCCTTTGACTCGGGTCATGGTCTCAGGGTCCCGGGATTGAGCCCCACGTCGGGCTCCCTGCTCGGCGAGGAGTCTGCTTCTCCCTCTCCCTCTGCCGCTCCCCCTACTTGTGCTCTCTCGCTCTTACTCTCTGTCAAATAAATACATAAAATCTTTAAAAAAAAAAAAAAGTTAAATCTCACTCCGTTTACTGCTTTGAGACCCCCCTGTGTTGCAGTATGCACACCCTGCTCTTCTTGCTGCTCTAACTTCCCTAACACAGATCTGCCGCGTTTTACCACTAGCAGTGCAATAGTGAATATCTCAGCCCAGATTCTCCGAGGGATTTTGATGAGAGTTTCTCCAGGATGATTACCCAGGAGTGGGGTTTCTGGGTTATGGGGCCTTTGATCTTGCCAGATATGGCCTGGTTGCTCTCCAGAACGGCTGTGCTTGAGACCACCCACCACCCCACCTCGTCGCCAACACTTGCGAGTACTGACCTTTCTAAGTCGTGATGGGCATGAAGTGGCATCTCACTGTTTCAGTCATTGTCCACAGCTGTCTCCCCTGCTGGATTGTAATCTGTGAGGATGGGGCAGGTCCAGACAGAAGGTACATCTGTGTCCTTAACATTCTGCTCAGCACCTGCCACGCCAGGTGCTTCCATTTGTACCGTTGAAGGGATGAACTCTTACTCTCGTGAGCCCCCCTCCTGAGCTCAAGCTTGACTCCTGGGGAGGAGAGACAGGGCCGCAAGTGATCAAAAAGGAAGAGCTGATCCACTCAAGCCTCCAAAAGCCATCGGCCAAGGGGAGTTCCCTAGGGACTCCCAGACACAGCTGGAGGGAATGTAAAGGAGTGGACGCTCCCACAGAGCCAGGGAAAGCCACTGGGTTGCAGACTGGTGTCTGTATTCATCTAGAAAAAAGGGCTCTGCTGAGATCAGGGACGCCTGGCCGGAGGCACCAGGCAGAATCCCCACAGGCAGACTTGAATATCGAAGGAGAAGAGAACAGCGGCTGCCGGGTGATTGAACCAAATGGCCCTGGTTCACATGTTATTATAATGATGATTAAAATTTGAGATAAAAGGGCGCCTGGATGGCTCAGTTGGTTAAGCATCTGACTCTTGATTTTTGGCTCAGGTCATGATCTTAGGATTGTGGGATCGAGCCCCGCATGGGGCTCCATGCTCAGTGGGGAGTCTTGTTGGGATAAAATGAAAGCCACATGCCTCTGAACTATTCCGACCAGAAGTCTCCCCGTGGAGTTGCACAAAAGCACTGGCTGTCAAGGGGCTGAGACCTGCTTTTCTGCTGGTAGCCTCAGTTTCTCACTTATACAGTGGGGACAATAAGGGTGCCCACCTCACTGCCCAGCATGCAGAAGGCACTCAGCAAACACTGGCCTTGACAGACTTTCTCACAGGCTTGGCACTAATGAAGGCCAGCACCTGGTCAGGGAGAGGCAGCCCGGCCTTCCTCTGACCTCCCTTTTCTGGCTTCTGTGGGACCCGCTCGTGACTTGAGTACATACGTGCGCTCACTCATTCCATCAGCAAACTCCTAAGGGAGCACCAAGGATACAGCCTCCACTCTCAAGGGTGCTGCAGACACTGGCCAGAGCCGTGAGGCTGTGATGAGGGAAAAACCAGACCTCCACGGGAGCAGAGCAGAACCCCCCCCACATCCTCGCCTGCGGTCTCTTCCAGATCTGCTTGAGCCTCACTCTTCTCCCCTGCAAAATGAGACTCACAGGGTTGTTTTCGTGTTCAAGTGAGAAGAGGGTTGGATGGGAAAGAACTTTCTAGACTGCCAAGTGCATGTAAACAGATGGCCAAGACTATATTAGGAAAGTAGAGACCTCCTTACAGAATGATGTTGATGGTCAGTGGGCTCTTTCTTCAGGGCAGTTTAAAAACCTATGGTTTTAAGGAGCTTTCAAATAAAGGAACAATGCGCTTAGCCCATCCTTTGAAGAGGGAGAGGGATGGGGGCAGTTGGTAGGGGAGGGATGGGGGCAGTTGGTAGGGGAGGGATGGGGCTGAAATTTGGTTGCTCACCCTGCTTTCTAGACTGCCAGGACCTATCTGAGTGATGGGAGGATCAGGAGCAGAAGCAGATGGAATCCAACCACTGTCTTCCCCGGGCCTAGCCTCCCAGAGGCCAAGGAGCCGAGGGGGTGGGACACAAAGCTCACTGCTCCAGCAAAGGGACAGTATTGGTTAGAGGGCAGACCAGGCTGCTGTCACAGAGTGGCAAACATCAGAGACAGAGATGTATTTCTCTCTCGTGTAGGAGTCCAGGGTGGTGGTGCAGGGCCAGCATGGCAGGGCACCCAGGCTCTTTCTATTTTGTAGCTCAGCCATCCCTCTAGGGTCGCCCTTATTCACATGCCTTCAGCCAAAAACTGCAACTCATCTGTCATTCCAGGCAGAGGGAGAAGAGGGAGAGAGAGGGGCTGACACATTCCTTTCCTATTAAGGACGCAGGGTAGCCAGCCTCCAAGACTGTCCCCGGTGACCCCTGCCCCCCTGTGTTGTCCTTTCCCACACCGAGTAGGGATCGCTGTGTAACCAATAGGATATTCTGGAAAAGACAGAGGGTGCCTTCCGAGGCTAGGTCATAAAAGACGCTGCAGCTTCCTCCTTGTTCTCTCTTGTCGCTCGCACTGGGGGAAGCCAGCTGCCATATCCTGAGAACACTCATGGCCTGTGGAGAGGTCCACACGGTGGGGGACTGAGGCCTCCCACCAGCAGCAAGTGAGAACCTGCCCTGCCGTGAGAAGGAGCGCCTTGGAGGAGGCTCGTCCCACTACAGTGCAGATGGAGGTAACTGCAGACCCAGCCGACATCTTGACGGCAACTTCCTGACAGTCACTGAGTCACTCAGCTAGGCCATTCCGAAATTCCTGACCCCGTGGAACTGTGTGAGATACTACATGTCTATTGTCGTTTTAAGCTGCTAAGTTGTGGGAAAACGCGTTACTCAATACTAGGTAACTCATACAAGTCAGCACTCAGAAGGCACACACGTCAGACTCATTCACATTTATTGGCCTCAACCCAGCCTCATGGCTGCATGTAGCTGCAAGGGAGTCTGGGAAATGTAGTCTTCAGTTGGGCAGCTATATGCCCAGCTAGAACTTCAATGACCCAGGTCCTTAACTTAATCACATCTGCAAAGTCTCTTTTGGGTGTAATTTCGGGTTGGGTGTACAGCTTACTTTAAAAAAAAGTAAAAAAAAAAAAATTATGCTGGACTCCCAGACTGGAGACCTGGCTTCTGGGTTCCCGTTCTGGTTCTTTCCTTACCACCTGCAGCAAATTGCTGGCCATCTCTAGGACTCTATCAGTCCACCTGTGAAATGGAGGTTTGGGCTTATGTCACAGGTTTTCAAAGTTTTATGTCTAACAGGGAAACCTTTGGTTTGGACATAGACACTGTTAGCACCCAGTACTGGGATCCTCCGTGGGACTTACTTCTGCCAGCCCTGGTATCACCTCCCTGAGGGGCTCTAGCTGAGCTCAGGGGAGGCTGGAAGTGCTGAGAGAGGAATGTGCTCTGCCGGGAGCTGGTATGAAGTGTCCCTTTGGGAGGGATGATGGGGTGGAGCAGGCTGTGCACTGGCTCCCAGAGGGGCCCTGGCCTGTGGTGTAGACTGGCTTGACGGCACCTGCTCTGTCGCTTGTCCTGCCTTCCTTGTCTCACTGTCCCCTCTCCCTTACCTACAGTGCCTGGGAGTGTGATCCAAACAAATGACTTGTATTCAAATCCTTGTCTCAGGATCCGCTCTGCTTCCAACCAAGTTAGAGTCCCAAAATGCAAACAGATCACGGTCCCAGGAGGCAGGTGGGTCAATGAGGGCTGTGCCATGTGGGGGGCCACTCTGGAGCCATAGTACATTTTGATAAGGAAGGGAGTAAATAGGGACGCACAGCTGGAGAGGAAACCTCATGAACCAAGATGCCAGGAGGAACCCTGAGACGATAATTTGCTGTCCCCGTCCTCCAGGCTGACCAAGCCACTCGGTGGTAGTTCTTTCCATATCTTTCGTTTTCACTCCAGACCATGTTCCTCTTTTGACCAAGAGACTGACCCAAAAAGGATTGTGGTCACTTTCTTATCGGGCCTGTGGTGGGGGCGGCGCACACACGTCAGTCCCTTCCCCAGCTCCTGTGGCCCCAAGCAACTTCTCCAGGGAGGACACTGCAGCCCCACTGGAGGCCACCACTGGGCACCTCCCAAACTCTGAGCCAGACAAAGGAACCCCAGGCAATGTCCTGAGGGTAGGGCCCAGTAGAAGCCAGGTAGCATGGTCCTAGGAGAGAGCACTAGGGAGGAAGTCCTAGGAGAGAGCACTGGAGAGGGAGTCCTAGGAGAGAGCACTGGAGAGGGAGTCCAGCAGCTGCCCTTATAGAGTACTTATCCTTCTGAACTTCAGTCTCTTCAACAGCATCCACACACCAGGATCCTGGGCAGGGGAGGTGAAAAATCCCCATAGGCCACAAACCATGACCAATTGTACCGTTCAGCTGCTAGTTACCCTTCCAGAGAGGGCAAAGCCCTTGTTCCACATTGTGTCCCGGCACCAGGCACAGGGCCTGACACATGGGAGGGGCTCAGTAAATGCTGGCTGAATTAATGAGTTGGTGAATGAATGAATGAGAGCCTGGATAGGCCATCCAGTGTGACAATTCAATCCAACCAAGTATCCCTAATGGGCCTTCTATGTGCCAGGGCCTGGGCAGGGCACTGAGGAAAATCATAAATAACAAAATGGGATTTCTTCCCCTTAAGAGCTGATGGCATAAGAGGGGAGCAGCCTGTGTGGAGGCCCGTGTGTGTATTCCTGGGTATCCTCTGCCCATCTAACTGGAATCTCAACCCTGGGTCACTGCTCAGGCTGTCTGTGGTGGCTGAACTCTAAGGCAGCCCCACGATCCCTCCTCCCGGTCCCTTGTGTAATCCCCTCCCCTCGAGTGTGGATAGGGCTACAGTTTGCTTCTAACCAACCGAGTGTGGCCAACGTGATAGGGGGAGCATGACCACGTGTGGGTGACTCCATTACTCCCACTCTTCTTGTGAGGGGTCTCTGTCTCCCTTGCTGGCTTTGATGAGGCCCAGAGCCATGTTGGGGGGCCCAGGTGGCAAGGAACTGAGGGAGGCTTCCCACTGACAACCAGCAGGGAAACGAGGCCCTCGGTCTGACAACAGCAAGGAACTGGATTTTATCAACAACTGTGGCAACTCGGAAGTAGACTCTTCCCCAGTCAAGCCTCAGATGAGATTGTAGCCCCAGCCAGCACTTTGTCACCTTGTGAGACCTCGAGCTGGTAATTAAGCCGTGCCCATATTCCTGACCCGCAGAAACGGAAAGATCATAGATGTGTGTTGTCTTAAGCCTCTGAGATTGTGGTTATTTATTAGACAGCAATAGACAACTCATACATCCTTCCTTCTTCCTGAAACGTCCTCTTCCCTATTCACCACCTGCTTTATCTTTGGGGGTGAAGGCGCGTGTTGCATTTTGCCTTCCCCGAATCCCATTTTTCCTTCTCTAATAACACAGCCCAGCTTCCATGTGGGGGGCCACCTCTGTCCCACTGTTGGTTGGTCCATTTCGTTCACATGGGGCTGGTTCCACTCTCTAGCTCCAGATTTGGACACATGACTTGGAATCCTGCAGGTCAGAATTCTCCATTTGCATGCCCATACGTGATAGGTTCAAGGTTGAGCATGTGTTCTAAGCTGGTGCATTCAGAGGTAAGTCTGGACTTTTTCTGAGTTTGCCACACTGATACTTTAGCTTTGTGGGCAATTGCTGTCATCTTGCAGAAAGAACCCACTTCAGAATGGAGCCAACAGGAGGAAAACAGAGGTAGATGTGGATGGAGACAAAGGCTTTATGATATTGCTCGCTTGAGTACCTGGATCCAGCCATGCCTGAAACCGATAATCTATCCTTGGACATTCCACTCATGTGAGTCAATAAATTTTATTGTTTCTTTAACCCAATTAAGTCAGGTTCCTGTCACTAGGAAAAGAGAGAGTCTTGACTAATACACTCATCTCTACAGGTATAATTCAATAACCACCCTCCTCAAGAAAGCCTTCCCTACTCACACCGATGGGCTTCTGGCGACTACACCACTCTCCCAACTTAGCCTTTGGTTTTATCCTCTCCTGTTTTTTTGTGTTTTTTTTTTTTAAGATTTTATTTATTTATTTGACAGAGAGAGAGGGAGAGAGAGTATTAGTGGGGGGGAGGGAGGGAGAGAAGCAGACTCCCCGTTGAGCAGGGAGCCCAATGCAGGGCTGTATCCCAGGACCCCGAGATCATGACCTGAGCCCAACCTACTGAGCCACCCAGGCGCCCCTCGTCTGTTGTTGTTTAGCATCTTGAGTGTGAGTTCTGATGCTCCAAAGAGATTTGAAGCACTTTTTTTTTTTTAAGATTTTATTTATTTGATAGAGAGAGACACAGCGAGAGAGGGAAGACAAGCAGGGGGAGTGGGAGAGGAAGAAGCAGGCTCCCAGCGGAGGAGCCTGATGTGGGGCTCGATCCCAGGTCCCTGGGATTACGCCCTGAGCGGAAGGCAGACGCTTAACAACTGAGCCACCCAGGTGCCCCTTGAAGCACTTTCTAAAAGCCTTTCTCTTGTGCCAGGCACGTAGTACGCACCAAAACAAAACTAAATCAATCCAAACCAAAGAATACCTTTTGGATCAAAATGCAATGTTGTAAAGAGGTGGCTAAATGGACTGAGGGTCCCTACCCCGCACTGGGCACCTATGGGCTGTCCCAGGAATCACCCAGAGCTCTCGAGGAAGCAGTTCAGTTAGGGAACTTGGGTTGAGCAAACAGTAGAATTCATGCTGTCTTGACACTGGAAAGGGAAAACAGTGGTTCTCAAACTTGACCGCACATAAGAATCCCCTGGAGGGCTTGTTAAAACACAGACTGCTAGGCCCCCCTCCAGTTTCTGACCCAGGAGTTCTGAGGTGGGCCCAAGAATTTGATCTAATAGATTCCCAGTATTGCTGACAAGTTTCTAACTACAGGTCCTGGGACCACATTTCGAGAACCTCTGAACAAAATGCTATTAAGAGGATTACAGAGCCAGTGAGGGAAACTGAGTCAGGCCTGGAGGCTACACAGAGAGAGGCAAGCCCACACCACGCTACGGGACAGCTTCAGGGAAGAAGAGCCACGGTACGGTTGTCACCGCTGACACCAGGCACTGGGCACCTGCCACCACTGTGGAGCCCCGGAAGGCTGCCACCTCCCCCATCACCCCCCGCGTCTGCAAGCGAAGTTTCCTGGGGGTTGCACACCCGATTCTAGCTGCAAGAGAGGCCAGGAAACAGAGGTGAGAATTCTAATGTGGAAATTCTCCCAAACATAAGACAGGTTTTCCCAAAATGTCAGGTGGCCACAAAGCACAATAAATGCTGATTTAGTGCGCCTGTTTGATGCGGGACAGGAAAAATGGTTTGTGATAGGAAAACTTTTTTTTTTTTTTTAAGGTTTTAAAGGGCGCCTGGGTGGCTCAGTCGGTGAGGTAACTCTTGATTTCATCTCAGGTCATGATCCTGGGGTCCTGGGATCGAGCCCCATGTTGGGCTCCCTGCTCAGCAGGGAGTCTGCTTGTCCCTCTGCCTCTGCCCCTCCCCCCCCACCCCCGGCCCTGTGAGTGCTCTCTCTCTCAAATAAATAAATAAATAAAATCTTTTTTAAAAAAAGAGAGCGATTTTAAGTCATCTCTGCACCCGATGTGGGGCTCAAACTGACACACAGGCAGAAAACCCAAAGAAAGCCTGTGGGTCCAGCAAGCACCATGTTCTCTCTGGGCCTCAACCGCCCAGTCTGTTTCTCTTTGTCTAGGCCTCTTTCTCGAACTCTGTCACTCACCATTTTGTCTCTGGGTGTCTAACTCATTCTCTCTCTCCTGTTCCTCAGGACTCTTTTCTCTTGCTTCTTCCTCTATGCATCTGACCCTCTCTCTTCTGTTACTTTCTGCCTCTGGCAGTCTCTCCCAACTCCCTCTGCCTCCCTCCCCTCTGCCCTGTCCTTCCTCCTCTCCCTGCCTCCCTTCCTCTCTCCTCTCTTTCCTCCTCCCTTCCCTGCCCTCTGTCCCCCTGGAGCTCAAGCAGAGACCCAGCAGGCCTCTAGGAGACATGAGGCTCCCCAGGGGCCCAGCAGGAAGTGCAGTTTGCCCTCTGACCCCGTCAGCTGGCTGTGGGGGACGCAGCTTCCCTCCCACTCTGTCCTCTGGGGCAGCCTGGGCGGCCTCCCTGGGGCTGGGGGTGGAACATCTCGCTTTTGAGGAGGACAGCCTTTACCGGAAGGGCAGAGGGTAGGGGGCTGGGCTCTGGCCCCATGAGCAGGGGAGGAGAGCCCCAAGTTCACTGAACACCTCCTGGGGGTTGCAGCACGGGTTGCTGGGAGGGAGGGAGGGAGAGAGGGGGAGTGTCAGAGGCCACAGTTGGGATCCCTTCCTGGAAGAATGCAGAACACAAAGGGCAAGGAGCTGGGGGATGGGGGTTGGCAAGAACCAAAGTTTGAGGGGTGAGAGGGGTTTCTGCAGAGGCAGGGGCTTCCTGGCCGGCCCGGGTTGTGATAAGAACCACACCCATGGGGGCATCTGGGTGGCTCAGTCCATTAAGCGTCTGCCTTCAGCTCAGGTCATGATCTCAGGGTCCTGGGATCAGCCCAGCAACAGGCTCCCTGCTCAGTGGGGAGCCTGCTTCTCCCTCTCCCTCTCCTGCCCTCCCCCGCCCCTGCTCTTGCTTGCTCTCACTCTCTCAAATAAATACATGAAATCTTTAAAAAAAATAAAAAAATAAATGCAAATACATCTTAAAAAAAAAAAAAAAGAACCACCTCCATGAATTTGCCCAGCCAAGAGGCCTGGTGTCTGACTCCATTTTCACCTTGCCGCATGCGTGACCGTGGACATGCCACATAACCTCTCCCAGCCTGTTTCTTCATGTATGAAATGGGTGTAAAAGTCCTGCTCATTGCCACGGTGTAGAGCGGATGGGGGGGCTAAAGACACAGGAGAGAGGAAAGGAAGGAGCACTGGACCAGGAGCCCGGCTTAGAAACACACGCACTGAGGATCCCACGGCTGTTGAGGTCGGAAGCCCAGCCCCTGGTCTCCCTGCACATCAAGGCGTTGGCAGGGCTCCATTCCTTCTGGAGGCTCTGGGGGTCTGCGTTCCTCTGCCCCTTGGCAGCTTCCAGAGGCTGCCCACGTTGCTTGGCTCCACCCCCTCGGACCATTCTGCTGGAACCACAGCTCCCTCTCCCCTGTTTAAGGACCCACCCAGGTAATCCAGGGTCATCTCCCAGTTTTAAGGTCAACTAATTAACAACCTTTTTTTTTTTTTTAAGATTTTATGTATTTATTTGAGAGAGAGAGCACGCAACAGAGAGAGCACAAGCAGGGGGAGGGGCAGAAGGAGAGGGAGGAGCAGACTGCCCGCCAAGCGGGGAGCCAGACAGGGGACTCGAGGACCCTGGGATCATGACCTGAGCCGAAGGCAGACGCTTAACCCACTGAGCCACCAGGTGCCCAGCTAGCAACCTTAATTACAGCTAGAAGTCTCCTTTGCATGGAACCTAACTGTTCACGGGTTCCAGGGATTAGAACGTCCTAATGACCATCTTGGGGGTCACTTTTCCGTAGGGGGGAGGTTTCACATGCCCCACCTCATTTTAATCTCCCTAACAACCCTGGGTGGGGGGGTAGTGTCGTTAACCCCATTTCACAGATGCGGAGATTGAGGTCACGATCACGCCAACGTTAAGTTACTGCTCTGGAGGATACGCGGAGGATTTAGATGGGAGCTCTGCCTTCCTAGGAATTTACAACCTGGGGGAGGAGTGGAAGAGGAAGGGTCAAAAGCAGAGAGGAGAGGGGTGGGGAGGGAGAGTAAGGGGTGGGAGCAATGGCTTCTTGGTGGGGGGTGAGGACCCTGATAGCCAGGGTCCTTGCTGCCGGGAGGGCTTTGGCAGTGGGCTAATCCTGTACTTTTCAATGTATTTCTTAGTGGCAAACCACTTCTGCAAGGGCACCTCCCTGGAAGGGCCATAGACAGGACCGACGGAAGTGTAAACTCCTCACTCTGGCCTCTGAGGCCCCCCCTGACCTGCCCCTGCAGACCCGTCCAGCCTCCTGTCTCCCATGCTCCACCCATACCCACCACAGCAGCCCCACAACCGTGGGAGACAGAGCTTGTTTTCCTTAAGCTCTTCTGTTCACTCCCCCTTCTGGGCCTTTACTTCTCCTCCTCCCTCCCCTGAGGTAGTGTGCCTAGTGTTGACGAGCAGGGACACTCAAGTCCCAATACCCGCCCCTGCACTTATCTGCTGTGTGTCCTGGGATGAGTTACTTACCCTCTCTGGGCTTCGGTGAGGAGTAAATACAAGATCACATGGCTGGCCCCCAGGGCACACTCTCCAAGCTCACTCTGTACTTTAGGTCACACCCACAGGTGTGGCCCCTCACAGAGGCCTTCTCAGATACCCCACATCTCACTGCCCTGCCCTGCCTTCCCGCCCCCAACAATAAACGCTATGGAGAATCCCCTCCGTGCCAGGCTGGGCTGGGCATCATGGGGAGACTCACAGGAATCAGGCAAGGCCCTCCTCTGGGGAGCCCCGAGGATAGGAGCCCAGCCTCCAGGGCAGGAAGCCTCAGGAATTTGTTCTCCAACTTTCCTGCCCCAGGGCCGCAGGAGCAGGTCCTCAGCCCCCACCCCCCACCCCCGGGCCCCCAGATGGCTCGGTGCAGACCTCAGGGGGCTCAGCAGCCACAGGAGCTGGGAGCCTGGGAGGGGTGTCAGGGCTCAGACTGAATTTTGCACCTCTGGCTCTGCCCCTGTGCTAAGGGAGAAGAATGGCCCCTGGTCTCTTGACTCAGGAATGCGGAGCATTTCTTAGCACCACTAAGAAGGAAGGGGTCGAGGCCTCCAATGCCAAGCTCTAGAAGGATCCAAATTGCTTGCTAAAACCACAGAACAGGAGAGGTCTGAGGGGAAATGGAGGTCTGGATGGGGGGGTTGGCAGAGATCCTGGCTCTCATTACCCTGCGGGGAGGAGGGGCCTGTCCTTAAAAAGGAAAGTTACCCACAGGGGGAGTGGATGGATGGAGGGAGGCAGGAACAGGACTCTCCCTCCCACGGCCACACTGGCTCCCCAGGGTGTGGGCGAGGGTGTGGGTGGGCTGTCCCTCCCCCCTCGAAGGTCCCCCACCTCCCAGCCTGGCCCCCATTCCCTCCTTTTCTCTGTCCTCAGATCTTCTTTGTCAAATGCCTCATCTCCTGGCCCCTGTTGGCCAGGCCCAGCCTCCTATAATTCTTTTTTTTTTTAAGATTGTATTTATTTATTTGAGAGAGAGAGAGAGTGAGATAGTGGCAGAGGGAGAGAGAGAAACAGACTGTCCATTGAGCAGGGAGCCCAATGTAGGACTCCCAGGACCCCGGGATCATGACCTGAGCTGAAGGCAGACGCTTCAACCAACTGAGCCACCCAGGCGCCCCCAGTGTCCTGTAAGTCGTGCAGTGACTATTACGTGCCAGACACCACACTCACTAGACAGCCCCGTTAGGGGCAGGATGCCCCAGGAGAGCAGGGGCTGCTCCTTCTCTTTGGCGCAGTCTGGCCTTGCTTTTCCAGCACCTATAGGCCTGCTCGCTCCCCAGAGCCCCCCCCCACACACACACACCCCGCAAACCCAGGCCTTGCTCTTCACTCCCACCTGGCCCATCCCAGCTGTGCCCTCCCCCCCTTCCAATTCCTGTGTTTGCTCAGAGGCCTGCAGGGACTGCACTCCTCTCCACCCCCTCCCTGGAGACCTGGCCCCGACACAGATCCTAGCTGAGGGGCCCCTGACCTTCTAGACTCTTCTTGAGCCAGCTCTCCTCTGCCCACCATGACCCCATTCTAAGTGGTCTCCCAAATACAGACCCCCGAGGCCAATTTCCCTTGGCTCCTGTTGGCCTCAGGCTTCAACCAGAGAAAGAGAACCAGTAGGATACATATATATTGAATGGCTGATTGATTGATTGACAGAAAGGCATGCTGCGGTGGGAGCTGGCGAGGCAAGTCCAAAATCTGTAAGGCAGGCCATCGGGGAGGGCGGGCGGGATTTTTGTCCACCTCCAGAGCCTTAACTCACCCACACCTGCAAAGTTCCTTTTGCCATATAAGGTAACATATTCACAGGTGTCCGGGATTAGGATTTATTTTTATTTATTTTAGAGAGAGCCAGCGCATGAGAGCGTGACAGGGGAGTGGGGGCGGCAGAGGAACAGAAACTTAAGCACACTAAGCCCACAGCCCGTCCTAGGGTTCCATCCCAGGACCCTAAGATCACTGCCTGAGCCAAAAATCAAGAGCCCGTCGCTCAAGCAACTGAACCATCCAGCCACCCCCGGTGCCTGGGATTAGGACGTGGCCATCTTTGGGAGGCCAGCATTCTGCCAACCAAACCCCTCCCCGCCGCCCCAGGCCACCACCCTGCCCATTCCTTCACCATCTCAGTTTTCCACAGGGTCCTCCTAAGGCCTGAGCCTGTGCAGGGGCAGAGGGGGGTGCTGGGGGCACAGAATGAGGTAGTCTGTGGTCCTTTCCTCCAGGGAGGCCACCGTCAGAGGCCAAAGCAGCCACAGAAGCAGATGGCTGTGACATAGAGTGATTTTGGTGACACGTAGGGGTCAGATCTGAGAAGGGGGGAAGGGAACACTGGCTTGTCCTCAGGGACAGGAGTGTCTCGTGGGGCCCTCCCCGCAGGGGTCGGTGGGGACACTGCCGTGCTGTGGCTAGAAATCAGAGCTCTCCGCAGCTGGATTACCGAGACCCTTTATGGCCGGCAGGAGGAGAGGGGATCACGTTATATTAAAACAAACACAGATTTGCTAGGGAGTGGAATGCAAAATTCACCAGGTTCCTTAAGAAAACAATGGAGACCTGAAGGTGAGGGGGCTTCTGGTTCTGTTCTTTGATCCGCCTTCCCTTTCTTCCACCTGCCCTTCCCCCGCTGCCTGGAAGACGCCGCCGTGCTGGGTTTGGGAAGCTGGCAGGGCAGGGCTGGGCCGGCCGGGACTAGGAACACGGGGCTCCGTCACTCCTCCCACACACCTACCTGGGAGGAGAGAGGCCCAGCCAGCGGCTCGGCTCCAGGCCAGGCGCACACCTGAGCGCGGGGCGGGGTCGGGTGGGGGCCTCGGGCCCTCCTTTCCCTCTCCTCCTCGGCTCCCAGTCTCACCTTCCTGAGCTCTCTCTGGCTGATAAGTGCTAGGGACACAGGAGAGAGCCAGGTGGCCCGTGAAAGCAGACCCCTGGGGACCAAGCCGGGCTCCAACCCCTGAAGCTGAGTGGACAGGGGCAAGTCTCCTTTCCTCTTCTGTCAGATGAGGGTAACTCCCTGCCCTCGCCCTCGCCCTCGTTCCTGGCCAAAGGCCACAGGCCTGGGAAAAATCCTGCCTGACAAAGCCACAGTTACTTAACCCTCTGCTGCAACTAACCACATCTGCAGCCCTTCGAGAAAAATCTCCAGGAAAGCAGCGACTGGATCTTCTGCCTGTTCACCATCCCCGGTGTCTCTTCCAGGGTCTAGCACACGGTGGGGGACACAATAACTACCCCCCTTTCTTCCTTCCTTCTTTCCAAAAATGCCTACAAAGCAGTCTACAGTGAGGTGGGCAGATACTAGGCTGAGACTTAGGCATACCTGTCTTCACTTGACAGCTGAGGAAAGGGAGACTCAGAGAGGTTAAGTGATTTGCCCAAGGTCACACAGCAGGCAACTCCTAGTAAGTGAACCACCCCGTTCTTCTGCTGGGCTTTTCCCACTTGACCGAATCATCAAAGTGTGGAGGTACGGTGGAAAGGAAGGGGGTGGCCCGCTGGGAAGGTAGCCAGAACAGCGGGGCTGGGCTGGCCTGGAGAAACGGGCCGGGGCAGGCTCATGGTGATCATCGAAGGTCAAGGGAGGGACGAGGCAAAGTTTAGTTTTCATCCTGCGGGTCACAGAGACCAGAAGTTTATTCCTGCTTTGGGCCCTTGTAAAACCAAAGTGGCCCCAGGAGAGGGCTTGTCACAAGTACTCCATTTTCTCACCTGAAAGAATGGTGCCAATCTATTGATAAGCTTTCGTAATACCAATGTAAAGGGTTTGAGCCTTGGAGTCAAACATATCTGGGCTGAAACCCCAGTGCTGCCACTTCACAGGTGGGGGATCTTGGCAAATGAAATCACTTACCTTTCCTGAGTCTTACTGTCCAGCTGGGGAAACGGGACTGACCCTCTTCATCACGCACGGCCACCGGGAGACTCACAAGGGCCAAGCTGGGGAAGAACCCGGCACAGTGTAAGTAGCTGAGACTGGTAGCTGCTATTATTATTACTATTAGCCAGGCATTGGGGGATCAGACCCAGCACTGAAAGTCCCCTAGCCAGGGAGCAGGGCTCCCCGTGTTCTGTGGGCCCACCTCTCCCCACAGAACTTGGAGCCCTTTTGTTTCTGGTTTCCCAAGTGTCCGTACATGTTCCAAAAGTTTAGGCTTACGAGTCATGACCCCCATGAACAGATCACACTAAGCAGCATGAGAAAAAAGCTGGCTGGAGACAGGAGACCCGGGGCCGAGCCCCAATCTGCCCCGACGCCGTGTGATCTTGGGTGAGTCATTCATCGCTCTGAACCACAGACAGGGGAAGGGGACCAGATGACTGGAAGGGCCTTTTCTTTTCTTTTTAAATTGATTTTTTTGAGAGAGAGAGAGAGAGAGAGAGCACAGGCAAGTGGTGGGGAGGAGCAGAGGGAGAGAGAGAATCTCATGCAGAACCCACAACCCTGAGATCACCACCTGAACCGAAATCAAGAGTCGGACACACAACCAACTGAGCGGTTCAGGTGCCCCAAGCCTTTCATTTCTTATCTTAGTAACGGGAGCCTAGAGATGGAAATCCAGCACTGGCCCCAAAGCGTGGTGCCTGCAAGGTCCGAGTCAGAATAAGGCCAGGGAGTGGATGCCCACCAGGTGTCCAATTCCTGAAGCCTCCGAAGACTTGATTATAAAGAATTCCCATGAGGGGCACACCTGGCTGGCTCAGTCAGTGGAGCTCGTGACTATTGATCTCAGGGTTGTGAGTTCAAGTCCCACATTAGTGTAGAGATTACTTAAAAATAAAATCTTAAAAAAAAGGGGGGGGGGAATTCCCATGAAATACAGTAGAAGCGGCCAGATTTGGCAAATGAAATTATGGGTTGCCTGGTTACATTTGAATTTCAGATTACAAATCAAATAAGGTTTCTTTTAGTATTAGTATGTCCTAAATATTGCATGAAACAAACTTATACTAAAAAGTCATTTGTTCTTTTTATTTATTTATTTATTTATTTATTTATTTATTTATTTGACAGAGAGAGAAAGAGAGAGAGCACAAGCGGGGGCCGGGCGAGAAGTAGGCTCTCTGTGGAGCAGGGAGCCCAACGCGGGGCTCGATCCCAGGACCCCGGGATCATGACCTGAGCCAAAGTCAAGGGTCAGACGTTCAACCGACTGAGCCACCCAGGCGCCCCAAGCCATTTGTTCTTTCTCTGAAGTTCAAATAACTCAAATTTAACCAAGCATCCTGCATTTTATCTGGCAACCCTAAATACAGACAGATTTAAAAAACGAGGAAGCTCCATATGTGCCAACATGAAATGCTCTCAAGAACAAGTTCAGGGAAAAAGTGAAGTGAAGAATAG
The DNA here is from genome assembly GCF_017311325.1 of Ursus maritimus. Lineage (NCBI taxonomy): Eukaryota > Metazoa > Chordata > Mammalia > Carnivora > Ursidae > Ursus > Ursus maritimus. Next base: position 45,631,059 of record NW_024424564.1, read on the forward strand.
CTGATAGGCAGCTCTGGGTTAGCAGGGGAGGAAAAGAATACCGGAAATTTGCAGGCAGAAGCCACTGGAAACGCAGGCCTTCTGGGGACGGGTTGGGGGGGCGGGAATGGGAGGATGAAAGACTTCACTGAGTCCCCTTTGTACCTTCTGGATTTTGTACGATGTGAATTTTTTATCCAGGCAAAAATAAATAAATAAATGAGTAACATAATCAGGCCGTTTTGCCCTGACCCCGCTCCCCGCACCCTTAACCTCCTGCATTCTAGAAATACTCCAGGGCTTGTGTTATCCTTATCAAAATTCCTTTAGGCCTTTGGACTCGTCGCAGCCTGTCTGCAGCATCCCCCGGCCTGCAGGAGTGGGGTGAGTCACAGCCACTCCCGGCCAGCTGTTTGCCATCTGCAGACCTTCTTGGGGAAGAGCCCCTTCCTGCTGTGGTCCCCATCCCCGCAAAGACTCTAGGGTTCCTTTCATCTCTCTCTTTCTCTCCCCTTAGACTATAATTCAAGTGAATTCAACTCCCATTTATTGGGTGTGCCAGGCACTGTTCTAGGAATGAATTTGAAAGGGAGGGATGACCAGAGCCAGGGGGAGAGGTGCGGCGGTGGGAGGAGCAATTCTGTATGTATATTGCAGGGAGGTGGCATCTGGGAAGGCTTCCTGGAGGAGATGGCACCTTGAAAGAAAAGTGCTCTCCTGGGCACAGACAAGGTCTTTGGGAATTCATCAGCAGGTCTTTTTTGAGCACGACGATGCATGGAGCTCAGTGCTAAGTGCAAGGTTGAAGGCCGAATGAGGAGGTACAAACACAGGGCCCTTCCCTCGAAGAACGTAGTCGCTCAGGGCAGAAAATAGCACATGTCATAGGAGGCTGTGGGCACCACCAGCAGGATGTGCCCCATTGCCATATCCAGGAGGACAGGCAGGGCTGCTAAGGGGTCCAGGGGATGGTTATGAAGCTAGCGTGGGGAGGGCCTTCACACATCCCTACATCTCACTCATCTTTCAGGCAAGGGCTCAGGCCCAGAGAGGGGCAGGGAATTGTGCAGCTCACACAGCAAGTCAGCTGCAGAGTCAGGACCAGCCCCCGGGCTCCTGACTCCCAGCCCAGGGCTCTCTCCGCAGCTCCCACTGCCTCCCGCACGGATGGGAACTCAGGCCGGCATCAGAGAAGGCTGCCAGAAGGAGGGATGCTAGCTAGGCGCTCTGACCCCGGCCATTCCTTTGGCAGGTGGCACAGATGGGAGGCACGAGGTGTGGTCCCAGGAAGGGACCTGCCCACTTTGTAACCTGGGGTGACTCTGCCCCGGTCGGGCTCCGCTCACAGCCACCCGCCAGAGCAATCTAGAGAGGAAAGGGCCGCCTGATAAAGGTTATCTCGTGTAACCCACCCTGTGGGACTCCTTGTAGGAATCATGCCCGTTTCCAGGGGAGCAAATGAAGGCTTAGGGCAATGAAGTGACTTGCCCAAGGTCGCTCAGCAGTAATGACCATGACCCAGCCATAAACAGTGCCCTGTGCTGTTTCCACAAGACCATTCTGTCTGCATTTAGGAAGTCCATAGCCCTCCCACCAAGACACACACGCGGTTCCTGCGGACATGCCTGACAAGGTGCTGAAACCCCACCGGGAATGCTCTTTCTTCCTGGTTACCGCAGGCACCCCCTTAAAAGGAGCAGGTAACCCCCAAAGGCCCTATCAGCCTTTTATACTTGAGTGTCAGTTAGTTATCAGACTCTGAGACTGGAGCTGAATGCAGGGCCCTGCCCCAAATGACACACGACAGGTGAAGACGGAGAGGTCCCTGGGCTTGGGCTGCGCCCCGGGAGTGGCAGGGTGGAGCTTCCCCTGAAGCCCCTGGGTGCTGGGCACTGTGTCCAGGTGGCACCGTGAAGGGAGGCACCCAAGGGCGGAGGCACATGGTGATGTGGAAACAACACTAGCTTTGCTCAGGTTCCAACCTGTACCGTCTGAGGCCAGCCCCTCACCTCCCTGGGCAGTGGGGAGCCTTCTTGCAGGTGGGGGTGCTTGAAAAGGGGCTCCCCCCAGGGGTCTCAAACTTGAGGGAGCACTGGCATCCCCTGGAGGGCTCCCAAAACCCCAGACGGCAGGGCCCCACCCCAGAGTTTCTGCTTCAGTTAGTCTGGGGAGGGAACTAACTAACTAACCAACTAACTAAGTGCCCTAACAAGATCCCACGTAGCTCTGAGGCTGCTTGTGCTGTACCCCTTCTCTATAAAAACCAGGTGATTGCTATGAAAGCCTAGAGCTTGCAGGGGTGGGTGCAGGGGGTGGACAGAGCAGAGCCTAGAAAAACCTTAGGCACGAACTTGACATTTGGCGGGGATTTCACACTCCCATCACCTTGGTTGGACCGAGGGTGCCCAGGAGGAAGAGAGGAGGTGGCATGCAAGGCCACGGTCAGGGGTCAGGATGCCGAGCTCTCTGCAACGACTGCCCCTGTGAAAATCTCCCACTAAGTGCACGGTGGCAGGTGATTCTTTCTATGCCAGGCGCTCTGCCCAGGGCTTCTCGCGGATTGTCTCTCATAATCTTGCCCACGAGTCTGTGCAGTAGGTTATCACCACCCCGTTTCACAGGTAAGGAACTGTGGCAGGCAGAATGATGGCCCCCAAAGGTGTCCATGTTCTAAAGCCCCAGAACCTTGAATGTCACCTCGCATGGCAGGAAGGGCTTTGTAGATGTGATGTTGGTACGATCTCCGGATGGGGAGATGATTCTGAATTATCCAAGTCAGCCTGAAGTAATCCCAGAGGCCCTCATCACAGGGAGGCAAAAGGTCAATGTCTTATGCCATTCAGGCTGCTAGAACAAAACCCAGCACTGGCTGCCTGGCTTACAAACAACAGACATTTATTTCTCACAGTTCTGAAGGTTGAAAGTCCAAGTTCAAGGTGCCGGCACAATCACTTTCTCCTAAAGTTCCTCCTCCCTGTTCACAGATGACACCTGCTCGCTATGTCCTCACCTGGTGGATGGGGAGAGGGAGCTCGCTGGAGCCTTTTTTTTTTTTTTTAAGATTTTATTGATTTATTTGACGGAGAGAGAGCCCAAGCAAGGGGAGCAACAGGCAGAGGGAGAGGGAGAAGCAGGCTCCCCCCTAAGCAGAGAGCCCTATGTGGGGCTCGATCCCAGGACCCCTTATAAAAGAGGGAAGGGCTCTGCCTTCCTAACCTACACACCTCCCAAAGGCCCCACCTCCAAATACCGTCATCTTTGGGGGTGAGCATTTCAACGTATGACTTTGAGGGGGACAGAAACCAGAAACATTCAGACCACAGCAGTCAGAGCGGTTGGAGGTTGGAGACATGAAGTGTGGGGCTGCCAGCCCAGGCGTGTGGAGGGCCTCTAAGAGCCAGACAAGGCAAGGAAGGATTCTGACCTGGGGCCTCTAGAAAAACCTCAACCCAGCTGACACTCTGATTTTAGCTCCGTCAGATTCATTCTCAACTTCTGACCTCCATAATCATCCGATAAAAAATGTGTCTTGTTTTATGCCAATACATTTGTGGTAATTTGTTCTAAGAATCATGGAAAATTCATCCCAAACCAGAGGCTCATAAGGACGCAGTGATAAGACTCAAATGTAGTCTTTCTGTCTACAGGAACTGTGTTCAGACCCCTAACCACAAAGCTGACTCAACAGCCAACCAGGGTCAAGAATCGAAGGCACCAATGTCATCCCCCTCCACCGCCCCCCACGGAGTAGAAATGGCCCCGAGGGTGAGCATGGGGGAATTCCGCTGTTGTTAAATGTCAGAAGAATTGTTATGGGACAGAGGGATGCTTCTGGCCAGGCGCAGCAAAGAGTTTCCATATTTGGGAACTCCAGTTGATCAGAACTGGCTGCCTGGGGCTCTGCACAGAGCAGTATCTTGAGGCTGAGCCCAGGCTCCCGGGGAAAGGGTGCTGTGGTCGATTGGTAATGCCTGACTTGGCTTTGCCGTGGTAGAACAGCTGTGTATGCTGATCTGGATTAGATAAATTTCCTTGGGTTGGCCCTGGGTCTGACTCATCTTTTTATTCCTGGGCCTAGCAATGTGCCCAAAACAAAGCAAACACTCAATAAATGTTGGGAGGAGGGAAGGAAAAAGGCAAGAAGGGGAAAGGAAAGCAGGGAAGGAGAAATGTGTGTTCAGGAGGCCGGGATGAGGGCCAGTGGGTAGAATCCCAGGATGGAGAGCTTCTGATTCTTCCGCCTTGTTCTGTACATAGCAATCCCTTCCTTTGGGGGGACCCCCCCTCCGGGCCTCATTCCGTCTGGTTATGGCAGGGCTGCCAATCACAAGGTCCTGCCCCTCCCCTCCTAGGGCAGGTCTGTGACTCAAGCCAGGCAACAGGGCTCTGGTTCCCAGAAGCAGAACCTTGGTGAGAGACACCGGGGGACAGTGCGTCTGACGGCCACATCCTGGAAAGGGGGTCCGTAAACTCAGCCAGTAAAGAGGAAGTGGTAACTGGGCCAGAAGGCTGGTCTGTGAGACTCCTGAGAGGGAGCTCAGATGCTCCTAACCTTAAAGTCATCTCTTGCAGGACTGCCAGCTGAAGGCACAGAAGCCCCCCAGGGACGTGCGGGCATCCAGCCTTTCCTGCAGTGGCATGGCCAGTGTTCCAAGAAATCCCTCCACCTTCGTTTTTATCCTGCTTAGTTGTGGAGTCAGTTTCTGTGGCCTGAAAGGGAAGAACCCCAACCTTGTAAGTCTTTCTAGAAGGAGGAGTGGGCCAATCATCAGAGCCGTTCCACTAGGGAAACGCTCTTTAGTTGGAGACTTGAGCAGAGAGAGGTTTGTGTTCCCCCAGATTCACGGGTTGAAACCCTCATGGGTCGGAACGGGAGTTAGAGGTGGGGCCTCCGGGAGGTGGAGCCCCCATGATGGGATTAGTGCCCTCTGAGCAAGAGGGCGCTGCTGAGCACACAAGAAGACAGCATGTATGAACCAGGAAGAGGCCCTCACCAGGGACCCAACCTTGCTGGCACCCTGATCTTGGCCTGCCAGCCTCCCAGTCTGTGGTACGCTGGTGTAGCAGCCTGCCCTGAGACACGGCAGGTGTGTCCATCAGGTGTGAACGCTGTGGAGTCAGTCCGGGAATGAATGGGAAGGAGGGTCCAGAGCCCCCGGCCAGTGAGCTTGAGTTAGACTCCCTCCCTTCTGGAGTCCGGTCTGACCAAGCCCTTTGCTCCCAGAGCCTCAAGGAGGCCATGGATATTATTTATCTCATCGGGTCCCTGTGAGACACAGAGAGATAATGTAGGTGAAGCCCTTAGCACATTTCCAGGCTTCTCTGCTCTCCGGGGTGCTCACACTATGCAGAGTAACACTACGTTAATAGACCCGAGCAGCATTAGTGAGTGCCTGAGGGGTGTGTCCCTCCCCAACCCTCCAACCTGCCGGCAGGCCAGTAGGGGGCTGGGGCTTGAACCTGGGCACTTTCCATCAAGAGCCCCAGATCTTAACCAGTATTCATGCTGCCTCCCTAGGGAGAGGCCCAAATCCTTCCCACAGTAAGAGCCCTTGATTGCAGACATCGGCTCTCAAATCCTGCCCCAAGGAGCATGTGGTCCAGTTAGAGAGGAGATTCCCACGTGGAAAAGGAAGGTGAACTGAGAAGGCAGATTGTGCATGGCGAGAGCCCAAGGAGCCAGGAAGCCCAGCAGGAGGAGGGCCCCTCTGCCTGGATTTCAGGCCATATCCAGTGTCTCCAGAAAGAAAGGACTAGAAGCCACCACCCTAATCCTGAGGCCCCCGGGGAAGCAGCAAGTTCCTGGAAGAAGACAGGTTCCCACAGGCTTTACTCTCCTCTGTCACTCTTCCAGGTAGCTCACGCCTGGGGAGAGGAGGAAGAGGGTCTTCTCTTAGCTCAAGGTGGGGGAGGCTCCAAGACGGGAGAGGAGAAGGCAGGCAGCTCAGGCTCAGAGCTGGAAGGGCTCCAGGACCTCACCTGGTCCCCTCCCCTCGTTCTGCAGCCCAGACAGGACAGTGACTCGGGTGGGGCCACAGAAAGGGGGTGGTGGAAGTACAGTGAGGACGCAGGTCTCCCAGGCTGGGGGCCTTGCAAGCACGCGGCCCAGCTGCTCCCAGACAGGACATTTCTCAAGCCCTTTCCCGAGCCCCCTTTCCCTTTAGACAGACCCTCAACATGCAACAGTGAAAAGAGCGAGCCCTGGATTTGGAGCCAGGAGACCTGAGTCTCCAGGCCTCACTCTGAGACTAACTTCTGTGTAAACGGGTGAGTTCCCTCCCCTCTCTGGACTTCAGTTCCCACAAAACTAAAATGAGGAGGTTGGACTCCATTTTGAAGCTTCCTTGGGTCCAGCGTTCTGAGGGCCAAGGGTTATGAGTTGGGGCTGCCTCCCTGCCACAGGTTTCCCCCATCTCTCCAGAGGCCTCAGAGATCCCACATGGAAGAGGAATTTAGCCAGAAGCTTGGATCGGGGAGGGGCTCTAGCCCTCATATAAACCATCTACTAAGCCAAAGTGCTGGCCGGCAGACAAGGTGGTTGGTACAGGCTAGAGAACAGAGGGGGAGAACTGAGCCCAGCTGCGGCCTCCACCACCCCCTTCTCCCCGCCCCACCCCTGGGGCCAGTGGCATCCTAGGCCAGCCTGGCAGGGGAACTAGATGCCAAGTGGAGAACAAGGGGAGGAGGGCAGTGTGTGCTGGGAGGGTGTGCTGGATGGGGGGAAAGGTGCTGGGGTTGTTCTCCTTCTTCTCATTTGGATCTTGGACCCCCCTGGGAGCTCCACCTGGGAGCACCCTGCAGCCATGGGATCCTGATGGGGGGGAGTGGGCACCCAGACATGGGGGAGGCTGGGGGACCCGCCCTCCCCTCTGGGGCTGCTCTTCTAGTGAAAGTAGCTGCGGCATGAAGGATAGCCTCTCAGGATGCTAAGAGTTTAAATTTATGAAGCAAAAAGGACCTCCCAGCCGCTACTAGACCCTTTGGAAGGACGCTTGGATCCACGTTTTTCAACGCGCAGGTCAAAGAGCAGGATTTGGTGAGTCACACTCAGAATTTCATAATGATGATGATGATGACGATAAAAAAAAATGAAGAGAAAATAGCAGAGTGAGTCTTGGGTAGTAAGTACTCCGTCTCACGAAATGCTCGTCTCAATTTGGCGAGCTGCCCCAGGTTGTGACGTGATGTGGACCCTACCGCGGGTCTCCGGTCGCAGTCAGGAAACCTTGAAAAGCCACTGCCTTAGATGATGTATCCTTTGTTCACCAGCGGTGGGGGGAAAGTGAGCTGGCATGCGGGGCCCCTCCTGTCCGGGCCCCAACCTCCCTGCCTCAGCTCCTTGCTCACACACCCGACCAAAGGCTCCGGCCACACCCAGCTGGGGCCCCACCCCAGCAACTGCACGGCGCTCACACCTCTCTGCTTCCTTCAAAGTCCCTCCTCCTTCAGCCCTACGCCCAATCCTGCCTTCACTCAAGGAGGCCCTGTTGAAATGACACTGCCTCTGGCAGTTGTCCCACAGGGGGCCAGGCAGGATGACCCCCAGTCTGCTGCAGCACAGAGCTCACCCTCTGTCAATCAACTGGCCACATGAGGGGCTTGGCGCACTCTGATTTCATGGAGGAAGGAAATTGTTCATTTTAAATGAGTGAATGAATGAATGCTTGCCTGAAGACTGAATTGCTCTGGGGCGCGGGTCCTGGTGCGGAGGCTTGCTGCTAGAATAGTCATCCAACGATTGTTGTGCACCTGCTAGGCACCATGCACCCAAGCTAATGGGGACACCAGGCCAACCAGACCAAGGACTTTCCTTGAGGAGCTCATCGTCCAATGTGAGAGACAGGCATGTAAATTACCACCCCAATGTGATATGATAAGGGGACCCCATGTTGCTGGTGACACTATCAGCAAAGACTAAAAGAAGGGCAGGGTGGGGTGAGTGGGGGACTTCCCGGCAAAAGGCAAAAACTCTCTTGGTACTTGGTAAGTCCTTTAGAGCACATGACACTTTAAATTTTTTTTTCATACTTATTTATCTAACTCCCCCACTAGCGGGTGAATGCCCGGAGAGTTGGCTGGACCATGCCCGCTGAGCTCCTCACCACTGCTGAGCTCTGTTTCTGGTGCTGCATCCTGACACATTAAATATTTACTTAATGAATATTCAGGAAGCTGCAAATGGCTGGGGTTGACCTGAGAGTAAAGTGGAAGGAAGGAGTGCTAGGAAAAGGCGCTGAGAGGTCTGTGGGCCCCAGACCGCGGAAGGCACATCAGCTCTGCTAAGGTCCAGTCTTTCTCCTGTGGGCACTGGGGAGCCATGGAGTGGTTTCAGTGGTCTAGAAAATTCCTTTGGCTCTAGTGTGCAGGGCAGGTGCCTGAGGCCCAGGTGGGCAGTGGAGAAAGCAAATACAGAAATAACCCAGGCGAGGAGACTTGAGTCTAGAGGCAGCTGGCTGGGGCGCGCTGGCCCGGAATTTGCCTGCTGCAGGTGCGCGCTAGGACACCCTGAGCCAGACTCGGAAATCTGGCCTCCTCCTGCTACCGGTGGAAGGGAGAGCCCCCCTCCCTCTCCCTCCTGGGGCACGATGCAGCCGCTGGCGGTCCCTGCCAAATTTCAGGCACTGTTAGCCTGCTCAGAAGCTTTGCCTTTGCGCTCTTGGTACTCTTATTCTTTCTACAAATCAGCTCCTATTTTAACGCATTTATTTGTGAACATTAGATGAATATATGAAAGATCATCGTATTATCATTCTCTATGCCCTTGTGTATTTCTGCACATTTTCATACTAAAAACATTAAGTGAATATTATGTCACTACGCTGTATGGAAAGCCAAGTGCCATAAACAGTAATTCTAAACTCTTCGAGGGAAACTCTGAAATCACCAAAACGAAGTCATATTATTAAATTTACCCAGCTCCTATCTCCTGCCCCAGGCTCTCAGTCTGAGGCCTGTCTCTCCTTTGCTAAAAATGGAATCTGCTAAGGGGGTGTTCCAAACACTCCCCTAACCAGGATTTGCTGAAATGTGAACACTAAGTACCTTGGTGTTTTTAAAGACTGCTCCTATGCCCCCTAACACTGGCAAACAAGACCAGGATTGGGGCTGAACTCCTGGGGGTAAGGGTCTCACTTCTGACCCTTCAGAGCTCAATTATTTATCAACTCTACCAAACACTGCTGAAAACCACTAACTCAGATTAACGCATTTAGTGCTCAACCCAACGCAGAGGAATAAGCCATTATAACCCCATTATAACCCCATACAGATGAGAAAACTGAGGCACAGACCAACTGCTTGACTTGCCCTTAGTCCACAAAGCCAGTAAGCAACCTCGCTAAATCGAACCCGAGCGGTGTGGTTGCAGAGCCTTGGCTCTTACCAAGCCATACCACGCACGTTGGCAGGGCGCCTAGCTTTGTAGAAGTTGAGTTCACTGCCTGGCATGTACCAGGCACCCCTGGGCTGGGCGGGGGTGTCCCGAAGAAAGGCTGATTTTCCTCCCACCCCCACCCCAGCTTGCGGCTTCCTCCCAACTTTTCGGGCCCACATCCCGGGCCCGCTGACTGCGCGGAGACCTGCTCCGGGGCAGCTGGAAGGGAGGAGGAGCGCAGGTGCGCTGCCAGGCCGGCTCGGGGGCGGCACTTCCCGGCAGGAAGGCGCTGGGCGGCGCGGCCCTGGAGGGGTGCCGCTGGCGGGCGGGCCCCGGCGCGGAGCGGGCGGACGCAGGTGACGACAGGAGCCCCAGGCGGGAGCTCAGCGCTGCTCTCACCTTATAAGGGCAGGCGCTGCACGGCGGGGTGGGGCGGGGCCGGGCGCGGCAGGGGCGGGGCATCCCAGCCTGCTGGCCTGGCCCCGAGGCCCGACGACCTCAGGCTAGACTTTTCTTGCCAGGGCGGGGCCCCTCCAGTGAAGCCCCTAGGTCCCCCGAGGCCTTTTGGGGCTCCCCCCGCCGCGCCCCTCTTGGCTGAGACCGCGCCGGGCCCCGCCCTGCTAGGGCTGAACTTGACCGACTCGCCTTGTGGCTGTGGGCGGGTTTCTTCCTTCACCCCAGCGCTGGCATCAGGTCCACAGAGGGTAGCTGGGGGAGGAGGGCCTTTAGTGACCGTACGTTAGAGCACTCAGTTACCGAGCCTTGCGGTCAGAGGGTGAGACTTCCCCGGGGCCGGTGTGCCCCAAGTGGGCGCCTTTTCTAACTGGCACTTAAAAGAGTTTCTGTAGCCCCAAGCTCAGGCCAGGACCTGGCTAAACATTAGCCATTGATCCATCGGAGGTGTATGGTTGACTGAACCCTTCTTGGAGCGACAAGACTTTAAAACAAATAGGAAGTGTCCCGCATGAGTCACCCCCTGGTCACCTGGCCGCCACTCTTCTCCCTACCATCTCTCCTTACAGCTCAGATCCTTTTAAAACACAACGTGTCCAATTGCTTTTCTTTGACCTCCACTGGACTTCACAACCTCCCAGTCACCTACAGGATAAGTAGGAACCCTTAACTCAGTGCACAGGCCTCTGCGAACTTGCTGTTCCCTGGAGGCATCATGCTGCTCCATGCTTCCCAACCTATGCCCCTGCTTCTCCCTCCTGGAAAGCCCCTTCCTTGCACACTTGGAGGCGTATGTTCATCCTTCAAACAGATGCCTCTTAATGCCCTCTCCCCGACTTTTCTACTGATTAGTCTTTCTGAGCCTCAGTTTCTTCATATGCAAAATGGGGATAAAATAATCTTCACCTGACCGTGTTATTGTGAGGGTCCAATGAATTAATGTCCATACAGTGTTCAAGACAACACTTGGCACACAGTAGCTGCTCATGAAAATTTGTTGCTGAACAAATTCATCTTACTGTGCTCTAATCACCCACGTTGCGCCCTCTGAGATACATGAGGGCTGGGCTCTTCCTTTTCCAGCCTTGCAGACCTGGTGCCTGGCATACAGTAGGTGCTGATTAGTGCTCGGCAGAAAGTGAGTGAATAATAGGCAGTGGGAGGTGGGGGGGAGGGAGGAGATCCTTCACCAGAAGGGCCACCACTAATGGTGAGAAAATAACCCTCATATCTGCTGGGGTGTAATACATTCTAACTTTCCCTCCACAGTCTTCTGGGAACTTCATGAGACAGATGTTGGATGGCTACTGACCCCATTTCCCAGATTCACTTCTGAGGCATGCAGAGGGGAAGTGTCCTACCCATGGTTACCCAGTGGGTGGCAGAGTCAAGACTTGGCCCACTTTTACCTCTCAAATCCCATAAGTGATGGCAACCTCCTTAAGTCGCAGGCAAACCAGGATGATTGGTCACCTCAGATCCAATTCCAAACCCTAGTCTCTTGAGGGCCCCCATCCTCTGCTCTCCCATGGGACTACCCCATTGTCCCCACGCTTTTTAGTGAATTTCTTGAAGATACAATGTTCTCCAGCCAGAAGTTCTGGGCAGCTAAAAAAAGAATCTCTCTCTTACTTCCCAAAAGTCACTCACAACGCCATGGGGGTGGGGGATGAGAGCATCCGAAGGACCCAGACCTGGGGCTAGGAGTTTGGTGCACTTTGACACAGAAGAGAAGGCCGGCCCCACCCTCTAGGGCTTGTGCTCTTGCTGGGGAGACAGTGTGAGGACACATGGCAACAGTCTGGTTTTAGAGAGCTGGAGAAGGGAGGGATGCCTCCGTGGGGTTTCTGAACACACCTCCGGACTTAGCCACTCTCCAGCTGGCCTCAGCACCGCCCTGACCTCCTCCCCTGGCTGGGCCTGGCTTCCTCTGTAAACCCGGGGATGGAGACTAGTCTCTGGGGGCTTTGGGCCCTGAGGTTCATGACTTGGGGAGAGCAGAGTTCTGGGAAACGCGGCCTCCAGAGAGGAGGCATCAGAGGCCAAGCACGCCCCCGAGTGAGTGAGGGCTCGAGCCTGGGCCTCACGGACACAAACAGCTTCATCTTCCCAGGCTGCCCCTGCCCCGCCCGCCTCATCCTCCTGGGCCACTGTCCAGAGAAGCCAGTTCTCTGCCTGGTCCCTAGGGACCACAGAGACCAGCACCAGGACAGGGAGGGCCTGGGCCTGGCCCGGGAGAGCCTGCCCTCCCTCCTTTTGCTGGGGAGGAAACTTGCTCTTGTGGCCTGAGCACTGCAGCCCTGAAGTTGGCCCAGCTATGTCTCAGTGGTCAGGGCCAAGTGCTGAGCGAACACCAGGCCTGCTGGGCAGCCAGTCCCACCTCGGCCACTGCTCTGCGGAGTCATTCCTGGGCCATGTGGGGTGCTGAGCTGGGCAAACAAATACTGGCAGAGAAGGGAGGGTCTTTCCTGGCTCCAGGGACTCGGCAGGGGGAAGGGATGCCTGGGGACCAGTTCCTGCCCCCAACACCTCCTTTAGAAATCATCGCTCCTCCTCCACCTCTCTGCCAGCCTCCGAAGACAGCAACCCCGGGATTGGCTACGGAAACCCAGAGCCACCTCTGGATTCTCCCTTCTTGCTTGCTGGTTGACCCCAGGCAAGGCCTCTACCCTCTCTGGGCTTCCATTTCCCTCTCCTCATCCAGACTTGGTAGCCTTCTTCCCTTCTCTCCACATCACCGGGAGCCCATAAGATGGAAAACAAATATGGGAAAGAACGTGGGAATCATGAACACTCTCATTTCATGGGGAGGGAGGACACGGTGGCTCAGATACTCAGAGCGATGCCCAAAGTCACCTGGAAAGTGCCAGAGGTGCTGAGGCCCAGCTGGTCTTCCTTGGTGAGGAGCGAGAGGCCTCGACAGTGGGGTCTGGGCTGTGGGATAAGGGTGGGGACCAGAGCAGCAACAGGGCCTGGTGGAGAACAGCTCCTTGGTGGGGTCAGACACCTGACTGACCCATTCATGTTGCAGATTCCTGTGCTCCTCCTCTGTGCCTGGCCCCACGGGAAGGTAGGGACGTGGAAGGCAGCTCAAGGAACAGGTGCAGCCGGATGGACTTGGAGAGGGTTCTGGTCCCAGGAAGGGCATTTTCTCCAAGTCCAGGATCATCTGCATCCGAATCACTGGGCCCTTAGAAATGCATATTCTCAGGTCCCACGCCAGACCCAGGACCCATCCCAGATGCATAACCACAACCAGACGCTTACGTGAATGCTTGCTTTGGACTCCAGTTCTCAGAAATGCCAGGATTGGGGGGCCTGGAAGGTTCTTTCTTATTGTTCTTCTTTAAATTGAAGTGTAATTGACTGGGGCCTGGAACTTTCTAAGGTAGAGGTGGCCCGGACAAAAGGTGGCTGGAGGTGGGGCAGGTCTGATGACATTCCTGCCGTGCAGCCTTCCCTCCCCCAAAGTAAACCAGCAGGTGGGAGGTGCCGGAGCTGGGAGAGAACCTAGCTCGGGTTTCAGGCCCCGGGACTCTCCTTCCAGGCTCTCAGCGACCATAAAATGCTCCCTTTGCCCTGAGAATCCCGCATCTATAAAATCCAAAAGAAGAAAGAAGGTCTACGTCCAGACATGTTCATTCCGGTCTCATTTATAATGGACAGAAATATTAACTGGAAAATACCTATGTATGGGACAGCGTGGGGAAAGGCTAATGGTGTGACCCTCGCAGAGTGACTTCCCTGGTCTGGGATGCGGGGGAGGCTGTAGGAATGCCATGAATTGCTGCTCGGAGGTCATGGTAAGGCTCTAGGGGAGGCTGAAGAGCAGGCACGGGTCAGACTCGGGGGTTTTCATCCTGGCTCTGCACCTTCCTAGCTGTGTGACCTGGGGTCATAACTAAACCCTCGGTGCCTCAATTTCCCCATTCATAAACTGGAGCTGATACTACAACCTACCTCCTAGGGTTATATGAGCATTGAAGGAGTTGGTATACAGTGTTTAAAACAGTGCCTGCAACCTCTGTGTGTTATCCAACAGGCTTTTATGGGCTGAATGTGTTCCCCCCGCCCCCAAATTCGCCTGTGGAAGCCCTAACCCCCAGGACCTCAGAATGTGACTGTATTTGGAGATGGGCCTTTACAGAGGGGATGAAGTTAACACAAGGCCATTAGGGTGGGGGCCCCAATCCAATCAGACTGGTGTCCTTACAAGAGAAGGAAATGTGGACATGGAGACAGGAAGGTTCTATGGGCACAGAGGACAGACCCTGTGAGGACAAAGCCAGAAGGGGACCATTGGCAAACCCAGGAGAGAGGCCTCAGGAGACATAAAGCGTGCTGACCCCTTGATGTCGGCCTTCCAGCCTCCAGAACGATGACAAGTACATTTCTGTGGTTTACTTCACCCAGTCTGTGGTGCTTCGTTATGGCGCCCCCCACCAAACCCACGCCAGGGGGACTTTCAACTGAACCACCCAGAAATCCCTATCCTCCCATTTCAGAGATGAAGAAAGCCGAGGCTTGGCTAAGGAGGGGATGGCTAGGATTGGAGCGGGGTCTATGTGATTCCAAGGCTTCTTTCAGGGCCCCAACAGCCCCCTGCATCCCAGCCTCCCTTCTCGGACAGATCATGTGCTTTCCCACCCCTGTGCCTTTGCACCTGCTCTCCCCTCTGCCTGGAATCCTCTTCCCACTCCTTGCTCTTCAGGCTAACTTCCCTACAGTTCTTCAAAACAAAACCTGTCTGACTGTCCCTTGCAGATCTGCACCCCTCTTGAGGACTCACAACCATTCCACACTTTATCTTCATGACGTGCGTGTTCTGTGGCATTCCTGCCAGGCTGAGAGAGAGGCACTCACAGACACCAGCTGGCTGAGGCTAGGGGTGAGGTTGCCCTGTGGGGGCTGGAGAGAAGATTCCAGCCTTAGGAGTAGATCCTGAGGAAAAGGAGTCCTGCCTCTGGCCAGGGGTTGGCGGTGGAGAAGGTAGATAAGAGAGGCCCAAAGTCCCCATGCTTGGCATAAGAAAAGGGATCCTTTGACCCTCCTGCGGACAGCAGTGTGGTGGGGGAGGGGGGGGAGGGGATTGAGTCAGGCCACCCCGGGCCCATTTCCCAGGGTATGTCTTAGGCACGGTACACCACCTCTCTGGGCCTCAGTTTCCTTGTACATGAAATGGGAACGACAATGGCTCCCTTGGGGGGGTGTTCGGAGGGTTGGAAGTGGGTGGAGCACCTAGCAGTGTGGGGCGCCAGGGATCAACGCTGGATTGCTTCTCTGCTGGGAGGCAGCGGACCAGAGAGAGACAGCTACTTGCCTACCGCTTCCCAGTAAGCTGACCAAAGGCAGGGGACCAGCTCGCCCCCAATTAATAATTAGCAGTTGTGCAGCGGGGGGAGGGGGTCCTAGCTCACAAGAGGTGCTCCCATCAGTGGCTGCATGTGACCTGCTGGTTCAGGGGCTGGAGCGAGAGGGCAATCAGATAGGAAGGAGTCAGGCTGGGAGGCGTGGAGAACAGAGGACCAGACTCAGGGTGAATTCCAGTGGGCATTCTCCAAGAGTGAGGTCACCACCTCTAGCTCTCCCCGGGGCTGCCCGAGCCACAGGCACCTCTAGAGCGGGAGGGGGTGGTGGCAGGGGTCGGGGCCAGGGCAGGGAGCCCAATGTAAGGCCCGTGCATGGCCTAATACAAGGACGGCCCTGCCCGTGGTGAGGTCCAGGTCCTTATCTCAGGAAACCTGGTGCTTCCTGTTGAAGATGTCACTGGGGGGAAGGGAAAGCATAGCCATGGAAACTTTCGGAGCTCCAGCTAGGTACCAGAATGCTTCTGCACGCCTCGCCATGTCGTCCCCACCGTGACCTCATGAGGAGTGGGTGTTACTGGCCCAGCGTGCAGATGGTGCCACTGAGGCTCCAAATGGTGAAAAGCCTTGCCCGGGCGGGAGAGCAGTGCAGCTGATAGGTACGGACGCAGAGACAGAGTCAGACACACCCGAGTTCAGAGCCCAAGTGCTCTGGGCCTCAGTTTCCTCCGGTAAAGCAGCGACGGCAGTCCCTGCCTCTCGGCCTTATTGAGAAGTCTCAGTGAGAGGACACCCAGAGCTCACTCCGCAAGAGCTAGCCTGCGTCGCCCGGTTTTATGGATGTCACCACCGAGCTTCAGCATGGGGAGGCAGCATGCCCAAGGCCACACTAGCAGGTGACACAGTCAGGACTTGAACCCAGATCTCATTCTTCCTGCCCTCCTTACACCACCATGGAGGGGCTGCGGATGGTCCTGGGCTTCCAGAAGGCCATCGGGAGGTGGCTGGAGAGCTGGAGCTCCTCGGCAGCCAGCCCCCCAGGCCCAGGGTTCAGGGTCACGCCCCCAGCCGGTGTTCCAGGCAGCAGAGAGGAACTGCGGCAGCATGCCTGGAAGCCTCGCGGGTCGCACAGCGTCCTGCCGGCCACCCAGGCCCCAACATTGTTCTCTGGGCCCTCCCAGGCCAGGGCCCACACATTAGGGATTTCCGGCAGCCCTGCCAGAGCTGCCTTCGCTTTCCGGAGAAAGTTTCCCCAGGCGTCTGGGGCAGGGGCTGAGGGCCCCCCTTCCCCGGCCCCTCGTCCTGGGCAGGGACTGCTGGGAAGGGCACTGGCAGCACGGTCGACATCCTCTTGACCCAACAGGTCCTGGCCCCGGAGCCTGGCCTCCTCAGAGGAGTCCTCTTCACCTCTCCTGGAGCCCAGGAAAGAAAAGGCCGTGTGAGTCAGGGCCCAGGACCTCGAGTCCCCATCACAAGTATGCCATGACCCCGGCAAGTCACGCCGCCAGTGCCCTTAGGAGGGAGACGGGATGACACGCAAGGTCCTCTCACACCCTGACATTGCCTCTGGAGTGGCCCGCAGCCCCTGGCTCTGCCGCGTGGGGAGGGCACGGTCAGTCCCTGCCCCGTCCCAGTGCTCCTAAGGCCCGCGGGCGCCCTTGGTTGGTGAGCGCTCCGCTTTGCCGCGCATCTCAGCCATTCCCCGGACGTCACTCTGCCCTCAGTCTCCTCCCCTGAGAAATGGGGAGAACTCCCGCCCGGCGGGGAGTGGCGGGGATCACGGCGGAGAACAGACATACAGCACAACGAATGTGAGCTTCCATCCCTGACTCCCATCTTCGGGCCCACTGGGGGACCTCGGTATCAGGAGAATACGTGCACAGACACCACCCCTGGGAGGTCTTGGGGCCAAACCCCCCTCCCTGGGGGGTGTCTGTGCTTCTGAGGGGCCGGCGCTGGGACCACCAGGTCCTGCAGCGGCCCTGCTGACCCCTCCTCCACAGGCCGGGAGCCCGAGGAGGCACCCAGAGGCCAGCAGCGGGGCCCCCATGCAGAGCCAGCAGCGTCCCGGTGAGGTCAGAGCCATGCAATTAGGCAAATGGGATCACTCCGAGGGTTCTGTGCTCCCAGCCAGTGACTCATGCCACGAACAGCCGCGCGGGCAGAGACTGCCAGCCTGGGCCGGCGGAGGCCACCAGCTGCCCTCACCCCAGAGCACACCTTTTAAGGACAGGGAGCTCGGGGCGGTGCAGAGGCCCTGCCTCTGGCCCCAAGGCCCTTTGGCAGCCCTTCACACCTGCCAGTGGTGGAGAGGCCAGACCCCCACCTGGGTTTACATCTGGCATCATCGCTTTTTAGACGTGACCTTGGGTAAGTCAATTTCTCCAAACCGGTTTTTTCACTTGTAACATGGAAATGTTACTTGCCTCACAAGACAGGAATTAAATGAGGTAATGCGTGTAGAAAGTGCTTGGCTAAGGGTACCTTTTAAGGAGCGGCAGCGGGGTACCGTGGCAGGGCCCCGGCTCGGGCGTCATGGCACCCCGACCTTGAACTCTGGCCCACTCCTTACTTGCCAGGCGTCTCTGAAAGTTATTTAACCTCCGCATCGGCATCTCTTCTGTCGAGCAAGCCACTGCTGCCTGCTGTGCTGGCTGCCGTGGGACTAAGATCACACACTACATTTTGTACCGTGACGAGAGGTGCGGGAACGGGCCAGCCTGCCTGGCCTCGAACCCCCGCCCAGGGCTCTGTGGGCTCCATGATCTTGGACAAGGCCCTCAACCTTGGAGTGGGTCTCATGTGTAAAAGGGAACGAGGATGAGGACGCTGACCTCGTGCAGTCGGGTGGCACCCAGTTAGCGCCCTCGGGGCGCCAGCCGCTATGGCCCCCCCTCCCTCTGCTAATGCCAGCTGCTGGCTCATCTCCCCTCTGTATGCCCGTGACGGGTCCTGGGTCTGAGGTCTTTCAGGCGCTGCTTCTGAGGCAGCGCCGCTCTCCGGCATCAAAGCGGTGCCGGCGTGGACCCCTCCGAGACCCTGGTGTGACTCAGGCACTTTCAACAGCAACCCGAGAGCCACTGAGGACCATGCACCCAGGAGACACGGCACCCCAGGGCCCAGGGCAAGGGTGCCAGGATACCCCTCCTGTCAAGCCCCCGCGGTTCCCAGGAAGCTGGCACCTCGGCAAGGCAACTGAGCCAAAGGGCAGCTCGGCCCCAAGAGGGAGATGGAGGGCAGGCTCTTCTGGCTGGCAAGCCTGGTGGCCTGGCACTTTCCTCCATGGGCCACGGGGAGCTGGAACAAGGGACAGAGAGCCTGGCCCTGAGGCTGAGGAGCTCCTACGGCATACACAGGAAAAACGGTCCAGCTCCCTAGGGGGCCAGGCTTTCCAGAGGAGTGGCCAAGTGCCGGTCAGTGGAGAAGGCAGGCCCAGAAGCATCAAGGGAATCAGGTGTAGAAGCCCAGGCTTCAGAGGTAACCATGTCTGGGTACAAACCCTGGCTTTGCACCCCATGAGCCTCAGTGTCCTTATCTGCGTAATGGGGACAATAAGCAACCTCCTGCCTCACTTACACGTGAAGACGGTGCCAGGACAACGGCCACCACTGACAACAGTGTTAGGAACGGGGCGGCGGGGGGTTGGGGGGCGCTGGTCAAAGGCAAAAGGGTGGTGGAGTGAGAGGAAGCAGGGAAAGCAGCCCAGCCTGGCGAGGGGTTCCAAGTGCTTCCAGAGCCCAGACAGAACGGAAGCTGTCAACAGTGCAAACCCTAGCTTTATTGGTCCGGTTTGTTCACAGTGAGGCTTCCCAAGGCAGGGGTCTGAGGACTCCCCCCCTCCTCCTGCCCAATGTGTGTGTTCTCTGCCTTGCGCCTGGGAAGAAGGGAGGGAGTGAGGTGGCTCTTTGGGGGGTGGTGGCTACAGGGTAATTTAGTGTGGAGCCCAGGGTCTGTTCTT
Source organism: Ursus maritimus (assembly GCF_017311325.1). Taxonomy (NCBI): domain Eukaryota; kingdom Metazoa; phylum Chordata; class Mammalia; order Carnivora; family Ursidae; genus Ursus; species Ursus maritimus. The sequence continues at coordinate 45,650,128 of NW_024424564.1, forward strand.
CAGAGCAGGAGGTAGAAGGGATCACATAAAGTTCTTTATTACAGACCTACAAAAAATGAGAGAATTATAGATTACTCTCACTTGTTTGGGTTTCTTTCTTCCTTCTTCCTTTTTACAAATCAGCAGCAGGAAAGAAAAATGCAGGAGGCAGACAGGCCAGGCACTGGGGCGCGGATCAGAGGGAACCAGGGGGATGTGGGCCGAGCGGTCATTGCCGCTGGCCTGGGGCTCTCTCTAGCATCCCGGAAGAAGGGAGACAAGCCCTAGTGGGAGCAGACAAAAGACAGTGGTGGGGGAAGGCGGCTGTCCCCAGATCAGCGGCAGCACCGTTCCTCTGGCACTTAGCCAGGTTGGAAGCACGCAAGGCCCCATATTTGGGGGCGTCATCTCCAAAGCATGGGCCCACAGGGGCCAGACAGAAGGGAGGAGGCAGGAAGGGCCAACACAGAAGGGCTCTGAGTTCTATCGGGAGCCCTCCTGGAACCATAGGCGTCCAGGGGGGCAAGGGCAACCAGGCCTCTTCCCTGCTTGTCAGCCAATGAGCTTCTTCAGGAAGGCCTCCAGCTGGTCCTCGTCCTTGATGCCCACAAACTTGTCCACCACGTCCCCATTCTTGATGGCCAGCACAGTGGGCACAGCTGACACCTACGTGGAGGAGACGAAGGGAGACCAGGTCACCCGGAGGCGAACTTTTCTCAGCGGCCATTACCCAGCCTTTATGGAGAAGGCTGGTGGTGTTTGCAGAGTAGTGACTGCCTAAGTGGCGGGCGGGGCCCCTCCCCTTGGTGCAGGGGTGCTACAGGGCCTGGAGGTCCACCCGCTGGAACGACTTTTCCACTGTGGGCTCCCGGCAGTCCCCTTCCTTCCCCAACCGCAGGACTGACTCACTGGCCCAGTGGTTTGGCTGCAATGACAGGAGGGATGAAAATAGTCCACACAGCTGCAGGCCAGGGCGGGGGGCGGGGAGAAGCTCCCCGAGGGGCAGCCTGGCTCGGGCTGGGCTGGGGCGGGGGGTGGGGGGGGGGAAGGCCCGGAGACGTGAGAGTCTGAGTCCTGGCTCTGCCACTCACTAGCAGGACACACCACCTTCAGGGCCTTGGCACCCTCTTCTGTAAAATGGGGGTGATAGGATCGACCTTGAAAGCTGGGTGGTTGGAAGCTCAGGCTCTGACAGTGGCTGACCCAATGTTAGGGGCCCCCAGCCCCTTCATCACTCCATCTCTTTGTTCCTATTCGCAAAACGGAGCCACTGAGCGCATGGATAGCAGGTCTGGGGGCTGCATGAGGTAAGGCAAGCAGTCTCAGCACGGCGCCCCGCACCTGGCAGGGCCCTCAAGCGTCAGACCTGGCAGAGCACCTGGTATGCAGTGGCGCTCAACAAATGGTGGCTACAGAGAGCATGCCAGAAAAGTCTAATAGGCTCCGTGTGAGCCACGTTCGCTCGCTGCCGCGAATGGCCAGCAGGGTCCAGAAAGTCACTGACTCACACTGGACAGTGTGAGAGGAAGGGCTCGGCCATATATGAGCTGATGTTTATTTATTGGGGTATGGAGGCAACATTCTTGGCCTATGAAGCATTTTCTCAAGTTCCCTCAGGGACCCGTACAGATTCCGTGGCACGTCCACGAGGTCCACTGCCCACTCTGGCATCGAGCACTTTCTGTGGCCTGGACTCCCTGCCTGACATTTGTAGACATTTTTTAAAAAATGGATAAACAGAACAAGATAAACATTCTTTTCTTACACGTTAACTACAAAGTAACAACAGCAATTTACACAAACATACTGAGTCTTCACAGATTCTGAGTGCTGGCCTGCCCATGAGTCATCCCGGCAGCCAGACTTGGGAGTTCAGACGTTCAAACGGCGCACAGGTCAGTTACAAGAGAACTGCAGGCCACCCCAGCCCGCTTTCACACCTTGGGTGGCTGCCACCACGCCCCCTGACCTTACGTGGCAGGCCTTGCCCTCCTCCCCTAACGAGCTCTGGGTGGACAAACACAGCAGGGAAGATGACGCAGTCCCTGGTCGTATTAGTCCCTTTAGGCCCTTTTAAGGACTGTCCTGGGGCTGATGGGGGTGGCAGAACGAATGTGCGGACAGACCCACGTAGCAGTGGGCTGACCATGTGTGTGCCATGGTTTGTGGTCCTACCCCTGGCTCCTGCCCTTGTTGTTAATGACTGTGGCACGGGAAGTGGCATGAAGGACAAAGATCCAGCATGCGGCTCGCCCCGTCTCTGGGCACAGACCAGGGCTCAGAGACACTTGCTCCCGACCGTGGTGAGGACAAGTGGGGGAAACAGCAGAGGGAGTGGGAGAAGCAGGCTCCCTGCTCGAGCCTGATGAAGGGCTCGATCCCAGGACTCTGAGATCACGACCTGAACTGAAGGCAGACACTTAACCGACTGAGCCACCCAGGGACCCCAATAAATAAAATCTCAAAAAGTCACACACTCAGAATGGCCAGTCAGGTGCCTCCGGAGCTGTGTTCTTATGCGCCCTCTAGTGGCCTGTGAGGGCAGCTAGGGCTCCTGGAACCCAGCCATTAGAACAGAGGGTCAAGGCTGAAGCACCTACTGGATCCCATCCTGTTTCTTAAACTGCTATCAAAACTCCATGTCGTTGTATGAGAAGTGGTCTAATGGCTTTTACGTGTCCTCTAAATAGGCCTATGTTCGCTGAGGTGGCTTGGGGTGGTGTCGGTTTTCAGAGACTCCAGACCCGTCCCGCCACCATCACATTTGTGCAAACTCACAAGCGTGCACACACACGCATGGCTACGCTACGCTACAGTCAGACGTACAACAGACACTCCAAGGTCTAGTCTTTACTGACCAAGGGCGTTCTTCGGAGGGTAAGTCTAAATCAGACGAGTGCACACGGCAACGGGCTTGCCAGAGGCCGGTTTTTCCAGGCCACTGCTGTAGTACCTGGGGTGGGATTGCACCCCCCTCCCCCCCAAGGAGGAGGATGTGGCTTTGCTGATCCCGGGTTTGGCTCACAAATCAGGAGGGGCTGGTGCTTGTAAACACTGCCTTAAATGGAAGCGCACAGGTCCTTGGCACATTCCTCTGGAATGTGATCTAAGTGGAAGAGGGGCCGCGGTGGAGCAGGAACGCCTGCTTCCCTCTCCGTTCTGGCGGCACCAAGCGACCGAGCAGCTATGCTAAGAAGCTGTTCTCCTCCTCCTGTTCTGTGACGCCACCTGGAGCCTAGCGGGGCTGAGCCCCAGACCCTGAGAACTCAGGGCAGGGTGGGGTGTGTGTGTGTGTGTGTGTGTGTTCTGTTCCCACTGTCCTGCAGCCCACCGGCCGCACTGCCACGAAGCTCAATGATCCTGCTGCATTGCCCCCCCGCAGTCTGTGAGGGACCACCAAGGGGCAGGCATCGTGCCAGCTGTCACATAGGCCAGCAACCTCCTTCTTGGCTAACTGCAGAGCTAATGCAAAGGAAAAGATCACCGTCAGCCAGGCTGCTACGTACGGGGGCTCCTCAAGTGTCGGGGTGACACTAACCCCTTGCGGACGCGACCTCATAAATTCGTGCCTCAAGGTGGGGTCGCTTTACAGAGGAGAAGACTGAGACCCGAGAGCTGAGGGACTGAGTGCTAGAGCTGGGGTCTGACACGAGCTCTGTGTGACTCCATGACGTCTAACTGGGCCACACACTGGCCTCAGAGCTCCTGAGCCCCGGAAGGGTGAGCAAGCTCAGGTAGGAAAGTGCCGAAAGGTCGACTCCACCCTTCAAATGAGAAGCTTCTGGACACAGGAGGATTCTCGGAAAAAACTATTATTATAATTATTACTTTCTTGGATTTTTTTTTAAGTGATCTCCACACCCAATGTGGGGCTTGAGCTCACAGCCCCGAGACTAAGAGTTGCACGTGCCACTGACAGTGTCAGCCAGGCACCCCAGAAAAAAACTATGATTAAAAAAATCAAATCCAAGGGTGTCTGGGTGGCTCAGTCAGTTAAGTGCCTGACTCTTGATCTCAGCTCAGGCCTCGATCTGATCAGAGCCATGAGTTCAAGCCCCACACTGGGCTCTGAGCTGCGCATGGAGCCTTCTCAAAAAAAAACAAAAACAAAAAACCCCAAATCCAACTACATGACATTCTGGAAAAGGCAAAACTGTGGAGACAGTAAAAAGATCCGTGGTTGCCAAGGGCATGAGGAGGGAGGAGAAAGTGGAGCACAGGGGATTTTTAAGATGGTGACTCTTCTGTACAAAACTGTAATGGTGGACGAATGTCACTGTACATTTGTCACAACCCATGAGATGGACACCACCAGGTGGTGAACCCTCGCACGCCCCCTAGAGGGTCAGCATAGGCCTTTGAGAAGCTTGTAGAAAAGCAGAATTTCGGGCTCTTCCTAGACCTACTGAGCCGTAATCTGCTTTAAGCAATATCCCACATCATATGCATGCTTGTGGCGCACTGATTTAGAATACTTTTGAGGTAGGGGGATATGGTAATGATTGAAGTACTATACTTTCCAGCTATGAAATATTATTATTCAGTGAACTATGAAGTTACATAAAACATTAAAAGGGAAAAAATTCAAATAAAAGTTGTGACAGTGATTGTGTTGGGACGGTAAGATGACAGGTGACTTTTCACCCTTATTATTTCTTAGCTGGCTGTTTTTCTAATGCTTTTTAAAGGGCCTTCTCTATACAAGGAGAAAATAAAAAGATAACAGCTCCAAGTGTGAGTCAGAAGAAGCCCCAGAGGAGAGCACAGACGCTCAAGGGTCCACATCTGGATCCGCTCTTTGCCTCTAGCAGCTGGCAAGGTCTCAAGGATCAGGGAATGCCCAGCCATCCAGTGGGGATGAGGAGCTGGGAGAACAGAGAGCTTTTTTTCAGCCAAGCCAGGGCAGTGCACAAATTGGGGGGGGGGGCACTGAAACCCCAAGGCCCCCAGCCTTTCCCTTCCTTTTCCTTTGGGTGACAGTGGAGTTCTAGGGCGGGCGGCTGACCGAAACAGAAGTGTGGTGCAAGGAGAATTTGTGTGAGGAAGGACACTCACCCTGAGGGCGTGTGCTGGGCATGGAGAGGGGGCGAGTTCAGGAAAGCTCGGGGAGAGGCACCAAATTCCCTGAATACAACTTAAAGCGGTTTCTCCCACATGTTCATGCAACACCTGGAAAAGGAGGAAGCTGGCTCAGGAGGTACGATGGCTCTCTCTCGGTTGAAACTTCTTCCTCGGGCTCTCTTCCAAAAGAATAGGCGTGAAGGAAGGAAGGAAAGGGCTAGGGGAGGGGGTCAGGACCACCCCTGTTGGAGCTTCCCAAGCACCGCAGTGATATCCGCCCAGGGCTCGACAAAACAAGGAGGCCGGGACCAGGTGATGTGGGCCCGGCCGCCCTGAGGTCCCTCTGTGTGACCCACATATGATCTGGAAAAGCGGACAGGGGGAGGAGTGAGGAGACCCTACAAGGGGACGCACCTCCAACATACACTTTCCAGGCCTGACCACAGGACCTCAGTGGCCAGCCCGACATCACCAGGCTCCCTGGAATGCAGGTGGATATGGGTTATTCTTCTTCCCATCTGCACCAGCTAACCACGGTTCCTGGAACATGGCTGGCGCTCAGGGTGTCTGCTGAAAGTTCCACTGGCTAAGGAAGATTGCTGTGCTGGCAGGAGTTGGCCTATGACAGCTTATGCTTACTCGTCACCCTGGGGATGTCCTAGCGGCTCCAGCCCTAAGCTCATCCCTGCAGCTGCTGCGGGCTTTGGGGTAGGGATGGACAAGTAGGAGAAAGGCAGGGCCATCTAAATGGCCAGTAAGTGCCCCCTTCACTGAAAGATTAGTGGGGAAGCTTTAAAAAAACAGCACCTCGGGACACCTGGCTGGCTCAGTCAGTAGGGCATGTGATCTTGAGGTTGATCTTGGGGTTGTGATTTCGAGCCCCAAGTTGGGGGTACTGTTTACTTAATAAATCAGAACACAAAAACAGCAAGTCATCCCTCCCCTACAAGCCCTTGTAAGCAGCCCCGAATCCCTCACTCAGAGCCATGCACGGTCTTCCTTTGGTAACGCCCCTCCCCCATCTGCACTGGTCATCCGTGGCTTTGCCTGCCCAGCACCTACTTCCTTTGCCTCTGTTTGGGGCAGATGTTCTGGGGGGTGATCAATCCCACCCCAGTGAGGCCAGCCTATCCTCACCCCGCCCCCACGGGGACCGGCTGGAGGCGGCACCTCTTTACTTGAGCTGACATCGTGAGCGCTGAGCCTGGACTTACGAACTCTGAAAGGAACAGGCTCCCTCTTTCAGTCACTGGCTACCCAGAAGGAAGGAGGGATGGAGACTCACTCTGGCCAGATCTTCAAGGGAACCAGAAATCTGGATTTTCACGTGAAATCTCTGTTTTAGATACCAGCATCTGGTTCAGTATTTAAAAAAAAAAAGAACCCAAAGCCCAGATCAAATGTGTCGGGGAATCAGATCTGGCCACAGGCTACCAGGCATGACCACGGCTCGGTAAAAACGGTATCCTCAGCATGGTTTCTTGACCCCTTCCCCTCTGGCCACAGCCAACGTTCCCCGTAGCCTGTGCTCTCATTACCTGCTCAGTTCTCCACGCTGGTCATCCAGCCACAGTGCGCCTCACCTCCTTCTCCAGCTGTCCTGGTCTCCAAGGCCGGGAGGACGCCCCCACCCCCACGCTCTCCGGCTCCAGGCACACAGGCACTGCTAGTCTGTGAGCAAACCGGGCTCACCCTGACCACAGGGGCCTTTGCATTTGATGTCTGCTCTGCCTACATTGCTCTTCCAAAGAGCTGCCTGGTTTATTTCCTTACTCCCTTCAGGTCTTTGCTCAGATGCCAGCTTCCCAGAGAGGCCTTCCTGAGCCCACCCTTTTATTTTCTATTTACTTATTTATTTATTTTTATTTATTTTTAAAGGAAGCTCTATAGCCAATGCAGGGCTTGAACTCACAACCCTGAGATCAAGAGTCACACGCACCACTGAACCAGCCAGGCGCCCCCCACTGCCCACCCTTTTAAAAATGAACCTCTCTCCAGCCCCATGCTTAGCCCCACCTCCTCTTCCTGATTTATTTTTTCCCACAGTACTTAATATTTACAGTACTTAATATCAGTGAACCATGACCCATGGGCCAAACCCAGATTGCTGCCTATTTGTGTGAATAAAGTTTTACTGGCACACAACTATGTCCATTTGTTTATATACTGTCTCTGGCTGCTTTCAATGGCAGTTGAGTATTTGCAATAGAGACCCATGTTCTATAAAGCCTCAAGTATGTTCCACCTGGTCCTCTAGAGAAAAAGTGTGCTGACCACACATCAAATATACTAGAGGGAGGGGCGCCTGGGTGACTCACTCGGTGAAGCGTCTGCCTTCGGCTCAGGTCATGATCCCAGGGTTCTGGGATCGAGCCCCACCTCAGGCTCCCTGCTCAGCAGGGAGCCTGCTTCTCCCTTTGCCTGCCGCTGCCCCTGCTTGTGCACGCTCTCTGACAAATAAATAAATAAAATCTTAAAAAACCCAAACAAACTAGAATGTAGGCTCCGCGAAGACAAGGATTGTGTCAGCTTTGTCCACTGCCTTACCCACAACCAAGAAACAGCACCTGGTATTTAAGAGACTGAACACATGCACGAAGGAACACGTTAGACTCCCTCTTGTCTCAGTATGTGCCGTGTGCTTGGCCCTTCTTCTCCCTCTCCATGCATTCTCCACTGTCCCACTCAGAGGTCCCCCTAGTGGGAAGCATTCCCTCCCTCATCCCAACCCCTGCCCCAACAAGCAGTCTCTTCTTCCATTGTGCACCTCTGCTCTCGGCACTTCTCACCATAGGGTGAAATGATCTGTCTACCTGTTGTTCTCTTGCTAGACTAAGAGTGCTGGACACAAGGAGTGTGTCTTCCTTGTGCCAGAATCACGAATGCCCGGCACATGGCAGGGCTCCCGTGTGACTGCTGATTGAGTATGTGCACGGATGAACAGATGAACGAAGGAACGCATCCGTGTCCCAAGACTCAGAGAATAAGCCGGTGTTTTAGATCATACATTCCACTTCCTGAAGGTGGTGAAGAGACTCAACGGGCTCAGAGGCTCACAGAGTCACATCTGCAAAGTGCTCTGAACTCCTGAGAGCGCTAGAAAAAACCGAGACACCCCTTATTGGCTACTGGTGCTCCCCGAGCCCTGTCCCGCACCAGCTACCTAGGGCCGCAAGCACCCCCCACACCAGCTGCGCTGGGGCGGTCGCCTGCCGACTCATACCTCATATTCTAGGGCGAGGTCTGTGTGGTCGTCAATATCCACCTTGGCCATCACCACTTTTCCGTGCTGCTTAGCCACCGCCTTCTCTAACCTTGGCCCCAGGATCTTGCACGGGCCACACCACCTCAGAAGGGGAGAGAGGACACATCTAGTCACAAGAGTGCTCGGCAATCGATCTTCTATCTCCCCAGAACCCTCCCTTGACCCACAGCTTTCTGAGGGGCCTTTTGCCCTTCTCAGCTCTGTGTGGGGTGACTGGCTGTTAACCCACGATGTTCACATGCCAAACAAGAAAGCCAGCACTCTGCAGCAGGGGGATTTTCAGAGGTCCCAGGATCCTAAAACACGGTCCTCATCAGAAGACTTCTATAAAGGTTATTTCAGCACATGTAAGAGAAATACACTGTCATACACAAAAATACGAGATCTGAAGTTAAAAGGTTTGGGTTCAGAGACTCCTCACCAGCCAGCTGACTGTTCTGGGGCCTCAGTTTCCTCTTTTCGAATACGAGAGATTATGCCTCTCGAAGCAGTGATGAGAAATCCACTAAGGCAACGTGGCTCAACGTGCTCTCTAAAATGTGGAGTTACTTCACACACCGCACGGCCCCAGAACCACATGGAGGAGAAGCCAGTGCTAGGGAGCATCTCCAACATGTTCGTCACTGCACCAGGACCTTCTCCGCTTTTACTGCCCAGAGCCCTCAACCCCATAAAGGAAAACACCTTCCTAACAAACTAAGGACCATACAAGTTAAGGAACTTGTGGTGCGGTCCCAGAGCTGGTGACAGGCACCCTGCAACTGCAACCCAAGGCTGTGCTCCAAATGTCTTTTTTCACCCTGGGTTATTTTGCGATCGCCCAGGCCCTGGGTCAACTGCTCACACTGCACTCATCACAGGTGCTCCCTCTGGGTGGTCAGCTCTGTGACGACAGGCTGTCATCTCCGGGGCACCAAACAAACTCATGTCTTACTTTCTGGTCAGAGAAGAAAATGAGGCATCATCCTAGTTACCATTCATTTTGGAAGTCCTCGCTATACCAAGAAGGGAGAAAAGTCTGCCTGCCATGAACCCCTGGCCAACGACCCTTATTTTAGTCTCAACCTTTAAAACCCTTTCCATTCAGAGATTTCAATTAATGAACTCACAACACCTAAATGAACTCACAACACCTAAAAACCCAGTTTGCAAAACTTTATCTCCTATTTTAAGTGAAGAAGGGGAAGCACAAGGACATCAAACAGCCTGCACAAGACAACATGGTGAGTCGGAGAAAGAACAGGAAAGAAAGCGAAACAATCTGCCAGAGATTTATCCAGAAGGCCTCCCAACTTCTAACCCAGGCTACACCAGGATGCCTCAATCTGAGGGGTTTGTTCAAGTTCTTTTGCAGCCAGATGGCTAGTCAGGACCCGAATTCTGGAAATGAGGAAGGCCAAGCTAACAATCAGAAGGCGACAGGCATTTAAATATCCCTACAACAGACTTCTACAGCACTGAAAAGAAAACTCTGCCAATCCCCTGCGTGCCTGGGCACCACTGTGGTGACACTGATAACTTTTTGCCAGCCCTTCCCAGTTTTTGTGGCAAGATGGTAAAAATCAACTTATCTGCAGGGCCAGGAACTGGTATCCACCCAAAGCCAGATGATGTGATCGTCCTATTTTTCCTGCTTTGGTCCAAGCTGAAGGGGACTCTGAGCCAAGTGGGCAGTGAGAACGTGAGTGTTTCTCAGCTCCAATGACAGTGAGCTCCAAAGACTGTTCACTAGTCTGCGTCCTATCAGACTACACTCAATCTTTGAGTGCGAGGATTGGGTCTTACCAGTCTTTGGAATGAGACTATGTCTGAGAAGCATCAAATATGGGACTGAGACACAGCAGGTACTCAATAAATTCCTGAACAAACACCACCTCAGAGTCTTCTGCTGACCCCCAGGACTCACTGTGCATGGAAATCCACAACCACTGGTGTTTCACTGTTGACAACTCGGTCTTGAAAGTCAGGTCCATCCTGGATGTTAAAGGTCGTGGTGCACACTCTGGTGGTGTATATTGACCGGGCTTGGTTGGGTGCTACTGTCAGATCACCAGGACTGCGCTGTGGGGCCCTGCAGGTGAGGGGTGCCCACCGACCCTGAGGGGGCTTCCTGGAGATGATGGAGGCCAGGAATCTCCTCAGGAGAAGCCGCTGAGCCATCTGTGAGGGAGAAAGGCAGGAAGAGTTCAGGAAGTCAATACACCAGGAAAAGAAAGGTATCTGGGCAGTACTGGGGGGGCTCAAGATTCAGGGCCTGGAAAACAATGCCAAGAAATGACACAAGATTTCTAGAGTAGAGGTTAAGTGAAGAATGAGAATCAAAAAGCAGAAGGAACTGCAAACGAGGACAGGAAAACTGGGCTGAAAACCAAAAAGAAATCAGGATGTGGGCGGAGTTACAACAGAAGGGAGGGAGGAACCTTTATTTACGGAGCACCTGCTAAGGGCCAAGTCCATCCCCATCCCCAAGTGCCCTACACACATTACAGTTCTCCCAGATCACCGTGGAGGAAGTTTCTACAGTACTGCTCACATCACAGATGAGAAGTCCAAGGCTCAGGTAAATTGTGACATGTCCAAAGTAACCTAACTATTAAATGAGAGTCAACATTGGAACCCAAGGCCGCCTGCAAATTCTTTATTACTCGTTTAATAGGCGTTTTAATGGGAAATTAAGGGAAAAGGGGGTTACTAAAGGATCAGGAAAGAGGAAACGCAACAATTCAAGGGGAACCAATAAGTTCAGGAACAGGAGTGTGTGGGGGGTTCTAAAAAAAGAAAGGACGTGTCTGAGAAGGGACTGGGGAATCGGACGCCACCGGGGATCCCGGCTCAACGGAGGACCGGTCCCCCCGCCCGGGGCCTCCGCCCGCTCGGCCGCCGGACAGCGCAGGAACAGGCCCGGAGCGTGTCTCCGCCACGACACCACCTCGAGCCACCCCCACGAGCCTCCTACCTCCCTGCAGCGCGAGCGGAGGGATGCACAGCCCGGCCCTCCCCGCCAGTCAAGGGCACTCCTGCCGTCACTTCCTCAGGGGAGGGCCCTCCGAGCATCACTTCCGGGGACTAGCAACCTAGAGCATTTCTCTCCGCAACTGGAGGGGCGGCTTGGATTTTCCACCAATGGGGATGGCGGGAGACGGCACAGCGGAAGGGGTGGAGCTTCAGTTAGGGACCGGAAGAGAGGGCCTCTGGGGGAGGGGGGAAAGAGAACGGAAGAGGGGGCGGGCTCTCGGGGGGGGGGGGGGG
>NW_024424564.1:45661691-45699032 GCF_017311325.1 Ursus maritimus
TATGTCTGAGAAGCATCAAATATGGGACTGAGACACAGCAGGTACTCAATAAATTCCTGAACAAACACCACCTCAGAGTCTTCTGCTGACCCCCAGGACTCACTGTGCATGGAAATCCACAACCACTGGTGTTTCACTGTTGACAACTCGGTCTTGAAAGTCAGGTCCATCCTGGATGTTAAAGGTCGTGGTGCACACTCTGGTGGTGTATATTGACCGGGCTTGGTTGGGTGCTACTGTCAGATCACCAGGACTGCGCTGTGGGGCCCTGCAGGTGAGGGGTGCCCACCGACCCTGAGGGGGCTTCCTGGAGATGATGGAGGCCAGGAATCTCCTCAGGAGAAGCCGCTGAGCCATCTGTGAGGGAGAAAGGCAGGAAGAGTTCAGGAAGTCAATACACCAGGAAAAGAAAGGTATCTGGGCAGTACTGGGGGGGCTCAAGATTCAGGGCCTGGAAAACAATGCCAAGAAATGACACAAGATTTCTAGAGTAGAGGTTAAGTGAAGAATGAGAATCAAAAAGCAGAAGGAACTGCAAACGAGGACAGGAAAACTGGGCTGAAAACCAAAAAGAAATCAGGATGTGGGCGGAGTTACAACAGAAGGGAGGGAGGAACCTTTATTTACGGAGCACCTGCTAAGGGCCAAGTCCATCCCCATCCCCAAGTGCCCTACACACATTACAGTTCTCCCAGATCACCGTGGAGGAAGTTTCTACAGTACTGCTCACATCACAGATGAGAAGTCCAAGGCTCAGGTAAATTGTGACATGTCCAAAGTAACCTAACTATTAAATGAGAGTCAACATTGGAACCCAAGGCCGCCTGCAAATTCTTTATTACTCGTTTAATAGGCGTTTTAATGGGAAATTAAGGGAAAAGGGGGTTACTAAAGGATCAGGAAAGAGGAAACGCAACAATTCAAGGGGAACCAATAAGTTCAGGAACAGGAGTGTGTGGGGGGTTCTAAAAAAAGAAAGGACGTGTCTGAGAAGGGACTGGGGAATCGGACGCCACCGGGGATCCCGGCTCAACGGAGGACCGGTCCCCCCGCCCGGGGCCTCCGCCCGCTCGGCCGCCGGACAGCGCAGGAACAGGCCCGGAGCGTGTCTCCGCCACGACACCACCTCGAGCCACCCCCACGAGCCTCCTACCTCCCTGCAGCGCGAGCGGAGGGATGCACAGCCCGGCCCTCCCCGCCAGTCAAGGGCACTCCTGCCGTCACTTCCTCAGGGGAGGGCCCTCCGAGCATCACTTCCGGGGACTAGCAACCTAGAGCATTTCTCTCCGCAACTGGAGGGGCGGCTTGGATTTTCCACCAATGGGGATGGCGGGAGACGGCACAGCGGAAGGGGTGGAGCTTCAGTTAGGGACCGGAAGAGAGGGCCTCTGGGGGAGGGGGGAAAGAGAACGGAAGAGGAGCTTTTGAGGGAAGGACCGGAAGAGGGTGTGGCCTTCGGGGAGGGGCCGGAAAAGGCGGGCGGGCCGTAGAGGAGGGTCCGGAAGAAGAGGAGGAGGAAGGAGGTGGGAGCACGGGGGAGGTACCTATGGGAGAAAAGGGCAGGAGGGAGGCGTGGTTCCGGGTCTTGCAAACTCTTGCACTGCCCGCCGCTTTTCCTCAGTGTCTTCCAAAAACTGGAGGTGGTGAAGTTTCCTTCCGTCCATCTAACAAATGAGGAAACTAAGCTCCTCGAAGGCGGAGTGCTGGTTGGGGGCAAAAGACCCTGACTGGACGTAAAGAGGACGCTCTGTGGCCCTTGTCTGTCATACACAACTGTACGACCTCGTGGTATCGGGCTAGTCACCCTGGCCCAGGGGGCTTCTGTTTTCCAGTACGGGACATGAAAGACTGGGCTTGTCGCAAGCCTGTCTTTTTGGAGTTCCTAGGGAACTGGGCCTGGACAAATGCCAGATGGTGGTCGTACTTGGAGGGCCTGCCTTTGAGGCCCCTAGTGAAGTGTGGTGACCAGTGGACTTGCTTGGGCCTTGGTTTTCCTTTCACACCCACCGTCACTGTCTTGGCCGCAGGGGTGTAAGCGTCCTCTGTGTGTCCCAGGCTGGAGTCACAGCCAGATCTCCTCTTCCCTGCACCCTGACCTTACATTACCACCACTCTGGCCTCATGGCTCTAGGAATATATCACTGCCTTTTTCCTGCTCCTTGCCTTCAATTTGAAATGCTTTTTTTCTCCACTTGGTGGAACACCTACTTACCACTTCTTTGAGCAGCATTAATTGCTTCCTTCTCTGTAGAGTGCTTTGTTCGTAACTCTTGCGAAACACATTGTACGGTGTCTGTCTCTTTCCCTAGACCACATGCTTCCTGAGGGTAGGGATTTGTAGCTTTTATTTGACTCCTTAAGCCCAGCAATCTCATACAGTGCCTGGCTCACAGGGGATGTTCCATAGATGCTTATTAAACAGTATCTTTGGATATTTCAGGGAATGGTTTGCTGAAAGGTTATGTGATTTGTCCAAGGTCACAAGGCAGGTAAATTGACAGAACCCCATCTCACACCTCCATTTCAATCTACCTTGGGGGGATCCCTTATAGCTAGTGGGGATCCCTTACAGTTCCAGAGTTTGCTTAAATGTCTTTCCTGAATTTTGCAGTATTACTCTCTATGACTGGAAGGCGTTTCCCTCTACTCTCCATGGGAGAAAATGCTATCAGATACCAGACTAGGCATCATCTTTGGAGACCCTTCCCTGAGGTCTCCTCGAGTGGAAGAGATGCCCTTCTCCGAGCCTCCACAGCCCCTGTGCATCTATCAATCAACCACCACACTCAACACTCCGTTGTTCCTGTTTCTTTCTTTCTTTGTTTTGTTTCCATTGCACTTATTATTAATATGAAAAAGTGTTAAGAAAAATTTTAGGGCAATTGGCTGGCTCAGTTGGAGGAACATACGACTCTTGATCTTGGGGTTGTGAGTTTGAGCCTCATGTTGGGTATAGAGATTACTGAAAAAGGAGGAATGCCTGGGTGGCTTAGTTGGTTAAGCTTCTGCCTTTGTCTCAGGTTGTGATCCCAGGGTCCTGGGATTGAGCCCCATGTCGGGCTCCCCACTCAGTGGGCAGTCTGCTTGTCTCTGCCCCTCCCCCACGCTCATTCTCTCTCTCTCTCAAATAAATAAATAAAATCTTTAAGAAAGTGAAAAATCTAAAACATAATTCATTCTCAGTTTTCCAACAGTTCTCATCCTTCCCTCTTGCCCACACAACTCCCGAACCATTTCCTCAGGGCCAGTTCATGACCAAACCTGTTCACTGCCGTTTTCACAGGAAACAGCCCATGCCCAGGATGGAGGAAAGAAGACGGGAAGAGGGCCTCCATACTGTTCAGGTTCCAGCCAAAGGTAGGCGGGGTGGAGAGTCAAAGAATTCAGACGAAAGGCCTGGCGGCTTCATAATGCCATAGTCTAACTGAAGTGGGCTGGAGAGGGGATAGGGTTGCCCGTCAGAGGCATAAGAGGACATTTCATGGGCTTGTGTCAAACCCAGAAAAACCGAGGGCAGGAGAAGGATGGGGAGGCCAGGGAGGCAGTCTTGTGGGAAGTTTCACAATGCTCCCATGCTGGGACGTGCGGAAATATAGAGGGCACCAAGAGCCTCAGTCATTTTGGCAGAAAAACTCACTCTGGTGTGGGGAGGTCACAAAAATGCCCCGGACACTGAGAAGGGCTCTGAGGGTGCAAAGTTTCACAAAGCACAGTGGCCACAGACCAGAGACATGGGGCTCATGCTTCTGACACAGAAACAACAAAATACTCTCTGCTTTTTTTCTTCCTCACTCATTATACTGTCAGCTCCTGCAGGGTCCCTCTGTCTCTCCATTGCTTACCTCAGGGCCTGGGGCCCCATAGCAGGTGCTCAGTGATTATTTGCTCCATGGACAGAGCTCAGGAGTGCAAATCACGTCTTCTAATCCCAAATCTCATTTTCCCCACCATATTACGTGGCTCCATGAGACCCTTCCAGAATCACTGCCATGGTGGTTGTTTTTTTCCCCGCACTTCGTCTTGACCATATTTGTTCTCTGTGCAGTTGGCAGGTTCCCTCCCTCACTCCCCTGGCGTGTGCAGGGACCTTCCTCCGGGATGGGTGAGGGAATCTTTGGAATAGGCCTACATCCCCCCTGGTCATCTGCTGTGTCAGCCTTCCACTTACTAGATTGTCCATCACAGGCAGGAGACTAGGGCAGCGCACGGTCAGGCGTGGCCCTCTCCACCGTGTGACCTCTTGCTTTTGCCTCCACCCCTGCCTACGACTGGAGCCAGTGGTGGTAATCCACAGCGGGAGCCCCAGGACCTCTGGCTCCCCTGACGGCAGCCTCCTTTGGTGCAGCTGTTTCGCTAATATGGTTACCATCTGGCGGGGATGCTGCCCGCTTGTCCGTGTTTATTTCCGTTTTCCTGTATCTCCCGCACTTTCTCTTCCAGTCACCTCTTCATCCTATTCTTCATGTCCGCTGACTGCACTTTCTGGTAGGCCCATCTCCCTGTGTAATTCACATTCCGAATTCCAAAGGGGGACCAGTCCTGCTTATCCTTATTCCATAGTGACTTCACCTCTTGGCCTCAGGCTTCTCATCTGAGAAATGGAAAGAATGATGCCTTCCTCATAGGGGGCTGGGAGGCTGCAGAAAGGACTGAGAACAGGGCCTAGCACGTTGTCAGTGCCTGATGACTGATGAACTCTCTCTCTGCAGGGAGAGAGCTTATGACAAGGCTGCACTCACAGTAGGCCACAAAGGGGCTCTTCAGCTCCATGCTAGGGTGTCTGCCCAGCCAGAGCCGACCTGGCATGAGTCCGGCTCAGGCACCAGGCAGGCTGAGGGCACAGGTGTGAAAGGAAGGGAAGGGAGCCAGGGCTAGCAGCCTGAGCTAGGGGTAAGGCTTCTACTGCTGTCTCTCGCTGAGGTTTATTGCAGTGTTTTTAGACTGTGGAATGTGAGCCATTGGTGGGTTTGTGAAATCAATATAGTGGGTTGTGATCAGCTTCAAAACAAACGAACGGAATTGAAAATGTCAGAGTGTGTTGTGTGTTACAAGTATTATTTGGTGGAACAGTTGTTGGTGTTATGTCTCTATCTGTGTGTCCTGGGTTGTGATGTAGAATGTGTTTCTTGCTGTGGGTCGTGGTCAGAGGGTTTGGAAACTGTTGATAAACTGAAGAGTTACCAAGCACCAGACACTGTGCTAAAAGCACCCTACATGTATCAACTCATTTAATCCTACAACCCTGTGCGTCCCCATATTGCAGATGGGGAAAATGGAGTCCATGGAGTTTAAGTACCTTGTCCAGGGTCACCCAAATAGTAGGAGGTGGAAGCTTAAAGGTATTCTGTTGCCCCTAGCAAGCGGCTGATTTGACTCTAGACTGCTGTTCCCCCCCCTTCAATCCCTAGGGACCAGCCAGCCAATCTAGGCCATTGGACTGCGACTGTGGGCCTTAAACCCAGGGTAGGGTGGGCGGGGGGGTGGGGGGTGGGGGGGTGGGCAGCGGTGGTTCTCAGCAACTGTCATTAGCAATGGTGTCCACACGGTGGCAGTGTGGCTCTCACAGTCTCTACAGGGGCCCCGCCCTGGGGCGCCAGCTCCCTTGGGTCCACAGGGCAGGGGACGAGTGTGGGAGACAGGTGCATCTCAGTGACCGCGTGTCCGAGGATTTCATAGCTGGAGGGAAGCACTTTAGCAAAAAACAAACAAACAAAAAAAAACCACCACAGAGAGAGGTAGTGGGCCACATCTAAGCTCATAGTGTTTCTTAGAGGTGTCTTTCCTAGAGTATCTGCTTTCAGTTTTCATCTTGATGGTAATTGGTGAGGTTTTTTTTTTCTGTTTTTAAATGTTTTTTATGTTTTTTAAAAAATGCTTTTGCAGAACAATCAGAACTGTAATGTACGTTTTGCACTTCAACAAGCTGGTTTCATGTTCCGTGGTGATTCATGTTCTGTCGTGTTTCCAGCAATCACACAATGTCCCCTCACCCCTTTCTGAACATGAAGACTGGACACCGGAGTAGCACCGTAACCCTTAACTCCCAGAGCGGCCTCTGCGCCTTCCTGGGATGGCAGGTCTGGAGTGCTGTGACTGTCATGCGGGCGGGTGTATGCTGTCACCCTCACGTTCCCACCCCCTGCCTCCCGCGGACACGTGCAGGCTGGGGTGCTAGGGCTCATTCCAGATCCTGCCCGCTGTGGGGGGTGAGGCTCCTCACGTCTTCCTGCCCAGGCAGGTCTGGTGGCTCAAAGTTGCCAGTGCGTGTTTAACAACTCGACTCTACTGTGCCTTTAATATTATCTGTAAATAAGAATTAACATCTACAAAACTCTTGCAAAAAGGTAGCCTTTAGAATCAACGTTGGGTCTTATCATAGACTTTTCCAGGAGGTGCCAATCACAGACCCGAGCTGGGAAGGCGGGCCTCGGGTGTGCTGGTGTTAGATCTCAGAGCCCAGGTTGGCGAACAGGTGAGCTTTGGAGTCAGATGGACCTGGATATGGATCCTGGCTCCGCCACTTACGCACAGTGTGATGTAACCCATATAAGGCTTGGTTTCCTCATCTGTAAAATGGGGCCAGCAGAATGTACCTTAGATACTGTTTATGGATGGAAATCAAGTCGTAGAAAGGTCCTGTGACTTACCAAAGCACACAGGTAGTCAGAGGAGAGGGCAGGCTCACATCCAGATCTTCTGACCGCATGTCCTGAGTTCTTCCCACTGACTGCAAGGATGTGGTGGGGCTAGGTCTGAAGATAGGTATATTTGTCTTTAGTTTGTGAAAGTGTCACAAGAATTATAGTGAGGGCCTGTGAATAAGAATGACTTTTGCTTCCTGAGACTTTGCTATTTTTTTTTAAGATTTTATTCATTTATTTATTTTTTGGGAGGGGGAGGAACAGAGGGAGAGGGACAAGCCTGACGTGGGGTCTGATCCCACTACCCTGAGATCATGACCTGAGCCGAAACCAAGAGCCGGACGCCTAACCGACTGAGCCGCCCAGGCGCCCCCTGAGCCTTTGCTTTATGTGTAAAATTGGACTGTTAATAATATTCACCAATGTCTGAGGGTTATTGTGAAGGATTAAACAGGATAATGCAAGTAAAGGGCTCATAGTAAGTGCTCTTAGATTTCAATCTTGAGATTTATGGAGGCTTGCATTATGGCCCAGCCTGTGGTCTGTCTTTGTGAATGTACCATGTGCACCTGAGAAGACTGTCTATTCTGTAGTTGCTGAGCGGCGTGTCCTGTACATGCCAAGTAGGTCAAGGTGGCTGATAGAGTGTTGGTTAGCTTCTCTATGGCTTTACTGATTGCTCTGCTAGCTGTTCTATTAATTATTGAGAGCAGGATGATTGTGAATTTGTCTATTTCTCCCTTAAATCTGTTCATTGTTTCTTCGCTTATTTGGAAACTTTGTTATTAGGCTCCTACAGATTTAGGATTGTTGTGTCTTTCTTTTCTTTTTCTTTCTTTCTTTCTTTCTTTCTTTCTTTCTTTCTTTCTTTCTTTCTTTCTTTCTTTCTTTCTTTCTTTCTTCCTCTCTCTTTCTTTCTTTTTTTTTTAAGATTTTATTTATTTATTTGACAGAGACAGCCAGAGAGAGAGAGAGAACACAAGCAGGGAGAGTGGGAGAGGAAGAAGCAGGCTCCCAGCGGAGGAGACTGATGTGGGGCTCGATCCCAGAACGCCAGGATCACGCTCTGAGCCAAAGGCAGACATTCAACGACTGTGCCACCCAGGCGCCCCTGTTGTGTCTTTCTGACGTTGTGACTGTTTCCCTATTATGGGATGTCTCTCCTTAACTCCAGCAATGCCCTTCATCTTGGAGTTTACTTTATCTGCTACTTAAAGAGCCACTCCCAACATTCTGTGTTTGTGGTTTTTTTTTTATAAAGATTTTATTTTTTTATTTGTCAGAGAGAGAGAGCACAAACAAGCATGCGGAGTGGCAGGCAGAGTGAGAGGGAGAAGCAGGCTCCTCGCTGAGCAGGGAGCCCGATGCAGGACTTGATCCCAGGACGCTGGGATCATGACCTGAGCAGAAGGCAGATGCTCAACCAGCTGAGCCACCCAGGCGCCCCCACTCCACCATTCTTCTGCTTACTGTTTCTCTGATATATCTTTTTTGATCCTTTTACTGTCAGTCTATCTGGGGCTTTATATATAAGTGAATACATAGACAGCAGCATATAGTTGGGTCTGGCTTTTTTTTAAAGTAGTCTCCACACGCAACATGGGGCTTGAACTCACAACCCTGTGATCAAGAGTCACACGCGCCACTGAACCAGGCAAGTGCCCCTGGGTCTCGCTTTTTTATGCATTTTTACTATCTCTGCCTTTTAATTGGAGTATTTAGTTCGTTTGGACATGTTTGGATTTAGATCTACGTCACTGTTTGTTTTCTGTTTGTTCCGTGTGTCTTTTGTTCTTCTGGTCTTCCTTTCCAGATTTCTTTTGGGTTTACTGAATATATATGTTCTAGAATTCAATTTATCTATTGATAAATCTATTTGCATTTTCTTTAGTTGCTACTCTAGGGATTGCAGTACAAATCCTTAGCTTTGCACAGTCAATTCAGAGTTAATATTAATATTGTGCCCATAAGATAATATAAGAATCTTGCAACTGGATAGGTCCATTTACCACCTCTTCCTAGCTTTTATGCTATGTCGTCATATTCACTATATCTCTAGGCTGAGAATCCTATAACAGAATGTTGATATTTTTTTCTTTGAATTATCATATATATATGAAATCAAGAGGAAAATACAGTCTTTAATATTTACTGAATTTTTAAAATTTTTTTATATTTTTATATTTTTATTTTATTTTTTGAAAGGATTTTATTTATTTATTTGACAGAGAGAGAGACAGCCAGCGAGAGAGGGAACACAAGCAGGGGGAGAGGGAGAGGAAGAAGCAGCCTCCCAGCAGAGCAGGGAGCCTGATGCGGGGCTTGATCACAGAACCCTGGGATCACGCCCTGAGCCGAAGGCAGACGCTTAGCGACTAAGCCACCTAGGTGCCCCCATTTTTTTTTTTTTTAGATTTAATTTTAAGTAATCTCTACTACCAATGTGGGCCTTGAACTCACAGCCCCAAGATCAAGAGTCCCACGCTCCACTGACTGAGCCAGCCAGGCACCCCTACTATTTACTCATATATTTGTCCTTTCCAGTGCTCTTCAATTCTTCTTGAAGAGATCTGGGTTTTCATCTGATATAATTTCCTTTCAACCCAAAGAAGTTACATTAGCATTTCTTACAGTTCAAGCCTGCTGGAAATTGATTCTCTTCATTTTAGTTTATCTAAAAATGTCTTTATTTGCCTTAATTCTTGAGAATATTTTCATTGGCCATGGAATTCTGGTTGATATATTTTCTTCCTTTCCCGTTAGCATTTAAAAAATGCCCTTTCACTGTCTTCTGGCTTCCATAGTTTCCAATGAGATATCACCAGTTATTCGTTCCATGTGTATAATGTGTTGTGTTTCTTTAGTCGCTTTTAAGATCTTTTATTTATCTTTGGTTTTCAGCATTTACCTGATGTGCTAGAGTGTGGTTCTCTTTGTGTTTATCTTGCTTGGATTCACTGAGATTCCAGAATCTAAATTTATGCATTTCACCAAACTTAAGGAAATTCAGAACATTATGTATTTAAAAAATTGTTTTTACTCTATTTTCTATTTTCTCACCTTCTGAAACTCCAATTATACATATATTAGAGATTTTTTAAAAAAGATTTTATTTATTTGGCAGAGAGAGACACAGTGAGAGAGGGAACACAAGCAGATAGAGAGGGAGAAGCAGGCTTCCCGCTGAGCAGGTTGCCTGACGTGGGGCTCGATCCCAGGACCCTGGGATCATGAC
Source organism: Ursus maritimus (assembly GCF_017311325.1). Lineage (NCBI taxonomy): Eukaryota > Metazoa > Chordata > Mammalia > Carnivora > Ursidae > Ursus > Ursus maritimus. The sequence goes on from NW_024424564.1 coordinate 45,671,568, forward strand.
CTGAGCCAAAGGCAGACGCTTAATGACTGAGTCACCCAGGCGCCCCCATATATTGGAGCTTTTTATATTGCCCTGTAATTACTTAGACTCTTGATTTTCCAATTCTTTTACTCTGTGTTCTTCAGATTGGGTTATTTCTTTTCTTTTCTTTTTAAAAAATATTTATTAATTTAAGTAAGTTCTACACCCAACGTGGGGCTTGAACTCATTACCCCAAGATGAAGAGTCACATGCTTTTCCGACTAAGCCAGCCAGGTCCCCCAAGATTGGATTATTTCTATTGATCTAGCTTTACCTTCATTGATAGTTATTCTTCTGTCATCTCCAAAATGCTGTTAAAACTGTCATGTGAACTTTTGATTTCCAGGTATTTTATTTTTTCAGTTCTAGAATTTCCATTTTTTTAAATAGTTTTTATTTCTCTGTTGAGATTTTCTGTTTATTTAGTCATTGTGAGCGTTTTTTTATGTCCTTGAGGATATTTGTAATAACTGCTTTAAAATCTTTGTCTGATATATCCAGCATCTGGGTCAATTCCATTGCTTTTCTCTTTAGTATGGGTCATATTTTCCTACTTCTTTATATTTCTAATAATTTTGGATTGTATCCTGGATTGTGTCACATTGTGATTGATGTATTCATTGCAGAGACTCTGAATTCTGTATATTTCCCCAAAGAATGTTGATTTTTTTTTGTTTTAGTGGACAGTTAACTTGGCTCAGTTTGAACTCCAAGCTCCGTCTCCTTCGTGGTGGGCAGCACTGAACCCTGTTATATTTTTCTGCCTTAGCTGAGCTACTTATAATTCACCCCAACATGGGTAGTTCAGGGGTCAGCCAGAGATTTGAACAGAGTTTTTTTTGCAGAATTTGGGCCCCTTCTCTGTGGTGTGTGCTCTCTCTCTATTTCTCTCTCTCTCTTTTAAGATTTTATTTAAGTAGTCTCTATATCTAATGTGGGACTTGAACTCACAACCCCAAGATCAAGAGTTGCATGCTCTTCTAACTGAGCCAGCCATGTGCCCCTGTGGCTCTCTCTTTTTTAGGATTTTCCCCACCCTTCCTTTCCACTTCTGTGGTATCCCGTAACTCTTTCCTCTGGGTCTTTGAGCCAGCAAGACTCTGGGCTTCTATTGAAATTTTAGCTGAGCTGTGTGGTGCTAGCTGAAGTCTGGCCTTAGGTGAAAAGCACTACAAAATAGATGACTCACCCAATGCCATTTCCTTTCTCAATGTGTCAGCTCTCTTCTAGTTCTGCCTACCTGGGTTGCTCTCCAGTGTCTTCAGGTAATTTTTCTTTTTCTTTTTTTCTTTTAAGTAAACTCTATGCCCAATGTGAGGCTCAAACTCATGACCCTGAGATCAAGAGTCACATGTTCTACTGACTGAGCCAGCCAGGCACCCCCTTCAGGCGGCCCCACCAGGGTATGTATTTTTTCTTTTTTAAGATTTAATTTATTTGGGGGGGGGGGAGAGAGGTCACAAGCAGGTGGAGGGGCTGAGGGAGAAGATCCCAGGACCTTGGGATCGTGCCCTGAGTCAAAAGCAGATACTGAACCAACTGAGCCACCCAGGTGCCCCATGAACATAGTTTTTCAATATTTACTGAGTAGTCCAAAAACTTACCACGTGGAGGATGCACTCAGTTGTTCTATGAGACAGTAATTATTCAGCTTGGTGCCATAAGAAGCAGAAGTTGGGGTCAGGTCAGGTTTCATGTCCCTTATTTTTACTTTCTGGTCACTTACACATGATCTGTATCACCTCTGTTTTATGTTTTCTGAAACTCACAACTCCTGGAGCACAAAGTTACTTCCTTCTTGGAACTTGGTGTGAACTGTTTTTATGTTTAGAAAAATAGTTCTCTAGGGACGTCTGGGTGGCTCAGTTGGTTAAGTGTCTGCCTTCAGCTCAGGTCATGATCTCAGGGTCCTGGACTGAGACCTGCGTCGGGCTCCCTCCTCAGTGAGGAGCCTGCCTCTCCCTCTGCCTGCTGCTCTCCTTGCTTGTGCTCGCTCGCTCTCTGACAAATAAATAAATGAAATCTCAAAAAAAAAAAAGAAAAGAAAAGAAAAATGGTTCTCTTTGTTTAGAGCTTTCCTCAGGCTTCCCAACTGGATCCAGGTTGAAACCAGCCTTGGAACACTAACCCTAAGTCTAGGGGTCATAAGGTAGGAAGAAACAGGGGCACCTGGGTGGCTCAGTTGGTTAAATGTCCAACTCTTGATTTCCGCTCAGGTCATGACCTCAGGGTCATGAAATCCAACCTTGTGTCAGGCTCTGCATTCAGTGTGGAGTCTGCTTGAGATTCTGTCTCTCCCTCTTCCTCTGCCCCTCCCCCTGCTCATACACTCTCTCTCCCTCTCAAATAAATAAATAAATGAAATCTGAAAAAAAAAGGTAGGAAGAAACATTTGCTCTGGATGAGTTAAGGAGTTAAGGGGTCCCAAGGAACCGGCTACCTGTCTGTAAAGATGACTCAGATTATCCTCAAGGGAATCAGGCTTCTAAGGAGGTCATTTTGCTTCTCTTCTAGAGTCCAGAGCTTGGTCCACTTGTTCTCATCCACCACAAAGATTCACTGATGTATGTGCAAGACAGAGAGCCCACTGTTATGGGCTGAATGTTTGTGTCCTCCCCAAATTCGTATGTTGAAGCCCTAATGCCCAGTGCGATGGTGTTTGGAGGGGGGGCCTTTGAAGGACAATTAAATTTAGATGAAGTCATGAGGGCGGGTTCCCTACGATGGGACTGGTGTCCTTAGAAGAAGAGGAAGAGAGACCAGAGCATTCTGTGTCATTAACGGCCACGTGAGGTTATGAGAAGGTAGCAAGAAGGTGGCCATCTGCAAGCCAGAAAGAGAGCTTTCCCCAGGAACTGAAGCTGCCAGCCCCCTGACCTTGGACTTCCCAGGCTCTATAACTATGAGACCTAAAACATGTTGTTTAAGCCACTTTGTCTGTAGTATTTTGTTATGGAGGCCTGAGATACCCACCAAGAGTTAAAAGGTATATATTTTATCTTTTTTTGAACCAGGATACTGTGCTATAAAAATAGCTGTTGGAGGGGCGCCTGGGTGGCTCAGTTGGATAAGCGTCTGACTCTTGGTTTCGGCTCAGGTCGTGATCTCCTGGGTTGTGGGATTGAGCCCCCAGTCAGGCTTTGTGCTCAGTGGGGAGTCAGCTTGAAGATTCTTGCCCTTTGCCCCTCCCCCCACTCGTGTGTGTGTGTGTGTGTGTGTGTGTGTGCGCGCGCGTGTGTGTGTGCGCACATGTGCTCTCTCTCTCAAATCAATAAATCTTTTAAAAAAATCAGGCAGGACAATCTTTCCCTGAAACCCTCCTTACTTCTCCGTGACCAGTACTGAGTGACATGGTCACTTCTAAATGGATAACTGGCCAAGGGAGATGGATTAGACCAATTGCAGGGTTCACTCTGTGGAGCTGGCCCACTTTTCCTGAACTCCTCCAGCCATACACACTCTGAACAAAATCAGGAAGCTGTCAGCAAGGAAGGAGTGAGGGAATGGCTCCTGGCTAGGTAGCTGATATTATAATTAGCTATAAATGCTGGAAATTTATAGAAAACAGTAAAATAAAGTACACCTCATATCAGCAAGTGAGGGGTTCAGACCACTCAGTGGTTCACGTGATGGGGAGGTCAGGAGAGAGGAAGGCCAGAGGTAGAATTTATGGAAAGGTTGTGTGGTGGAGACTGTTGGCTTCCAGAGTAATAGGATTTTAAGTTGAGCTCAGGCTTTTCAGCTGAAGATTGCACTTCCCAACCTCTCTTGCAGTTTCTTCTGGCTGGGTCAGTAGGTTGTGGGGATGGAAGTCATTTGTTCAACTTCCAAGCTGTTCTTTTAAAGTCAGGGTCAGGAAACTCTTTCTTTAAAGGTCCAGATGATAAATACTTTAGGCTTTGCAGGCTCTAAGGTCTCTGTTCCAACTACTCAGCTCTGTGGTTGTAAGTGCAAAAGCAGAAATAGACAATGCATACACGGATGGGCTGGTCTGTGTCTCAATAAAACTTTATTTACACAAACAGGCAAAAGGCCAGATTTGGCCCATGGGTAGTAGTTTACCAACTTCTGCTTTAAAAGGGTGGGGCATGCCATCCCCTTCTCTCTAATTGGAATATGGATGCGTTGGCTGGAACTGGGGTAACTACTTTGGATCCCAGGCTTTAAGTCATGTGTTGAAAATGGTGGAGAAAAAAGGTAGGAATTCGAGTCCCCGACCCTATGGAGCACATACCCACTCTGCACTGCTCGTGCCAACTGTTACTTGGGGAGGACTAAATATTTGTTTTACAACACTTGGATTTTGGGCCTGGCAGTGGCCGCCATATTTGTAGCTTAGCTATCTTATTTCACAGAGCCTAAGAGGCCATCAAATGTAAATTACACAATTATTTCATGTATCACCAAGAAAGAAAAACACTGCTGTGCCTGTTACTGAACTTTGCTTCTCAGCTCCAGATCCACTCTTCCTCTTTGTGCTTCGTGATGACAGTGCTAGAAACCTGTGGACTACACGGCACCTTTGCTTGCTGGCCAGCTTTTGCCACAAAGGGTCATTTGAGGGAGACTAGAAGGGCAAGGAAGAGAGAGAAGGAACTTGTTCCTACCTATTTGCTTCCCATTCTTTTTTTTTTTTTTTAAGATTTATTTATTATTTATTTTAGAGAGAGAGTGCGTGTGAGCGGAGGGAGGGGCAGAGGGAGAGGGTGAGGGGAAGAAGACTCCCCACTCAGCTTGATCTCCCCACCTAGAGATCTTGACCTGAGCCAAAATCAAGAGTCAGATGCTCAACTGACTGAGTCACCCGGGTGCCCCTTGCTTCCCATTCTCACCACTGTCCAGAGCTCTGGCTTCTCACCCAGGCAGCAGCCATCGGCTCTAGCCACGGCTTTCTTCAGGACCTCAGAACCAGATTCCTCGTACCCCTCTGGAGGTGCCAGCACTAGGCAAGCAGTGCCTCCCTTTCAGAGGTCTGGGTCCCTGCGACTCCCAACAGTTAGCACAACCCAAGGTGGGGGAGGTGCTGGCTTCGCACTTACTATCCCTGAGTTATCTCTGCATTCCCTTTGCCTTTTCAGTCTGCAGTGCCTGTATAACAAATCCTCTGTATTAATTTTCCTCATTTGAAATGTGTTCTGTGGCTTTTGTTTTTATGCTTGAATCCAGAATAATAAAACTGTCAGTTATTACATGATGACACAATGTTTCTTATCACTTAGAGTTCTTATTTTACGCTTATTGAAAGAGCTCTTTTTGATTGATTGACTGATAGACTTTTTTTTTTTAAGATTTATTTATTTTAGAAAGAGAGAGAGTATGGGGGGTGAAGGAGCAGAGGGAGAGGGAGAGTTTTAAGGAGACTCTGTGCTGAGCGCAGAGCCCCATGCGGGGTTTGATCTTATCACCCTGAGATCATGACCTAAGCTGAAACCAAGAGTCGGAGGCTTAACTGACTGTACCACCCAGGTGCCCCTGACTGATGGATTTTTTTAGATTTTGTATTTAAGAAATCTGTTCTTCCAATGTGGGGCTCAGACTTAGAACCCTGAGATCAAGAGTCATGTGTGACTGATGCAACCAGATGACCCTCTTTTTTATTTTATTTATTTTTTTATTTAAACTATTTAATTTATTTATTGTGAGAGAGAGAGAGAGCACAAGCAGGGGAAGCAGCAGGCAGAGGGAGAAGCAGGCTCACTGCTGAGCAGGGGGCCTGATGTGGGGCTCGATCCTAGGATCCCGGGATCAAGACCTGAGGCGAAGGCAGACGCTTAACCGACTAAGCCACCCAGGCTTCCCTACTTTTTGATTTATTTAAAGAAAATTTAATATATGTCTCGTGCATATATAAAAAGGAAAATACTAGTATGTTTAATAAGAAACATTTAAAAAAATTTTTTTTATTTTAAAGACTTTATTCACTTGTTTTGTCAGAGAAAGAGAGAGCACAACAAGCAGGGGGAGTGGCAGGCAGAGGGAGAGGGAGAAGCAGGCTCCCTGGGGAGCAAGGAGCCCAATGTGGGACTTGATTCCAGGACTCTGGGATCATGACCTCAGCCAAAGGCAGATGCCCAACCAACTGAGCCACCCACGAGTCCCTAATAAGAAGTTTCTAAACTTGGGTACGTGGGTGGCTCAGTTGGTTAAGTGTCTGCTTTCAGCTCAGGTCATGACCCCAGGGTCCTGGGATTGAGTCCCGAATCAGGCTCCCTGCTCTGCAGGGACCCTGCTTCTCCCTCTGCCTCTCTCTCTGTCTCTCATAAATGAATAAATAAATAAAAATCTTAAAAAAAAAAGGAATATCTAAACTTCACACATTCAGAATCCAATTCTTTTGAATCACTTCTTGATTCATGGACATCAGTGTCCGTATTTTTCCCCCAACAAAATACCATCCTCTGTGCCATCAAGAGTGTTGTAATGAACTTTCCTACTTGTGTTGCTGGTCCGCTGTGCTGCGTGTCTGTCCTTGAATTCTTCTCACAACAAGACCAAGACCCTTTGGTGACTCCTTCGGGAACCAACTCAAACTCGCTCATGAAAAGGGACTCGTTAGCTTGTATAACTGGCATGTTCAGGATGCAGCTAGCTTAGGCACGGGGGAATCAGGGCTCCAATAATGTTGCAGAGCTCCGTGGGCTTTCCTTCGCCTGTTTGGCTTTCCTCAGCATGTTGGTTTCATTCCCTATGTGGTGGGAAAGATGGCTACTGCCAGTCACAAGAAGTCCAGCTCTGGGTTTACAGTCTGAGGATAGGAAAGTCCCTCTCCCTCCCAGTGTCCTTCGGTCAAGTCTTAGGCAAGGCTCTGATTGGCCCTGTTTGGGTCACATGTCCAAGTGTGGCTCCTTTTCCCATTGGCCGGTCTGCATTATGTGTCTGCCCTGTGGTGGGTGGTCCCCTAGAGTTGGGTGGACACTGAGTGGGTTCTCCAGGAGAAGGCATGTGATCACAAACATGCCTGTACTAAGGACCCTTTTCTTCAAGTCCCATAATCCTTCCACTTGCCATACGACTTCTTGATCAATTCATGTCTGACAGAGTTGGGAAGTCTTGAATGCTGGAGAAGGGTCCTTTGATCCAAAAAAGTTGTGTTGGGCCAGTTTAGGTGGAAATCCCTTTCGAGTGCAGAGTGTTTGATCTCAGTGAAATACTGGTTTGTCTTGTTGACTCGCACACGTGTACAGGAGTTAGCAGGCTACTTGTGGTTTTCCAGAGGCAAAGACTGCCGTCAGACTCCCGAGTTTCCACCAGTTCATTTCAGGAAACCGCAGAACAAATGGTGAGTCTCCAGGCGCTCTCTTCTTTTCTTTAACTTGCTCGTGCTTCTCTTTCTTTCACTTCTCTTTAAATAATTTTTTAGGAAGTATTTATTTATTTAAGTACTCTTTGTATCCAACGTGGGGCTCAAACTCAACCCTGAGACCAAGAGTCACATGCTCTTCCGACTGAGCCAGCCAGGCGCCCCTCCCTTGTCTTTGTAATCAATCACTCAGTATATGTACACTGAATGGTGTGATACCATAGCTATATTTTACTAAGAGTTTTTCGATGAGTGTGCTTTGCAGTTATCTTTGTGATATGCTTATTAACAATTGTTAATACAGGGGCGCCGGGGTGGCTCAGTTGGTTAAGTGTCCGACTCTTGATTTTGGCTCAGGTCATGATTTCCGTGCTGGGTGTGGAGCCTACTTAAGATTCTACCTCTGCCTATGCTCCTCCCCCTGCCTAAAAAAACCAAAAAACCAAGCGACAATTGCTAGTACAGATAATATACCTGCTGTTACAAGTGTATCTTCACTGAAGCCACCTTATAGCCTCTCCATGGTGTCTATCCCTGATATCTCTTGCTGTGGAACAAGCCAGCCCAACATTTAGTGGCTTAGAACAAGAATCATTTCCCTCACAGATACGAAATTTGAGTGGGGCTTGGCAGGGATCGCTCATCTCTGCTCCCCATGGGGAGCTCAGCTGGGACTGGAGGATCTGTTTCCAATATGGCACACCCACACGGCTGCAAGTTGGTTTGGGCTCTTAGCTGGAAGCTCAGCCATGTGCCTCACTTCCTCTCTACACGGGCCTTCCTCCATGTGGTGGCTGGGTTCCCAGAGAAGCAGTGGAAATTGCCAGTCTTCTCGGGGCTATGCCCAGAAACCGGTGTGGCATCACTGCCACCACGTTCTTTCAGTCAAAACAGTCCCAGAAGCCACCCTAATTCAAGGGGAGGGGACACAGACCTCACATCTTGATAGGAATTGTCATAACCCTTGCAGCCATCCTTAATGTACCACGGAGCTTCATCATGCAGGCTTCTGGATGCTTCTTTTCCTGATAGACTGACTTATTTGAAACTGAAACATAGCTGCTGTTAAAGGGGCTCATCTCATACATTTTCGCAGTTGCTTTATTTCTAAACTACTGTTATAACACACTGAGCATTTCAAGCTAGATTGCATTGTCTTTTTTTTTTTTCTGGTGGTGAGACTTTTCTGCACCTAATTAATTTATAATGATTTGGAATGACTCGAGAGACTGGTCTGAGATGGTAATATCTGCAAGAGAATGAAATAAACAGGTGACAGACTTCTGAAACATTTTGTACTGAGCATGAAACTCAGGGCTCTCTCCAGAAGAGCTGGCGAATCAGTATGCCGGATTGAGAAAGGAGTGAGACAGGATATTCTGCTGGTCTTTTCTTCCCTGCTTAAATACATCTGTTATTTTTTATTTCAGGGCTGATGGGTTAGTCGTGTGATGCACTTGGATTAAATACTTGGGCTAAAGCCTCTCATATATTTGCCCATCAGCTTCCCTTGGTAGGATTCATATTCTGTCTGGATGCCAGATTGAATTAAATGCTTCTTTAAAGCCTGCAATCTGACAAAAACCTTTCCTCAGTCAGCATTTTTACTGTATTAAAAAACTTAGCATCTGCAGGGAAATGATGCAGCCCACGGGTTTCTTTTCTAGGGAAGAATCCAATTTAGCTTTTGGGGGATGATGTTATAATTGGTCAGAGAACCGAGGAGCCTAACTGAGGCTGGAGCCTGGGGGAGGTGATGTGCTCTAGACTCCAGAGCTTTCCTCATCCCATCTGAGTCATCCTGTCCCCACCTGAGTAACAAGACGTCTGGTTGACGGAGTGGATGAATACTCGTTTTGAGGGTATGTTTTTTGTAATCAGCAGTTCAACATTTCCCTGCCACCCGGTGGGGCCACACACACTTTATTTCCTGTTTCTTAGGTTTGGGAATTGTGTGGTCCCGTAATTTCTTGTTAGCCAGTGTTCATGAGAAGGAAACCCATAGGTGACATGGCTGCATTCATGATTTAATAGTTAGAGGGTGGCTCGAAGGAAGTGGATTTTCGAAACACTGTGTAATTGTTCTCAGCATAAGAATGGGGAGAATAGGGTAGAAATGGGGGATAGGATTATCTATCTCTTAGGGTTGTGGTGACAAATTAATGCAGGTAAGCTATTTAGTGCATGTATTAGTTATCTATTGCTGTGTAACAACCCCCCCAACCCCCCGAAATTTAGCAGCTTGAAACAACAGACATTATCTCAAAGGTCTGTGGATCAGCAGTCAGGGAGCAGCCGAGCTGGTGATTCTGGCTGGGGGTCTCTCCTGAGGCTGTGTTCAAGGTGGTGGCCAGCACTGCAGTCATCTAAAGGCTGGATGGGAGTAGGACCTGCTTCTAGGCTTACGCACATGACTCTTGGCAGGTATCAATTCCTTGCCACATTGACAAGGAACTCTCCATATGTGCCTGGATGTCTTTGCAATATGACCCGTGTGAGTGATGAGAGAGAGAACAGTCTCTTGGTGGGTGAATGCTACAGTCTTTTATAACCTAGTCTTGAAAATGACATCCTATCACTTCTCCTCTGTTTGCTATTAGTGAATCACTCAGTCCTGCTCTCACCCAACAGGAGGGGAGTGAGCACCGGCTCTTTGGAGAAGTATCAAAGAATTTGTGAGCCTATCTTTAAAACCACAGCACAGTTCTGGGTACATAGCATATACTCAGTAAATGATTAGATGTTAGGATTAATTTAGCAGATAAATTCACTTCTTGGTGATTCACTTTCTAGACAGACTTTAGTTTGGGCCTTTATTTGGGGAACAAAAGAAATTTGGGGCTCTGCAGCGGATTGGAGATTACACCAGGAGACCTCCACAAAATGAGGGTTTTTTATCTTTCATTTTATGTCACTTGGGAGGGAAGCTTCTTCCAGAGATCTCCTCTGTTGTGCTGGGTCAGTCAGCCCAAAGACTATAGCACAGCAGCCCACGCCGCTTACAATTCCCTTCTCTAGAGGGGGCACATCTTTTCTCTTGACACTGGATGCAGTGTCTTCCTGACTTGGGAGAGGGACGAAACCATGGGCACCCTGGGACCGGGGCAGAGCATGTCCCCTGGGAGGGCTCCCTGCTCCTCTCACCCCCAACAGTTTTAAATCCCAAAAGCAGAGATGATTTTTTAAAAAAATAAATATTTATTTCACTATAGGGTGTAACCACAACTTGGACAAAGGAAGAAAAAGGAAAGAAATGCCTCCACAAACGTGATAGAACTACTCTTGACATTTTGTGATATGTCCTTTCCAGAGTCTCCCCCGTCTGTGGCTTTCTAGTTTTATATAGTTATAAGTAGTTCACAACTACAGTCTCATGGCCTGCCGCTTTTCGCTTGGCTTTGTCACACATGTATTTTTATGGCATGGTCTTTCACCATCTCTGAGGTTTTGAGAGCTGTGTATTTTATTGGGTGAATGTCCCATCGTTCGCTTAAATATTCTTTTTTTTCTCATTAACTCCAATCAGTTGTGTAATAAAGATATTTATTATTTATTTTCTTGTGTTTTATTCTGCTGTCATTATTTTTACCCATGCTGTTTGCCTTTTAATTTTTATCCTTTTCTTTAAATGGTCACATTAGTCACATTAGTTAAGTATGGGCGGGGTGGTGTGGCGGGGGAGCGCCTGGTCAGTGGAGAGCATGACACTTGATTTCAGAGTTGGGATTTTGAGCCCCATGCTGGGTGTAGAGATTAGTTAAAAAAAAGAAGTAGAAGAAAGAAGAAAGAAGAAAGAAGAAATTTCACCTGAAACTGATGTTACACTGTATGTTAAGTAACTGGAATTTAAATAAATTAAAAAAAATTAAGTATGGACTGGAAATGTTAAACATTTTCCTCTGGGGAATTACCCCATTGCTTCTAAAGTTGGACTGTCCTTTCTTTTATTCTAACACCCCCTCATCACCTCCAGTTTCTATATGGCTCTTAAAAATTGCTCTGGAATTGGGGCGGCTGGGTGGCTCAGTTGGTTAAGCGTCTGCCTTTGGCTCAGGTCATGATCCCGGGGTCCTGGGACCCAGCCCCGCAGGGAGCTCTCTGCTCGGTGGGGAGCCTGCTTCCCCTCTCCCTCTGTCTGCTGCTCTGCCTACTTGTGCTCTATCAAATGAATAAATAAAATCTTTTTAAAAAATTGCTCTGGAATTAATTCTCAAGTATAGTATGAAATAGGGATTTGAAACGAGATTTATTTTCTTTTCCAAATTACTGACCAGTCTTACAAGGAGGATACCAGGGACGGCATCTCTAATCAGCTGAACCATGAAGCCACGTCTTATGAAACACGAACAAGGCTGGCTGAAGTTTGGTGGAATTAACAGTTTGGCAGATGACGGGAGAAGCAGCAGATGTCACATTGTTAGGCGCCCCTGAATTATTTGTTGCAGCACCTTGAACTTTGTTTGGCACAAGGTGCTCAGCTACCTTCAGTGGCTGGTGAGGTGTGATGTGTGAGTCAGGGTTTGACATTATGGGAACAGTCCTAGTGAAAAGATTTTTTAAAAAGGTCTGGGAAAAGGAGGGGGGCACTGACGGGGCCCAAATCTGGTTTACGTATCATCTGTAAGAAATATGGTGAACCCAACACTCTGGGATTAGGAAGAAATCTTTAGAGGTTTCTGCCCTCAGGCAAGCTATGCCAAGTGTTGTCACAGGGTAAGCACCTCCCCGACAGGCTCGGGCTGCCAGGTGTCACTGTTCTAACTGCGCAAGACTGGAGCGAGACGCATTTGCAGACAGGAAGTGCGCCTGGTGGTTGAGGCCAAGAGGATGTTTCCAGAAAATGGCCGTGGATCCAGAAAGCCTGTGTTCCTTGAATTCTGAGTGGATACAGGGACCCATAAGAACCGATGAAAAAGCAATCATCTACGGTCCTGGGCTTTGAAAAAATCACCCTGATTATTTCCTGTACAAATGCTTTCTATGGCCTACTCCTACCTGAGACGAAAGTGCCTGATGGGAGTGTAGGCAGGGGGCAGAGTCCTGGTGAGGAAGAGTGAGAACAGCCAGGGCAACCAGAAAGTAAAGGCATGGTCGTTATCACACAAATGCAGTTAGAAATGGCTCCCTGCACACGCTGAGCCAGGCTCTCCGTACAAACAGCGGGTGAATCTCCTCAGACAGAATCCTCACTGCACGCATGATGACAGGTTCACAGGCCTTGCTCAGGCAGACCAGAGGCAAGGTGTTGTTCAGGATTTCAGAGGCCAGGGGTGGGCCAGGGGGAAGGTGTCGAGGAGGAGAGAGGAGAAACAGACGTTGAAGATACAAGTCAGGGAGTGCAGTCTTGGGGCGGGCACCAGTCTGAGTCCTGCCACTCAGGCAGAAACCCGTGTAGATAAGGTGGCTTTGCAGGAGCTGTCCCGTCTCTGCCTGGTGACAGCAGGCAGGCCTACAATGATAAAGCTGGGCCGGCCCCCCTGCGTTCTGGAAACAGAGGTGGGGGTGGGGCGAGGCAGAGTGGTGAGGTGGGCAGAGTGGCACAGGCCTCAGGGGATCCAGACAGGGATGCCTGGAGGGACCCTGGGAGTCACCTAAGCTCTCTGAGCTGATGTCTTCATAGGGGCGACAGTCCCACCTGCCCCAGATGGTTGAGGCTATTAGAGCTTCGGTTTAAAGTGCCTGCCACGAACCCTTATGAAGAGGACAACTCCACCTGTGACACATTCCGCAGGCGGGCGGGATCCCGGTTCATCTGACGAGTGGACCAGAAGGAAATGGGACCGGTGGGCACTTGATGGGGACAGAACCGAGCCAGCCTGGTGCCCAGTGACAGTTCACTTGCAGACAGGCCTGGCTGTGAATGTGGCTCTCACCTGGCAGAGCATGCCCTTCTCAGGACCCCGCCTCCCAGGCACCCAAGGACCAGACCGGAGGGGCGACCACTGCATGGCCACCCCTCAGAGTGGCCTTGGTCACCGTGACGATCTGAGTGGCTGGTGCTGGGCCTGGGTGGGAGCAGCCTGGCGGTCACAGCTCCTCCTTGTTGCTGTCGAGGGCCTGGACCGGAGGCCCTGGGGCCTGGGAGCCACCCAGAAGCCCCCGGCCCCCGTCCTCACGGCGCCTGCCCACAGTGGCATAGTCCCGCAGGAGCCCGCTCTCCACTCCGTGCCGCCGGAGGCTCTCAGTCCCCATGAGTCCCTGTGTTCTCAGGTACCCCTGCTGGCAGAAGGGCGGCAGCTTCTGGTGTGTTAGGGCAAACAGGAAGCAGGATTCTACACAAAAGCAAAAGGAGATGAATCAGTAAGACAGAGAGGTGTGGGGAGAGGTGCGGGAGGCGGGGATGCCGATGCCCCGGGGCCTCACCCAGTGCCCTCCACCCTTTGACCCTGGGGGCTGACTTTTGTGGGGATCTCACATCTGACCTGAGTAGCCATGGATCTCGCCCCTCCCTGAAGTTCCAAGGAGGGTGCCCTGGCATTCTGAAAGAACAAGGCCCCAAATGGAAAGCAAACCGCAGAAATGACTCAGCTCCCAGAGATCTGGGCCCAATACGATGCTCTGCAGGGAGCCAGTCCCCTGGGAGCTCAGCCACTCAGGAGCAGACCCTCAGCCTTCTCTTCTGGAAGCTGGCCTGGCTGGGGCCGGGAGCTCGGTGGTCAGTCCTAGTTTGAGGTCAGAGCTGCCTGCAAGGCGTTATTCCCTCAGCAATCTCTGGGTTGCAAATACAGTGTGCAAAGCACTGTTGTGAGCCCTGGGGGGGGGGGGGGGGGAAAATTTTGTTGCGCGGGTCAAGTCGGCTCTATCAGGAAGCAGCTGTGGGTATTCATTATTCAGAAATATGAAGAAACCACCAGAACAGCCAGAAGTAGTTCCTTCTGGGACTGAGGGTGGAAGTGAGAAAAAGTCTTTTAGCTAAGTGCTTATGTAACTTTGACTTAAAGAATAGAAAAGATGAAACAGATATGGGCTGTCTTCTTGGGGCTTTAGAGACAGGAGGGGAAGGAGCGAACGTCCAAAAATTGTCTTGAGTCTTTTATTTCAAAAAACCCTGGCACCTTACAAAGGATGTTGTGAGGCTCACATGGATGAACAGGCTGTAAGGAGCCACGCAAATGGTACTTCTGACTTTCTGACTTCTGGCCCAGACGGCCCCTGGCGGAACAAGCCATGACAATCCTTTCTGAGCAGGGAGGACCACAGGTGCGGGAGGGGGGATGGGAGAGCGGCAGCAAGGTGGCCTTTTGGCAAGCACCACCTTTTGATGACGTATATCACCCTTTTGGTGGGGGCCCGGGGGCGGGGGGGCAGAGAAGCCCAGCAGAATCCGGGGCCAGAGCTAGCAGCCGCACATCAGCTAAGGGTGTGGAGGAAAGCCCACTCTGCCAGCTGGCCCTGAGTCAGGAGGATGCTTCCGAGCTGAAGGCAGGGACGCTCGGTGGCTTGCAGTGCTGAGCAGTGCCTAGGGAGTGGGAGCCAGGAAGCTCTAGGGCCTGGAGGATGAATTCACTGTGGCCGTAACCCAGGGTGGGATACGCTCCCTAACGCAGCACGGCCATCTTTGTGCACTCCTGAAACCTCCAGAAACAGGCAGGGATTTTGTAGCTGAGATCTCTAGACATGCATTGTGTCATTTCCTGGGCAAGTGTGCAGTCTGCGGAACACTAGCACTTCAAAGTTGCCCACCCTTGGGCTACGAATTTACCTCTGAGCACCTCCATATATTTAGATGATTAACCTGCACTATGGTTTTAAGCCAGCTCTCTTAACAGATACGTTTTTATTTCCAAGTTGACTGAGGATGTCGCCTGGGGCTGAAACAAGGTCGCCTGCTCTCTGACCTGTAGGCCAGAGACTGACCATCTCAAACCTGATTTGATTTGAATAGTGCCTCACATACAACTGGTGTTCAACACATGTTCGCTGAACAGAAAAAGGTAGATATCCTAGGCAGTTGGGTTTTAAAAAAGACCAAAATGTGGCTTGTTTCCATCAGTTCTCCCTCCGGATCCTCAGACTTCTCTGTCAGAGCTACCTTCCAGTTCACCAATTCTCTCTTCGTCTCTGTCTAATGTGCTACTTTATCTTTAGGTTGAATCCCCCCCCTTTTTTAGATTTATTTATTTTAGAGAAAGAGAGCATGTGAGCAGGGGGGATGGGCAGAGGGAGAGAGAGAATCCCAAGCAGACTCCCCACTGAGCATGAAGCCTTGACACGGGGCCCAATCCCAGGACCCTGAGATCATGACCTGAGCCAAAATTACAAGTCCGATGCTTAACCAGCTAAGCCCTCCAGGCACCCCTAGGTTGAGTTTCTAGTTACACATTTTTTCATTTCCAGAAGTTTTATTTGGGTCTTTTTTTTTTTTTTTAAAGATTTTATTTATTTATTTGACAGAGAGAGAGACAGCCAGCGAGAGAGGGAACACAAGCAGGGGGAGTGGGAGAGGAAGAAGCAGGCTCATGTGGGACTCGATCCCAGAACGCCGGGATCATGCCCTGAGCCAAAGGCAGACGCTTAACCGCTGTGCCACCCAGGCACCCCTATTTGGGTCTTTCTGAATGCTGCCCAATTATATTTTTGATAATCTCTTTTCACATTTCTTTACATATTTTAGACAGACTTTGTATACTGTTTGTCACTATTACAATTCCCACCGTCCTTTTGGTTTGATCCAGCAGATTGCTGTTTCTGCTGACACTCTCTCGTGGAGGTTTGTGTCCTTATGTGTTAAAGCTTTTTGCTTGGGGGTGGGGGGTGGGTTCAGCTTACTTGGAACTTTATCTGTGGGAACTTTTTGAGCTCTAGTTTTTAAAAATTTTATTCATTTATTTGAGAGAGACAGGGAGAGAGTGGGGGGAGGGGCCGAGGGAGAGGGAGAAACAGACTCCATGCTGAGTGTGGAGCCCACATGGGGCTCAATCCCAGGACCCTAAGATCACAACCCGAGCTGAAACCAAGAGTCGGTCACTTAACTGACTGAGCCACCCAGGTGCCCCGAGACCTAGTTTTCTTTTATGTATATATGTCTTTCTCTAGTTTTATTTATTAAGATTTTATTTATTTATTTGACAGAGAGAGAGACAGCCAGCGAGAGAGGGAACACAAGCAGGGGGAGTGGGAGAGGAAGAAGCAGGCTTCCAGTGGAGCAGGGAGCCCAATGCGGGGCTCGATCCCAGGACCCTGGGATCATGCCCTGAGCTGAAGGCAGATGCTTAACGACTGAGCCACCCAGGCGCCCCTCTAGTTTTATTTAGTTTTTAAAAGATTTTGTTTCTTTGAGAGAGCGCGTGCGAGTGTACACGTGTACACAAGAAGGGGGAGGGCCAGAGGCAGAGGGAGAAGCAGGCTCCCCACTGAACAGGGAGTCTGACTCAGGCCTTGATCCCAGGACCCTGGGATTATGACCTGAGCCAAAGGCAGACACTTAAGCCACTGAGCCACCCGGGTACTCCTGTCTCTAGTTTTAAACTTTGTTTCTTCACAGAAGACTTGCATTTAATTCTGTGATTTTTACACCATGATGACAGTGTGAAGTTTGGCCCCAAACTCCCATGAGTGAGGCTCAGTGGTTAGAAAGTCTCAGGGGAGGTTTTCCCTTTTTCTACCCAGAGCCAAAAAGCATGAGTCTCCACCATCTCTCTCTTGAGAGTATTTTGTCCCAGTTGAGCCACTGGGATCTAAGCTGAAGTGCAGTTCTCTAAGCAGACCTCCCAGCGTGCTCCAGCCTCACCTTCCCACCCCCAAGTGCTAGTCAGTCACCAGGCTCTAGGCTACTACTGACGACTGGCAGATATCCCAGATCCAGCAAGGGCTTTATACTTCTTCTTAGAGTTCCCTTTTTTCCCCCTGCCAGTTCTTTAAAAAATGACATTCTATTTAGCGACTTCAGGTGTGCTGTGCTGGGAAGGGTCTCTGTGAACATCTCGTCTACCCTGTGGATAACAGAATTCTCGGGCATGGGTTCTAGATATGAATTCTGAAAACTCCACAGGGCATGGATCTATCTGGTCTTTCTTCAACCTCCAGCTCAGTCCCTTTGTCCTTCTAGGAACTTAGGTTACCTGCATAGAAGCTTCGCAAATCGGTGTCCAAACAGTTCTCCAGAAAGCGCCTCAGAGGCAAGATATGCCCCACCGGGGCGGTCCAGTCCGTTAAGAAATCTTCCACGATGTGGTGGATGGCCGTGGGCCGAGGCAGGGCCCAGTCAGCAGGGCGGAACCTCACCTCCTGCTCTGTGGGGAGGAGAGGGGGAGCCGTGTCAGAGCCTGGCGGCTGGGCCTCCCATCCTGGAGCTGACAGCCCAGTTCCCACACACCCCAGTGCTTCCCTCGCTCCCTCATGCTCAGCTTTCCTGACACACTCCGTGCTGGGCAGCGGCCAGCCTCTTCAACAGCCACCCCTGTGTTTGCACAGCTGGCATGAGGAAGAGGCTAGATCTGTTCCTTGTGGTTTCAGAAAGCGGAAGCAAGACTCATCACTTGCACTCGGTGTCTTTCTAAGGCGCGCCTGGACTGAGGTCTATTGTGACTGCTTCAGAACTGCTCTTTCTGTGAGGAGACTCAGAGGCTTGGCACCGAAAGAGGCCTGAGAGCTCACCTAGTCCAGCTTCACATCTGGTGGTGGGGGGCTCCCTTCTGTGGCGTCCCAGGCTGACGGCCATTAAGCCATGATTCAACCATCCGTGTACTGGGAGACTCGACTTTAGGGGTGACTCATTCCACTGTTGGGGGGCTTTGACTAGTAGTCACTCCTGATTCTGAATAGAACCCTGTGTTCCTGTCACTTCTACCTGCCGATATTACCTCTGCCTGTTTTTAGAGCATCCCCTTCCAAGTGACAGCCCCTTAGTTTCTAAAGCAGAAGTCGCGCTCCCCCGGGGGGGAGGGGAGGTTCATCTACTGGTAGCTACTGGTGCCAGGTACCGTGCTGGTGTTCTGTTTTTTTTTTTTTTTTTTTTTAGATTTTATTTATTTATTCGACAGGGATAGAGACAGCCAGCGAGAGAGGGAACACAAGCAGGGGGAGTGGGAGAGGAAGAAGCAGGCTCATAGCGGAGGAGCCTGATGTGGGGCTCGATCCCATAACGCCGGGATCACGCCCTGAGCCGAAGGCAGACGCTTAACTGCTGTGCCACCCAGGCGCCCCTGGTGTTCTGTGTTTTTTAAAAAAAGATTTTTTTTTTGTTTACAAGTAATCTCTACACCCAAAGTGGGACTTGAACTCACAACCTCGAGATCAAGAGTCGCACGCCCCTCTGACTGAGCCAGCCAGGCGCCCCACTCTCTGTGTTATCTACCTCATTTATCCTCACACAATCCTAGTGTTATCCCCATTTCTCAAATGAGGAAGTGGAGGCTCAGAGAGTTCAAGTAATGGTTCCAGGCCACACAGCAAAGAAAGTACAGCCCGAGGAGACTGCCCAGCTTTTCTGCACTTTTTAGGTTGCAGGCCTGTTTCAACCACTTCTAGCTCCATTCCCCATTCCCTCTGAGAGTCAGTCTCCAGGTCCCCTCCTCCTCCACCCTCGGCCTCCTCTGGAGACACACAGCAAGCCTGTCCCTCTTACTGTGTGGTGCCCAGAGGAGGTCATGACACTCCATGTGTGGCCCGCCCAGGTCATGGTATATGCCCGAATCTGGGAACATCATTTCTTATTCCTGGACCTTCTATCCCATATGGTTTCTGGGCGGAGTCCCCCAGTGTCCTCTGTCAGCCGGGTGAGTTGTGTGAGGGCTTAGTGATGACAGGTGAGAGACCCAGGGTCCGAGCAGTGCCCAGCTCCCGGAAGCCCACGCTCGGGGGACAGCAGAGGCCTGGCTCACCGGTGGGGAGGTGTCTGTAGTAGTAGATGACGGGATGGAGGAAGTTAGACTGCCAGGCGTCTTCCGTGTGCCCCACAGACCGGTCATAAAAGAAGACATCCTTGTCAGGCCCGGAGAAATTTCTGCCATACTCCATGTTGATGACAAAGAGCCCATGCCTGGCCTTCCTTCCTGTGATGGTCTCCAGCTGAGCCAGCATCTGCGTGGGGAACTCCTCCAGGTACTCAAATGCCATGGCGTTCCTGGGGATAATGGCAGTGCAGGAGGGCCAGACCCTCAGTGTTGTGGCAGAGGTGAGGGGGGCGTGTGCATGCGTGTGTCTCTTGTACAGTCAGTGTACAGCCTCTGGTCATCCCCACTTATCTCACTTTACCCTTAACTGTCACAGTTGAGCCCTGGCTTACACTGGGACAGATTCCAGAAAACTCTGAGCAACCTGAAATGTAGTTGGGGAAAGGGTGACCCAGGCTGAGAGAACAATAAGAGAAAAGCCCTGGGAGGGAGTGACTGCCTTGGTGTCTTCGAGGGACAGGAAGGAGGCCTGTGTGGCTGGAGTGGCCTCGGGTGGAGGGGCAGGAGAGGGGCTCGGGGCAGGCTGAGGAAGGCTCGTGTGTGCCCTGATGGCCCCCGGCTCCTGGAGAGCACTGAGCAGAGCTGAACGTGTGTGACCCCTGTTTTGAGAGAACTGTCAGGGTGCTGTGTGGAAAGCAGACTGTGGGGCAAAGGTGGGAGGCCACGGTTACTTCAGGTGAGGGATGCTGGGCGCCCGGACCAAGACGGCAGTACTGGGGCTGGGAAGAGGAGGTCCGATTCTGGACACAATTTGAAGGCAGAGCTTACTGGGTTTATGGAGAGTCTGAATGTGGAGGATGGGAATGGAAGAGAGGAGTCAGGATGATGGGATATTTTGCGCTGGGTGCTGTGAATTCCTTGCATGTCCCTGAACTTGGTGTATGTGGCCCTCCCCGATTTTGGGTCAGGCTGCTCCCCCTCTGACTGGGGGGAACCCCCACACACACCCCACTTCTCACCTGCCACCTGTCCTCAGAGCGCCCTCACCCACAACCCTTCTCCCTCCCTGCTCTGCTGGGTGTCATCTGTGATCTGCCACCTGTCACTTAATTGATAAGGAGCCAACATGGTCCTGGCCCGAGGGAGCCCTTCGGTCCGCACTGGTGGTACGCATCACTGAGGTTTACTGCTCATCTGCTTGGTGCCAACTGCAGTCTACCCGTGACTTGTACTCCTGGCCGCAAGGTGTGATTCTCCCCATTGTGCAGATGAGAGAGAGGCTCAGAGAGGCTAAGTACTTGGCCCAGGTCATGAAGGTAGAAAGTGGCAGAGCTGGGATGCACACCCGGGTCTGTCTGTCTGCCTGAGGAGCTTGTGATGTCGATTTCCCTGAGGTTTCCCCGGAATCAATCCCCTTGCCCCCCCGTAGGCTTCACCTTAGGAGGGACCCACGGGGCCCCTCCACACCTAGTACAGGCAGAGAAGAGCTAGGACAGGGTGAATGGGGAAGCCGGGCTACTCACTCCTTCAACAGGACGACGTCGGCCAGCACACCGAACATCTGGTAGAGCCCAGAAGCCTCGTTCACGCGCCGGACGATGGAGCTGGTCAGCTGCGAGATGGGGTGCTTGGTGGAGGGCCAGGCGACGCCGTGGTGGCGCTGCTCCAGCAGGCGGTGAACAGCACGCACTGAAAGGCCAGAGGGAGGGACAGCACGCTGCCCTTAAGATTTGATCTTCACCACACGGACAGTTGTCCGGTCCCCATCAACTTCCTGGAACTCAAGACATGCTTGTATGCGTGGCACCAGGAGGCGGCCTTTGGAGCGGGGTCAGCGAAGGCTTCCTACTAAGGGCTGAATGGACAGTGTTTTGGGCCCTGCTGTCTGGTCGGTCACGCTACTCAGTTCTGCTTCTGCTGTGAAAGCAGCCCCGGATGGCAGCTGCAAGGCCGGGCGTGGCCGGCTCTGGCTCCAGGGCAGAGTGTGCCTGGCTGGCTCTAGGCCAGCCGCACCACTCCTCCCAGCGGCTCTGTCCGCCCCGGGACCCGCGCCTCCCTCTCACCCTGCTCCCCTGCTCCCCTGCCCACAGTTCCCCTTTCGCTCAGACCCCCAGCTGGAGACCCCTTCAGCGCCCCCTCTCCTTCACCACCTACGCCCAAACTGTCATGAAGTCCAGATGACGTAAGGGCAGAAAAGCGACAGCTGTCCCTCTGCACAGGGTCAAGGAGCGACACAGTTACTGGAGTCTGGGGAGGGGGCCCTGACGAAAGGGGCTACCATCTTGAGAGAGCCTGGCCCATTCTGAGAAGCAGGTGAGGGACCAGGCTGGAAAGGTGAGCTGGCCCGGGCCTGGCAAAGCTCGGACTGCCATGCTGAGGGGCTGGAGCTGTCCCAGGGGAGGTGGGGAGCCGCGGACAGTGGCTTAAGCTGTAAGCAGAGGAAAGAGAAGATTTTTTTTTAAGGAAAGGGTGTTTCGGCAGGGACCATGCGGCTGGACGGGAAGCCAGAGAGACCTCTGGCGGCAGGAAGACCCACCAGGAGAGACGAAGAGGCTGCAGGTCGGGAGATGGTGGCGGGTGGGCTGACTAAGATACAGCAGGGGGATGGACGGGCTGGGCGTCCAGAATAACCGTCCACGCGGTTATGGTCTGTGCCCTTCATGCTTTCTCTTCTGTTGGCTTTCCTCTACCTTACTGATGCTTCTGGTCTCCCCCGGGGACTGCTTCCTCAGGTTGGAGCAGGATGAGTGCGATGTGCACTGTGACACTGGCCCTCCCTCACCCAGCAGGGCCCTCTGCTCGTCGGACCACAGAGTGGCCAGCGCCTGTCCTCCCAGGACTGTCACCCACGTGCCCAAAGCTCAGTGGTTGGCTGTGAGCTTTAGGGTCAGACACATGGATTCAGATGTCCCTTCTGCCATTCACTGGCTGGGGGACTTGGGGGAAGTTACTTAAGTTCTCTGTGCCCTAGTTTCCTTATCTGGAAATGGAGCAGAAATGACAGGATGTGCCTCATGGAGCTGCGGTGAGGATTCGGTCTCGGAGCTGGGGAAAGATCGGGGGACAGAAGGGAGCGGGGAAGACGGGGCAGCATCTGCCAGGACAGCAGGCGCAGGGCGGGAAACACGCACGGGAACAGTGATGAGGATTTCTTACTGGGGAGACCCAGCTAAAGGGACAGACTCTTCCATTCTGGGGCGTGTGTGTGTATTTGATCTGTGGAGGTTCTGGTTTACAGAGAGCTCGCACTCGCTCTCTGGGTTCCTTCTCTGACCACGCGCACGGGACATAAAATACATCGTCTGGAAATCAAACATGGTTATTTTTTCCTGCCAAATGGGAAGGACAGTAAAATGCAAAAATGAGCATTAAGCCAATGGGAGTCATCAAATTAAATACAGGACGCTCTGGTGTTTGTGGCAAAATCAACTAACTGGCCTGTGTAACACTCGCCACGCGGGAAAGCACCCACCCAACAGCCTGTCCGGAGTGCAGAACATTTACACCCTCAGAACCAATGTAATCCAGCTGCAATTTTTATGGAAATTTGTGGGTACCCAAAGAATCTGTGCATGATGCTTCACAGCTATAAGGTCCCCAGGTATCGTCTTAATCCTTATGACAGCCCCGCGAGGGCGGACAGTTCACCCCGTTTACACCTCTGACGCCACGCTCTGGAGAGGTTACGAAGCCTCATCTCTCAGACCACCCCGCTAGGATGAACCCCCATGAGCACTCCTCAAGGTCTGCCTTCTTGTCAACACCTGCTGCTTGACTGGCACCGGGCTTAAGCATGTGACATGCCACCCCCAGATGTACTTGCTCTCACTCCTTATCTGACGCTTTTCTAGATCTATCCGCAGCCCACGAAAATCTGTTGCCCTCTGTCCCAGATGGGGAATTGAAGACAATCGACTACCGACAAGCACTCCCCTGAAGGGTGCTGCAAATCAGGTGATGTTTACAAACCCTGGGGATGGTTCTCTCTGCCGGGCTCACCTGTGTACCGGAATCCATGGATGAAGCCACCGGCCGACCTCCGGTAATCCACAGAGTGGCTGGCGGTACCCAGGACAAAGAGACCCCGGCTTCCTTTGGACTCATAGCTAGCTTTGACCAGCGGGTACTTCTTGCTGAGCTCACCCCCGGAAGACAGTCTGAGGGACCTGTGAGTGCAAAGGGTTGATAATGAAAATCACTACTGTGTAACGAAACACATACTACGTGCTCCACGCTGAGCTAAGCGTACGACCTTTTTTTTTTAAAGTTTTATTTATTTATTCGACAGGATAGAGACAGCCAGCTAGAGAGGGAACACAAGCAGGGGGAGTGGGAGAGGAAGAAGCAGGCTCATAGCGGAGGAGCCTGATGTGGGGCTCGATCCCATAACGCCGGGATCACGCCCTGAGCTGAAGGCAGACGCTTAACCGCTGTGCCACCCAGGCGCCCCTAAGCGTACGACCTTTATAGTGCTTATCACACTGAAGGCACACCAGGACCCTAGGAGCCGGGTGTGATGATCTCTGTTTAACAGACGGAGTAGCTGAGGCTCGGGTTGAAGATGTGGTGGGTCAGGGACAGAGCCAGGATTCAAGCCTGACTTGAGGCTAGGCTCTGGGCTCCGGCTGGGCCCTGGGGGACCTGCTGGGACGGGGGGGGGGTCTACTTCAGGCCCTCAGTTTCTCCTTGTCCGCCTGTGCCTTGGCCAGAGGAAAGTGAGCCACTGGACGGATTCTCTCATACCGAGCCTTGCCAAGGTACTGGGGCAGCAATGTCTCAAGCAAAGCAGTTGAGAACACAGTTTTAAGTGAAGTTGGCAGCTACCATTCTAGGAAGCGTACAGTATATGACAAGTACGTTGCCATATTAATCCCCATAACAGCCCTGTGAGAGAGAAACTCTATGATCCCTGTTTTAGTGATGAAGAAAGTGGGCACAACCTGGTTAAGCGACTTTCCCAGAGCCTGTAGATTTGGTCCGTAGAGAATCTCAGACCGACCTCAGAACCTGTGTCCTTAGCCGCTATGCTACGCTGCCTTTTGGCAAGTTCCCCTCCTTATTCTGCCTGAGCTCCCATTCCCCTCTCTTGGGAATGCAGATGACGACCCACTGTTGTTGCTACTCCAGGATGGAGGGCCTCTGGGCCACCTGTCCTTGTGAGGACAGCGAGCTCACGTCCTGGGCGGGGGACCAGGCGGCATCCACGTCCACTCTGATGGCGCCGTCCTGAAAGCCCTGCCGCTGGCCCATGGGACGGTGACTCCTTTTGCTGGGGAGGTGTAAGAATGGGTTTGGAAAGTGATCCCAGCTCCACCCCTGTGTGGACTCACTTGTTGAAAATGGAGAAGTCGAAGTTCCAGCCTAGGCAGCGGATGACCCGGTCGTAGGCCACGCGCATGGCAAAGTTGTCGTTGTCATCCTGGGGGAGGGTGACGGCGTCGGCACTCTGGTTGCCTTCCTCCAGAAAGAACTTCAGGGTGATGTGAAACTTGCCCTCACGGTCCTTCACGACAGCCAGATCTGTCAGGTCGGACTCGAGCAACCCGTCCAAGGACTTCAGCTGGTAAGTGTCCAGGAGGCCATTGTTGATGGCCCTGGGCCCAAGGGGAACACGAGGAGAGAGAAAGGAGTCTGAGCAGGCACAAGGAGACTCAGGGGAAGGGGCGCTTGTTCCAGTGGGGTCGGGAATGGCTTTCGAGGGGGCTGGCGGTATGGAACCCCCAAGCAGCTCGGAGCGTACCTGAGGTCTCCAACGTAGTGGGTGGCCCACGACAGCCGGACCCGGGAGCGGCTCAGCATGTGGATAAAGTTGGTGACACCCAAAATGTTCTCTGCCGTCTCAAAGGCAGAGTTCCCACGCCCCAGGATCAGCACATTCTGACCCTCGAAGTCCTCGGGGTCCACGGACACAGACTCGTACCCCTCCACGTATTCGGAGCCAGGGAAGTCAACCTGGTTGGGGACCGACAAACCAGTGGCCACAAGGAGCACGCTGCAGGGAGGGGACAGACGGAAGACGGCTCAGTTTCTGAGCTGGAAGATCATGACGTGAAAATCACTCCCTGCCCCACTGCCTGGCTCGCCCGCCTCCCCCAGGCTGCCGGCTCCTAAAAAAAACCACAGAACACCCGTTCATTCATCGGCGTTTACTGACCTATCCCAGAGTATCTGAAAGACTTCACCCTTTCCCCTCCCGGGCCCACTCCAGTGGACAGTCTCCTCTACCCTGTACTGGGATGATGACAAACATGGGAATTAATCCAACTCTCTGAGAAGGGAGTACATGAGAAATTGAATAATTCCCCTAATGCTGAACGCAGCAGTTAGGCCAAGTGTTGCCCTCAATGGTGAAAATCAAACTTGGCGGTCCACTTTCCCTTTTCTGATGGCCGGGCCGATGCAGGAATTCTGTCTCAGGCTCCTAATTGAGTGTTTCCTGCATCATCTCACTGCCTAAAGCAGCCCTGAGTTGGTGTTATTTGGCCTGCTTTACAGGTGACTAGACACGGGCCCTGCGGGCCAATGGCCTCCCAAGCTCCTACGACAGCAGAGCCAGAATCTGAAACCAGATCAGCCTGATTGCCGAGTCCTGCCCTTCATACTGGTGGGCATTATAGTCCTGTGTGGGGCAGCCAGGAGCCGGATCCTGCCGGCCTGCAGAATGGTTTGATTACAGGTGGTTTGGAAAACAGAACCGCATGGCCGGTAGAAGACATTCGCGGCCCCTGTGGCTCCTTGTTTTCTGACCGTTGCCCACCCAGCTCAGATCTAACTCCCCTAGGCTGTTGCCCTGCTGTCTAAAATGCAAGGGTCCCAAGCTGGCACAGCCCTTCTTTCCCTGGGGCTGTAACAAGCAAGGAGCAAGCTGGGCCTCCGGCGAAGGGCGTGAGAAGATAACTCCCGGCACCTGCCCGGAGCCAAGCGGCAGCCTCCGGGCCAGGGAGGAGGGAGAGGCAGTCTGGTGTAGCAGAAAGAACACAGGCTTCGGGGTCAGGAAGACACAGGCTCAGATTGTGTGACCTAGCACCAGTGACTCAACTTCTCTGGGCCTCAGCTCTTCATCTGTAAAACGGGGATCAGTGAACTGACCCCAGGGTCCTTGTGAGGACCGAATCAGGGCAGTACCGTGTGTGACTCTGAGTTTGGGTTGTCTACACAATCTTTAGCTTTCACCCAAGCCAAAGCAATCTAACACTGATTGCTGGCAGCTCTGCCTGTCGGGCCTCCCGCGCTAGTTCAGTTCTGAAATCCCACTGAGCCCATCTGACGCTTGCTGGTCATTTTTCCCAGAATGTCTTTAGAGGAACATTAGTTCTAGGAGATGCTCTTCAGAAAGGGCTTTGCGGGCACATAAGCTATACGATGCTGAATACTCAAGGTTGGTGTCACAGTGAACATGACAGATGTATAAAATCTTAAAAAAAAAAAAAAGAAAGGACCTCATTCTCTCATTTCTTCCACACCTCCCGCCGACCAAGGGGTGCCAGCAGGTAGGCTCTGGGACAGGTTTCTTTTTTATCTTTTTTTTTTTTTTAAGATTTTATTTATTTATTTGACAGAGAGACAGCGAGAGAGGGAACAAAAGCAAAGGGAGTGTGAGAGGGAGAAGCAGGCTTCCCGCGGAGCAGGGAGCCGGATGTGGGGCTCGATCCTAGGATCCTGGGATCATGACCTGAGCGGGAGGCAGATGCTTAACCGCTGAGCCACCCAGACGCCCTCTGGGACGGGTTTCTTACCTGCACTGGTGTGCGTGGCCCATCTGGTCGGTCAGGATGAAGTAATGGCCGTTCCAGGCCTGCCGGTCCTTGTCCAGAGTGACGTGGGCAATGGTCGTGTTGTACAGCACGTGGAGCCCCAGCCGGTCCGCGAAGTCGCCCAGGTAGCGCACCATGTCGCCCGCGTCGGGGAAGTAGGCGCGGGAATAGTGTCTGAAGAGCAGCCGGGGGTCGTGGCTGAGCAGAGAGTTCCAGTCGTGGCGCAGGTTGAACTCGGCGTTGGCCTTGCCCGTGTGCCGCTTGTTGATGCTGATGAGCTTGCGGTGGCGCGGGTAGCGCGTGAAGAAGCTGCCCGGCCGCGGGGCACGCTCGAACACCGCGTAGTCCCTCCCGGCCCGCTGCAGGAAATAGGCCATCTGCAGTCCCGCGGGCCCGGCGCCCAGGACGCAGTAGTCCCGGTGCCGGGGCGCCGAGGTCTGGACCGGGCGCAGGCACAGAGTCGGGTGCAGGGCGAAGGTCAGGAGCAGCCCCGGCGGGCCCCACAGCCGGGCCACGGCCGAGAGGCCCATCCTGCGGCAGACCACGGATGTGAGGC
>NW_024424564.1:45699042-45759363 GCF_017311325.1 Ursus maritimus
GCGGCCCCTGTGGCTCCTTGTTTTCTGACCGTTGCCCACCCAGCTCAGATCTAACTCCCCTAGGCTGTTGCCCTGCTGTCTAAAATGCAAGGGTCCCAAGCTGGCACAGCCCTTCTTTCCCTGGGGCTGTAACAAGCAAGGAGCAAGCTGGGCCTCCGGCGAAGGGCGTGAGAAGATAACTCCCGGCACCTGCCCGGAGCCAAGCGGCAGCCTCCGGGCCAGGGAGGAGGGAGAGGCAGTCTGGTGTAGCAGAAAGAACACAGGCTTCGGGGTCAGGAAGACACAGGCTCAGATTGTGTGACCTAGCACCAGTGACTCAACTTCTCTGGGCCTCAGCTCTTCATCTGTAAAACGGGGATCAGTGAACTGACCCCAGGGTCCTTGTGAGGACCGAATCAGGGCAGTACCGTGTGTGACTCTGAGTTTGGGTTGTCTACACAATCTTTAGCTTTCACCCAAGCCAAAGCAATCTAACACTGATTGCTGGCAGCTCTGCCTGTCGGGCCTCCCGCGCTAGTTCAGTTCTGAAATCCCACTGAGCCCATCTGACGCTTGCTGGTCATTTTTCCCAGAATGTCTTTAGAGGAACATTAGTTCTAGGAGATGCTCTTCAGAAAGGGCTTTGCGGGCACATAAGCTATACGATGCTGAATACTCAAGGTTGGTGTCACAGTGAACATGACAGATGTATAAAATCTTAAAAAAAAAAAAAAGAAAGGACCTCATTCTCTCATTTCTTCCACACCTCCCGCCGACCAAGGGGTGCCAGCAGGTAGGCTCTGGGACAGGTTTCTTTTTTATCTTTTTTTTTTTTTTAAGATTTTATTTATTTATTTGACAGAGAGACAGCGAGAGAGGGAACAAAAGCAAAGGGAGTGTGAGAGGGAGAAGCAGGCTTCCCGCGGAGCAGGGAGCCGGATGTGGGGCTCGATCCTAGGATCCTGGGATCATGACCTGAGCGGGAGGCAGATGCTTAACCGCTGAGCCACCCAGACGCCCTCTGGGACGGGTTTCTTACCTGCACTGGTGTGCGTGGCCCATCTGGTCGGTCAGGATGAAGTAATGGCCGTTCCAGGCCTGCCGGTCCTTGTCCAGAGTGACGTGGGCAATGGTCGTGTTGTACAGCACGTGGAGCCCCAGCCGGTCCGCGAAGTCGCCCAGGTAGCGCACCATGTCGCCCGCGTCGGGGAAGTAGGCGCGGGAATAGTGTCTGAAGAGCAGCCGGGGGTCGTGGCTGAGCAGAGAGTTCCAGTCGTGGCGCAGGTTGAACTCGGCGTTGGCCTTGCCCGTGTGCCGCTTGTTGATGCTGATGAGCTTGCGGTGGCGCGGGTAGCGCGTGAAGAAGCTGCCCGGCCGCGGGGCACGCTCGAACACCGCGTAGTCCCTCCCGGCCCGCTGCAGGAAATAGGCCATCTGCAGTCCCGCGGGCCCGGCGCCCAGGACGCAGTAGTCCCGGTGCCGGGGCGCCGAGGTCTGGACCGGGCGCAGGCACAGAGCCGGGTGCAGGGCGAAGGTCAGGAGCAGCCCCGGCGGGCCCCACAGCCGGGCCACGGCCGAGAGGCCCATCCTGCGGCAGACCACGGATGTGAGGCCTCGCACTCCGATGCCCTCGGGATGATGGGAGAGGGGCAGGGGCTCCCCTGAAGGCTCACCGCTATCTGAGGTCCAGCCAGGACCCGAACCCGAGGGTCTCGGAACTCATTTGCCTGCCTCCATCCTTTCAAGCTCGGATCTGGGGCTCCCCCCAGGAAATTCGAACGCCTCCATCTCCTCCAGGGCCTCGGTTCCCAGGAGCGCCACCCCCCTTGCCACGGTAGTACTAGGGTGGGTGTTCCCCCATTCTTCCCCTAATTTGAGGGGTGCCCAACACCCCTCCCGAGCCCTCCCCAAATCAGACCCTTGAGGGGCAAGTCTCTCTGGCCACGCCCCCGCCCTCCAGACCGAAGGAGGCGTGGCCTGCGGGACCCCGCCCCCTCCAGGTGTCCGGCGCACCGGACTCCTTGATCACGTGACAGGGATGGCCCAGCACACCTGCTGCCACGCGACGCACACTCCTGCAGGCGCGCGCTCTCCGGGGGCCGCTCCCCGCGCGTGCGCGGTGCCCACGCCTGCCCCGCCTGCCTCTCCGCACGGAGCGCGGACCTCCCAGCTGCGCGGGAGACAGTCCGCAGTCGACTGAAGCCGCGCTCCGCCAGCTGGCGCCTCGGCGGCCCCGCCCAGCCAATGGCAGGGGGCGGAGTCACGTGCGCGGCGCGCGGCACGCCGGGAGGGGCGGGGCGCCTGCGGACCTCTGGCTGCGCGGTACAGGGGCGCACGTGCTGCCCGCGGGCTGGAGGGGCGGGCGCCTCTGGGGTTCGAGTCGCGCTGGGGCGCAGGGCTCCTGTGTTGAAGCTGTACCTCTCCACGTGCAGGGGAGGCATGGGAGCTGATGACTTGTGGAGATGAACCTGGTTTATACACTCCACCATTAACGTGGTCACTTATTGGCTACCTAGTTTTGAGGGACTGGAAACCACGTCGAAGTCAGAACAGAAAAAAGCAACTAAGAGGTGTTTGCTACAGTGATTCCAATGTTGTTTGCTAAGGAACGTGCACGACTGGCTGGCTGTCCCACCAAGCAGGAGAGGTAGGCGATTCTGTTTCCCACATTCTGTCGGCACTCGCCAAATGGAGGTTTAGCAGTGATTTGCCTGAGATCAAACGGTTAAGTGGAACCTGGAATTAATCCCCCGCACCCCTCACCCAAATTATGAGCTCCTTCCAAAAGTTTTTTATTCGTGATGTTTTGCATTCTTGGTAATGTTGTAAACAAAGTGACCGATGATAGGCCCCATGTAGACACAAGCTCACTGCTCATGCACAGCAACCGGTATGGCTGCAGTGGAGGGAACGTGAACGGCAGGAGGATGAACTTGAGCCCCCGTTCAGGTGAACCGGATGATCAAGGCTGGCTTTGCACGGGTGGAATGTGGACCCTGCCTTAGATTTACAGGGGCAGAATATATGCTGTTTTGAGAGAGGTACAGGAACCTCCAAGGGGCATTAAGTAGTCCAGTGAGATGGGCCTGAGGGTTCTCATGGGAAGGCAGCCATGCCTGGTGTGGAAAGAACCTGATGGTCTAACTTTGCATGGCTGGAGCTTCTTTTTATTAAAGATTGTCCCTGTGACCTCTCTAGAGAAGTCTTCCCTGACCTCTCAGAACAAAGTATCCACTAAAGAATGCCACTTATCTATTTATAGCCTGTATCTGTATCAGAAAAAATGTTCATAGAGCAGAAATGATCTTATTCATTCTGGTGACCTCAGTGCTTCCTCCAAGATCTGGCATACAGCAAGCCATCAGTAAGCATTTGTTGAGTAAACCGTGAAACCAGACGGGCTATGCAAAGTACCTTACCAAAAGTAAAGTAGAAAGGTCTATTTAGTGGTTGTGAAGATGTGAGAACGGGTGCTAGCAGATCATTAAATACCAGAATTAGTTGCCGGTCTTATTTGGTGAGTAGAGGGAAGTCAGGACTTACAATGTATGGCAGGGCCTTGACAGTAGGCTGACAGGCTGGGGGATGCGGTGAAAGGTTTGAGTCGGGACTAAAGCCATCAGCTTGAGGGCCCCAAGCAGGACGGATAAAAGTAGGGGATAGATAAAATAAATGAAGCATGTGGAAGTTGGTGCAGTTTTGAGGGCCCAAGGCTGAAACTGACTTCCACCTGCCCACTCATCCCAGCTAATTCTGCTGGATTGCATCATGGTCTGCAAGAGGCAGTTTTGTGAGGACCAGGCCCAACTCTGAAACCCCATGGCACTTGTCACAAGACTTTAAGGTTTGCTTTTTAACAATTTACCTGTCTTGAAGACTCCCCAAGAAGCATGTTGCATGCCCTGGCTAACTGTAGCAAAACCAGTGTTTGGTTGCTTTCTGAGGCTCAATTACTATTTTTTAAAGATTTTATTTATTTGAGAGGGATAGCACGAGCAGGGGGAAGGGGAGAGGCAGACAGACAAGCAGACCTCCCACTGAGCTGGGAGCTGGATATGGGACTCGATCCCAGGACCCTGACATCCTGACCTAAGCCAAAGGCAGATGCTTAACTGCCTGAGCCACCCAGGCTCCCCAGATGCTCAATTATTTTGATTAAAGTAGTAACTTCAGGAGTGTTACTCAAAAGGTGAGCCTGTTTCCTCATCAGTACAATGACATCACTTCGACCAGCATTCCAATTTGGATGGGCTCAGATGAAGTATTTATAGAAAGCTTAGTATAATACCTGGCAGGGTAATTACTTCAAACCATCAAGAATAGAACACTGTTCACTTATAAAAAGTACATATCCTAAGCATTCTGTAGCTGATTTATGACACACTGCTTTGAGGGTGCCGGCTTGGGACTCTGTCACCAGCCCAAACCAAGCTTGAAAACAATTTACAGCCCAATGATCACCACCCAGTGGAGCATCCATCAGAATCTTCTGGGGCAGTCTCCTTCATACACAGCACACCCACCTCAACCTTCAAAGACCGTGCCCTGCTTTCCCTTTTACTAGTGATTTGTTTCTAAGGGCAGCAGCTGGGTCTGGCACACGGCCTGCAGGCACCCAGGCCTGTGGAAACGGGCCTCTTTTGGGGACCTCCATAATGTGCCTCACAAGTGACAATCAGCCCCAAGGAAAGGATCATGTCAGGCGGTTCCAAGAACAAAAACATCTGGGACATTCATCCTCTAACAGAAGGGTAAAATGAGTAATGCTCACGGCTGTACCTTACCCTCCCTCTCCCAAGAGCTACTGGGGGTGGGGGAGGGAAGAAAGGCTGCCAATCACAACGGAAGCATGTGACGAAGGTAAGAGACTAAACAGTTATACTTTATTCCACCGTCAAACTTCAGGCAGCAAGAATCAGGCAAGCATTCCATTAAGTATCCAAAGCCCTTCTAGGCTCAGCGGAATTACAAACTCCAGCTTCATGTCACCATCTGGTTTAAGTTTCTTCCTCTGAAAGACACAAAACGTTAGAGAAATGAGCCATGTCACACTGGTGAACTGCTTGTGATTTTTACCACCTCCGCTCGGGAGTTAAGCCTTTCGGATCGTCATGGGGCTAATAGGGATTTCCTTCAGTCGCCAGCTGGTGAATGAAGCAGGAAAGAGGCGGCCTGGAGTCCGTGGAACTAGCCCAGAGCATCTTTTCTTTCACGCCACTGGCTAACCATTCCACTGCCTTCCCCTCTATGCTTCTTACTCAGCCGCTAAAAGGCCCCTCTCGCCCTGGGGCCCTCATGTGATCTAAAGGTTCTTGAAATAGCTCCTGGCGCCAAAATGGAGGCTGCTCCAAAGTCAAGTGTCAGGGAACTCTCAGGAAGTTCTACATCAGGGCTCCAGAGAAGGAGTCCCTCGCTAGCTAAGTCTAGACTTCAGAAAGAGGCCTGCTACACACCTTCCTCCTCCTCCTCCTCCTCCTCTTCATCCTCGTCGTCCTCATCGGAGCTGAACGTGCCGTCGGGCAGGCTGTAGACGCGGATGACCTGCTTGTTGGGGTCCTTGAGGATGAGGTACTTGCCCTCCTCCAGCTTCATGCAGATGTCGATGACGCAGCGCAGGATGCCCCAGGCGTTCTCCACGCTCAGGTTGATCTGGCTGGCAAACTCATTGGGCTTGAACTGCTGCGTGCCCAGGATGACGTGGCGCGAGGAGTCTTTCACGTGGTACCGGGACACGTAACTAGCGGGGAGAGGGGCCTTAGTGGTAGGGGCACAGCAAGACCTGGGGCCAAGGGGCAGTTCTTCCCAAGGGAGAGGGGAGAGGCGAGCCCCGCCCGCAGACCCCTCCCTGCAGCAGATGAATTCAGGACCCCCCCGACACGAATCTCACCCAAGCTTGAGATATTCCGACCCGGCCAGCAAAGCGCAGCACGTCCATCGGGCCAACTTGTAGCTGTTGTTCTTCAGCTCGGTGGCAATGACGGCCCCTCGCTGAGAGTCCAGCTTCTGACGCCAGTCAACGCCGTTACAGTGCTGCGGGAGGCAAGCCCAGGCACAGGAGTGAAGGGGGGGCTCCTACTGCCTGAGGCCTGGGACCTCCTTCAGCGGAGAAGGAACTCCTCCGTGGGACTCGGAAGTGGGGGGATCCGCAGGTAACCCAAGGTAAGACTGTTACCATTAAAACAGCAAAGACACAGCCCCTCCGCGCACAGCATCCCACACAGTGGGCAGCTGGCGAACTGGGACACCTCTTGTCTAGTCCAGGACCCATGCGTGCACAGTGAAACAAGTGCCATGTGAATGGCAGGGGCAAGCGTTCACGTGTGCTGTGTGGGAAGGGAGGGCTCCCTGGACGCAATGCAATGGCTCACCCAGGGGAGGACACTGACAGAGGCTGGAGGTGGCGTGATCTGACAGGCACAGAGGGAAAGGCCACAGGCCAGAGTCTGATCTTATGTGTACACACGTGTAGAGAGATCGTCTTCTCCAACCACCTCTTATATAGAAGTGGGAATTTGGGACCCAGAGTGAAGTGACCGGTTGAAGGTCACACGGCACAGATTCCCAGATTGTCTTGGTTCATGGCAACCAGACACCAAAAAAAATACTGGAGTTAATTAAGTAGTTAGGCCCAAACCATTCAGGGATAGTATGTAAACACATACGTTTCCCTCAAAATCACTCTTGTGAGTTTGCTGTGGCATTTCAAGAGCTTCTCTGCACGGCCGTGCTGCACGATGGGAGCAGTGGTTTGGACAATTAGTTGGCAGAGATCAAGCGACTGGGGGTTGGGGTGGAGGGTGCTAAGGAAGTCAGTTAGGAGACCAGTAAATGCCCAGTAACAGGCATGATCAACAGCGTCCTAAACTGGGGTGAAGATGGCAGAACCGAGGGAGAAGATGGATCGCTCCCGCCAGTACAACAGAAGCATGTGGGGGGGACACGGGGACAGAGGGGCAGGGTGGGCAAGAGAGAGGAGATGCTTGAGGCTGAGCCTAAGGGAGCAGGAGAGAGACAAAGCCAAGTCAGAGGTGATGACAGAAATGAGGACATCGGAGGGAAACGGATTTCGGCAGAAAAACAAAGGAATGGGAGTCCAAGCAGATCTGAGGAATCACTGTTAAGAGTTCAAGGTTGAGGCCTGAGGTAGGCACAATTCTAAGATGAGCCCCGATGGCTCCTACCCTCGTGTGGGTGGAACCTGTGAAGATGAGGAAAGGTCACGCCCACGGTTAGGCATCTTCTATGTCAAAGGCATTCCGCACATGTAATTGAGGCCCCTTAAGACAGGGAGACCACCGGGGTGGGCCTTACCTAACCTTACATCTGGGTGTAAGCCAGATGCGGAGAAGTCAGAGATTGGAAGCACGAGAAGAACTGGCTGCGCGGTTGCTGATTTGAAGACGGAAGGGACCCTCGGGCAAGAAATGTGGGGGACCTCAAGGAGCTGAGAAGCCCCAGCTGACAGCTGGCACAAGAACGGGGGTGCTCAGCCCCACAACAGCAAGGAACTCTGAAATTACGCTAACTAGAATGGGCCTGGAAGTTTCTTCCAGAACCTTCAGATTCATTTTAAGCCTTTAATTGGTTACGGAACAAAAGACAACGAATACGAAGCTGTACAGAAGAGTAACCGACGAACAGAGCCATGTAGGGGCTGACCTGACAGAAGGCTCCCCCAGAGCTCACGAAGGACGGGAGCCAGCAGAGAACACAAGCGAAGGGAGTGAAGAAACGTACAGGACTAGAGTCAGGTAGCAGCACAGAGCGCAAGGCCACAGAGCTACAGTGACACCGAACGCTATTGGGAGGCCCGGCAGAAAGTCTAAGAGGCGGCCAGCGGCCCCAGAGCTGAGCTCGAAGAAAGGCTTCTGGTGTGCTCCTTCATCAGGTGACCGAGGCTAAGGGACACGTGGGGAGTGGGAAGCAGCAGCGGTAAATGCGATCCCGGAGGATCTAATGAAGGCAGAGCAAAACGGCCCACAGACTCCATATCTCCTTAGACCCTGTTCAACGTGCGCCTGAGCTGTCCTTCCCACGGAGGACCCTTTATTCGGTACAGCGGCGCCCGGGAGCACTGCCCCCCTGCAGCCAAGTCAGGCACGGAAGCCCCAGCAGCTTCAGAGAGGGGAGCAGCCCAACAATCACGGATCACCAGCATGAGAGGGAAGCAGAAAGAGGAAAGATGAAGGAAGCCCATTTCTTTCAAGAGGCCTCCTGAAGAGCCAAATCTTCGCTGATCTGAGAATCTCGGAGTTCAAGAAGGGAAGGAGTTGGAAGAAGAAATCAGAAGGCTGGAGAGAAGGCAGTGGCTGCTCTAAATGAAACAGTTGATCAAAAAAAGAGCTCTGGGGCTTACAGGACACCTGCCAACCTAGACGATGAGATCAAAACCAGACGCTCGCAGAGACCAGGAGCCCACGGGAGGGTAGAGGGGACAGAGAGGGAGAAAGTCCTGTGGGGAGGTAGTTACGACCGGTTTCTCGTGCAGAAGAGTTCTTAAGCCTTAACCACGTTCTACACACACACACACACACACACACACACACACACACACACACACGCACACGATCTTTCTCACTGAGGAACTAGGGGAGGAGAAACTCTGAAGCCCCAAAAAAACCCACATCTTGGTAGCCGTGTAAGTGATGTGGGGGGACACGAGACCGAGGCTCACAAAGGCTAGCCAGGAACAGCACGGCCCACAGGAACCACACACAGGGAGACCAAGCATGCCTCACCCTAGAATCCCACTCGTTGAGGGTCTTGATGTTGATGAAGGACACTTCCCCGTTGGCTCCAGTCATGACACCGTCATGCTCACAACGGACAATAAGGTCAATGTCGTCTCCAAGCTTCCACCTGCGGTACCTGCAGCGAACACGGAGCTTGTCTGGTCACTGGAGACACCGGATTTTAGAGAGGCCGCCCAACCCAGGTGGCTGACATACCGGTAGGCGACAGAGGCGACTTCATTCTTGTCCATGTCATCCTCCACGAACGGGTTTGGGTTGGGGAAGTTGTATCTTTCCTTCCCCTGCCAACAGACAGAGGCGTTACGAGGCAGCGAGCACTTGCGGCTGAGCCCATGGGCCAGACCCCGCACTCGGCTTAGTTACGGCCCTGGCTGGCTCCCTGTAGCCCACGGGGGTGGTGGTGGTGGGCGGTGTTTACCCCCCCACCTCGAGCATGAACCCCGACAGATCCCGAGTGCCTGCCTGTGCCATCTGTGTGCTTCGTGTGTCTGAATTAGCAGCCATGCCCTCCCCCCGCCGTTTCACTTTTCTAGAGCACATGCCACCACTAGTCACAACACAGGTTTATTTACTTTACTGTCTTCTCCTCCATTAGAATGAAGCCTCCTAAGGGCAAGAACTTTGCTCACTGCTAGATCTCCAGCACCTCAACAGTGTATTTGTATAAGACACCATATTTGTCACAACAGTTGAAGGAATCTACACAACCTGTCTGGCTGAGACAAGTATTCTTAGTACTCTAACCTCACACAGAAGAACCGTACACCACAAAGCTCTGAAGTGGTGGGTCGAGGGTTCAGTCGGGCAGCCTGACCTCAAAGCCCCAGCTTGGAGCTCCTCTGTGACAGGCAGGGACCCCGTCTGCCCTGCTCAGTCCCACCACCCCAGAGCCTACAACACAGCAGAGGTTCCAGAAACAGAGGTTGACAGAACAGAAACTGGTGCCCAGAGGCTCTCACCGCCTCACCATTCTCAAGCACTGCTGGGAGAAGTTATGGTTGATGTAGGTCGCTTCCATGGCCAAGTTGCGGGGCGAATTGAAGGAATTGCCTTCATCTTGTGGGGGTTCATTGGCGGTCTCACTCACTGTCAGGAGGTCTGCAAAAGCGGCGGCATGGTCACCCACCCACGAAACTGAGCCATCGACAACGTGCCTGGCACTGCAGGGAGGGACACAGGCCCGTCCTCCCAAGAACCACCATCTGCCAAGCCGGCTCTCCCGAGTGTGGGGCACAGAGGGGAGGAAGCGCGGGGTGCTGCTGGGTAACTTCGGATCCTCTCCAGCATTAAATTCAAGCACATCGTAAGAAACCGATCCCCTTTCAATCTTTTTGGGTTCCTCAAGAGAGTGTCTGATTTTGTCAGCTTTTTAGCAAAGAGAAGGCCCTAAGCCTCAGGTATGGAATCACATCGTTCGGTCTCACTGCTATAATGTCCTAGTGACCTGGTTTCCCTTCATGGTGTGTGTACACACATTTGTAAGGTACAAACACGTGCAAGTGTAGTTTTCCCATTATAAATACACTGAAGGAAAACATGGAATTAATTTAAAGAAAAATACGAAACACGTGGTAAAGGTGGTATGGTGTGTTGGCAGAAGGCAGCAAGGTGCCGTTCAAAGGAGTAACATCTGCAAGCACGGTACTGGGGCCCTGGGAGGGCTCAGAACGCCGGCGCCTCAAGGACGTACTGCAGCGACAGGCCTTCCCTTCTCCAGGTCCCTGAGCAGGTCGGGGGGGGGGGGGATGCAGCCACGACTATCAGTGCCTGCGGGGAGACGCTTCCCGCCCACTCTCTAGTCCCAGGGAATTGCCGCGAACCAGCACAACACCCAACACCTTTGTGCTGCTCCCAGACAGGCTTCTTACCAAAGTCAGAGTTGTCCCTCTTGTCAAAGAAGAGCTTGGACCCGACTCTCTGCACAACAATGTCCCAGGAATACACGGAGCGGGTGCAGCTCATGAGGGTGGCTAGAATGGCATCAGTGGCAAACACGTTCCCCTGAGTTTTTGCCAGCTGCAAAGACGACAAGGAGAACAAGGTCTAAGTGCCCATCTGCACGGAGAACTCCCCCGCAGGGAGCTTTCACGCCCTCACGTACACGCGCACGCCCCTCTAGCTGTCTGACGGGTGAGTCTGCAGCACACCGGCCCGCGAGCTCCCGCTGGCAGGCACCAGCCTGGCACACGAGGGCCTGCAGCTCTCCGGGCACTCGCTACATTCCGGGACGGCGCCTCGCAATGCTTTCGTCCTCACCCCGTGGCTTGTGGGAAGCACCTTCAACCCGCTTCAGAGGTAAGGCAAGGAGGCCTCAGGGAGGTAGAGTGAGGAGGCACGGCGGTGTGGGACATAAGCCCAGCTCGGCTCCCCGCCAGTATTCCAGCGTAGCCAGCGCGCTGCCCGTATTCCCCTCTGACCCTCTCCCGTTCAGAGCATTGTATCTAAAGGGGTTCCCGAGCACAGCCTGATTCACACGTATGCCCGCGTGCTGTTCCTCCTGCGGCCTCCGTGGCGGAAGCCGGCAGCGCTCCTCCCGGGGCCCACCTTTCGGATGACGGGGTCGTCGGTGGTGGTGACGGTGTGGAAGATGCGCTTGATGCTCCGCAGCGGCTTCTCGCTCCTCGTGGTGATGCGGTCGAAGGCTTTATCGTAGTACTCCAGGGCCCCACAGCACTCGCTGCGGGAGCGGGCAAGACACGCGAAACAAACGGGAAGGTCAGCTTAAAAAAGAAAACACGCCACGGAGGGGGCGCCTGGGGGGCTCAGTCGGCTGATCATCTGACTCTTCGGCTCAGGTCCTGCTCTCAGGGTGGTGAGAACAGGCCCCACATCAGGCTCTGCCCTCAGCGGGGAGTCAAAAGTCCGCTTGAGATTCTCTCCCTCTCCTTCTGGCCCTCCCCCTGCTTGTGTGCTTTCTCTAATAAATCAATCAATCTTAAAAAAAAAAAAAAAAAAAGCCATGGAATCCAAAGTCTTATCCAGAAATCCAATAAATAAGAGAAGAGAGAGTTTTTGGGGCGCCTGGGTGGCACAGCGGTTAAGCATCTGCCTTCGGCTCAGGGCGTGATCCTGGCTCGAGCCCCACATCAGGCTCCTCTGCTATGAGCCTGCTTCTTCCTCTTCCACTCCCCCTGCTTGTGTACCCTCTCTCGCTGGCTGTCTCTCTCTCTGTCAAATGAATAAATAAAATCTTTAAAAAAAAAAAAAAAGAGGAGAGAGTTTTTATGACGAGAACAGGAGAGACAAGCTCTCCGAGTTCACCTAGGTCCCTGTCCCCTAAGCTCCGGATATGGGTCCATAGAACAGTATGAACACAACTGATTGACTCAAATTCCCCCTTTTAATGACAGGGAGACTGAGGCCAAGACAGGGACATGGGTAGTCCCAGAAGCTTCCAGTTGCATGGACTTCTGGCCTGGCGCTCTGGCCCCCACTGACTGACTTCCGTCTACTACCTGAGGTCAACAGCTCTTTGTAACGTCAGGAAAAGCTTTGCTTCTGATGAACTACGGTCTTTCTCTTCCTGCCAAGAGCCACGCAACTTGCTGGTCCACACACAGAAGCGCGTGGCGGACGGTAGCCAGAGAAGCCACTTACATGTCCTGTGGCTCCGACACTTCCAAGTAGCGCATCTTCATCAGCTGAGGAAAGTCCATCTCCTCCTTCACCTCCCAGTCACTGCGCACTTCCACCGAAGAGTCTCGGGGTTTCTGCGGTGCAAAACCAGGGGAGAGAAAAGAATTACAGCCAGCACGTAACAGCAAAAGGCGGGTTAACAGTGTGAAGGGCTTTTAGTCACTAAATCTCTCCGGAACATCCGCCACGTGCTGGCTGCTTTGTAAGACAGCATCCCTGACTCTCTGGAGTTTACAATCTAGAAGAGGACTGAAGGAGTCAAGAGGTCAAAACCCACCAGAAATTTTACTCCCAGGTGATGTCGGCACCCAGGACACACCAGCTCTTTCACAGGTACATATTTTATAAAGAAGCTCTAGCAGCTTCTTATATTTCTTGCAGGGTGTTAGCAGAGCAAGCATCGCATCCAGCAAAATCTAACCGCTGCCAACCGAGTCTGTCTCCTGCTTACACGCGTTTCCGTTCTCACGGCGTCCCCACAAGCACCTGCACACAAACATTGATGGCAGCATCTTTTCTAACAGCAGCAAGTGGAAACCACCCAGGCACCCATGTACCACTGAACGGACAACAAAACGTGGTATATCCACACAAGATTCCGCAATAAGGAGGTACTGAACACACCACAAGGCGGATGAACCGTGAAAACATGTTCAGTGAAAGGGGCCAGACACAAAAGACCACGTGTTGTAGGAGTCTATTTATATGAAATGTTTAGAAGAGGCAAATCCAGAGACAGAAGAGACTGGTAGTAGCCGAGGGCTAGGGAGAGAGAACAAGGGCTGACTGCTGAAGGGTATGGGGTTCTTTTCAGAATGAGGAGAATGTTCTGGAACTGGCTGTGATAATGCAGGCCCGTATCCATGAATGTACCAAGAACCACTGAACTGTACACTTTAAATGGGTGGGTTGTATATTATGTGAAGATTTTAATAAAGCACTTGTAAAACCAAATAAGCAAAAGTGAATTTCTAGATAGAACTCTGGTGTGGATACACTACCTGTGACTTTTGGTCCCACTTCTGCCTCACTCCGAATTGTTTCTGAAATTTTTTCTGCAGTCGTATGCGCTCTCTAGAAAGACAAGAAGATTGTGCTTTTGGTGCAGATCCTTAGGTCAGTGGCGTTTCGAAGGGCAGAAGCTGCCATTCTCTTCTGCTAAACTGCATCACTGACTTCTTAGAACTAAGAAAACAGGGGCTTCGTGAAAAAGAGCAGACCAAAAGAGTGCATGCTCAGGTGCTGCTAAGAGACACACTGCCCCCACACCGACCAGGTGGGTTCCACTCCCCCTCCAGAGAGGCCACCGGCAGCCTCAGCCCGGCAGGGCTGCTGCACGACACAGCCCCCAGCGCCCTGTGTGAAGGAGGCAGACCCGAGCTGAGGGAAGCCCCAGAGCTCTTCTTACCTGCCCTCGTTTCCTCCCAGTGCCTGGCCGCTGCCAAGTACCTTCCCACCCCGCTATCTGCCAATGGTGGCCCTTGGAGAATGAGGGCAGGCCCAACAGTGGCTTCGCTGGCGTCAGGAAGGTTTTTGTTTTTGTTTGTAATGCTGGGGAAGACAACCGTCCTCCTGCTTTGGCCCAGTGATTTCAGAGTACGCTCAGTCCTGGAAGGGTTCCTCGTTCCAGGAGGACAGGAAACCTCACCTCTCTTTCTGCTTGGCGCTCTTAGGCAGGGTCTGCAGGTTGAATTGCAACATGTTCCGTCGATCTTTGTCTCTGCGGAGGTTCCGCTGGGAATTAAGAAAAAACACCCACGTTAAAATCCTGGGGATCTGACGGACGATAGGCAGCGCTTAATGGGAGATCTTTACTTGGAATTCGCATAGACGTATGTTCACGTTTTTTATTGAAGTTTATGGGCTCCTATTAGAGTTGCAGTTTGCCTCTTTATGTAGTAAGATGTAGCCCGACTGGACCATCTGCTTAATAAAGCCTGCACACAGCGATTAAATGAGGCAACAGGCACCTTTTTACCTGACGCAGACACCCCCTCTTGGCACAGATGCACAATGTCTTAGCCTACCACAAAAACCTCAACTATTTAAATTCATCTCTGGACCCAGTATAAGTTTACTTTAGCACAATGTGTCACTGGTCAGCTACCTGGAAGTCACTGAAGACCTATGAAAATGCACTTTCATCAATACGCACAAGGTAGCATTTTTAGCAGGTGGCAGCCAATGGTAATGGCCCCTAGATGGTCAGATTGCTGGCTCTTGGCCTACCTGTGCAAATCGCATCCGATTCCGCTGGTAGGCGGTCTTCTGTGTGCGCGCCGTGTCCACCAGCTGGAAACTAGTTTCGTCCTCCTCGTGGAAATAAGCATACTGACTTCCACCGCCAAACTGAGAGGAGTACTTATCTGCAGGCAGAGGCAGTGATGTGTAACAGCTTCTACCTAAAGACTTTACACACAGGCTGGTCTAAAGCCCTGCTACTTAAAGTGTGCTCTCTGGACCCTTAACAGAAGTGCATGCTGACAGACTCACCCAGATTCACTAAATCAGGATCAGCGTTTTAAGATCCCTAAGTGATTCATGTGCACATTCAAGTTTGAATAGCTCTGGTCTAAAGAACTTTCTAAGTCAAGACAGAGTCGGAGGACCTCAAGGCCATTTCACACCCTGCCTTACTCGGTAAGAACAGGAGTTAAGATTTACTCTCCCAGAAGGAACAAACGTGGGGCGTGCATTATGCAAACGGGCAACCATCTGTATCATCTGGTACCCAAAGCAGACAAGTCTAATGGGTCACGATATGCTTTCTGCTGACCTCAGCCTCAGATAATCTTTTTTT
Source organism: Ursus maritimus (assembly GCF_017311325.1). NCBI lineage: Eukaryota > Metazoa > Chordata > Mammalia > Carnivora > Ursidae > Ursus > Ursus maritimus. Next base: position 45,714,211 of record NW_024424564.1, read on the forward strand.
TTTTTTTTAAGATTTTATTTGTCAGAGAGAGAGGGCATGCACATAAGCAGGGGGAGCAGAAGGAGAAGCAGGCTCCCCAATGAGCAAGAAGCCCTATGTGGGACTCAATCCCAGGGCCCTGGGATCACAACCTGAGCCAAAGGCAGACACTTGACTGACTAAGCAATCCAGGCGTCCAACCTCAGATAATCTTAACTTAGTATTCCAAGTAGTCACTTCCAAGAATCTCAACTGGCACAGAAGAAAACCCAACCCATTTATTGTATCAAGATCTTAAAATCTGGGGTCCACTGATTGTCTTCCCAGGTTCAGTAAACCCCAGGCACTGGAGTGCAAAATGGGAATGAAGTCAATGGATCTATGAAAAGGTTGGTGGTGCCCTAAAAGTGGAAGGGAAAAAAAAATCTCACTATAACCTATTAAACCTATTTAATAAGCAGTCTAAGTTCTGCGGCCATAAAAAAGAAAAAGATACTGTCTAGAGTTTAGACTATGACCCTAAAAACTATGAATTATCATCATCATTTTGTTCCTGTTCTAGAATGCTTTTGGATGGAGCTTACTAGAAAAAGTAACAATCCTCCCAAGGCCCTTGTCTGGGCAGTCAGTTGAACACTTACTCGTGTACCTCTTATCTTGGTATGTGGCACCTGTCCAGTCTGCAACCTGTCAGAGCAACAAGGGAAGAGCACACAGGTCAATCAGACACGTTTCTGCTGACCCAGAAACCCCCGTAAGTGAAGATACCGTCTGGGAAAAACCAAAGGAGGACTGGCTCACAAGGCCTTTGTAAGTGCCCAGTTCTCCTAGGACTATTGGAAGTACCCAGGCATTCTAGCCTTCCCCAGCTGGTGTCCTTATAAGGAACACAGGAGTTATGCTTTTGAGAGAATAAACTTGGAATGAACTAATGGAGGGTAGCAGCCACAGCTTAAAAGATTCACTCTCACCAACAGGCAAGTACCTTTCCTAGCCGATCTCCTTTGCTGAACGGCTGGTAGGGCATATCCCGAAACTGCTCGGGCACCGCACAGGGACCCCAGCCTGAGGGGTTGTCCTGGATCACGGGGGTCATGAACTTTGCCATCTTCTAAAACCTTAAAAATACAAATAATGTGAGCAGCTTAAAGGCCTCCAAGTACAAAGAGCCTTCCATTGAGGTGAGCTAAGACATAATGATAAAATTCAAAAGGCAACACACAAAATGGAACACTCAACTGTTGAGCTCCTACTAACTCAATCTGTTTCCTCGTAGATAATACTGTGAATACTTAAAACTCAGAAGACCACTAACAAAACTGATCTACTGTATTGCACTGATTCCATGACACCCACTTTCCCTACTATTTCGTCTTTGAAATGAGGCTGCACCTCATGCTTGATCGGTTGTCTTATTTTAATTGACAGTTTGTCTTTCTTAGTGCTACATAACATAGTGGTGCCTCTTAAACTCAGTGGTGTCTCAGGTTTGATGGAATGCAGTAACCTTTTCTCAAGTTTAATAACCGTGTTCTAGTTCTCAGAAAAACCTTCACCAAGGCATACAATTCGTAGCTTCCCTAAGTCTCAGGGTTTTCATTTGTAAAATGAGTAAGACCCTTGTTTAATTCATAGCACAAGATCATTGCAAAACACTTGGTAGTTACACATATGAAAACGCTTCCATTTTAAGATACTACACAATTACAACTGGGACTTGCATAAAATGCGTTTACACAGAGCGCTGAGAAAAAAGAGCCCATAAGTATAGCCTGATATTTAACTTTTCTTTCTTGTTTTTCTGATTTTCTGTCATCAATGCAAATCCTTATGCAGAACAAGTGGGCACAGAGCCAAGCAAAAAGCCTGTCAGAAAGCTGAGGTTACCCTAAACCTTAGGTTGTAAAAGCGGCCATATGTCACATGTTTGTAAATATTATGAATACCAGTCAATGTTCTTGCGTTTACCCTGCCTAAACTCAGTGGATGCGCCCAACAATCCTGGGGTAGCTTCTAGTATCATCCCCACTTTTCAGATCAGAAAATTGAAGCACAGAGAAACTAAGAAATTGTTCAAATTTGCAATGCTAGCTGATGAAGAAGATTTGAACCAAAGCAGTGTGGCTGGGATCCACACTCTGCGTAATGCTGTAGCTCCTCTCAAGCAGGTCTTTTTGCCTGACAGTTCCTATCAAAACCTGAGGCACTTATCATCCATCGTAATCCTCAGGGGTGCTCCCAGAGGAAAATTCATTGCACAAGTATTTCTGGAGCCGGGAGAGTAATCAAAGCGCACAGGCATAGTGATCGTATGAAGTTCTCAGTGTTCCATGATGGGGAGAGATTCAGGCTTCCTACAGAAGTGACAGCGGGGTGACAGCAACGGGGAACATACCCGAGAGCTTCATCCTCCGACTCTCAACTTAAGCTACACTACAGGAAGAGCATTGAGAGGAGTGGCAGCTTCAAGAAAACGCTCGTTAAAATGAATATTTATTGAGCTCCGACAGTGTGTCACACAGTGCTAAGTTAGTGAACAGCACTAACTCCCCCACACCCCCATTTTAGAGATTAAAAATTTGCAGCTTGGCCAATTAAGCTGTTGCTCCGCCTACTGTTTCCACAGAGAGTTGATTTCCAGGGTTGTCTGCCGTAAGTCCAGCATTCCTCCCATTATGTTATAGCTGGGCAGCAGCCTGAAGAAATGGGGTTATAGACCATACCTAGTAACCCAGTAACAATATTCCAAAACGTGTTAAAAAAAATCTAGTCATTCTGCCACAGTTCAAGATGGAAACAGACCCAAGGCTCCAGCGGGTGGGAGGAAGTCCCCCGGCTTCAACACAAGTAAAATAAGAATGAGCACAACGGAACCAGAAGCAGAAACAGCCGGCCGTTGTATCGGAGTGACAGCTGTATCGCTGACAGGGGCGGGGTGGGGAGGCACCCCAGGGCACTCAGAAGGAGCCCTGTGGCTGGCGGGCCATGGTGTTGTGTAGATTATCCAGGCCACTACAGATCAGACGCCATCAGTCCTGGAGGAGAGAGTTTCAGATCAGAGATGAAACCTATGCCCCCACAGCTGTCCATTTCACAGAAAAGGAAAGAAAACCTTTGGACTGTGAACTCCTCAGAGCAAGGTCGAACATTGCTCAGCTTGGAACCCCCCAATACCTCCTTCACAGAAACTCAGGGAGCCCCTGGCCACTTTGAAGACCCCGAGACCCAACGCGGCTAAGAGATATTATCAAAGTCGCTCAGTCCGTGGCCGCAAAGCGGAGCCTAAAGCCAGGGGACCTCACCCACAAGGCCGTGCCCCGCATCCCTAAGTGTGTCGGGCCTGGGGTCCCCGAAGGTGGATTCCTGCCCCGCCCAGCGGAGGGGCAGAGGCGGCCGGAGACGTACGGGAGGTCTCTTCCGGGAGGCCTCCGAAGGCCAGGCCCAGCCCAAGCCAGTTCCAGAAATCCATGGAACCCTATGGAACACTCCACTCACCTGTAAAGGCCTCTGCCGACCCCGATGGCGAGAGATGGTCCGGGTCGGAGACGGCACAACCAGCTTCCCTCCGAAGAACAGGGAAAAGGAGAAAAGATGCGCGCGCACAGGCCGGCGCCGTAAACACAATCGGCGCTGTCGTAAACTGCCCTCTAGCTTCCTCTGGAATCAACGGCAGAAGGCATGAGTCGTAAAGCGACGGCACACCCGGAAGGTCGTCACTGCGCTTTGCGATGTGTCCTCGTGGTCTCCGAGGAGCCAAAACGCCGGAGGTGTGTTTACAGTTACGTCACGGGCACATCCGGCGACTCCCCCAGAAGGCGTCCCGAATATTTGAAACGTGGCGGGGGTGCGCTGGAAGCTGGAGGCCCGGGAGTGGTGATGGCCGTTTTGTGTCCAGTAGCGCTTCGCGGACGCTTCGGCCCCTCTGTATCGCAGAGTGACCGGGGCTCCGGCCTTCTCTGGTCAATCGTCTGGCTCGGGTCTCACAGCTGGCGGCAGGTCGAGGGTCCGGGGCAGAGGTTCTGGTTACCATCCCTCCCCCTCCTTCCACCCCCGCCCCGCCCCTCCTTTTAGGTTCGGAAACTGAGTCCCAGAGGGCTACGGTATCCTAAGTAGCTCCGGTCGCTGGTGTAGGGGTAGCCGCCAGGATTCAAACCATATTTCCACGGTACTCAAACTTTGTCGTACGACGAAGATTTCTGGAGCGCTAATGTGTAGGATGGAAACTCCGGGTCTCACTTCCACTGATTGCTACTCAGCTATGTTTAAGCTGGAGGCCCGGAATCTGGATGTTAGTTAGCGGTTGTCATTCTGATGTGGCGACTCGGGAACCACTTTGCCACAAAGGACAACAGTGCTGTCCTTTCCGCAACTATTGGCCTCTGGAATTTGTCCTGAAATCTTATTCAGAGATTTCAAAACATTGAAAGAATCTGAGGATGTGTTTTTATTCACACTTCAGGTCCTTTTCTATCTGGTCTGCTAGGATTCCTCATCAGTCTCCCAGCGTGACTCCTTTATTGGAAAATAAATCTATTAGATCTGATAGCTGCCGGGCTCTGCCACTTGCTAGCTGTGTAGGCTTCACATCTCTGGGCTGCAGTTTCCTTATCTGTAAATTGGAGATGATAAACAATAATTGGGTACTGTGAGCGTAAAAATAAATTAATGTGAAAATAGTAATTCCACTTACCAGTTGTGTGTACTTGAACAGGTTATTTGATCTCTGTCAAGCTGCTTACTCATCTGTGAAATGAAAATGTTAATACAGGGGCGCCTGAATAGCTCTGTCCCTTAGGCATCTGCCTTCAGCTCAGGTGGTGATCTCAGGCTCCTGGGACTGAGCCTAGGGGTCTCCTTGCTCAGTGGGGAATCTGCTTCTCCCTCTCCCTCTGCAACTCTCCCTGCTTGTGCCGTCTGTCAAATACATAAATAGAATCTTTATTTTAAAAAAAAGCTAATAGGTGCATTTGTTTCCGTAAATTTTCTCCCAACCTCCTCATGTTCCCAGTTTTCCTAATTTTTGCTGATGGCACCCAGTTAATGGTGCTGGGTGCAAAGCGTTGTAGTCATCATCAATAGTTTCTGTTCCCTTTTCCACCACATTTCCACATCAATCCTTTACCCAATGTTCTTTGATGTACTTTCAAAATACCTTAAAAAAAAAAAAAAGACTTTATTTATTTATTTATTTATTTATTTATTTATTTATTTATCAGGGGGAGAGAGAGAGAGAGAGAGCCGGGGGAGCAGCAGGCAGAGCAAGAAGCAGATTCCATGAAGAGCAAGTAGCCAGATGGGACTTGATCCCAGGACTCTGGATCATGACCTGAGCCGAAGGCAGACGCTTAACTGACTGAGCTACCCAGGTATGCCAATTTTCAAAATACATCTTGAATGCTTTCCCTCACTGTATCCAGCCTCCTACTTGGACTCCCAGTGCCCAGTCTTGATTCTCTAGGATTCCTTCTCCAGTGGTACCCAAAGCAATCTGTTCACAGTTTCCTAGGAGCTTCATATTATGTGCTTAGAGTGAAACATGAATGTCTTCCTATGGCCTGTCTGGCCCCCAGCTACCTTTCAACTTTCTATCCTGACCCCCCCTTCTTTTTTAAATTTATTTGAGAGAGCGAGAGAGAGCAAGCACAGCAGGGGTGGGGGGAGAGAGAGAGAATCTCAGGCAGACTTCCCACTGATTGTGGAGCCCCCACACAGGGCTCCATCTCACGACCATGAGATCATGACCTGAGCTGAAACCAAGAGTCTCAGACACTTAACCAACTGCACAACCCCAGCACCCCTATATCCTGCCTTTGTCTCCTCACTGTGCTGTAGCTACCATGATCTTTTTTCTATGCCTTAAGTACATCGACTTCATATCTAGCTCAGCAGGGCCTCTGTACTTGCTATGCCTTCTGCATGGAACGTTCTTTCCCAGACCTAACCGTGGCTGGCTTGGTCTCATCATTTATGCCTCTGTTCCAAGAGTTATCTCCTCCGTGAGATCTCTGCCATTCCTTTTTTTTTTTTTTTTTTAAGATTTTTATTTATTTATTTGACAGAGAGACAGCCAGCGAGGGAGGGAACACAAGCAGGGGGAGTGGGAGAGGAAGAAGCAGGCTCCCAGCGGAAGAGCCCGACATGGGGCTCGATCCCAGGATCCCGGGATCACCCCCTGAGCTGAAGGCAGACACTTAACGACTGAGCCACCCAGGCGCCCCATCTGACTGCCATTCCTAAAAAGGCTGCTCCTCCCTGCATCCCTCCTCTCCCCCCTACTCTGCTTCATTTTCTTCATAGTTCTCATCACGCTCTGAAATATTTTTCTGTTTCCTTATTTATGTTCTGCCTCTGCCTCTAGAATATAAACTCCCTAAGAGTAGAGGCTTTGTCTGTCTGGCACCTAGAACAGTGCCAGTAATACATATTTATTGAATTGTTGAATGAAGACAGAGGGGTTTTAAGAGAATTGAATGAGAAAATAAATTTAGCACATTACCCTGGGCACATACATAAGCCCTCGATTAATGTTAGTGTAACTAAGATCAATATTAATTGTAATATGTTCTAAAATGTAAGGGAAGACGTATTTTTGCTCAGTTGCTTAAATCATGTCTTTCTTTCTTTCTTTCTTTCTCTTTCTTTCTTTCTTTCTTTCTTTCTTTCTTTCTTTCTTTCTTTCTTTCTTTTTTTTTTTTTTTGCTGTGGGTTCACAGGCCATCTGCTGCCGTCTCTCCCTTGTGTCAAGAGTTTAATCATCTGGGGCGCCTGGGTAGCGCAGTCGTTAAGGCGTCTGCCTTTGGCTCAGGGCGTGATCCCGGCGTTCCGGGATCGAGTCCCACATCGGGCTCCTCCGCTGGGAGCCTGCTTCTTCCTCTCTCACTCCCCTGCTGTGTTCCCGCTCTCGCTGGCTGTTTCTCTGTCACATAAATAAATAAAATCTTTAAAAAAAAAAAAAAAAAAGAGTTTAATCATCTTTCCCATATTTTGGCCCAGACGTCTCCCCAGATGGAGAAGGATTTGGAGTGTCCTGTCTCATTCTCAGTAATGGGTCTCTGGCCTTAGGTGGGAGATCTTGCCTTCATTCCTCCTCTCAACCGACACCCCTGCTGCCTCTCTCTCTCTGTGTCCCACTGCCCACATGCAGCTGGGATGACCCTCCTTCACATTAAATCAGAGGGGCCCGCCCTCCCATCTTCCCTTTGAAAGGTTTAGTAGCTTACCTCTAGCCTGGGGAGAAAATCCCGCACTCTGTTCTCTGCAGCTTGCGAAATGGCAGCCTCTCGCTGGCAGCGTTCTCTTTCTGGGTCATACCCATGTTCCTTACTGCCCGGAGACCTCTTTACCCGCGGTCCTCTGCTGCCCAGAATGCACCTCCCCTGGATCTTCATGCACTCGTGTCTTCATCAGTCATTTCCTGACCACCCCTCCGAGGAGCCTGGCGCTGTGCTCGTTTACTTTCTCTCTCCCACGGGCCTGGCACTCCTCTGGGGACTTACAGGAGCTAGTTTAATTCTCACCGCGGCTGTGTGAGGTCGAGCCTACCAGTCTTCCCATTTTCCAGATGGAGATACGGAGCAGTGCTCTAGGCTGAACAGTGCATAGAGAAAAGGGAGGTTTCGAACTCAGGCCGCCACCTGGCTTCTTTTGCCTCTGCGTTGGTGTTTTACTGGATGACTAACGTTTATCTCGTAAAAAAGTATTTGTTTGGTTTTTTTTGTCTCATGAGAAATGGAAACCTCACGAGAGGTGGGGCTTTTTTCTTTTTAATCTGACAAGGATTTTATTTTATTTATTTATTTTCTTAATAATTTTTATTTTGTTATATTAGTCACCATACAGTACTTCCCCAGTTTTTGATGTAAAGTTCCATGATTCATTATTTGCGTATAACACCCAGTGCTCCATGCAATACGTGCCCTCCTTAATACCTATCACCCGGCCTATCCCATTCCCCCACCCCCCTCCCCTCTGAAGCCCTCAGTTTGTTTCCCAGAGTCCGCAGTCTCTCATGGTTCATACCCCCTTCTGTTTACCCCCCCTTCATTCTTCCCTTCTACCGATTTTCCTACTTCTTATGCTCTATAAATGAGTGAAACCATATGATAATTGTCTTTCTCTGCTTGACTTATTTCACTTAGCATAATCTCCTCCAGTGCCATCCATGTTGCAGCAAATGTTGAGAAATCGTTCTTTCTAATTGCTGAGTAATATTCCATTGTATATATGGACCACATCTTCTTAATCCAGTCATCTGTTGAAGGGCATCTTGGCTCCTTCCACAATTTAGCTATTGTGGACAATGCTGCTATGAACATTGGGGTGCATATGGCCCTTCTTTTCACTACGTCTGTATCTTTGGGGTAAATACCCAGTAGTGCAATTGCTGGATCATAAGGTAGCTCAATTTTTAACTTTTTAAGGGACCAAGAGGTGGATCTGGGTGTTTCGTTTGCTGCTGTATCCCCAGCACCTAGAATCACCACACAGTTGGTGCTTGGAAAATGTCTGTTGGCCCACGAGTGACCTCTGTGGACAGGTGCTTTCCTCTGTGTGTCCACAGCACTTGCTGGAGTGCTCTGTTGCTGTGCTGACCACATATCTGTCTCTGGTCCCAGTGTCTCCCACCTCTGGTACTCCAGACCCTGCGTTCCTCTGCCATGTGGCTGCATTGTTTCATGAGGAGGCCTCAGGGCCCAGCACAGGGCCTGGCACATGGAATGTGCCCAGGAAGTGCTTAATGAATCCAGGGCCTCTGGATCCTGCTTTCAGAGGCTGTAAAATAAAACATTTGAACATTCTTGCCAGAAAAATGTAGGTTTGAAGGCAGATCCCCATTTCTCAAAAGGTTTCCATGGCATCTTCCCACTTTAGAGAGGCATAGACACTGCCCTTGGGCAATTGAGTGACTAATTGTGTTATTACCAACAATGGCTGACAGTAGCATCACAATTTGTAAGTGACAAGGTCCGTAATTTTATCTGAGGCTCATGACTACCATATTTTAATACAAACTCTACGTTTGGTAGAATGAGGCTCAGAGAGGTACATTCACTAACACAAGGTCACACAGGCAGTGAGAGGCAAAGCTGGGATTTTATTTCCTCATTCCACAGACATTCCTGGGGCACCTTCCATGTGCCTGGTATAGGCTAGGTGTGGGATGCAGCAGGGAGCAGAGTGGGTGAGGGTCTTGCTCTCAAGAGGGTACTTTTAAGTGGGGGAAGGTTGACACTGGGCAGGTGTGGGGAGATGTGACAAGTAGGTAACGATGCTTTGTGTTAGAGAATGGTCTAGGGTGCCGCTCTTGTAAGAGCAGGGTTCAGGGAGGCCCCTCTGGGGAAGTGACATTGGAGCAGAAACTGGAGGATAAGAGGGAGTGAGCAGGGAAGAGCCTGGAGAGCCGCTTACATCTGCTTGGATGTGCCCAGTACTGGGGAGCTCATTCTCTGACACCACTCTACCCTCTATGGACTTCTTTTTGGTTAACATTTCCAGTTCCTTTGTCTATTTCTTGGTGGCACCGCAAGCGCCACTTGGGTCTCATTTCCCCCACGCTTCGCACTTTGTCAGAATTCTAACAAAATGGCCACTTCTGGAATTCCTCTTCTCCCCTCCTCTGGGATCCCTGATTCCTGCTTGGTTTCTCCGCTCCTTTTTGGGGGCTTCTTAACTTCCTTCTCTACACCCTCCCCCCCTTCACATGAACACATTCTCTCTCCTTTCATCTCCGTGGAGCCTGCTCATGCCAGGGTGAATGAGCTCCTTCTTAGCTGCTGGCTTGGGCATCTTCACTGAGCTGGACTGGTCCACATTCTTTCCAGTGCCTGCATTCTGCCATTCCTTCTTCCTCAGGGCCTCCCCAAAAGCTACTGTCTCTGCTTGGAAGGCATCTGTTCTTTGATGGGTTTTTAGCTCTTGAAGATGTCACTTCTTTGGCGACACCTTCTTTGCTCCCCGTGCTCCCCTTTTGAACGCTTGTGGCAATAGTAATTAAATGAGTGTGTGTGTACCTATTTGATCCGCGTGTCTCTTCGGTCACATAGAGCACCCTGAGAGGGTGGGGGTAGGACTCAGTTGCTAGAACAGTGCTTGACATAGAGTAGTCGACCAATTAGGATTGGTTGATTAAGTCCCTGGATTAGAGGATCAAAATTGGTCTGCGATCCTTCATTCAATGGGTAGCACTAAGAGCCACCCCTTTGCAGCAGGACCCTGTGTATATAAGGATTGATAGTGAGATTCTTGTCTTCCAGCTGCTCCCAGTCTATCCGAGTCAGTGACTACCAAGCAATTTCTAAACTGAAAAAGGGAGAGCCCTAGGTGACTGCCAGGCCCCCCAATATACATCCCCTCCTGTCATGTCTAGAAGTGAGAGGCACCATCGTTCCTGTTTTCTGACAGCCTCTTGTGCTCTTCTGGCCTGGCCTGGCCCTGCCAGATAGGCACAGGCATTTTCTAATAGGAGCTTCCAATACCTTCAAAAGGGAAGTAGCATTTTTGAGTGCTTACTCTACGCCAGGCGATGTGTTTGTGCTTTATGTCATCATTCATCTCTTTGATTCTTTCTGAGAGTCCTCTGACACAGGCATCAGCCCTCCCATTAATGTGGGTGGGGAGAAGGAGGCTCAGGCCGGTTGGGCCCTTGGCCCAGTGAGTAACAGCTGAGCCAGGATTTGAGGGCAGTTTTGTGGATTCAAAATCTCCCATTCCTTACAGGGCGGTGGGGAAGGCCTTTCCTGAGGTTTGGAAGGTTCTCTCTCACGCCCCTCCTCTGTCTCTTGCCTTTCCTATCTCTAATTTATTCAGACCCTTCCTATCCTGAATATTAGTGGCAGCTCCAGAATTTCCCCACTGGAGGGGCTCAGTGACAGGAATCTGAAGGTGAAAAGGGGGAGCCCTGGACTTGTCTTGAAGCAGTTTTTGCATAGCAGATGCCCTGTTTTCACTAAGGCCCATTCATTGGGGGAAGGCACTCGCGCTTGCGAGGGGGCTGCCCCTGAAGACATCCAGACAGAACAAGATGGGGAGACAGGGAAGGGACAAGAAAGCAAGCAAGCATCTGTTCCTTGAAAGCTGCCTACACATGAGGCATCTCATGTATTTAGATTTTTCTAGACTGTGAGGTGAAGAGTTGTCAGGATCTGTGGTGTGCTTGAGAACTTGACCATATAATTTACTATCCGTATTGGGGCCCTTTTGGAAGACAAAAGGGTCACTATCAAAATTTATACCAGCCGGGGTACCTGGGTGGCTCAGTGGGTTAAATGTCTGCCTTCAGCTCAGGTCATGATCCCAGGGTCCTGGGATCGAGTCCCACTTTGGGCTCTCTGCTTGGTGGGGAGCCTGCTTCTCCTTCTCCCTCTGCCCCTCTCCTCCACCCCCCCCCCATGCTCTCTTTCTCTCAAATGAATAAATAAAATCTTTTTTAAAAAACCTGAAAAAAATTATACCAGACAAAAGGCATAAATTGGGATGGTTCCAGGCAAACCAGGAGTTTCGTCACCCTAAGCAGGAGGGAAATAAAATTGCCCTCTGTTCTGGTTATCTACTGCTATGTAACATCCCTCCAAAATGTGACAACTTAAAAGAACAATAATCCTTTTATCATCTCTGTTGGTTTCTGCGAGTCAAGAATTTGTGAAGGGATTGGCTGGTGCTAGCCCAGGGTCTCCCAGGCCGCGGGTGGAGGTGGATAGCTGAGGGCTGGCTTGAACCTTCTCTTTCTGTCTCCTTTAGTCTCAGGGTCTCACCATGTGGCGAGTCCACACAGAGAGCTGGGCTTTCTCACAACGTGGCGGCCTCAGGGCAGTCAGACTACTTACACGGGGGCTGAAGATTTCCAGAGCTAGTATTCTGGCTAATGAGCTGGTAGCTGCGTGGCCTTCTACCACCTAGTCTCAGATGCCAGGCAGCGTCGGCTCCACCCCTTCTGTTGCTTACCAGTGAGTCACAGGCCTGCCCAGAAGCAAGGCACAAGGTTCTGGAAGAGCATGTGGAATGAGAGATATTGTCGGGACCGTCTTAGGAGCTTAGAATCTGCCACAGATGTAAACTTGCCTTTTCTTTTTTGTAAGATTTATTAATTTAAGAGAGAGAGTGAGAGAGAGCACTCAGTGAGGAGGGGCAGAGGGAGAGGGAGAGAGAGAATCCCAAGCAGACTCCACACTGAGCGCGTACCCCAACATGGGGCTCGATCCCACGACCCTGAGATCACCACCTGAGCTGAAACCAAGAGTCGGACTCTCAACTGACTGCGTCCCCAGACACCCCAAACTGGCCTTTTCCGAGAGTCACTGGTTGGTTGTCAGCAACCATGTGACTGAAGAGTTTCTGAGGGAGTCTGGCTGGGACGAGACCCAGCATGAGGTTCCGGTTTACCAAGGGAAAGCTGCGCAGGGGAAGTGGAGAAGTCACTGGAAACATAGAAAGGGAGAGTCACAGAGCCAGGGGCTGGCCTTGTCTGGGGAGCGGGTTCTTGGCCACACTGGCTGCAGCAGCATCCCGATTTCCTGGGCAAGGCTGCCCTCCCCCCCACAGCTGCCTCTGCTGAGAAGTGCTTCTTCGGAATAATGCCGTTCCTTGTTCTGCCTCCCTCCCGCCCAGCGGCCCTGGGAGACCCGGGGTCCTCATGGAGCTTTCACTGCGGGCGGTAGGTGCCGGTCAGGCTAACAAAAGCACCCTGTCCTGTTCATGGTTGTATGTCCCGTGCTCTCCATTAATAGACGGATCATCCGTTTATACAGCACCCTCACGAGATAGGTTAAAGGGAGTCGGCCCCTGCCTTGTGTGCAGATAGACCCCAAACTGTTCGGATGGATTCACCCACGTCTCCTGGTGGTGATCCGTCAGCGTGGCCGGTGACCTGCACCTCCTTGTGGGCCTTCCACGAACCTCCACAGGGCTTATCGCCCCATTTTCTAGGTGAGAAAATAGAGGTGCAATGAGGAGACGTGTCTTACCCAAGGTCAGCCAGCTGGTAGTGGTGCAATTGGAATGGTAAGCCAGCTGTGCCCGAAACCAAAGCTGGCACTCGGACACAATCCCCAAATTCAAAAAAGCCCTAACAACCAAAAGCTTTCTCATGAGGTTGGGACAAGTGCTTGTTGGCAAACCTGATATCAGCTGGACAGGATGTTATTTATAACCTTTATCTTATCCCACCTAGTATGATCCTTTATACATTTTGTTGCATAAAAATGAAAGGGTTTATGGAGTACCCTTAGTACCCTTATGTCCCAGAGCTCGCTGGGCATAGTCCCTAATATATGGTAGGCTCTCCATATGCATTTATGAATGCAAAGAGCTCCAGGTTAATCAAACACATTGAGTCCCAAGGGTTTCCGATGAGGAATTGGGGACCTGTACGAACCTTTTCTGTCTCAGTGATGACACAGAGACCACTGCCCCATTTTACAGATAAGAAAGACTGAGGGTGGGGACCATAGAGCCCCAGGCCGACTCCTTAGAACCACAGCATTTTATCATCTGTTGCAGGGGGTGCTGGGAGGAAGGGAAGCCTTTGAGTCACCAACTCACCCCAGCTTCCGAAGAGCCTTGTTGCCCCAGCAAATGTTTAAAAATAGAAAACCTGGAGGGATTAAAGCCCCAGAGAACGCTTCAAGTCCCCCAGAAGAAAGGGAGGCTTGCTGTATGTTCTGATGGTCTGCATTCAAATTTATTTTTTATCTCAGCTGGATGTACACTCACCCGTCACAGGATCAGCTCTCAGAATAGAGAGCTACCTGTTGAATCATCCACCCCACTTCCTGCCTCATGCGGGCATCTCTCCAAGTGCTGAGCCATCCGCTTCTCTGCCGGGGCCTGAGATATATCAGGATTTGCAGGCCTGGTGACAGAAGACAAAATAGACTCCCATTTCCTTCGGAACCATTTAGCTGGTTTAGGGACTGCTTGATTGTTTCAATGGGATGAGCAATAACCAGGCCTCTCCTTGGCGCCTTTTCTCCTCCCCATACTTGCTGTTCTATTGGAAGCTGGGATGTGGTGTCCTGGGGACAAAGGCAAACACTGATCTTGGCTCAGTCTGGCTGTTGAGTGAATAGGTGCCCCTCTCGGAACCTCAGGCCCACTTTCTGCAGCAGAGACGTTGCTCTCTTTCTCCATTCGTGCTACCCGCGCTGGCTCCCGGTGGCCTTAGGACTAGAAATCGTGCCTGGCAGGTGCCTGGAGAGACTTGTTGGGGCCACGTGACCGCAGGGGATATTGAAGGAGGTCTCCTAGGGCAATATGGTATCATGGCAATGAAAACAGCCATCCGTGGAGACAGACTCCCTGAATTTGTATCTATGACCTTGGGCAGGTCATGCAACCATCTGAGTCTCAGCTTCCTCATCTGTAAAATGGGTGGAATCATAGTAAGTAGGTAGTGAGAATTAAGTCAGATAATATGTAAAGTGTTTAAAGCGGTGCCTGGTGTGCAGTAAACTCTTAATCCATGCCAGTCGGATTAGCATGGGCACCAGAAGCCTGTGGGGGGCTTTGGCAGGGGCAAGATCTTGCAGCATTTCAAAAGCAATCATTGGTCACTTGTGGGGATCCAGGCCCCAAGCTGACCACTCAGAGTTCAGAGAGGGAACCAGTTATGCTCTCAAATAGCTCAAAGTCTAGTGGGAAAGCAGGTGTGACTGATTCAGGGGCTGCAATACCTATAAAGTGCTTAATGAAAGATATTTTGAGTCCACATTTAAAAAGCAGATTTCACATAAAAATCCAGATTTTTGGCTTCTCTTATGATCCAGCAACACCGGGTTGGCTTTCATGCATGATGGTAAGAGCCTGGAGCTGTGTAGGTACTGCCGTCCAGGTTGGGGGGGTCTTTCTACTTTGCCCCACTCCCCACTCTTCCCTATTGCATCCTACCTGCCCATCTTCATGTTCGTGTGTGCCTGCTGCCTGGGCTTTTGGGAATTTGCAGGTAAATTACAATGCAATGCTGTGAATGCACTGGGAATACAACAAGGGGTAATAACTCAGCTGTGGGCAGCCAGGAAAAGCTTCCCAAGGGAGGCCATATCCCAGCTGCTTCTCTATAATATGTGTGAATGCTGCTGAACACCCTTGTCTTTCTGGCTCAAGGATGCGCACAGAGGACACCAAGTCCTCTGAGCTGGCAGGGATCTCTGCCATAAAGCCGCCAGGGCTCAGTGGCTTGTGTGATCACACAGCCAGCCGATGGCACGTCCAGGCTAGAACCAGGACTGCCCACCAGAAGCAGCCGTGGGCCTCGGGAGTCTGCAATTTGTACTCTGGAATCTTGATCCTGTCTCTGCCACTTACCTGCAGCATGACCGTGGGTAACTCCTTTCATCTCCTTAAGCCTCGGTTTCCTTGCCTATAGAGTAGGGCTAAGGATTCTGACTCAAGGGAGGATTCTAGACCTGTATGGGGCATCACGACTGTTGTGAAATAGCCGCCTTCTTCCAACAGATTTGGCACATCTGTTCGGCAGACACCTTAGAGGGGACCTGTCCCCTGCCTGCCTTTGCCACGCCTACTCCTTTGCACGTGGGAGCATGCATGACCTTTTTCCAGGCATGGACCCAGGAAGGGAATATTTGGCATTCTCTGACCTTGACTGTGAACAGGACCCCGGATGCAGAGCACCAGGGCTCCCCTCTGTCAGGAAGCTCCAAGGTCAAAGGAGATGCTGAGATAGGGATGAGAATGAAGCCAACTTCCCTGGGAAAAGAGGAGAAACGTCAGTAATTACTTTGTTTTCTTCAAGATATCTACCACTGCATGTCAGGGGCTACATTCATTCATTCATTTATTTATGTATATATTTATTTATTTGAGAGAGAGCAAGCATGAGCAGGGGAGAGGGGCAGAGAGAGAGGGAGAGGAAGAGAATTTCAAGCCGACTTCCCGCCAAGCATGGAGCCCAACATGGGGCTCGATATCATGACCTCGAGATCATGACCTGAGCAGAAATTAAGAGTCGGACACTTAACTGAGCCATCCAGGCACCCCTATTTGTTTTTTATCTTTTATTTTTTTTTAAGTAGGCTCTATGCCCAGTGTGGGCCTTGGAGTCATGGCCCTGAGCTTGAGAGTTGCGTGTTCTACTGACTGAGCCAGCCAGGCACCCCCAGGGGCTATCTTTAAATCCCTGTTCAGTGACTTAAATTATTGAGAGAACATAGCATTATGGTTGACTCCCTCGATTTGGGGGTTCCACTCTCCTGAGTTCCATTATTGACTTTCTTCCTTATTAGTTGAGTGTGCATTTGGACAAAATTTTAAACTTCTCTAAACCTCAATGCCTTCATCTGAAAAATGGGCTTCTTATTGTAGGGCTTTGTGGAAATTAAGTGAAATTATATGGTGACGAGCTTAGCGTAGCGAGAAGCTCAATAAAGGCCAGATATTACTGTTATTGGAAATAGTCATAAAAACCCCCCGTCATGTGTGTACAGCATTTTACCATTTGTGAACTGGTCGTGCTTTTCTTATCCCATTTGACCTTTACCACTCTTTGAGAGGTGACCAGTGCGGGGATTGTGACCTCATTGCACAGATGAGAGTACTGGAGCCCAGAGAGGGCAGCAGTCTGCTCAAGGTCACACAGTTTGTGAATGGTAGAGCCAGTTCAAGTCGTCTTGGATGAAGGATGCGCAGTGTTGTTTATAGGGCCAGGCCAGACCAGCTGCACATGCAGTTGGACTGCTCCTTGGCCACTCCGGTTCTTCTAAAGACCCGTTTATGGAGAAATAATCCAGAGTGTTGTTTCAAACCCTTGTTGTACCTATATTTGTACTCTGAGCCTATACCACCTCTGGGGGCTGGGCAGAGAAACTTCTCCTTGCGCTGTGGTGTCAGACTGACTACTCCTTGCTTCTGTCCTAGAACCACCTCTGTGGGGTTCCCAGCAGCCCCCTTCCCAGCCTGATCCGCTTACCGGAAGGCTCATGTGTTTTGAGTTCCAGCCACAGGGTGGCGCTGCTCCCCAAGCCATGAAAAGTCCAGCCCCTCGCCAGGACTGCTTTTCAGTGGCTCAAGTATGAATTAAACACCTACTATGCACAAGTCACCATGGTCACTGAGGAGAGGGCTTCAGTAGTCACTACTGTTATATGAGGATATATGAACAACAGCAACAACAAAACCAATAACGCCAAGGCATAGATTACCTGGTTCTGTTTGCTAAATAATCCTGATGTATCAGATGAGGAGAATCTTTCCACCCACATCTGAGGAGGAAACTGAGGCTCAGAGAGGTGCCAGGGCTTGCGTAAAGGCACAGAGTCGAGTGACACATGGTGGGCACTCAATGAATCAGAGGTGGTAGATTGAATGGGGGAGACCAGGCACGTCCTCCATTGCCAGTATCTGTCTGTGAGGACAAGGGCTGCCGTATTTGCCTTTCTGGCCCCAGCCCTCCCTGTCCCGCTTGCGGAGGGCTTCAGCAGGCGTCTGTGGCAGGGAGAGAAGAGGCAGGTGGCCTCCCTCAGGCCACTCGGCCTCCCCGAAGCTGTAGTGCCCAACAGCATGCCAGCTGCAGCCTCCAGGCCAGGCTCTCCGGATGCACTCGGGCTGCGAGGTGCAGCGGCTGGGTTGGAGCCCTGTGAAGAGCCCGCAGAAAGAGGTCACTGCTTTCACCACGACGCGTGGGCAGGGTGTGAGTGACTCACCATAATTTGTGCCCCGAAGGCTGCCAGGTGGCTGAGTGGTCGGGAATGATTCTTTCATTCATTCACTCATTTATTCATTCAGCAAACCCTCCCTAAGAGCCCGCTACGTGCTAAACATGAGGGACACAGGAAAAACAAAGCCCCCGTCGTCCTGGGACTTTCAGAGCAGTGGGGAAGACAGAGGGCAAATGGTGAACAATACAGTGTGGTAGGTGTTGCTTGGAGGTCTGTCCTAAGTTCATGGGGGTGAGTGAGTCTGCTGGGGCAGGGGAGCAGGCTACCCAGAGGACGGAGCCTTTGGCAGGATCTTGAAGGATGAGACACATGCACGTATTAACCAGGCAAAAGGAGCCTGCAGGTGGAGGGAAGGGAGAGTCAGGGACGATGCTGTGTGTACAGAAGCAAGAGCTGTCAAAGGGCATCGTGCATTTGGGGATGGAGAGGAGGTGCAGCTGGAAAGATAGCGGGGCAGCCGCAGAGGGGCCTCAAAAGCTGTCCCAAGGACAGTGAATTGTGTCTCATAGATGAAAGAAAACATTTCAAGACTTCTAATCATCATGCCGGGAGCCGTGCTAAGCTCGAGATCCAGAGTTGAGCACCGTGGTTCTTGCCATCAGAGAGCTCAGAATGTCATGGAGAACATGGACAAAGAGAAGACCCTCCCTCACCCTTACTGAGCGCTGGCGATTTGCCATGCGTGGTGCTAACGGCTTTCTGAGCGTTGGCTTGTTACCCACCGTACAAGGCGGGTACTGTTATCATCCCCATTCTTCAGATGAGTGACCTGAGGCTTGATATGCTTCAGCAAGTTGTCTGAGGTCATGGAACTGGTAATGGTGGAGTCAGGACTTGCCTTTTTAACTTTGCCTTTTTGCTTTTTAACGGTCACCTTTACTAAAGTTAATTCATCAATTTTTATAGATTTTTCGTGCACATGGTACAAAATTCGGAAAGTGCCCGGTGAAGGTGCTCTTGCTTACAACCCTGCTTCCAGCCCTCCCTCCCCAGAGGTGACCACTCTTAGCAGTTTCTGGTGCTTTCTTTTAGAGATGTTCCATCCAGACTTAAGCCCGAAAGGTAAGACAAGACAAGTGCATGGTAATCACACAGCCGGGCTTTGGGAGCAGCCTGTCAGGGATTGAATGCTGACTTTTTAGGGTGATCTTGAAGAGTGTTACCACTAAATTAAGGTTTGAGCAAGAAGCAGGAAGTCTTGGAGGGAGGGGGGACGTGGCAGGGTGTGTGTGTGTGAGGGCAGAGGGCTGGACTTGGGGCAGGGATTGAGGTGAGGGAATGAGGACCCGTGGGGCCCAGAGAGGGACTGGGTGGGGGCCAGACTGTGAAGTGGGACGTGTATCACCATGAAGGCAGCTGGTTAGCGGGGCTGGAGGTGCGCTGAGATGGAGACGGGTGACAGTCCCTCATGCTGACTCCCGGACCAGTTCCAGCTCATCTGGGGCACACCAGCGCTGAGCCGCTGGTTCTGGGCTGACGGCAAGGCCATGGACTCAGGGGTTCAGGCGGTCCAGCCTGAGTGGCCAGCGGGGAGGTTCCTTCCTGAGCTTCAAGGCCAGTTAGCGCTTCACAGAGGTTCATCACCCCGTCATTCCTCACCGTGGAGGTAAAGGCAGGGTGGTGGGGAGCAGAAGGGCTTGAGAGAGGCCCTGTGCTGGAATGGGCTGGGGGCACGGGATCCTTCTCTGGATGTTTCCAGGCTGCATCTGAACAGGCATTCACAGCTGCAGAGCTCTCCTGGGGAGGGTGGGAGCCTCTATGTAGATACACTAGTATGTGTTAGATCATGTAATAATATAATATAGTGCATGTAATTATATATATGTTATTTTGTTTGACTGTCACCTCCTCCTGTATTGAAGCCAGTTTTCAAAATAATAAGCAGGTTCTCTGGTGTCCTCCCCTCTCCCTGCCAAGATGGTCTCATCTCCGGCCCCTGGGAGCCCCTTCAAGTTGGACGCTGAGCCTTGTGACCCAGCCTGCGTCATCTTTGATAACTTCCTGGCTTTCTGGAAGAACAGAATGTTCCGGACTCATCTTGTACTTTTCCTTCCCAAGTCCTGGAATCCACCATCTCTCTGAGGAGCCCTGGGTCCCTTCCACGAGAAGCACCATTGGGAGCCCACAGCCTGGCAGCCCCCTCCACCTCCCCTGGCGGTGGGGCATTAGAGGTCCGGTTAAGTCCTCCCAGACTCACCTGAGGCCGAGAACAAAGATACGGGAAATATTCATGCTCTGTACCCCTGGGCTGCGATGGCGCAGTGGGAGCACGTGGACCTGGATTCAAGCCCCAGCTCCGCTGCTGTATGTCCGAGTGACTCTGGGCACGTGACTTATCCTTTCTGAGCCTCGGGAGCCTCATCCGTGAGATGGGGTTAATAGTACTCACCTTGTGTTAGCGTGCGGATGACATGAGACAACACTTAGATTTCTGACCCATCTCGCTTACAGCAGGTGCTCGCTCAGTGAGTGTGAATTCCCTTCTGATCCCTCCTTGACCATGTGACTTCAGCATCCCCGGAGGCTGGGACTGGATTATTGGATGGTTTCGGACAGGGGAAAGGAGATGGCTAGGGAAGAGGAAGAAATTGGGAAATAGATGTTTGTGGACAAATCAATGGGAGCTGGGGGGGGGGATTAATTCAAAACAGGGACGATGATTTTAATGGTCAGATTTGTCCAACAAAGGAAGGTTCTGTTTGCTTGGGAAAGGGGGAGGGCCTCCTATTGCTAGAAGTATGTAAGTAGAGGCAGAGAGACCATTGCCACAGGTAGGTTTTTGTGAAGACTCCCACACTGGCTGGGAGGTTGATTCATTCACTCTGCAAACTTTTGGAATCCTCCTGGTCCTTGTCCAGCCCTATGATGGGACAGGGGATGCCAAGGTGACTGGGATACCATTTCTGGCCCAGGGAGCACCCAGTCCAGGGGAGGAACTGATCTCCAAGGTCCCTTCTACTCTGCGCTTCTGTGTTTTTTAGGGTCCAAGCCTTGGAGGGAGTTGGCTGAGGGTTTTCAGTGTGCGCCTTTTGGTATTGATTCTCCGGAGCTGGAGCTGGAGCTGGCTGGGGAGCGGCAGGAGGAGGACGCTGCAGTGTTATTAGTGCGGAGGACACGCTGTAATCTGTCAGTGTCACCCTGGTCGCAGCTGGTGGGGGAGCCATCCCGCTGTTAACTCCTCCCTTCCCAGCAGCCACTGAGCATATAATTTGTATCGCACCCTCCCCAGCACCTCCATCTGTCCCTAAAAGAGGGAGAATTTCTTTTTCTATTTCTCCCTGGCATGAGCCCTCTGTCCCTGTCATACTGATTTATTCAGTGTTTCCCACCTCTGTACCTTCAGTTACCAGATTTCCCTACCAGCTACAGTCACTAAATCCACTCCCATCCATCCATCCATCCATCCATCCATCCATCATCTTAGCACCTAAAAATCCACCCATTTCCCCATTTATCCAACCAACTATTCATCTAAATATCCATCCAATCACCCATCTATCCACCCATCCGTCCAGCTAACAACTGTCCACCTATCCGTCTATCCATCTGTCTCCCCACTCACCCTCCATCCGTTCAGCCTTACAATTCAGTTCAGGCCAATTCAATTCAACCCAACTAAGTTCACTCCAATTCCATTCATCTTTACTCACGTGATAAGATTATGAGGCCTTGCCACGTGCCAAGCAGGTGATAAGTGAGTCATGTCTGTTGTTAAAGAGCCCATGAGATGAATCCTCTTCACCTTCCATGGCCAGCTTTGAGCCTTCCCTCTGTTAGCCCTTTGCCAGTCTGTTAGAAGCAGTTGACTCTAAAGGACGGTCCTATGGGAAAAAAAAGTTTAGCCTGGTTCTCAAAACCTCCATAGGTCAGAACTAAGACGAGGAGAGAAGCAGAGAGTCTCTGGGAGACGGGAGGGAGGTGAATGTGAGGTAAGCCAATGGGACAGGGATTTTGGTTCTCTAGAGGGAGGCGCTTCTGTTCAGCGGTGGGCAGTCTAGCAGGACTGAATGGGTATGCACCGGGGGGGGTGAAGATAGAAAGGGGAACAAGTTAGAGACCACTGTTAGAGAAGTGGGGTTAGAATGGGAGTTAGAATAGGGGAACCAATAGACTGCCTGGCTTACTGTCCCAGCTCCACCATATTCCTGCTGTGTAACTTTGGTCCTCTATCTTAACCTCTTCCATCCCCATTTCCTCATTTGTAAAATGGGGCTAATAAATTGGATCTATCTCACAGTGTTGCCGTTAGCATTAAAATGGAAAGTGTTTAATGCCCAGCACAAAGGGAAAGCCGACTAGATTCTAGCCATGTATGATGACTCTTCATTGAGCCCCACCTACATCCAGGCACTGTGCTAGGCGCTTTCACGTTCAAGGTCTCCTGGGGGCATCCTGGTTGCTGATCCTGCACAGGGATTATCAAACCCATTTTGCAGATGAGGTGATGGAGGCTCCGGGAGGCTGTCTCTGGCTTACATCACACAGCTGGGGAAGGGTCAAGTTGGGCTGCAAATACAGGCCTTTCTAACTCTCCTGCCCACCTGCCCTCTCCTGCTGTTTTCAGAGGATGGCTGCCCGGAGATGCAAGGATGCTGAAACTTCCATCTTGGTTCTGTCTGGGCTGCTCTCTTGGCCTTCTCAACTTTTAGCCTGAGGTTGTTAATTATCATTTCATGTGTGTTTTCTCTCTTCTTCAGAGAGCTTGAGGTTGAGAAACAGTTTTTCTTCTCTGTAGCAACCGAAGCGTTGACTTTGACAATGAAAGCTACAGAACTTGTGATGTTTCCCTTCTTGCGTGGCCTGCCAGGAAGCTTGTGCTTTTTGTCATATTGCTTCTTTTTCCTTGCCAGGGTGCTTGGATGTAGGAAAGGGACATACCTTACTTATATCTGTCTCCTTACAGTGTCTAGCCCTGGCTTGGTGAATTTTGCATAGAAAGCTCTGTGGTGATTTTCCCTGTCATGTGTGGGTCAGGGGCTCCCCTTGCACTTAGAATAAAATCCAAAGTCCTGTCCTGTGAGGACTCACCCCTGCCCACCTCTTCCTACTCATCCCATGTCACTTGTCCCTCGTTCATCAGGGATAATCACCTGGGTCATCTTTTATGTCTACTCACAGGCCAAATTCTTTTCTGCCTCATGGAAAAGGAGCTTTGCACCGGCTGTTCCCTACTCCCGGAACCTTCCCTCCTCTCCCATTCCCTGTTTTTGCCCGGCTCACCCTCCTTACCGTGCAAATTTCAGCCAAAAGTATCGGTGAGAGTCTCTACGAACAGCTCTATCTAAAGGGGTTGCAGTATCTAACCTTCCAAGGCGGTGCCTGATGGTTCCTCCCCTCGCAGCTGCAGGGGCTGCTGATCCCAGCAGGAGGTGGACTCGGTTTCTCCACCCCCTGGACCTGGCCTGGGGTTTGCTTTGACCCACGGAATGTAGCAGAGGTGACTTGCCGGGATTTCTGAGGCTAGGCCCTTGGAAGATGAGCAGCCTCTAATTTCTGCTGCTTGGGACCCAGCTGCCATGCTGAGAGAGGCCCAAGACACACAGAGGGGCCACCGGGGGCAGAAATGAGGGGTTCGGGTCTAGAACATCCCCGAGCTCCCAGCCAGCAGTCTGCATCGACTGTGGCACGAGGGTGAGCCCCTGCGGTGGTTCCAGCCCAGTCAGGCCCTCAGATGACCACACCTGCTCCCCTTCTGCCCCCGTCATCATTCTGGGGCGCAGAAGAACCATGGGATTGGGAGGGATAAGGAAATAGTTATTATAGTTTTAAGCCACTAAGTTTCAGATGACTGAAGGTGAGGTCAACCCCTGTCACTTTTTTAAATCATTGCCCCAGTACATGTACTATGGGGCACTCATGAATATTTGTGATTATAGGATTATTGTGTTATTTGATTCTTAACTTGCTAATTTTCCTGTTTCCCTTCTGGAACATGACTTAGAGGAGGCTGGGACTGTCTGTCTTCATCACCACCGTCTCCCCCTCCCCCCAGCACTGAGCACAGAACAGCACGTCATGGGAGCTGAATGAATGAATGAATGAATGAACGAACGAGTGAATGAAAAGCATCAGAGTGGTCCTGTTCTGTCCCTGAGCATCAGGCAGGGGCAGCACCAGGAAGGAGGTGCACAGATGAGTCTGTGGGTGCACAGATTAAGTGTGCAGTGGAAGAGGCACGGTGGGTAGGTGTGCACGTCCTTGCTGAAGGACCACCTGCTCTGGGCACCCTGCGCCCTGGATGAGCTCCCATTCCTCTCCACGCCCTGGCACCGCTTGATCCGCTTTCTCGGCAATCCTCCGTTTCCGCGTTCATGGCCCTGCTTCCTGCAGGAAAGCTCATATCCTTGTCATGTCTGTACCCTTGGAGCCAAGATCTAGGACTGGGAGAGGGGATGTGGTCAATAAAAGCTGCCAGACTGAACGAATATGTTTGTGTGAGTGGGTCTAACTCCAGAAGTTGTGTGTGTGTGTGTGCGCGCGTGCACGTGTGTGCATAAAAATATGTACACGAACACACACACAGGCACACACACTGGGGGGGGAATGGAGGTATTTTGAAGGTGCGCACAAGTGAACCTGTATGCACACACCTATCTACGGACGTATGCAATGATGTGCGGTAAATGTTTCGTTAATCAGCTCTTCATGTAAAGGAAAGGCCCTGGTTTATAGCGTTTGCCCCTTTCTGTGGCGTGCACACTTCCTCCGTGGCTGTTTTTGAGGTGCCAGTGTGGCATCGTGGACCCAGCTGCAGGGTGCACAGGGCTAGCTCACGTGAGCCTGTAGGAGGCAGCCCCAGCCCACACCGCTGGATTGGCGCCTGGGCCGGCCGGTGGCGGGGAAGGCAGCCGGTCAGGTTCCTCCGGCCTGGGAGAAGTCTCAGCCAGCTGGCCCAGAGACGCTTCTGTCCAGAGCCTGTGCACCAGGGCAGCAGGCGGCTGTCGGCCAGCAGCCAGCTTTCGCAGCGATTGGCTTGGAAGGCAGTCCAAACCGATGCTCCTTGTTAGGGAGGGCTAGACACTCACCAAGACAGCCACCTTCCTTCCCGGGGCCCCCACCCCTCCTGTAGACGCTCCCAGAGCTTTTCAGCGTTTGGTGAGGTCAGGTGGGAACTCTAAGCCTGGAGCATGGATGAAAGAGGAAGGAGAAGAAGGGGTGCCTGGGGACTGGGGAGGTCAGGAGGCTGGGGCCTGGAGCCTGCTTGAAGCCAGTTCTCTGTGCATGTGTGGACGGTTGCTTGCGCTCGCTCTCTGGACTCCAGCCCTGCCTTTTTGCACAAAGGGATAGGTCTGAGTTCTGTGGCTTTTTGGCCTCAGGGAGTCAGAACCCTTGGGAGGGAGAGGCTGTGCTGACCCCAGACTTGGGCAAGAGGGACCCCTGCTTTGGGCACTGGGCTTTGGGGAACCTTGCTCCGGCCCTCCTTGGGCCATGCCATCCTGCATGGGGGACAGGAAGAGTCCATAGTCCAAGGGGATGTGGTTACCCTCAGCTTCTCAGACTTCTCTCTGGTGCCTGCTACTTGAGAACTTCTGCCCACAGGATCCTGAGCCAGCCTCCAGGGTTGGCTACCATCTGTCTTGAGGTCGGGTGGCTGGAGGGGTGGCCAAGGAGTTGTTGTTTGGGTGGCTGGAGCTGGACCGTGGATGTGCAGGTGGGGCTGGGCAGCCCCTTTGTGGGAGGGGTCCTGCATGCAGGAGTGGAGCCAGAGGTGGGAAGGGAAGGGGGCCGGGCTGGGGGCTAGGAGCCTGGGTGCATTTGCCCCACGCCAGCCACTTTTTGGGTGCGGAACTCAGACAAGGTTGAGGTTTCCAAATCTGCACTGAGTCTTTTAGGTCATCATGAAGAAACGTCTGTCAGAAGAGAAGGATGGAACATATTTTAAAGTTCGTTCGTTTGATTTGTAGCTGTTAAATATTCAGATTTATGCTATGCGGGCTCCATTTGTACTCCTACTCTGGGGCCTGCAAATATTAGGGGTGAGCACAGAGGAAAAGAAGCTTGAGACTGTAGGGCTGGCTTGGCGGTGTGGCCCGAGGGGACTTGGGCGGGGCAGGAACTTCTGAATGTTGGCCAATTCCAGAGTGGAGTTTTCTGGGGCCTCACGGTGTGGGAATGGTCTTCTTTTCGATCTGTGTCACTCCTCCACATACCGTCTCCTTTCTCTTGGGCCCCAAGGAGACGTGTACGATGAGTAAGCTTCCTCCCCACATTGTACACAGTGTCCCCCTCCCCACGGGGACCCCCACCTTCCGGAGCTCATGAAAAATCCCGGGTCCGTGTCAGGACGGGGGTCGGGACATCTGGGACCCTCCCCAGTGCCCATCGCTGTGTGTGATCGTGGCTGTTTCTAAGATCACACATAGGTCACTCTTCTGGCTTTCCAAATGAAAATATGAAAATAGCCAGGCCAGTGAAGCCCAGCTGTTGTCATGAACGAGACCTCTGTGCTTATTTTTTTTAATTTTTTTTTTTTTTGTCTGTGATCATGGTTGTCAGTAGGACAGAATGAAGCTCTTTTCTCTTTTCAGAGCAACGTGTTTTCATTTTAAACAAGCTTTGGTTAGCTTTCCATTTTCCTATTTGTTATGCGTTCTGTTGGAGTCTGCACCTGACCTTCTTAGGTAAGGATAATAAATTCAGGAAAGTGGTGATAGGAAGGTAGGCCCTGGGAAGCAATAGAAGAAGCAGGAAGGAAGCATTTTACAATTTGCCAACAGATGAGTTCTTTTTTGTTTGCTTTTTAAATCTTGATTTGATTTTGAAATACCTTCTTTCCTCCCCTCCTCTTCAGTGTGACAGTTTCTTAAAAGTTAAAAGGAACTAAATTAAATGTATTTAATGGATTTTTGAGAGGTGTTTATAGCCCTCTTTCAAATAGCTGACACTGGCAGTTTGACCAGACCAGGGCTGGACATTGGTGGGCCGGCTTTGTAGTGGCCTGCAAATGGGGCCTTTCGCCAATGTCAAGGGTCAGATTCTCCTGTTGGCATCCTGCTATGGGCTGAATGTTTGCAGCCCCCTGAAATACGTATATGGAAGCCCTAACCTCCGGTGTGAGGATATTTGGAGGTGGGGTCTTTGGGAGATAATGGGTTAGATGAGGTCAGGAGGGTGGGGCTTCCATGATGGGATTAGTGACCTTCTATGAAGAGGAAGAGGGACGAGAGCCCCATGAGCCCCATGAGCGCATGAGAGAAGGTGGCCATCTACAAGCCAGGAGGAGACGTCTTACCAGGAACTGAATCTCAGCTCCCAGTTTCCGGAACTGTGAGAAGTAAACGTCTGTTGTTTCAGCCCCCCAGACTAGGGCGCGTTTGTTGTTCTAGCAGCCTGAGCAAACTAGGACACGTCCCATTTGCCTTTCCTAGCTCTCCAAGTTAGGAGAGTCCCAGGACTCCCTGGCAGCCCCTCCCCATTTCTGTCCCAATCCACAGTCCCCTCCTTGGAGCAGCCTCATGTGCGGGGAGCCCTCTGAGTACACCTGCAGGGTCATGTTCATTCCAGGCTGCACACTTTCATGGGAAAAACTGAAACCCTGGAGAGTCACCGGGATGTTGAGTGGAGCTGGTTTATTCTAAAACAGGAAACTCAAGGATGTCATGCCTGCGATCTTCAAGTATCCGAAAGACAATTGTGTTGGAAAGGGAAGGCATTCGTTCGGTGTTGATGGATTCAAAGGAAGATGTGGATTGAAATTCATCTTGTGGGGGAGATGCTGACCAATAAACACTGCTTATGAAGGGGGGTGAGCTGCCTGTCTCTGGAGGTGTGCAAGTATCCCTGAGGGATATTTAAGAAGAGACTCATGACCTGGGGAGTGGGGACACTCTACTGCATGGCTTCTAAGCCTCCCATCCCCCAGTTCTGAGGATCTGCGACTTTAGGATTGTTTTAAATGGGGAGATCAAGATTGGGAAAGCAATGAAAGAAATCCACTGACATGAGGACCAAGCTATAAAAAAAAATCTTTATTTCATGTACCAGGATTTTTTCTTTTTTTTTTTTTTCTTTTTTAAGTTTTCTGCTTTTTAAAATTTTTTTTTTCTGTTAACAGTCTGAAAAAAAAAAAAGGACCCACCAAGAAAATAAAACGGAGGTTGGTTTCTTGAACTGGTTTGAGCTGGACATGAGCAATCGTCCACCCTGGCAAGCAGTGCCCTTTGCAGTCCCGCTCCCCGCTCCTTCCCTCCGGGCCCCCTAGCCCTTTCTCAGCAGTGCTGGTTTCACCCCACACCCAGATGGCCTTCCTCAAGCAGCCCCGGGACCCAGGCCTCAGCCAGGAAAGAAGTACCGGTCGCCACCCCAAACACTCTGCCAAAACTGGGGCCAATTTTGCTCTTGGAACAGCACCCGCTTATTTGCTCTTTTCTTGGGGCCTCTCCGTCTCTCTAGTCCTTTGTCTTTTCAGGTTTGGGTTTGGAAGCTGGTGGGGCGAGGGAGGGAGAGACTGTGATTTCTGCCCAGACTGCACCAGCCTTGGCTGCCAGCACTCTGTCTGGAGCCTGGAACCTGTGGCCCTCTGTGCACTTGAGGGGCTGGGCGGGCAGATGTTCTGCCTTGTGGCTCAGGCTGAGTTTAGGGTTCCCGCTGCAGCTGACTTGAAAACAGAGCTTTCCTTTCCCAGACAAAACAAGGGAAGTGTGGCTGGGAGTGTGCAAGCACCCCCAAAGCCTCAAGAGCCACTCCCCACAACTCTCCAGAGCTCAACTTGCGGAACTTCAGGCCAGGCCAGGGTCAAGAAAGAGGTGAAGCAAGACCTGCTGATGGGTCTAGCAAGGCCCCCACCTTCAGCAGAGTGGCCGGCAGGCTGGGCTGAAATTGGCATTCGAGAAAGCTGTTGGGTTTCTCTCTGTCTGAACCTTGTTGCTCTGGAAGAATGGGGAGCAACACGGGACACCCCAGACTTTAGTCCGTGGTGTCAGCTTTATTTTGGGGGTTGGTACTCAACCTGTGACCAAACTTTGTAAAGCCATCTCCTCCATCCCCTTGACCTTAACCCCACCCAGCCAACCCCAGAGGACCCTTTTTTTCTCTGACCCCCAAAGATAGCGGGGAAAGCCTGGCGGCTGATCTCTTCTCTCAAAGAAGCCCCGTTCACTCTCTGTGACTGGGTTATGGTACTAAAGAAAGGGGACACAGAATGAAGAGTGACCTTGGGGACCTCTGGTGCCTTTCCCCCTCTCTGTCTGAATGGCAGGATACGTTTGCTCATATGGATGTATTTTTGCTCTGACATTGGACGTGGGGGCAGGGGTTTGGGAGCACAGTGAGGAGGCATATGGGTGTGTGTGTGTGTGTGTGTGTGTGTGTGTGTGTGTGTGTGTGTGTGGCTGAGAGGCTGACTGATGATTTGGGAATGTTCTCAATGTCTGGGGGCTGGATGGCTGCTATTTTGGTCATCCCTGGCATCTTCCTCTGGGCAGGTGGCAGATCTTAAAAGTCATCGACACCAAGAATAAGAATAGGCCTTTGGAGCTCATCTAGGTCAATTCATATGCTTACGTAGGGGGAAACTGAGGCCCAGAAAGGCCACCACAGCAAGAGATTCCAGAATCCAGAGCTGGATTTTAAACTGGGGTCCTTCATTCATGAGAGTGGGGTGTGTGTGTGTGTGGTGGTGGTGGTGGTGGTGGTGGTGGTGGTGTGAATGGCTTTGGAGGGCAGGAGTCAGTGTTCTCTGAACCCTGCTCCTGGCTGTGTATGGGGGAGGAAGGGTTTAGACTGAGTGTGTATCCCGGCGGGTTGGAGCGCGGGGCCTGGAGGACTGTGTGTGCGTGTGAGTGTGTGGGGGTGGGTGTGCGATCTTCGTGTAGACCTGGTTCTTTGTCGAGATTCTCTCTCTTCCGCATTAGCAGCACCTTCCTGGTATAAGGAAGAGATCTCTGTCGTACAACCTCCCTGCCTCCCCTGGGGCCTTCCTCCTCTGCCTCCCCCTTGAGCCCAGCCCTGATCTCTCCCAGCAGTTTTTTGTTTTGTTTTTAATGGATTTGTCTATTTGTTTTCTGTTTTCTCTTTACAAGTTCCCTGCTAAATTTTAAGTCCCCCACCCTACCCTATTGTTTTGTTTTCACAGTTTAAAGCTGGAAAAGAATTAAAAGAAAAATACTATCTGTTTTTCTTGCAAGTAAATCCACTTATTATATATTTACATTTATTTATAGTCTGTGGTTTTTTTATTAAAAAAAAATCACCACTTGTTTTTCCTTTTTCTTTTGTAAAAAGAAACCTTTTTGCAGTGTCATTGTTGGACCCGCCGGGCCCTAGGGGGGCTTCAGTGAGTCCAAGGACCCCCAAAGGGTCAATAAGCCCCCTTCCCAGGGGGCCAGGGGGGCCTATGAGTCTGGGGGTCCACCATCGCCCCAGGGTCATCAGGTGGCCCTGAGGTGAGAGGTGAGGAGGGAGAGCTGCTTTATATCCCCCTGGGGGGTGAGCATCTCCTGCTCCCAAGGACAGGAGCTTGGGTGGTAACCCCAAGAAGCTCACCCTGAGGATTCCAGGGTTTCGGGCATCTTGCAAGCCAACGGCAGCCATCCCCTCTCCTTCCCCTCCCTCAAGGCCTAGGAAGTCATCACAGTGGGTTAAGGACCATTAAGGACTGGGAACTTGGGGGCTGGGCAAGCCCCAAGTGCACCCCCCTCCAGGCACCTTTCGGACAGGAGGGACCAAGGACTCTAGGGTCACCTGGAGGCCTACAATTGCCCCATCGATGCCTGGTGGAGCCGGCTCGCAAGCCTTGGAGCTTGCCCAGTGTTCCTGGGGCACCCATCCAGAGGCTCCAGGGACCTGGCAGTGACCGAGGGGCTCACCTGGCCCCGGGGCCCCTGAGTCTCCACCCCCCCACTCGCCCAGGGAGGCAGAGCCCGCTTGGGGTTAAAGAGAACAGAAAAGTAAGTCGCCCGCATTAAAACAAAAAGGAACATAAACCCCTGATAAATGCAGAGAACATTCCCCCTTCCTTTCTGCTCCTCGTTTTTTGCTTTAATGTTATCTTGGTTCCCTTTTATTTTTTCATTTAAATTGGTTTTTATTAAATGTTAAAATAATGGTACATGGGAAATCATGCATTTTCTTTTAGATTTATTTTCTATTTTTAATTGTTTAACCTCTCTCGCTTTTTTTTTTTTTTTAAGTTTGTTATTCTTCCCCTCGGTTAATATTTTTTTCACATTTCCTGTCGTTTTGCTTCTTTGTTCCTCTTATATTTTGTTCTTTTTTTTTTTAATTTACTTGTTTTGTTTTTCTCTTTTTTTGTTTTTTTTTTTGCTTTTGGAAGGTTTTTCCCCCCAGTGGATGGTTGGGTTCCCGCCCCCCCCCCGCCCTCGTTCCCCCCTCCCCACCTGGGGGGGAACCACGCGAAGGGTTGCCGCGCGCCCATCCTGCGGCGCCGCCAGGCCCCCCGCGGGCTTCATACGGGGGTGGTCCGGCGGTTGGCTGTGTTGGAGTGGAGAGAGTCTTTGTTCTCCTTCTGGATACAGTTGTGGACTTGGAGGAAGCTGTTATCCCTGTCGGAGTTGTAGGTGGCGGTGGGCGTGGTGGCGGCCTTCAGGGGGTCCCTGCTGAGGGTGTACATGGAGATCTCCGTGGACGGCAGGGTGTTGAAGCCCTTGATGCCCACGGGGGAGGCGTCCCTGGAGTGTGAGGGCTCGGTGGAGCGGGAGCTGGAGCGGCTGCGGCGCTGATAGCGGTAGCGGTAGCTGGGAATGCGGGTGATGGCGGAGGCCTGGAGGTAGTCCGTGGCGCGGGCCGTGGCCCGCAGCTGTTTGTGCCGGTCAATAAACATGTGCACGGCCAGCACCCCGACCATCTCGGCGATGATGAAGGACAGGGCCCCAAAGTAGAAGGACCAGCCGTACGAGTAACTATTCTTTTTGGAGTCGCTCTTGGAGGGGTCTCCGGCATTGGCAGATATGTACACTATGATGCCAATGATGTTACTCAGACCTGCGGGGCACAGGGTGGGCAGGACTAATGGACAGGGACAGCCACCTGGACCTTGCCGGCTCCAGGGATTGCCTGGCCCGTGCCATAGAATAGAGGGCTAGTGGCAAAGCATCGCCTTAATATTGGATCATGCCATTGGAGAGAGTGACAAAGGGGAGGGCTGATGGATACAAAGCTAAGGGAGGAGAGGAGAGGAGAGGAGAGGAGAGGAGAGGAGAGGAGAGGAGAGGAGAGGCGTTCTAGCACCACGCACGGGGTAATAGTAAGGGGTATTGTTTACTGAGCATTTGCTACCTGCCTTCACTCTGCAGTGCCTTTCCAGGGGCTTGCGAACGAGGAAGTGGATCGCAGAGAGGGTAAGTAACTTGCTCAAGGCTGCACAGAGGTTTGAAGCTGGTATAGCAGGGGATTGGGACTGGCTCCTGGAGCCAGACTGCCTGGATTCAAAGCCTTTGGCAGGGTGACCTGAGTTAGTTTGCAGATTTGTAAAGTGTGTGTGTGTGTGGGGGGGTGGAGATGGTAGGACTCACTCTTTTAAATGAATTAGCGCACGTGAAGCTGTTGGGGGCCGGGGTGTGATAAGTAGGGCCATCGGCTTTTTATGGCATCTGAAGCAATGTGACTTGTCCTGTAACAGGGCTGAGGTATGTGGTTTTCGGTGCCTGCCTTCTCCCCCTGGGGTGGGACAGTGAGGGGACAGGGCGGTGAGGATAGGCCCAGTATTCTGAGAGGGACCTGGGATTTGGGTCCTTTTCTGAAAGGTGGGAGGAAGATGGGCCCTTGGGCTGAGATACAGGGTCCAGGGATGTTTCTGGAGGACTGGGGGGGGCGGGGCTTGGACGTTACTGCGGGCTAGAAGCCCCGGCACAACCTGCCTTCCCTATGACCTGACCTGTTGTAAGTCCTGGAGATTTGTCTTCTCCCTCCCTCCTGTCTCCGTTAGGACCTCCCAGCCGCTGGGTACCCAAACCCCGGCCTTCTCCCCCCAGGCGGGCCCGGGCTCTGGCCTGCGCAGCTCAGAGGCCATTACCTGCAGACACGAAGAAGATGCCGGCACTCAAGATGATGTTGTGTCGAGTCTTGTAGAACTCACTGGCTGCGATGCAGAGTCCGCCCATGAAAAGCAGAATCACGCTCAGGATCGGGAAAATGCTCGAGGCCCTCACGGCCCCTGTGGAACACGGGCGGTCAGGGAGAGAGAGAACGGCACAGCCGTGAGCCACGGGGGAGAGAGTGGCCCATGGAGTGGGGGTTTCGTGGACATGGGGCCACGGTCAAGTTTGCTTAGGGAGGGAGGGAGGGAGGAGGAACAAGCCAGTGCCCACCTCCTAGCCCTTCAGGGGGCTCCTGTCTGCCTATAGGACCAAATGCCAGTGCCTCATGAGGCCCACAGGGCCCTGTGTGACTTGGCCTCTGCCCATCTCCAGCCTCATGCCTCTGGTCTCCACTCCTGGTCCCCGTGTCCCCTTTGGTCTAGCCACAGCAAACTTCCCATGTCATGTCATTGCATGCTTCTGACTTTTGACATACTGACCGTTCTTCTAGAAGTGCTTTTCCTGCTCTTTCTGACTCAGCAAACTTCTATTCATCCATAAAAACTCAACTCAAACTCGCCTCCTCTGTCAAGCCTTCCCTGACTTCCTTAAGCAAAGCCATCCCTCCCTTCCTTCCTCTACACTGGGGCATCTGGGGCAGCGTGTTATCATGGTGAAGGAGCCACACAATCTGGATTTGAATCTGGGTTTGGCATGTATTAGCTGTGTACGGTTAGGCGAGTTGTCTCTCTGTGCCTCAGTTTCCTCATGTAAAATGGGGATGGTCCTAGTGCCTGCCTCCTCAGATTGCCGTGAAGATTAAATGAGCTGATTCTGATAATGCACTTGGATAAGTCTCTGAGGACACGTAGAAAAGTCTGGATAAAGGAGAGTTAGTATAGGAAAAGCTTGTTTCTATATATGCTTCCCCAAGCCATGGGGTCCCACGAAGGCAAGAACTGTGGCTTCTTCTTTTTTTTTTTTTTCTCTCTTTTTAATCTCACTGTCCCCACCTCCTGGGTGGGTGCTGGAGACACCATAGGTCCCCAGTGGTAGGCTCATTTGAGTGAATAAACGTGGTGAGGTGGTCCAGACAGAGGAAGGAGCAGACATGTTGCCAAGAAAAGAACAAGTGAAAAACAAAAACAAAAAACGCCTTCAGGATAAGGTGAAAAGGAAGGACCAACGAACAGGCACAAGAAAAGAACGCCCTCAGGAACAGTTTACTTCTGCCTGTGGGAGGACAGGAGGGCAGAGGGATGCAGATGGCCGAGGGCAGGGGCAGGAGCAGGGGCAGGCCAGGCTGGTAGTGGGCCTCTGTGGGGGGCAGTGTCGGGATGGGGATCCAGAGGTGCCGGATCCTCCACGAAGTGTCTCTGGAGAGTACCATAGTCTTTCTCTCCGGATTCAAATGAGGCCGTGATGACCTCGGGTACGGGTACGTGGCTTCTGAGGAAGTCTAGGGCCCTTGGCTCAGCTCGGGGTGGGGGTGGGGGGGGGAGCTGGTTGGCTGGAGATGTGCGTTTAGGGGAGGAAGTTGCCGGGAGTAGAGTCTTCCCTTGCTCCCTATCCCTTTTGGTGGGAGTGTGGCTACAGAAATCTGTGGAGAAGAGAGTTTTGCTATATAGAACTTGAAGAATTTTTCCAAGAGGATTTTAGGCAGTTTGCTGTGATATGTGGTATAAAACTCCTCCTCTCTCTTCCCCCGGATCTTCAGGAAGTCTACACTGCTTACTGATGCTATTGGGTGAGTGGGTTATTTTAGGGGGACTCGAAGAAGGGTGAACCTGAACTAGGGGCCAGAGGATGAGGCACGTAGGGAGAGTACCTGGGTTACTGGGCAACCAGGCTCCCCTCTCTGGCAGGCAGGGATGGGCTGCCTCCCCCCAGGGCTGAGTGGACATTCTCCCCCTGCAAAAGCCTTTTTAAGCTAACTGTTGTGCCCCAGCCCTATCCCCCAGCCCCTGCACCCCTACACACGCATACATGATGCTTGGACACGCACGCTCAGCGCTGCCTGAATCCTCATCTTCGTAAGCACACGGGGAGAGGGGAGCTTGTTGAAGACTCAGGAGAGAAGAGAGAATCTTTGATAAGCACCTACTCTGTGTCGAGTCTTGAATGAGTACCTAACATACATTCTCTAATTTAATCCTCATAACAGCCCGGTGGGCTGTGTTTTTTAGCCCCAGTTTGTAGACAAGAAAACTGAAGTTCAGAGAGGCAAAGTAACTTGCCCAAGGCAGCCCAGCTCCTGAGTCAAAATTCAAGTTCAGATCAGCCCCACTTTTGAACCACTCTGTACTCTCCCTATGGGGCTTCCAAGGAGCCTGGGAAGGGTGCTGCAGGGTCCAGAGACCTGGGTTTGGGTCCCAGCTGTGCCACTCACTTGCCGTGTGGCTGAGACAGATAGCTTGCCCTCTCTGGTTTTCCCACGTATGAAAGTGGGTGTGGACCGTTAGATGATTTCTCATGCTTCTGCCCTCTCCGTGTGGATGTGATTTCTGACCGGCTGGGAATGGAGGGTGACAGCAAGAAGGAAGAAAGACAGGCTGGTGTGCCTTCCGAGGGGCAGCAGCCGTGGTTCAGATGAGCAGAGCGGAGGAGGAAGCTCTCCAGTCTTTTCTCTCCGAGAAAGCAGGCGCTTCCTGCCCACCGTATGCCTGCATTTGGCAAACCCAGCCTGTACCCTCAGAGCAAATGCCTCCCAGGCAGCCAGGGCTTGATGGTGTCAGCTCAGCCTGCTGGCAGAGCCCGGATATCCAGACTTAGCCTTCCAGACAGCAGAGAGAGGGAGCGCCAGCCGGGGAGGGAGCTGGGATGCTGTGTGTGCAGGCGTGTGTGCGTGTGTGTGCACGCGTGCAAAGACAAGAGGGAAGGAGGCTGGGGAGAGAGGTCTGCTGTGTTGCAGCCAGCAGAGAGTAATGGGACCACTTCAGGAGGTCCCGAGCAGCTTATGATGTGCTCTAGAGCAGGGTAACCAGTGGGCAGTACCCACAGTAGCCTCCCCAGCCCAGCAGAGTCAACCCAAACACCAGCCTCTCCCCTGGAAGAGGTTTGCCCGGAACGAAGGTGACAGGGGACAACTGGTAAACAGCACCATGCCTAGGAAGGCTGAAGTTTGCAGGACCCAGATTCAGGCTGGGCAGGAAGTGACTTCGGAGCAAGCAGGGACTTTTGTATTGGAGAAGTTTCTCCAAGGAGGTCTTTCTGGCTGGGCGGTGTCATGGGCAGAGTGGGGATTTGGGAGTTAGTCACACCTGAGTTCCTATCCTGGCTTTGTCACTCCTTCACAGCGTGACCGTGGGCAAGGGTCTTTACCTCTCTGGGTGTTTCTGCGTCTTGTAGAATGGGAAAAGGGACCTACCATCCAGTTCACAGGAATGTAAGGCCCCGCTGCTCGAGGGGCAGTCGGAGGGCCAGCATGGGAAGCATCATGCAAGCTTGTTAGAACTGCAGATTCTCAGGCCTTACTCTGCGGCTCCTGAATTAGAGTCTACATTTTAACGAAAGCATGTAGCCCGAGTCGTACGAACACGGAAGTCTGAGAAGTGCTGTTGTCAAGATTAAATTGGACCCTCTCTGTGCTGGCTGTACCCTGGAAAGTGTATAGTGAAAGATGCGATGTTTATTATCCCCTCTTCGTCCAGACACGACTTCCCCATGGATTGTCTTGATTCCCCCTGAAGCTGGTGTGGTTTCAGTGCTAAAATCTACCACGAGGAGCAGAAGGTATCTGATTTATTCAATGAATAAATATTTATTGATCTCCTACGAGTCAGCATATGGGACTACGCAGTACGTACCAATATTTATGGAGCTCTTCCTGTGCACTGGGCCCCAGCCTGGCATGTGGATAAACCCACTGAAATCTCAGACCAACCCCATGAAGCCATGGCCTTGGCTTCGTGGAGATTACAAATACATTTAGGGGCGCCTGGGTGTCACAGCGGTTAAGCGTCTGCCTTCGGCTCAGGGCGTGATCCCGGCGTTCTGGGATTGAGCCCCACATCAGGCTCCTCCGCTATGAGCCTGCTTCTTCCTCTCCCACTCCCCCCTGCTTGTGTTCCCTCTCTCGCTGGCTGTCTCTATCTCTGTCGAATAAATAAATAAATAAAATATTAAAAAAAAAAAAACCAAATACATCTAAAGCAGGTATTGGCAAACTTTTTCAGTAAAGGGATGGATAGTGAATATTTCTGGCTTTGCTGGCCCTATGTTCTCTATTACTACTACCCAACTTAGCTGTTGTAGCATGAAAACAGCCTTAGGCACTATGTAAACAAATGAGTGTGGGCCTTTTCCAATAAAACTTTATTTGCAAGAACAGTGGGTGGGCCAGATTCAGCCTACTAGCTGCAGTTTGGCCATTCCTGGCTGAGAATGTAATATGCTGTACCGGGGAAAGGCCGCGTGGTCCAGCGTGGGGAGATGCTTTGCTTTTGACCAGCTGTGGGTCCAGTGAATACATATAGACCGAGCGTCTGCCGCAGTGCCAGGTTCCAGGCTGGGCGTGGGAGACCTAGGGCTTCAAAAACAGGCCTGGTCCATGTCTTTATGGGGCTTAATGGGGTTCCACATCTTTATGGGGCTTCATGGGGTTCCCATGAAGGAGATGTATGTCACCAGATAGCAACACAGATAAACATATAATTATCAACCAGGATAAAGTGCTATGAGAGAAAGGTATCTGTATGGCGCCACGAAGGCTAATGTCACATGTAGATGGCAAATGTTCACTGAGTATTTAGTGTGCGCAGGGACTGTTCTAAGCCCTGTACGCATGTTAACTCATCGGTTCTCATTACAACTCTGCGAAGTAAATATTGGAACTCCTGCCTCATACAGCAGCTAAAACTAAGGCACAGAGAGGTTAAGCCATTTCTCTGAGTCCACCCAGCAAGGAAGTGGAGAAGCTGGATTGTGAACCCAGATGGTCTGCCTGTAGGGTCTGGGTGTCTGATCACTGCCCTCCCTTGCTCTCAGGCCTGTGCCTCCCGCCCCTCAGAGCATCCTCTGAGCTCATGTGGGGATCAAGGAGGGCTTCCCGGAGGGAGCGATGTTGGAGCTGGCATCCGATGGATAAGGAGAAGCCAACAGGGCAGAACAGAGGCAGGGTGAGGAGTGTTCCAGGGAGAGGAAGCAGCATGAGCAGGGCTGGAGGAAGAATCCTTGCTCTGGGAACTGGAAGACCCTGGATCACAAAGAGCCCCTGGAGGGCTTGGGGAGCTCTAAAAGAAATGAGGTGGGCCAAAGCCAGGCCAGGGTGGGGGGCTCACGGGTGGACGTGCTTGCTTGGTGTACCGAGGTGTGGTCTGGGCTGAAGCTATAAATGGGGGGTTGTAGACACAGAGGTGAGCACAGGAGAGCCTGTCCATGGAAGAGCGAGAGGGCTAGCTTTGGGGCTTGGGGAGCCCCACGGCTCAGTGGGAGCTCAGGAGGAGCTTGTGCAAATCACGTGGGGTGCCTGGCTTCCACTTCCTTATCTAGATTCGATGATCTCTAGGGTGCTGTCTGTCTCTGACGGTGCTGTGCACCCCAGAACCTCCCATAGGGACCACTCAGCCAGGCCAGGGTACCATCCTATCTATTCCCTGTGTCACTTGTGGCCTTTGATCACAATGGTTGTCATTACCAGGTGTATGGAGGGCGGCTCCCTAATTTCTGGGTGCGGTGCTCAATTCTTAATGTTTGTTATCCCACTTGGGATTTGGTCCATTCTCACAGGACAGGATCACCCAGGAGTGGCTCAGGAGGAGCTTCTAAACTCTTGGGCATATCTCCCTTGCTCCCCTCCACGCTGGGCTGGATGGGGTGGCCAGGACCACAGATGTATGTGTGAGCATGCGTGTATGAATGTGAGAGAGAGGGTCTGGGGAGGGGGAGAGAGAGCAGAGGGAGGAGAAGGAGGGAGGAGGTGTTCCTGGAGGAGAACATCCTCGGGGAAGGAAGAAGAGGAAGGGCAAGACGCCGTATGAGGGGAGAGAGAGGAGTTGAGAGTGGTGGTTAAGAGTCTGGGCTCACACATGGCCTCCTTGGGGCCCCATCCCAGCCCCTCTCCCCCCACTGGCAGTGTGTCCTCTGTGCCTCCCCTTTCTCATCTGTGGCATGCGGACACCAATAGGACCTACCTCCCAGGGCATTCTGAAGGGGAACGCAGATAACGTCTAAAGTAGTCCAATGTGCTGTATCGAATGACAAAAGAATTCTGGAAGCTCCGTGAGCTTCCTTGGGGAGTGCCATCTGCGCAGGCGCTGGAGGCTGTCCCAGTCCCTGTTGTCTCAGGGCTGCCGATCAGCGGCACCAACTCAGGAGAGAGGCGGCCTGTGTGCCTCTCCTGGCCACCCTGCCTGCCTTCCTGAGCCTCGGTGGTCCCCCTGCCGCAGGGAGATCGTGAGCACACCCAGCTCCTAGCCTGCGATGAGGAGTAGTGAGTCAACCCATTTTGAGCAATTACGACAGCACCAGGCGTGCAACGAGCACCAGGAAATGGGAGTTCTCATCGAGGCACAAGGGACCGGGGCAGTTTCTCACGGACCCGGGGTTGCCGGGGCTAGTGTTTGTCACAGTGCAGGTTGTGAGTCAGGACGAGGTGGTGAAGTTGGCCTGCCGGGTGCAACCAGCACTTAGAGAAATGAACCAGGACCGAATTGAAAGTGTCACCGTGTGTGGCGTGCAGGAGGTCGGCCCTGCTTGGAGAAACGTTTGCTCTTGTTGCTTGGATGTGAGTGAGTATGGGTGACAGCTTCGGATGTTTCCAAATCACACTGTGACCACTGGGAAATACCGACTCCCGTCTCCTGGACACACACAAACACACAAGCAGACACGAGCAAACAGGCACGTACACGTTCAGACAGACACTCAGATGCATGGACACACAGGCATCAAAAGACACAGACCACAGCACAGATTCATCCCCTTGTGCACAAAGACAGACACATGGATGCACACTGACGAAGTCACACCCAGGTCACCACTGCCTCTGTCTTCACCTGTGCTCAAGTTTTGGGAAGGAGGGGTGAGGACGGGGGAGCGCCGGAACAGACCCATGGTAACCCCCCAGAGCTTGCTGCGAGAAATAGTTCCGGCCATCATTTGTTCCTGGGCAAACTAGTGATGGGGGGGTGAGGGCCACACTAGCCACACCTTCGTGGGGCCCAGATGTCAGGAGGCCCAGGTTGGTGGCCAGGGCCTGTCACTAGAAAGCCCCTGGACTCTGTGGTTCAGGAGAAGCCATGGAATTCCTCAAATACCTATGGGGCTTTGGGGGAGGGTAAGAGCATTCATTCATTCATTCATTCATTCATTCATTCATTTGTTCTATCAGATATTGATTGGGTGCCTTCCTTCTGCCGGGCCCCCTCAACAGGCACTGGACAATGCCCGAAGCTTGGCCTGATGGCTTGAGGGCAAGTGAGCCCTGCTTTCTTTGCCACCCCAGGAGACAAGCTCTGCATTCCTGTGCAGCCATGCCCTTCTGGCATTCCCTCTCCTCCCTGTCTGTTCTAATCCTCAGTCCAGCTGGTGGAATGAGGATGGTAGGGGTGACCCAGGCCACCTACTTGCCACCCTCCTCAGCCTCCTTCCCTGGGCCCTTCTCATCTTCCTGGCCTCTAAGCCTTGGCATCTGGGGCTCAGACCCTGCCCCTCTTCTCTGTACCACTGCCTCGGTCCATTTAGCAAGTCTCGTGGCTTTAGATATCATCCGCCTGCTGACAACTGGCATACTCCTGTCTTGGGCCAGGACCTGTCCCGGGAGTCCCAGACTCCAGGGCATCTCCCCAGGGCATCCCATAGGCCTCTCTGACTTAAGGTGGCTGACGCTGAGCTTCCCATTCTCCCCATTCCCAGCCTTGGACTCATATCCTGACTCCTTCCTTCCCTGGGAAACCCACATGCAGCCTTTCCAGAAATCCTATCTGCAGATCCTTGGGAATATTTTCCAGCTCTGACCCCTTCCCACCTCCTTCACTGCTTCTGTCTTGGTTCAGGACACCTTCTCTTGTCTAGATTGTTTCCAGCAGGCTCCTAAATGTTCTGCCTGCTTCTGCCCTTGCCCTATTTCAGTCTCTTTGAACGTAGCAACCAGAGAGTCCTGTAGGATGTATGAGGGATGGTGTCACTCCTCTGCTCAGACCCTCCGATGGCTTCCTGCAATACCCAAGCCCTTTCTATGACCTGCAGGGGCCCTGGGGCCTCTCTGCATTGGCTCTTCCTTGGCTGCTCCTTGCTCATTCTACTGTTATCTTTCTGGCGTCAGACCTGTTCCTCAAACATTCCGGGCATGCTCCCGTCTCAGGGCCTTTGCACTTGCTGTTCCTTCTGCCTGGAACATTCTCCCCTCGGCTTTCCACATGGCTCCCTCTCACCTCTTTCAGATCTTTATTCAAACTTCACAAGGAGGATTTTAATGACACCCTACCCTCCCGGAATTTCCTATTTCCCTTTCCTGCTGGATTTTTCTCCATATCGCTCCTCATAGTTTAACAGACTATATAATTAACTTGTTCAATGGCCACAGCCTCTCATCAGGATGTCCAGAATGTCCGCAGCAGTCCCCCACTGGCCTCCCTGCCTCCCCAGCCAGCAGCCAGAATTGACCTTCTAAATCAGTGTCCCCTGCTCATGGTTCCCATCACACTTAGAATGGGATCCGATTTCTTCCCGACATGATTGGGTTCCTCTGCTACCTCTCCTACCTCATGCTGTGGGATGCCCTCCATTCCTGCGCTGTGCTCAGCCAGTCCGACCTCCCCCCACCCCCAAACACCCCTCCTCCGCCCTGCCTTCATAAGGCCTTTGCTCTTGCCAGTCCCTCCTCAGGGATATGCGTCCTCCAAATCCTCTTAGCTCCTTTTCTTCATTTAGAGAAGCTAAGTGACACCCCTGCCCTCCGCCCGCCCCCTCACAGCTCGGAAACTATCGCGGGTTATTTCTGCTCCGGCTCACCGCTTGCTTCCTCCACTGGAATATCCAGTTCACAGAGGCGCCAGCTTTGTTTTGTTCACCCTTGGATCCCCTGTACCGACAACAGTGCCTTGCACGGAGTGAGCGCTTAGTGAATGGCTCATGAGTACATGAGGGAACGCTTCCAGAGGCCAAGTCTCCTTCCTTCTGGAATCATCTCTGGTTTGTTTGGGGCCAGGCTCCCTCAGCACCACACACTTCATTCTAACTCTGCCTGCATCGTGCTATACATGCTCCCTTCCTGGGCCTGTTTCTAGACGGTGAGCCCCTCTCCTGGCCTCCCATGTAGTAGGCTCCCAGTGAGGATGGGTATAACAGACCCCAACTGGGAGCTGGCTCAGGCTCCGCCCACCCGGCTGCAGCCCCGCCCACTTCCAGGCAGAGTCCCGCCCACCTCCTGTGGGGCAAGTGCTCCCACCTCTGGGAGATGCTCCATCCACCTCCTGGGGGCCTTAGCTCCACCCGCTTCAGTGGGGCTGAGGATCCTTCTAGAAGATGGATCCCTGCCTTCTAGCTTCTCTAGCCAATCAGGTAAGAGCTTAATAAAAATGAGAGAACCTAATTAGGATTCGAATCTATTAGAGAATGATAGGAACTCACATCATCCAACTTTCAAAAAATTACTTTTGTTGCTTAGCCCAAGATTAGCATGTTATAGATCGGGGTCAGCAAACCATGCCAAATGCAGCCTGCTGCCTGTTTTTGTAAATAAAGTTAAGTGTCTTTGGAGCATCTGTCTGTACTCCAAGGACAGCCTTAAGTAGTTGGGACAGAGGCTGTACGGCCCACAAAGCCTAATATGTTTACTGTCCGGCCCTTTATAGAAAAAGTTTGCCAACTCTTGTTGCAAATACTCAAAAAATACTGTTGGATTAAGTAGGCTTAAATCAGAACCTTGGAATCCTGCCCTGTTAACACCACTGGTTCGAGTCTTTTGTCCTGGGACACCAAAATGAACCAAACACTCTAAGCTCTTCTCTCTTTAATATTAAGGAAATGGAAGTATATAGAGTAGGTAGAAATAGCCACTGAAGAATCCTAT
The DNA here is from genome assembly GCF_017311325.1 of Ursus maritimus. Lineage (NCBI taxonomy): Eukaryota > Metazoa > Chordata > Mammalia > Carnivora > Ursidae > Ursus > Ursus maritimus. The sequence goes on from NW_024424564.1 coordinate 45,756,843, forward strand.
ATCTGTCCTTTATTCACAGACAACATTTATGGAGCACCTGTTCTATTCCAGAAGCTGTTCAAGGCACAGCCCCAAAGGAGACAAAGTTCCTATGCCCAGCCCTTGGTGTCTAGCTGATTAAGTATTACATCCTCCATGTGCTCAACCCGTGGGGCTCCTGGCGTGAGGCTCAGCGTTGGTCCCCCGCTTCTACGTCCTCCTGCAGGCCGCATCTGTGCCCTGCCCCTTATCCCAAGGCCAGCTATTTCTCTGCTTGGGGCCACAGAGGGCATGCCATTCTTTCCCCTCGATTTCCCCAGCACTGAGCATAGGCTCACAGAGTCAGTCTCAGCCTGCCTTTATGCCNNNTAAGGGGGAAGGACAATTAAATGGTCTTTTAGGAATTCCGTTTAAGAGCACTGTCTTTCGGGAATTCATAAAAGGAAATGATGAGCCTTGTAAGATATTTTTCTCCCTTTAAAAAGAACTCTATAAATTACATCGTGTTCTCTTCCTTTCTCCTCCTTGCTGCCTGGGTGACTTCATGTTCCGTGCGCTTTTCAATGAAACCAGGTTGATTCCAGGCTGACCCGGGAGTTGGCTTTGATGTGAGGAGTAGTTATTGAAAGAGACAGGGTGATCCATGTAATGAAATGCCTCCTACACTTTCCATAAAAGTGATTGGAGAGTGATGCTAGCCATTCGCTGTGGGGGATGGGAGGGAGGCTTTAGCGGCCTCTGAGCAGCGGGGAAGGGCACTGGGGGCGGAAGGTGGACATGCTCTTGGGAAGAGAGCAAACCTCTTCTGAAAGAGCCTTCTGAGAGCCCGGAGCAGAGCTTTCAACCACTTCTGCTCAAGGTGGCTTTGCTGTCCCCGGCGTCAAGGACCCTCAGCCCCACTCCTGGAAATCCCTTTCTCAGGGAGCATTTTACCTTGTTAGTTTTTGCTGATTCTTGAGAAATTTTCTTTGGGACTCAAAATGCTTTCGCTGATAATATGCCTCAGGTGGATTGAAGGTCATAGCTATTACTTCAGGATTTAACCTTGACTTGATTGTGGAGGAAGAAAAATAAATCTCACGTATTGTCTCAGGAGACGTTCCAATCTGATGCTGCCTGATGAGTTTCTTTCATTCAGTTATTCAAGAAATATTTACTGAGCGCTTATTATGTGCAGGGCACTGGGCTGGGAATAGGAACTAGTGGACAAGATAAGGGAGGGTCCCTGGCCTCACAGAATCGGCAGGACCACCAGGGAGATGTTTACACAAATACACAAGCACCCCACCAGTGCTGTGCTCTGGGAACCCGTTCAGGGGCACGGAGGACTTCCTGTAGGAGGTGATGTTTCAGCCTTCGACCTGGAGGTTGAGTAGTGGTTTATCAGACACAGGGGGACGGAAGAGTGTTGTAGGCAGAGGGAACAGCATGCATGAAGGTTTGGCCTCTGGACAGGAGGAAAGGAGGGAGGCTCAGCCTTTTCCTTTTTCCTGCCCTCTGCTGAGTCAGGGATCTCTAGATCGTCCTGGCCTTTGGTGCTCCGGAGGTTGGAGGGACAGGACCCACCCCCCAGAAGGGAAAAAAAATTGCATGGACTCACGGAGGAAATATTCTGCTGTGTCAGCTTCGTAATCTGCATCCTCTGGGAAATGATCGATTTGCTTGCAGAGACCTTTGAAGTTCCCTGGAAAACAAGAGCAGAAAGGACACTTGAAACCTCAGAGTTTCCAGGGGCTCAGCACCCACTGGCCTCTTGCTGACTTCTTGCTCTTCTGAAGCTGGCTCAGCCCTCTCCCTGGCCCCTGAAGGAAGGTATCACTTTGTCTGTTTGGACATCTGCCTGGTGAATCAAAACACACCCCCCCCCCCCCCGCGGTGCCGCGGAGAGGATCTAAGGCCTAAGACTTCAAAACCCAGCCTTCCATCCCTGCACGGAGGCTTCTGAAGATTAGCTGAAGCTTGGCGGGCGGCAGGGGTTTGGCTCAAGGCTGGGACTGCCGCCGAGGAGGCTGATGAACGGGTCAGTCCACCCGCCTCTGTGCCCCAGCTCAGCTGGGAGTCACCTCGCATTTTGCATGCCAGAGAGCAGATCGCTCTGCAAAGAAGGGAGACCCCACATGGATGCTGACAAACGTTCCCACGGCCCTTAAATGAGCTGGCAAAAGTGGCTCCCCATCTGCGGTGCCTGGAATGCACGGTGCCCAGCCCCCAGCTGTGCTGAAAGGCTCTGGGGGTGGGGGCAGGGAAGAGGTTGAGCCCCTCCCCCCCCACCCCCGAGGCTGGCCCTCTGCCAGGCTCATGAACTACGGCTCAATTTGGCTCTACCACAGGCCTCTGAGAGGGGTATTATCTCCTCCATTATACAGATAAAGAAACTGAGGCTCAGGGAGGCTACTTGATCTGATTAAGTACTCGTGGCCAGGAAATGGTGGAAGCAGGGCTCAAATGAAGGCCTGTTGACTCTAAATCTTTCCGGGGGTGATGGCTGGAAAGATGAACACTGGCTCAGGTGAAAACCCAGCGTCAAGCCACCCCCCCAACT
>NW_024424564.1:45759373-45795899 GCF_017311325.1 Ursus maritimus
CCCCCCCCCCCCCCCCCCCCGCGCCAGCGACCACTAAGTGAATGAGCCAAATATTGAATGCGATCTTCCTTAAGGACTGATGCCTGGAATAGAGCTTACAAGCGGGTCTGCTTGGTGACAGCAGAAACTTCCATCTGTTTCACACACCGTTGTACCCCCGGGCACTAGCCCAGCTATTGCCCACGTTGGCGAACTTTCTTTGAATGCACAAATAACCGACCCCTTGCTGGGAGACGTGGCAGCTCCCGTAGCTGGGCTGCCTGGGTCCAGCTTGGCCTCACAGAGATGCCTGTTCCCTCATCTGAAAAGTGGAGATCAGAGTTCTCCCTTCGTGCATCGTCGTGGGGATTAAATGAGCTGACACATATAAAGTGCTCAGAGCAGTGGCTGGCACTTCGGGAAAAGTGCTTGGGGGCATCATTGTGAGGGAGAATTGGATGCTGACTATATTCAGCCACTGACGTTTGGGATTTTTCTGTGACAGTAGCTAATATAACCTAATTAATACAGTCCTCAGTATGTGTTAGCAATTTATTTTCCTATAGAGTGCTGAGCCTTCAGATCCCGTAAAGTAGGTTTTCTTGTGTCCTATAGATCTTATTTAGGAATTTTAAGGCGTTTTTACATAGACCCGTATATATCATACACACCTGCTTATATAGGATACAGGTGTGCTTACATAAAGATAGGTGTTTTAGGCATTTCTAGCTATTATATGTTACAGAGAAGGTGGTTGACACCCCCCCCCTTTGCTGTCTCTGCATCAAATTCACCCCCTTTCCTGACTTCGGCAAGAAAAGCCATTCTCCAGAGCTTATGGGGACTTCTGGTAACATCACTGAAGCTTTGGGATCTCAGGAGCACAACAGGTCACTGGAAATGCTCCCGTGGGGCTTGCTTCCTGTCTAAGTGTTCTGGGCTCTTCCTCTTCTTGCTCACCCACTCTGCTTCTCCACCCTGCCCTCAAGAATTCACAGGAGGTCTCCACTCCCTCTAGGACTTCTCCCCTCGTCTGACCACACACTCTTCTCTCCTGAGAAGTCCTCATATCCACTAAGAGGATAAAATATCCTCCCTATTGTTCAAATCACAAATCCGTGTATTTGCAACGCACTTTGCAAAGCACTTTCATTTTCTCTCAATGCAATCTGACAAATATGTCGTCAGTGCCAACCTGGTGCCAGGCACCTTTATAAGGGATCGGTGGAGGAGGTGAGGTGTAGAGCGCAGTCCCGACATGGCCCGAGACTCCTCAGAAATCAGGGACAGTGCTCAACCCCAGACCCGGGGCTCGTGAGTGCTACCTCCACGTCTCTCTTCTAAGGGCCCTGAGCTTCGTGCTCGTGGCCCACACCCATACCTGCTCCACTTACAGCCTGGCTGCTCCTCTGCACGAGCTGGGCCCAGTCATTCGTAGACTGTAGGCTCCCAGTGCAGTGCCCCGCGCAGAGGATGGGCTCAAGAGATGCTGTGGAGATGCTGTGTGAGGTCGCCAGCAGCCCGGACTCTCCCGTGAGGGCCAGACCTGGTATCCACCTGCCTATCCGATGTGTCCTGGGAGATGTTTACATTCTGTACATTCAGCAGGTCCAAACCTGAACTCGGGATCTTTCTCCCCCAAGACTGGTCTTCTAGAGGCCACAGTCAGCTCAGGGAATGCTCTCCGTCGCTGCTTGTGCAAGCCTGAGCCCACCTGCCACTGTCGACTTCTCTCCCTCCTCACTGCAGGCTCCATCCCTCAGAATGGCCTATCTGCATTGGCTCTTAGTATCTCTCAGAATTGTCAGTTTCTCTCTGTTGGCAGCAACACCCACGGCCAGGCCACCATCCTGGCTTCCCTGCATGACTGCCGTGGCCTCCCCACTGGTCATTTTGTACCCACTCTAATCCCTCCCTAAGGAGTAATCATAATGACCCTTTGAAAATGCAAATCTGATCAAGCCACTTCTAGCTTGAAATGCCCCACAGCTTCCCAGTGCTCTAGGGAAAGCTCAGCATCTTGAAGAGGCCTGACCCTGACCCCTGCCTGGCCTTATTTCCTGTCCACCTCCCTCTCTGTGTACATGCCATCTCAGCCATCCTTCATGCATGCTCCCTCCTACCACAGGACCTTTGCATGTGCTGGTCTGGCTACCTGAGCCCCCCACCACATCCTTTGTTGTCTCCTTTCCTCCACCTCCTTCTGCCCCCCTGCACTATGCTAGTGGGGTGCCTGCTGCTCTGCTGTCTATTCTGTGTTGGGGGGAGATGTTAAGGTGAATGATGCTGGTGGAAATGTTCTGGTAGAGAGGGAAGACGTGATGACCTGAGAGGGGAGGGAGTAATGCAGGAGCAATGTGAGAGGGGATGAGGTCCAGGACACAAGGGCAAGGGTGGCTTCATTTGGGGTAGATGGTGGTGTGTCTGCTGTAGCAGGAGGGGAGGCGTTACTTGTGGGCACAGGTGCAGAGGGTGAGTAGACATGGTGGGAGCCCTGACACTTCTCTTCTGGTTGTTTCCATTTTCTTTTCTTTCTTTCTTTTTTTTTTTTTTTTTAAGATTTTTATTTATTTATTCGACAGAGATAGAGACAGCCAGCGAGAGAGGGAACACAAGCAGGGGGAGTGGGAGAGGAAGAAGCAGGCTCATAGCAGAGGAGCCTGATGTGGGGCTCGATCCCAGAACGCCGGGATCACGCCCTGAGCCGAAGGCAGATGCTTAACCGCTGTGCCACCCAGGCGCCCCTCCATTTTCTTGATGAGATGGGAAGCAGGACCATTACTGGAGCATGAGGAAGGGGAGGCAGGTTTGGAGATTTGAGAATGCAGGAAGGGAGTGAAATTTTCCTCCATGAGACAGGGAGAGAGAATGGACCAGGCCGGAGATGTGAAGCATGTGTGTCTGGGCCTTGAAGGTCCCTTTGAGAATCTGTGATTTTCTCTGGCTACATTTAGGGTGTGGCAGAGTCTGGCTGGAGGGTTGTCTTTAACCAGAGTGAGGGTCTGTGGGATGAGCACGAAAGTAGTGGTAGGGGAGGCAGTGGTTATGAAGATGGGTCAGATCCAAGCTGGGGAAGGGGGCAGTGGAGAGTGGTGGGGTCAATGCATTGGAAGCCTAGGATGGGAGGTCAAGGAACTGTTGGAACAGGGGGTTCATGGGAGTGAGCTGGAAAGCTGGGGCATAGGAGTCAGAAAGTGGGTGCTAAGGATTGAGATTGTTGATTGGTCATGGGTATGGTCATTGGTCATGTCAGGGTCAAGGATAAGACCATGAACTAGGTTGCCTCAGGTTGGGTGGAGGTAGGGATGACGTTCAAAGTATCTAGCAACCAGAAAGGTCATCCCAATTAACACAGAAGACTAGCATTCACTTTTACTTTCTATATGCAATCAAGTATATATTAGGAAACTGTGGACCAAGTTAAGGTTGATATGCAAAGGATTCATCACATTATTCTGATAAACCGCAGATCATCAGTTGGTTTTTAGGAACTATTTGTGTGAGGCTCTTTCAAGATGAACCATGGCCCTGTCTTGACCACGATTTGACACAGGGAACTATACCAGAAGCTTCCAACCCTTCTCTGTTAGAGTAAGACTTGTTTCGTCTCAGTAAGTACAGAATTCTCTCCTACCCTGTCCCAAGCCATACCCTTCTCCCAGAAGGGTAGCCCTCCATCCTGGGCAACCCTGGAGGCAGGGAGGGATGCTCCTGGGGATGGTGGAGTGGGGGGTGGGAAGGAGAAGAGCAGGAACCTCAGAGGTAGTTCTCTCGTGGGTGGTGGTGTGTGCCCATCCTGGCCCAGCCGCTCTGGTTGTAGGAAAGTTCCGTGCTTCTGGGGCCCTGGCCCACCCCCTGCAGAAGCAGATGTGCCTGGGCTGGGCCCATGGCTTGGAGAGCTGCAGGGCCTGGGGCACAGAGCTCAGCCCTCCACCCATTCTTGGGAGTGGGGAGAGGATATGGGGCCTCAGTCCCGGCCCTTCCCTGCTCTGTCTGCCACAGCCAGGAACCACCCCTGCCCAGCCCTCTTGCACTTCGTGGGGCTGATTGGTACGTGGTTCAGCAGTGAACAGCCAGTGAGGCGGGACTGATACGTGCTGCCTGAGCAAGGTGGGCAAGGCCGGGTACCGGGAGGGCTGGCTGTCTGCCTGATTATGAAATCCAAGAGGGCTGCAGGGTGGCCTTGGAGAATGAGGCGGGCCGATGCTTCACTCCTCGAAGAATGAGAGGGTGGCCCACATTGGGAATGGGCAGGAGAGTGTCGGGGAAGAGAAGGCTGGGTGAGCCTCAGAGAGGCAAGGCTTTAGGGAAGAGACAGTGAAGAGCAGGGAGGGTCCTACCACCTCAGCGGTGTGGGTAATAGAACACCCCCTGTGAAGGATTGCAAGGGGGTGATGTCCTCAAGGGACAGCTGGGTTTCTATAAGAGTGAGCAGAAAGGAAGTTGTTAGGAATATGGGGAGTTTGCTGACATCCAGACAAAATGCTGAGGAGCCCAGGGCAAGGATTTGGAAGGCTGGGGGAGTTGGAGATGCGGTCAGATTGGGAGGTGAACAGAGCTCCAAAGGACACATGACTGGTAGTGAGGAATAACGGAGGTGAACCGGGTCATGATGGGATTGGTCCCATAGTCCCTGAGGCTGACGGTGGCAGTGAGGTGATGAAGGTGGGCTGGAGGTGGAAGGGGTCTCCAGGAACCCTTGGAGCTCTGTGGCCATGGACTGAATCCGAATAAAGTGGTCTCGAGGTTCATGAATGGAGGTGGTCCGAGCGGCATTCAATCACCTTTGCTGGAGTTTAAATTTAGTAGAACATCTGTGGGACATCCCAACAATCAGTGAAGAGTGTATAATCTTGCTTTCCTGATGCCAGCCTAGAGTTCTGCTGTATTTCTTTCTGGTTAGTGGTCATCAAGCCCAGGGGCTGATATGGCTTCAGGCACAGATGGATCTAGGTGCTCACAAATCTGATATCTCTCTCCATCTCTGGTTTTCCTCTTAGTTGGCTTCATCCTTAGGGAGGCTTTCTCCCCAAGGTAAGGATTAAGGGCTGCCCAAGTGCCTGGCACTGGAGTGGATGGAGGGAAATCTAACCTGATCCCTGTCCTTCGAGGGCTCACTGTCTGGGGGTGGGGGGTGAAGAAGACAGCACAGAATTTACTAGAATGTAAAGATACTATCTTAGAGAATGCACAAGGCCTAATGGGAGCAGAGTTGTTCAGCTAACATTTGCGTGGCCCTGACTATGTCCCATGCTTTGTGCAACATACCGAGGACACAGAGGAAAAAATACTACCTTCTGTCCCCAAGGAACTTGCAGCGTGTGGTGGGAAATGGATGACGGATGCTGTGGTGTAGCGGGATAGGTGCTGTGCCAAAGCAGAGCGTGTCTCGGAGCGCACAGGAGGGGTGCATGTCCAGGTGTGTGAGTGCGTGCATGCGTGTGTGTCTTGGGGCGTGATGAGGAAGTAGTGGGGGATGAGAAGAGATTTCTAGGAAAGGGATCAGCAGAAGCAAAGGCAGAGAAGTGCTGGGCACCCAAGAGGGGACAAACCATCTCAGGGGCTCAGGGAAGGTCCCCCCGCCGAGCAGAGTTGGGGTACAAGGAAGCCAGAAGGCAGAGGTGTGCTGGAGCAGGCTCGCACCAGCTCCCGGGATCTGCTTGTTAGCGTCTCTTCCTAACTCACACGAGAAGCTGGAAACCAGCCACGGTGGGAGGATGCGCACCGCGAGAACTGGCACGTACTATAAATCGAGGTCCTCTTTCCCTGCTCAGAGAACCAGTTGTTAAATATTTACCAGCACACCACTGCAGGAAGGGCCACCGGCGTGAGGGGCCGGCTGGTGCAGATATGCGAATTCCAAGTGGGACTGGAGATTTATGAGAAGATGGGTCCCATGTAGAGGCTTGCTGGGTGAGGGTGAGTGTGGGAGATGGCTGGAGAGGGGCCAGGGGCCAGTTTCCCAGGGGCTTGGGGCCCAGGCTGAACTGAGGAGGGGGCATCTCACCCCCCTCTCCTCCAAAAGGCATCCAAAAGCTCCAAAAGCTATGGGAGGATGGGGACGTTGGGGGGACTCTCACACCATGAACTAGAAAGGGTTCTTCGGCCAAGGGTCCCACGATCACGAAATCTCTACTGGACCCCTGCCCCGAAGGGCAGCAGTGCCCCCACCGACCCCAAAGCCGAAAGACTGCAGGCCAAGCCGAGACAGAAAGGCCAAGGGCTGTGCCTCGGGCTGCCTGCGCTGCTCTGCCTCCAGGAATTTGCCCTCAGACTGGAAATTTCAGCTTGCAGGTATTAAGTAGTTTAAAGGAGGTTTCATCAGCTTTGTAAAAAGCACATTAATATCTCACAACACCAACTGCTGTCTCATTTCTTTGAGATACAATAAGCTCTTCATAAACCTGGTCATTAGGGGCTGAACAGACGCTGTTTTCTTTCCCACATATTCATGAGAAGCTGAAGGAGCCGGGCCCGTGCACGGAGGGAGGGGGCGAGGCAGCGGCAGGAGGCTGGCTAAGTAATTTTTTAAGTGAAGCAAATGAAGGGTTTGGTGGGAGCTGCTTTCTCTGTGTTTTAAACCTTTTTTGCTCCTGGCTTTTTGCTTTGCTGGCGGGGCCCTCCCTGCCGGCGGGGATTCAGGAGACCTCCGGGCGGGTGGGCAGTGCCGGGCTCCTCCCTGGCTGGAACCCCAGGCCCTCGGCACAGCGCCGGCAGCAGCTGGTGCTGGAGGGTTTGAAGCAGCCTGTGTGGCAGTCCGTGAGTTTGCTCCGGCGTCCATGCATTCACTGGATTGCTTGGAACGCCTACTATGTGCTAGGTCCCATGCAGTCACTGGGCAGGATGAGCATGGGGTAAAGTGGCTGGCTGCCCGCCTTCCTTCCCTGACTCTGCCCTTTCTGTTTGGTCTAAGCCGTCACCTCCCAGAGGTGCTGAGCACAGCAGGGAGTACTTGCTCCTACAACCTCCAGTTGTATCCTGTCCTGATGCTTGTCCCCACAGCCACTTTGTAAGTTCTTGGAGAAGAGACTGGACTCCAGACTCAGAAAGATCTGCCTTCTAAGCCTGGTTCTGCTACTATTAGCTGTGTGGCCTGGAGCTAATTATGTGACCTCTCTGTGCCTCTCTCTAACATAGAGATATTCATCCCTGCTGCGTGGGTGATTCTAAGGACTCAATGAAATAGCAGAAATGAAGTTTCCTAGTGTGGTTCCTAACCCAGCGCAGGCACTCAATGAATATAGTTTTTCCTCTTCAAATGATGCCTCTTTCAGGAAGCCTTTCTTGATTGCCCTCCACTGGAAAGACTCCTTCCCTTCCCGATGGGCCTCTGCCTGCTTCTCAGATTTTAATGGGTATGGGAATCACCTGGGGTGCAGGTTAGGCCAGATTCTAACTCAGTGGTTCTGGGGTGGGGCCTGAGACTCCATTGTTCACAAGCTTCCAGGTGACGCTGATGCCGCAGTATCCCCTGTGGGCCACACTTGGGGTTGGGTAGCGGGGCTTTCAAGCACTTTGTATCTGCTTTGATCATAGTCGGTGTTCTGGTATTGCTGGGAACAAGTAGATGCACGTCTGTAAGCTCCTAGGGGCAAAATTTCTTCTTGAGAGCTCCTCGAATGTACCCTATTTCCCTTGATTCTAAGATGCTCACATGCACATTTCAGTGTTCCTGAAATTGGAATGTGCCTTATAATTGATGGATTCATTGACAGCAGTGTTTCTTTTCTCCGAAAGAATCATTATTACATCGATGGCATGTCTTAGAATTAATGACAAGGGCTGCATGACAAATGTTTATTGAACAAATGGACAAATAAACGAGTGTCTGTGTGTATGTGTGCACACACATGCCTGTGGGCGGGGAGTGTACTACACATTTCCATCCTCCTAAATGGGATGAACACTATCTCGACTATTAGAACCCCTGGGGCACCAGCATCTTTTGCACCTGTCTTATTAAAAGCCTATTTGACCGTATGAAAATATGTGTATATCCCACGACCCAGCAATTTCTCTTAGAAATTTGCCTTGGAGAAACTCTTGCATGTAGGCACAGGGAGAGGTGTATGAGAATGTTCCTAACAGCCCTGCTGTTAACAGCAAAACGCCGGCAACGACCCACATTTCTGCTGTCGGAAGAATGATAACACCTTGGAGTATATTAATCGGAGGGGATATTATACAGCAGTGAAAATGAGTGGATCACAGCGAATCCCACCCACATAACACTGAACCGAAAATCAAGCTGCAGAAATGTATGAGGTATGATTCGATTTTCATGAAGGTAAAAACTTGGTACAACCAGGCTGTAGATCATTTAGAAATACACGTTTGGTAAGGCCTGGCCAGGCAGCAACAGACCAAATTCAAGAGGGTGTGGACCCGAGGTGGGGCGTGTGGGGGTGCTGGCAGAGGAAGGCCCAGGATGGCTTCAATGCCCCGGATGCTCTAGCTCCTAACTTGGCGTTGAGTACACAGGGTCTCATTTTATAGGTATTCTTTACACCTGGCATTGGCCCAATGCCCTAGCGCCGCGTTTTCTAGGTCCGGCCACGTTTTACCCGCGCAGAGGGCTTCTGGGGAGCGGCACTGCTCGCGCAGCGCCAGGTGGCCACGTGACCCAGTTCTGACCAATGGGATGCAAGCGGAAGTGGTGGGTGGGACTTCTGGGAAGCGCTTCTGGTGGGCGCATGGGATCTGGCGCTCCTTGCTTCGCGAGACCACTTTGGGGATGGAGAGCTGCACGACCCCAGAATAAACGCAGGGCACCTGGGCCACGCCGCCACGGAGCCGCACCGGCCGTGGGCATCTTACCTCCAGTGCTGAGTGCTGAGGGAGAAGTAAACCACCCTGTATAATTTTAGTTGAAAAAAGCCCTGGGAGCCAAGCTTACTCCTAATGAACACAATCATACACGTGAAAATAGTCTTTTCTATGGATTTGATACCAGACACAGTTTTAGAAGGCAGCTTGTTGGGCCCGCAGTGCTTGCATATAATAAGTGCTCACTAAATACTTATAGAGTAACTGAACGAATGAATGAATGAAGAAGTGTCTCGGTGTTCCTCACTACGTCTTCGTTCCGGATGAACTTCGCTCCTAACCGTTCCAGCTGTGGCAGTGGGTGATGGAAGGCGGGGCACTGCGGTAAGCCGGCCTTGGACAAAGGGAGCGGGGAAGGAAGGGCCTGTCGGTGGGCTGGACCTCAGGCAGGAAGAATGTAAACAGATCCTGGTGAAGACCAGCAGGCCTCGTCCTTAGAGACCCGGTTGGTGGGTTGGTGCTGGAGGTGGTGGTCAGGGCCCTGCCCTGTGGACTGACATGGGCCTGACTTCACTAAGTCCGAGGATGGGGGAGGATCTGGGTCCTGAACTTCAAGCGCCCTCATCCCAACTTTGTCGTCTGCTCCTCCCCCCCCCCCCCCCCCCAGTGTTGACACTGGAGCAGGCCCTGGAGACAGGACCGCCTCTGAGATACTTCACAACGTGATGGAAAGCCTGCTCCATGTGAGGTTAAGGACCCTCTGCACAGGTAAGGAAACAACCTAAAACGTACTCTGTGAAGTAGACCTGCTTGGGTGTTGTCATAGGCCATGAAGGAATCTTCCTGAAATACAATTCAATTAGTTCATTTCCTGCTATTAGGGAGGCAGCGACGGTCAACGGTTAGCCCCAGAATCTGGAGGCAGGCTGAGTTTGTATCCCAGTTATACCACTGAACCTCTCTGAACCCCAGTCTTATCTGTAAAATGGGGAGGCAGTGGGACCTGCCTGATAGCATTGTGAGAATTGCCTGAAGCACTGTATTGAGAGGGCTTAGCACAGTGTCTGGTACCTAGCAGATGCTGAGTAAGTGGTAGGTGCTATTGCCTTTGCTGGGCTCCGTGCTGGGGGGCACAGGTGGATCACACAACAGTCCCTGCTCTCCAGAAGCTCGCAGACTAGTCAGAGAGAGGGTGATTACACTCCCAACATGTCAAGAGAGCTTCCTGGTGGAGGCATGCCCAGGGAGTATGGGAACCTGATACGCATAGATCCTATGAAACAGGGTTGTTCAAATGACTCTGTCAACCGCGGAGCAGGTCGGTAATGAATAAATACTGTCACGTGTCAACAGCTCTACGTTCTTTGTGAGAGGCCTTGTGGTGTAGTGGAAAGGTGGCCTTGCCACTTAGAGCACTCGAGTTTGAGCTCCCTTTCTGTCATTTGTTAGCCATGTGAGCTTGGGCAAGCTGTACATTTTTTTAAAAGATTTTATTTATTTATTTGAGAGAGAGAGAGCACAAGCAAGGGGAGCAGCAGGGGGAGAGGGAGACGCAGGCTTTCTGCCGAGCACGGAGCCCTATGTGGGGCTTGATCTCAGGACCCTGGGATCGTGACCTGAGCTGAAGCCAGATGCTGAACTGACTGAGCCACCCAGGTGCCCTTTAAGTTATACATTTTTTTTACTCATTCAGTATGTCAGCTAGTCCTCAACTTTTGCTGAGTGCCTACTAGGTATGGTGATTGAACTGGGCACCATGACAGAGAGGAGATTGATACATCAGGATTCCCTGTCCCCAAGAACTGAGTCCAGGAGACACTGGGACAGTTAATTAACTTGTATGACTCAGGGTGGTGATGGCTGGCCCCTTGGAGAAGCTGCCATGAGCCAGACAGTGGGCTTAGCACTTTACATTTAATCCTCAAAAAACCCTTTTATTTCCAATTTAAAGGTTATGGAAATGGAGGCACAGAGGTGGAGGAATGCATCTGAGGCTTCACTGCCAGTGTGAGTGAAGGAGCTGAGATTTGACTCCAGGCAGTGGGTTTCTAGGTGATTCCTGTGTGATATTGCTACAGCAGAGCATGGGACACTGGACGGTGGGGAGAAGGGTGCGTGGCTCAGTCAGGATGGTGGTAGGTTGTCAGGAGGGCTTCCTGGAAGAAGCCCCATCTCAGATGAGCCATGAAGGGTAAGTAGAAATTGGCAGATGAAAGGCAGAGCAGGCAGATGCTAGGGAGAGGACGAAGGGTTAACCAGAGACAGAGGACGGGATCCTGAGGCCAAGAGCCTTCATCTGTCTGAAGGACAGATGGTTGTGCTGGATATAATCGTGTGTGTGTGTGTGCGTGTGTGTGTGTGTAACCAGTTGCGAGAGATAGTGGCTGCAGTCCGATTACTCAGGGCCTAATAAACCATTCAAAGTATGAATTTAGGAGCCATGGGGGGCCACTGAAGAGTTTTAAGCAGGGTATTCATGTGACTGGACTTGGGCGTTAGGATGTTGGTGGTGGTGGCCAACTGGGGAACGGGTGGGAAGGGCGAGACTGGAAGCCACCAGCCCTGTCAGAGTCACCAGGGCCTCTTGCCTGGATCACTGTGGCAGGCGTCCAGGGGAGAGATGGAGGTAGCCCAGGCAGGGTAGGGGCAGTGGGCATGGAGAGAAGGGATGAAGTCGGCTGAGATCTGTGTATCTGTCAAACGGGACATGGCCCAGTCCTGCCTCCCTTATGGTGTAAGTGAACAGATGAAGTGAGAGCTAAAAACCCACTTGGTCAATTGCAAACCCTGTGCAGAAGTGCAGGCAGATCACACAGGCATCCTGCGGTGAACGAGACTGGGCTCGGCACACGTCTGCCCCCCCTTACAGATGCTCCCACTCCCTGGACAAATCACTTCCCCCCAACCAAGCTTCTAGCTCCTCCTGTGAAACACGGGGTAAGGTTATTGTGAACATGAACAAGATCGTGCCAGAAAGTGCTGGACACCATGCCTGCCACATACTAAATGCTAGAGAAATACAAATCCCTACAGGGACAGCGTCTCTTCCGCTACCCCGTGTGCAAAGAGCCCGGGGCCCGGCCGCCCAGACATATCCCACAGATATTTAGATAGCATTTCGTGAAGGTCTCCAGTATGTCGCCCACATTCTTCCTGGAGTGAGAAAATGCCAGAGTCCTTTCCTGCCTTGCATAATCCACCTTGATTTTCTGACAGCTGTTTTCCCCCAACCCCCTTTGGTTCATTTTCACGGCTTAGGCACATTCAGTTTCGTGGCAGAGATCCAGGCCAAAGTGGTCAAACGCCATCTAATCCACTGACCCACGAGGATGGAAACGTTCTATGTGATGAGGATCCGCAGGACTGGCGATGCCCATCCAAGCACACTCTTATTTCCAAGCCAAGCACACTCCCCCACTTGGAAATCTGCAAGACCCCGGGTGCTGTCACACGAAGGGCAGACATCTGGAGAACCAGACATTCCCAGCTATGTTCAGTGGGACCCAAAGCTTTTCACCTTCTCTGCGCTCATGCTCCTCTCCCAGCTCTGCCCATCTCAGGAGCGCATTTTCCCTTGTCCCAGTGCTCACCTTTGCTTACAGCGTCCCTCCCAGGAGAATCAAGCTCTTTCCTCTTCTTCACCTCAAACAATACCTGCTTTACTGCAGAGGGACAGCTAGGAGCCATGGGTGGGGATGCACAGGGAGGGTCCGAATCTAAGAGGCATTCACTTTCGGGGTTATGGGGGTGCAGCGAGCCCCTACTTCGGTTTTGCACCTCAACCTTGCCTGGTCCTGTGCAGGGCAGGGGATGTCAGGTCAGTACCTGGGTGAGTGTGGTGGTTTTCCGAACTGCCTCCCGAGGTAGTGGGCTGCCTGTCACTGGAGGCATTCAAGCTGAAGGTGGTCAGCTGCCTTTTAGGGATGCTGAAGAGGGCATTTCTTTAATAGCTGGGAGGTGGAGTAGATGATTCCGAGTGGGGTCTTCTCCCCCCCTGGAAGATAGGATTTAAGGAGCCTTCCCTGATGGCACATCTCACAGCTGCCTCTTTCCTTCCAACTTTGCTTTTACCTCCAAGACCACTCATCCGGCCGTCAACCACAGGCTGCCTCGTGACAGCTTATACAGCTGGCCTGTCTTGTTATTTCGGATTTCACGAGTTTATGTGTCACTTTCCTAATAGCGTTCCACATGCATCAAGGACAGGGATTGAACTGCACGCTTTCCATTCTCCCGGTGGATATGGGAGACTCTCTACTATTCACTGAGAATCCTCTCCGTGCCACTACTTCCCGTCACATCCGATTGAATTCTATCAACCGGTTGAGTAGGTTCTATTAATGAGCCCATTCTACAGATGAGGAAATGGAGGCTCGCAAAGCTTGATAGGTATGAGCTACTGGATAAATATTACCTAGTTTCATAGAAACTCAGGACCGATGCTGTCAGGCTGGGTGTATAGCCGTGGGCAAGTTGCTTAATCACTTTGGGCCTCAGTGTCCTCTCTGTAAAATGGGATAATAAACATGACCTATTCCTGAATTTCTTGTGTGGTTTAAATACATTGAATGCACAGGTAAAGCTCTTAGAACGGTGCCTGTTGTGAGCGGTAAGTACACATCTATTATTATTGTTGTCAGTGGAGTGGTGGGTGTTGTCATGTCTAGAAAAGAGAACGATGAGAACTCCAGCGTTTGTTTTGCAAGGTCATGCAGGTGGAAGCTTCTGATTCCTCAGAACTGTCTGGTCCCCACGAGAGAGAATTCTGCCCAGGGATCGTTTGTAGAAAAGGAAAGGTGTCTGCCAGGAGTCTAACTGGCAGGGATCAGTCCCCTAGAACTTGATCGCCTTTGGGAAAAGTGCAAAGAGAGTTCTCTAAACTACAAAGCTGAGGACAAGACTTGGTCTTTAATTATTGGGCCATACATCGCTTAAAACACATGCGCAGCCTTCTCTGTGCTAGGTAGGCACTCTGCTAGGTAGGGATGAAAACACTATCTGGTCCGAAGCTTTCAGAGTTTGGGGGTGGGGGAGGGAGTGGCGGAGAGCAGGAGGTGGACCCCGTGAGCCCCGGCCCCCCAAAGCCAGCTTGTGCTCAGAGCAGGGCAGCCGAGGCAGTGGGGTGCCTCCAGCCTCTCCACTTCAATCCCCGGGAGGAAAGCATTCTGGGGAGGGTGAGGAAAATGACTGAGAGGAGTTGCAGCTGATCCAGACAGCTCAGTGAGGCCTCAGGGGATCAGGAGGAAGGCGGGGTGTGTCCAAGAGCCCCGGGGCAAGCTTGGGGCAGGGGGACCACCAAGGCCCCCGCCCCAGCCAAGGCAGAGGAAGAGCACCTCGCTGGATGACTGCTAAGAGTAGGACTTGGGTGGCTGTGGGGGAGGCACAGGCTGTTTGCATTTCTGTCATTTAAAACAATGTGGTGTTGTGACACTCTGGAATCTGTAGATAAATGTTTAATACAAGGATTCAATTTGAGAGGATGTCAGAACTTAACGAGATCCACAACGCGCAGAGGCCTTTGCAGGCCCTTCAGTTAGCAGCTCCTTCAGGGCCTGGTGTGTGTGGCACGGGCGAGGGGCTGCGCGAGCTGGGCGGGCTGGCACCTTCCAGCTTCAAGGCCTGCGGTCTCCAGGTCCTGGTGCAGAGGCACTGCTTTTTGGAGTCTGTGGGAGAGGTGCTGCAAGGTGGGCCAGGGAATCTGCATTTGCAGGCCTGGGGCTATGGCATGGGGCTCTAGAAAGGGGCAAATGAACTTGCCCTACCTCAGGCTCAAGGCCATGACCCTGGGTCAGGGGAGGACTCCTGAGAGGAGGCCAAACTTGCATGGGGTACTGTCTTGGAGCCCACTTGGCCCTGAGTCCAGGGGCACTTAAGGTCAAGGCTGCTGGAAACTGGTAACCAATCATGGTTTTGGTCCCAGGCAGGGCTCACAGTCCGCGGGTATACACTGATACAGCTGCGCTGGCTGTCAGATATCGGTCAGTAAAATGACTGCTGTCCAAGCACCCCCAAATTCCCCTTCTCCCTCTGCTCTGTCCATGCTGGCCCCTCATCCAGGACCTCCTGGACACCCCTCCTCACCCCCGTCCCAGCAAATCAAGGATTGGAGCCTGATGCATGGGTGTCTCCAGGATGCTGTCCTACCATCATAGCCATCTGCAGATGGGAGCTATGCTCACTGTCACCTCAGTTCTAGCCTGTAAAAATGACGGCAGTCTGAACAGCAAGACATTATAGACCTAGGAGTGTGAGCTCTGGATTCAAGAGCCTCAGCGCTGCCCACTATGAGCTGGGTTAATACTCCGAGCCTCCTCTGTAAATGGAGTTTATCACACGTACGTCAAAACGTTGTGAAGATCAAAGAACATAAACAATGTGGGTGCTTCCGGGGTATAACGGTCGGCACTGTAGATTCCGACTCCAGCGATCCGAGTTCAAGCATCAGTGGGATGTTTTTAAAGGATGTAGAATGTAGGGTTGAAAGAGTAAAATATCTGGAGCAGACTGTCTAGGTTCAGATCTCTGCTCTGACACTGCCGGCCGTAGCCTTGGGCGAGAAGTGTCACCTCTGACTGTCTCCGTTGCTGTATCTGGTACATGAGATAATAAATATCTCCCAGGTTGTTGGAAGGATAAGTAAGCCCGTAGACTTAGGAGAGTATCTGGTGCAGAGGAGGAATTCAGTAAGTGTTAGCCACTATGATGTCATTATTATGTAGAGTGCCTGGCACATAGTAGGTGCTTAATAAATGGTAGCAGGTGCAACCACTTGGAGTCTAGTCCTTATCAGTGTTCTCCCTGGCCTTTATCACCACGTTTTCCTTACTGTTTTGAGTTCCCCAAACCTCGTAACTTCTTGGAGGAGAGAAAGCCACCTCATGGTGGTGTTTCTTCCGGCATTCTGCTACGCTGGCTGGCCTCTGCCTGGTTATTTGGCTGGCCATATCCTCTACCAGGAACACCCATGTCCAGAGAACACCCTCCTTGTGCCTCAATTTCTGTCTCCCCAAATGTGCCACGTCTGCCACCCTCTGGGCTATGCTACCACCTTGTAGGCACCTGGTACATTTTAAATCAATGCATGAATGCGGGGTGGGGGCGGGGGGGGGGACGACCCAGCTCAAGGACGCCTTCTGTCCCAAACTTGGGACAGGATGCTTTTCACCAGTGGTTTACTGGCTGCAGAAATTTCATCAGTAAGACGTGCCTTTTCCCATTAACACTGCGGTTGCCAAAGTGCGTTTTGCTGATGCCGGCCTAAGAGATGCTGGTAGGGGATACACCATAGTGGGGTTTCTTTGCCAAATA
Organism: Ursus maritimus; assembly: GCF_017311325.1. Taxonomy (NCBI): domain Eukaryota; kingdom Metazoa; phylum Chordata; class Mammalia; order Carnivora; family Ursidae; genus Ursus; species Ursus maritimus. The sequence continues at coordinate 45,775,427 of NW_024424564.1, forward strand.
AGTTTGGGAAATGCTGGATGAAATGAGGTTAAACAGGCTTCTTTACCCCTGGGCTTTTCAGAGCCTTCGCTCTGCTAATTGCATCGTCAAACTGACGCGAGAAGGTAGTGCATGACCCTTCTGAACGTGCTACAGACTGCGTGTACGCATGTGCGGCTTTCGTCTCCCGGCGCTGGATTCCTCCCATCATCCTTTGGGCAACACAACACTGAATGAATCTTGGATTTTCTTACTTTCATGGAGAGCAGAGGGTCAGGAAAAAGTAGGGTACAGACATTTCTAACACCTTTTTTTTCTCCTTTGCTTGCTAGCACGGGAGGCTTTTTACACGTTTTCGTGCCTCCGCTGTGCCCTCTAGGCATCATTTGACCCAGCCTCGGCCTCCTGATGTGCCCTTTTCCCTGGGCACCTGGGACAGCCCTGTTCCCGTTTTTTTCCTGCTTATTTCCAGACTCTTTCGCAAGCTCCCCTTCCTCTGATTATCTTGTAAATTTGGTGTCCTTGGGACTGTCCCCTTGGGCTTTTCATGGCTCATTCTGGAAAAGTTCCTTGGAGCACCTTATCTTGTGGCTTCGGTGTCCCTCTATGCAGTGAGGACCCGAGAATCTGTGTCTCTGTCCCAGACCTGTCTCATAGCCCTGACTTCATGCTGCACCTGTGCCCCCCCCCCCATATCCCACAGTTACATGAACCTCAGCCTGAACTCACTGTCTGCTTTTCCCACAGACCCTCTTCCCAGAGGCTCTCCCTTCATCCAGCTGGTTTCCCAAGCTGCAAATCTGGAATTGTCCTTGATTTTGACCTCTCCATCCCCACTCTTGTCTAATCTCCAATTCTATAACAGGTCCCGGAATCACCCATGCCTTAGTCCAGCCCACTACTGACTTTCCCCGAATTATTAGAACACCTCCCAGCCCCAGCTGACTTCCCTGCCTCCCGCTTGCCCACTTCAGTTGACTCTCCACTCTGTAGCCACTGTGATTTGCAAAGGGCAAAAGCTAGGCTTCCTCTTCTCTGCTTCAGGACCCGCAATGCTTCCCCATTCCTCCAGGATAGGATGTGGACTTTTTAGCAAGGCCAGTGAGAACCATTGCAGTTTGCTTCTGCTTAGCTCACTCCTCTTCAGAATTTACTCGCCAGCCACCCTGAGCGGCCCTGACTCCCACCACCCACCGTGCACGCTCCCATCTCAGACTTTCTCATCAGCCTTCTGCCTGGACTCCCTTCCCCACTTCCCTACCTCTCCCTCCTCTCTGCCCACCCCCTCGATGCCTCCTATTCATGCTCCAGCTCTCAGTTTACATATAATTTCCTCTAGGAAGGCTTCCTTCAAGTCTGCTCTTCCCATCCTGTCCCCAGAGAGCTGCCGGCCCCTCTTCTGTTTAGTGTAGCCCCGCACTCTGCGCTGGCCCAGTCTGTAAAAGCCACACGTGGGCCTGTGTCCTTGCCAATCCCCTCCGCAGGAGTGCAGCCTCTTCAAGAGCCGTTGTGTTTACCATCACGTCCGGAGGCAAAAGGTAGCCTGTCTACCTTCTGTGTCTCCAGACATGCACGCGCACCGTGTCACCCTTGCCAGAGAGCCAGCAGGGTGGGAGCAATGGGTAGGGGGACTGCGGTGCCACGGTCGCTTTGGCTGGGCTAGAGTAGCTCCCGAAAGCTTGCGGAGGGAAGAGATTGCAACTATTGACTCAGTGAGGTTTGGGACTTTTCTGTGGTTTGCAGTGATCCGTTTGCCCCTCACCAGCTGTGCTGTGAAATTGGCAGCCCTGACATATGGCCTGGACCTACTGCTCAGGAGGGAGGGAGGGAGTTTGGGAGCCTGGAGGCAGAACCCGTTTCTCCTTCTCCAGCTTCTCTCGTGCCTCCCCCTCACCTCTTGAGCAGTGCCAGACTGGCAGCAAGGGCCTTTGTCACCCGGCACTGTGACTTGGTTTGCTTCCTGTCTCCCTCACTAGAGGATGCCCATCGTCGGAGCATTCCCAAGGTCTCCCTGCTGCCCAGTGAGGGTGTTGGCTTACACCAGGTGCTCAGCGAATGTCTGGGGAACGAATGAATGGAATGAATGTGCTCACAGCCATATGCCCACGACAGCACATAAATCCCCATCTGACTGTTTCGGAGGGAAAGCCTGTGCACAGGGTTGGCTGTGATTGGCCGGAGTCTCACACAGAGAAGACCTGCAATAGATTGCTGCCTACCGTATACATTTTGTGCATCTTGTCGGCACCATGCCCACAGGGCCCCAGCTGGCTTCGTGGGGCTTGACTGCTGCCCTCCACTGCTATTCTGCCCCATTCACTCGGCTCCAGCCACACTTCGGCTCCAGCCAAACTCCAGCCAGTTTGTTCTTAACCATACTAAGCAGGCTGCCCCCTTGGGGCCTTTGCACTTGGGGCTCCCTGCCTGCAATGCCCTTGCCATGTTCCACGTGTCTGCCTCTCTTGCTTCATTCTGGTCTCTGAACAAAAACTGGCTGACCGTCATCCTCTGCTCCCTTAGCTGGATTTATTTTGCTGCTTATTTAATCACTAGCTGATATCCGATCGCATTTTTATTGCTAATGTGTTTACTCTTCGTCTCCCTCGTTAGAATGGAAGATCCACGATGGTAGGGCTTTACTTGGGTTCATTTTGTAAAAGCTCCAGTGTTGAAAACAGTGCCTGGCACATAGCAGGTGCTCAATAAATACTGTGGATTATGTGAATAAATCTTTTGTGTGCTCTGATTTAGCCCTCTGCTAAAGAAATAATGCCACAGGAGAAATCAGTTAAAAAAAAAAAAAGACTTTACTGGCATACTGCATTTAAAAGTGAGAAAATGCGTTTGTGTTCATCCCCCCCCCCCATTTGTTCCTCACCACTACCCTGGTGACTGGTAGAATTTTCATGTCCCATTGTCCTAATCCAGGGCTCAGAAAAATAGTCATCTGCTCAAAGACTCCAAATCTGCTGTCTCTTGAATGACAGTATCCTTGAATCACTTAAATTCTTTTTGCCTTGGTTTCCCCATCTCTGATATGGAGATAAGGAAAGTATGTACCTCACAGGTTACTGTGAAGGAGTTACTTTGGTCAAGTGCTCAGAGAAGAGCCTGACACCTACTAAGAACTCTTTAAATGCAGTTATTGTTGGGTTATTCTCCTATTGAATTTTTATTGAAATTTCCCCATATTAGAATTCCATCCTTGAATTTCTGATGTATTTTTCATGCAGTTGCACTGGAGATTTATATTAAAATAGTTGTCTTTTACTCCTGAGCTTTATCCTGGTAAGGCTGTACCATAGAAAGTAGAGCCTTGTGATTCACTAGATTTTATTGTCTCCACTTCATGTTACTCTATCTTCCCAGTGAGTAAGTCCCTGAAGGTGAGAGAGAATATCACTGCTAGAGGTCTGGATGAAGCATTATGCCTTCCCTTTCTCATTTAGATCTTCAGTACATCAGAGATTGATTGTTTTCTGTATGGTGTGAGGTAGGGGTTGCTATTCACATTGTCCCCATGTGGATATCCAGTTGGCACAGTGCCATGTGTCCTCCTAGTTTGTCTCATAAGGTGCTCCCTCTTTGGATTGTCATCTCCCCTCTCATGACCCATTTGAGTCTCCCATGTTCTTCAAGGCACAACTAAAATCCCTCCTCCTTCATGAAGTCTTTCCTGACTAATTCATTATTCAGTATTGCATCAGGACTTATTTATTTTCTACTCTTCTTTATATATTTATTTGATACTCTTTTCAGGCATTGTGCCAGGCACTGGGGATACTAAGCACTGGGGAGACAGTGAATGAATCAGGGGCCATCCCTGCACTCAAAACATACATAGGCTGGTGGAGGACGCAGACATTGGGCAAGTTATGGCGCATGTGGAGGGTACTGGGAAGAAGTTCTGAGAATCCTGGAGATGGGCAACTAGGACCTGAACCGAGGTGGGCTTTCGGTGAATTCCTCCCTGAGGAAGCTGCATTGGGGTGGGGACCTGAAGGATGACCAGGAACTAGCTAGGCAGAGGACAGGGAAGTGGGGAGACTGATGTTTCACCACCTCCTAGTCCTTTAGAGCACCAGGATATTTACTACTCTCTTTTTGTGTTTCATGTCTTATCTATCTGTCTGGGTGGGTGTTCCTTGGGGGCTAGGAGCAGAAACTGTTTTTTAAAAAATTATTACAGAGCCTAGCACAGGGCTGGAAGCAGCATAGATACTCACTGTACGTTTCTTGGTGGTAGGTAGAGTTACTATACCAATCTAGTGTTGAGAGTGCTGTAATCTGGACAGTTGCTCAGAGGAGGGACTTGAGGGAGGGGCAGTGCAGGGGCTTTGGAAGGTAGACCTCGTGTGAACCTTGGCTTTGTCACTTACCAGGGAGTTCATTTTGAGCCGCTTACCCCATCCATTTGAGTCTTGGTTTCCTCCTCTGAAAAAGATGTATAGTCATATCTATCTCATAGGCTTATTATGGAGATAAAAAGAAGAAATCTGTGTAAAATCTGAACCCCTGGCACCGAATAGGTGTTCAATAAAACACCGGTCTCTTTTCCTGTCTTCAATGCAAGTGGTGGGAGGGATATGTGCTTGGGAATCAGATGGTCCAACGACTGAGCTGTGCCTCCATCACTCCTCTGTTCAACCTCTCTGAGCCTATTTGCTCACCTGTAGTTAGGATAATAGCTCCTGCTTTTGAGGATTTCTAAGGAGATTAGTTGAGATAATTTATGTTGAACACCTGCCACATTCTAGGGTCTGGTAGCTCTGTTAGCCATCAGTCTAAAATTTAGAAACCTGTATGTTTCAGCTGCTTGCCGAGAATATAAGCGTGAGAGCCTCGCAGTGTGTCCCTGACCTCAGTAGCTGACCAATACACATGCACTGCATGACTGTCTCTGATTTTTAGGTGGCTAGAAGCCATCCTCCGAGGAAGTGGAGGGCAGAGGGGAGGGACAGGTAGTGAATTTTGAGTTGTGTGCTGGTGACACCTGGCGGCCTTTGGATGGGTTCCAGGACTCTGGGCCCGGGGCCACTGCCGGCCTCTCCTCTGTGACTTTGCTCCCTTGGGTTTTGGAAGGGCTGACCTCCCCTTTCTTCCCGAAGAAGAGCCTGCTGCCATATGGCTGTGTCTTCAGCTGGGCTGGAACCTGGGTAGAACCCAGAGGAGAGCAGCCAAGTGTGCCTGCAGGGGCCCCTCGGAGGCAGCTGCTCCTCTGCCACATCCCAGGCTACAGAGGCTGCCCCGACTTGCTGCCAGGTCTGCTCACTGCCCTCTCGCCAGTGACCGGCTTTCCCCTTCCTGGGGAGACAGGTGGCAGCTAGATGTGCTCTGTCTCCCTCCTCCTCTGTGCCTTCCTGATGGCCACCAGGGCTTGCCTGCCCCAGGTCCTGACCGACATTAAGCAAGCATTGTCACGGATGGCGGATGTGGATGCTATCCCTGGCCTAGCCTCCACTTTTGAAAGAAGAAGAGAAACAACAGAATGGCATGCAGATGGGGACAAAACTTAGAGAGAAGGGCCGGAAATTCACTCTTAGTATCTACTGCATGCCTGGCACTTTCCCCAAAAGATCTTTTAAGATTCTCACGGCCAGCTTGGGTGGCCAATGTTATTATTCCCATGTAGATGGGGAAACTGAGTCCCAGAAAGGTTAATCAGGGATTGGCCAAGATCACGCAGTGGCTATGTGTTGCAGCCAGGATTTAAACTCTGTTGGGTGAGGCCCCCCAGTTCTATGCTCATTCCACTACATTAGGGTTTCTCAAACTCGACTAGCGTGGGGGTGTATTAAACGCACAGAATTCTCTCGGCTCTGCAGGATGACAGATTTTTAAACATTCTGATGTTTAAAATGTAAAAGCATATTGCCAGTTTGCAAATGTCTTATGCTCACAGCCTAAGAGTTTACAGGTCTTATACAATTGTAAAATATAAACAAAATTGCCAGGGAAATACAGAGTTGCAGTACTAATCGAATTCAAATCAACAGCACTGATTTAATGTGATGGATGACGTTGTTTTGCTGGAGCCTCTTTTGAGTTCATTATGCCTTGGCCAGGATGTGCCGAGTGATTACTCTGGTTGTCGACCAATGTTTTCACAGTGAATTATCTCAAGACCCTCATACATAAAGGCCACCAGTTCACAGGAGCACGTCATCCATGTTTGCTTCTGTGACAATGAAGGCAGTGCGTTTCCTGCCCAGCAATGCTACTTCTGTGAGAGCAAAGTCTCAATTTATCAAATAATTTAAGTGAAAGCAATATTCTGCAAACAGACTATGTCCATTGAACAGAAGGCAAGAGAGAAGTTTGTAATGGAGATTTCAAGCTGAGAGCTGATTGTGGTCACTTGAAAGTTGGACATACCTGCTTCTGTAGGTTGGACATGTTTGTCAGCCTGTTACAGGTTACGTGGTATCACTCGGGTGGTTGCTTCCAGCCCTCCAGTGGTGTTCGGAGGGGCCTCTACAGATCCACATAAGCCAGTTATGCATAAGTGGATTTTAAAAGATTATCATCAGCTAGAGAACACGTGTGTGTGTGTGTGTGTGTGTGTGTGTGTGTGTGTGTACACATGCACAGTGCCTGGACCATGAGTCTAGGAAGGGAAATCCTCCCCTCCTTCTGTGACTTTGCTCAGATTAGAGCAGCAAAGACCAGTAACTGGACACTCAGCTTTCAGCACAAACCTTCCAAATCCGTTTGCCTAGGGCAAGCAGCTTGGAGAAGCATTCCCTTGCTGCCAGGATAACTTAAGGCAGGGGGTCCTCTGGGAGGCAACTGAATGACTCTCAGCCAAGTGATAGCAAACCCTTGGGCTGCAGCGGGGCTGACAGTGTGGGGAGAAATGTGTTCACATGGATACACTTGACGAAGAAGGATTCTGTGTCTCCCCCCTTTCCTTTAATTAACAGTCCCACCTAGAAAGCCTCTCTGGTCTCTTCTGCCGGTTCATTCGTTCTATAGTGTGGTGTGTTTAAGAGCATAGGCTTATGAGTGAGGCTCCCAGGATTTGAGCGCCAGCCACACCACTTACTGGCTGTGTAACCTTGGGCAGGTTACTTAACCTCTGTGATATTGTGATTGATGAAAAATACCTATTTGGTCACTCAAATGACCAAAATACTATTCTAGGTACTTGGTTTTGTCTAGGGTTCCTGGCTTACTCCAAAAACCCTCGGAATTGCTTGCGATCGGGGCCAGAAAGCATCTTGTGTTATGTTAATGAGGTGACCTTTGGAAAGCCCTTAGGTAACGGCTGGGGGTGGGGGGATGGCAGCCTGGAGAACCAACCTTGTGATTGGAGGGTTGGAACTTTCAGTCCCACCCCCTGACCTTAAGGGAAGTGAGGAGGGCTGGAGGTTTAATCAGGGACTTAGTCAACCTTGGCTACGCAACGAAGCGTTCATAAGACCCTGGAGTAGGCGTAGGAGCTCCCCGGTTGGTGAACACGTGAAGAGGGCATGGAAACGCCGCCCCCTTCCCCCAGACCTCACCCTACACATCCCTTCATCTGGCCCTTGACTCGTATCCTTTATCATATCCTTTAATAAACTGGTAAATGCAAGGAGTGTGTCCCCGAGTTTTGTGAGCAACCCTAGCAAATTAAAAGAACCCAACGAGGAGGTGGTTGGAACCCCAATCTGTAGCGGGTGGGTCAGAAGCACAGGTCCCAGTGGGGGGCTTGCAACCCACATCTGAAGTGGGGGGTGGGCCCTTCCCCTGTGGGATCTGGGGCTGTCTCTAGGTAGACAGTGTCAGAATTGACTTGAAATCTTTAACACCCTGCTGGTGTCAGAGAATTGCTGGGTGTTGTGGGCGTTGTGGGGGAGACCCCCCCGCCCCCCATTGGAATTGGGTCTGGGAACCTAAAAGAACTTCTCTCTTTTTTTTTTTTGCAAAATCTGTAAAAATCTGTAAAATGGTGCTGGTGGTAATGTGTGGCCACCTACTGGGTTTGTTGTGGGGGAAGCTCACCAGAGGCCTGCATATTAAATGCTCTGCGTGGGTCTTGCATGGTTGAGAGCCAGTGCAAGATCACATTTGCATTATTCACCAACTTCTCTCTGGCATCTGGCCAGAGGCCAGTAGGAGCACCAAAAGGAAGGGATATTTCATAGTTCCAGTCCTTATCCTTCAAGAAAGCCCACTTGGGTTGCACCTCCTCTGGGAAGCCTTCCCCACTTCCAGGAGCTCAGAATGAGAGCTGCCTTCCCCAAGTCTGCTCCTGGATTTGCCTCCCAGTCCAAGCCTGTCTGCTCTGGTCACATACTTTGTCTTTAAGAGTTTTATGCCTCATGAGATGGGAGTAAATTGAGGACAAAGATACTTTTGTTTTTGGATTACACTTGGTGCCTGGATGAATGACTAATAATGATACCACATAGGTATTGAGCTCATTCCTGAAACTGATAAAGGGGAAGCCAGGAGAAACGAGTGAATGCCATCCCTAATGCCGGTATGTGCTTTATATTAAAAAACAAAACTAAACAAAAACAACGATTCAGTAGAGTCTGTGTGCGGGCACACACACATTCTCCAGGAGCCTCTCCTTTCTACTCCGTGTACCCCGGGGACTGTGACGCATGCCTGTCCCCTGCCCCCTCCCCACAGCCTTGTTGCACTTGTCTCTTGGGACAGTGGCTTACTCCTCCTGGCATCACATTGCACTGGCAAGTAACAGACATCAGTGAATATTTCTTGAATAGCTGAATTAAAAAGCCGACTGGAGCTCCATCCATTTAAGGCAAACATGGGTTCGCCACCGTGTTAAGTATGCACGTTGGTTCACGTACTTGCCTATGACAACAACTACATAGCAGGTGACATTTACTGAGTACTCGCTCTCTGCTCTTCACTCTGCTCAGTGCTTTACATCTGTGATCACATTTAACCCTCCAGACATGATTGCAAACAGGCACTATTGTGGTTCTGTTTAGAAACCAGGAAACTGAACCACAGAGAAGGAAGTGACTGGCCCAAGGTTGCTTACCTAGTTGGTGAAGGGCCAGGACTCAGACCTGGCCTGTTGGCTCCACCTACTTTTCCTGAGTCCCCCACTAGGCACTGAGCACAGACCAGGTGTGGCACCAAATCACTACGTCTATACTTCGCACTTGTCAGTGTACCCCAGAAAGTCTTGGAGGGCTTGTTGAAACACAGACCCCTGGACCCCAGCCCCAGAGTTTCTGATTAAGAGAGTGTTGAGAGGAGCCAGAGTTCCTAAGTGTTAACGGGCTGGGAATGCACTCTAAATCTTAACTTCCTTCCCCTCAGAATAGGAAGAGCGAGTTCAGCAAGGTACATAGCACAAGCCATCTATGCGCCGGGCTGGGCGCCCAGGAGATGTTCAGTGAAAGTAGAAAATCAGCTGTGAAACTCCAGAGGGAAGAATGAACAAGTTTTAGGCCCCTACTCTCTGCCAGCTGTGCCCCAACACTAGATTACTTCAAAGGCAAGGCAAGATATCCCCCTCGGTCCTTGGAATTTGGAGAGGTAACAGAGGCACACTCTGGAGAAGGTTTCAAAGTGGTAAGAGTATAGCATTTGGCATTCACATGCTGGGACCAGACTGTCAGTAAAAGCCATAGCCTTGCACCTTCCTGGGGGTGTCATCTCGGGCATGTGACTTCATTGTTTTGTGCTTAGTTTCCCAATTTGGGGATTGGGGTCACTGGAGTACCTACCTTATAATGCTCACTGTGAGGGTCAAGTGAGTTAGAATAGCAGGGCCTGGCCCAGAGTTTGTCAATGACTTTCTTAGCAATACACAAAGACTGAGTCTGAAAGAGTACGGTTCAAGCCACTGAAAGGGAGCTGGGCTGAGAGTCTGGGGAATGGCTTACAAACTGGTGTTAATAGTAATGATGATAATGGTCATAATAATAATAACTGCTATTAGTATTATTCATTGAGACATTTGTGGGCCAGTCATTGTGCAAAATTCTACCAAGTTCTTTTAGTAATCCCGATTGTTACCTCTGCTGTCGGGATGAAGAGACCGGGGTCTATGGGGTTAATCCCTGTAACAATATGTGACCTTGGGCAAGTTGCCTAACCACTCTGGGCCTCCAAGATGGGATTGACCTTGATGTTCTCTAAGGGCTGTGGTGCTCCTGTGACTGCTCACCCCAGTCATTAGGACACATCAGTTCTTTTAAAGCCCTTGGCAGTCCCCAGAGTGGGAAGCTCCTTTCCCTCGAGCTTCAGGTGTCAAAGGACCAAGTTCCCTGGAAATCGTGATTTGGAATTCTAGACACCTCACGAATCCATCCACCAAACAGCACCTTCCCACACTGGGCATCTGTCTGTGTGTGTGTGTATGGAGGGTGGTGGCCCAAAGTGAAGCTGTGAACTGGGAGGAGGCTTCTCGGCACCTTCTTGGCCCACCCTGGTAGTGGGGGCAGCCGCTGTCCTTTACGCAGCACTGACTGCTTGCCAGGTACCACATGTCATTCCCCTGAGCTCCCTGAGCCCTGTAGCAAGCCATCCCTTTCACAGATGAGAAGACAGGTCCAGAGAGCTCAGGCTGCTCACCCAAAGTCATCCAGCTCCAGGGTCAGAGTCAGGATTGGAATCCGGGCCTGTCTGCCTCCCAAGCCCATGCCAGTGACCACCACTCTAAACTGTCTCTCTGGTCTCTTTCTTCCTCTTTCCCCTGATTCTGAGTCACCCCTTCATCCTGCAGGTCTCCCTCCGAACCTGCTCCTGGTGCCCCGGGGAAAGGTCTGATAAGCTCAAGGTACTTCAAGGTACTAAGGTACCTTCAAGGTGCTAAGAAGCAGTAAAGACACCAACCCATATTATGTTTTGTTTGATTTGATAGAATAGCTCAGCTTTGGAAATATCTTGTTTATCTTTAACTACAGTTTAGGGAAAAAAAAATTTTTTTTTTAGCAAAACCCTCTGAAAATGATTTGACTATTTGGGTTTTTCTACCTCTAGTCATTTTCTTGGAGAAAAGCAAAAAATGAAAACAAGTGTTAGTAATAGGCAATGCTGTTTGGGAATTTAAAGGCACAGACATGAAAAATTTAGCAGAGTTGAGCTAGCTGCCTCTGAAAACCTGTTATAAATTTACATTGACATTTTTACAATTGGTGTCAATTGCAGACCAACTATGAGCTCCAAATTCTAATTCATTTTCTGATCCTGACTTGTTTTGGTCTCTGAAATGAGTCACTTACATGCCAGACCCAAGCTTGCTCCTCTGGCAAAGGATGACAGCATTGACCCACTTCATTCTTCTTGTTTGTCTCTTTTTTATTTGTCTTTTTAAAGAATCATCTGATCCATATCACTCTTGCCCATTTTTATCCTCTTGTTCCTTCTTCCTTCTGCATCTTTACCCTCTATTCCTCTTTTTTCTTATTTTTTTAATGAGATGAAATGTGGGATTAGAAGATAGAAACTATCAGGCTTTTGTTGGTCTGTTTCCCTTTTTATCAATGAGGACAATGTTTACAGAAGATCTTGTGGATTTCACTGCAAAGGCAAGCTAAGAATATTAACCAATCAGGAGAGAGCTTTCTCAAGAGTCCAGTAATATTTTGGTTTTCGTCTACTCACTGTTTTGCTTTTGAAACCAGATTCCCAGCCTTTTGTGAGGGTTCCCGGCTTCAGTGTTAAAAGGTACCTCTTTGTGCAAGCAGAAAAGTCCCAGCTGATTAAGAGTCTGCAGCTATAGCCAAGACATCTCCACCCCGGCCTTGGCCTTGGCCAGAGGGAGGACTGGCAGTTCTGGGGAAGACTAAGGCCCCAAAGATGGTCAGTGAGCGCATTGGTGCAAGCTTTTGTCAGAGATGACGTCATTTGATCATGGTAGCATCCTGCAGGCTGGTATCCTTATCCTCCTTTCACAGAAAGGGACACTGAGTTCAGAGAGGTTAGGTGACCTGGCTGGGGACACACAGACAGGAAATGACCCAGCCCTTCTGACGTCATAAACCTAGTTCCATCAGAGTTTGTCTCCTTTCTGGTGAACAGTGTTGCCTCTTGGCATCAGGCTTGAGATGAGTGGATTGTAGCCCGATAGGAAGGGACTGGGGATCAGGCTAAAGCCCCTCCCTCCCACAGCTGCCTCCCCAGGTGGGGATGGAGTCTGTGTACCTGGAAAAGTGGGAGGGGCAATGGGCAATGGGCTCAGGGTGGGACTCCCTTGATGGGGGGATGTGTATAGACAGAGAGACAGGGAGAGAGACAGAAACAGAGGGAGAGTGATAGAACCAGGGTAATATGTAATTAGGTGTTTCCTTCCAAAATGAAAATAGCATTATGATTTATTTCTGGTTTTAAAAGCAAGGCATGCTTGTGGTAACAAAGTTAGTCTGTCCAGAAAGGAATGATAAAGGAAGTGAAAAGGAAGGAACCGTGACCCACAGCTGTGTTTTGAGTTCTGCATTCTTGGGCTTAGCTACCTGAAATTTACCCCAGCCTCGCGTGTTGGCGTGTTGCCATGGAGACCGGCAAAAAGCAGTTAACATGAATAACTGATTTTCAAATTTTGGACTCACTTTGGGGTAGCTGGGCTGTTGTCACCTGATAACTTCTTTAGGGTTTATTTTGTCTAAATGGATTTTAAAGCTAGCAAACATGAGCCCATTAAAAGTCATGCTTTGCAAAACTTAACAGTATGAGCAAAATTTTAATATGATGATTAGACAAAAGAGAACATAAAATTGTGTATCCAGTATGATCTGAGCCTGGACTAAGATGTGTATTCACAGAAAAAAAGACAAAGAATTAGCGAAAGTTCTTCTAAAATGTTATCAATGCATATTTCTGGGTGAATTAATTGTCTTCTTTACGTTTTTGTGTATTATCGAAGTTTTTACAAAGTGCGTGTTTTGCTTATACAGTCAATAATATGCTATTTTTAAAAAAGGATAGATGTTTGGGGACAAGATGCTTTTGAAATACACAGAGACTGGTATGTGCAGAGACGAAATAAAGCAGGGTATTAAGCAATTTCCTGTTGACCTGAATCAACATTCCAGCCTGGGTGAATGTTGGAGAGGTGGGAGTAGCAACAAACTGTTTGAGGGAATGTTCATTTGAGTTTAAGAAAATATTCATTTCCGGCACATCTCTACTCTGTACCATCTCCTATAGAAACGCCAGTTAAAATGAGCAAGATTCTCTCTGTAGGAGCCCCAAAAGTCCTCATTTATAGTTAGGTTTCTGCTTTCCCAACGGAAACGGGTGGTTTTACCCGGGGATATCTGCCAGAAATCAAACAAAAGGGACAGGTAGGAGAAAATGGTCTGTAATTTTGGCTCTGTGGATGTATGTCATACAGTAAATTTCCTCAGCTTAGTGTGTGTTTCTGGTAGGAAACCGCCAGGCACTCCTGTGAAAGCTCCCACTGTTTGGGGCACCAGCAAGGAGAGTATAGGCCCAAAGATCCCTCCTGGGCGGACCTAACAAGGCTCTCCAGCCTCCCATTGCTCTGTCCTCTCCAAATGAGTGGTAAAGACAGCAATAAAAACCAAGAATCCTTAAATCTCAGGGGAGAATGGAGAGGTGCAGGAAGGTCTGTTTTATGGCACACCTTCAATAAAAAAGATTTACAGGTAAGTCATTTTCTTTTCTTTCTAGGTGTTAGATTGAGAGGATCCAGTAAACTAAACCCCAGAGAGAGCTTGGTATAAATAAAAAAATCCGACAACTGTCAAAACAAATAGCAACCAATCAGAAATACAACGTTGAGGGAAGCTCCAGTTCCCAAATAATTTAGACAAGTGTTAGCCTGTTACAGCAAGAGTAAAGACTTAAAGGGACCTTGGGAGGCAATTTAGGATGTCCCCCAAGTCTCCAGCTTGGAGATTGGATTGAGAGAAATGGGTAATACAGGTCTAGTTTTATCTCTAAGGAATAACCAAAGCCTAACTGTCAGTGAAGAATACATGCTTTCATTCATTCACCAGGCAGGCACCGAGCACCTTCTCTGGGCAGGCTGTGAGCTGGGTGATGGAGATGCAGAGTGGAAGGACACAGACCTGTCCCCACAGAGCCCAGAACATGGGGGGAGGAGCCATGGCTATAGTGCAGGGTGTTCTATACTGTGATAGATGTAAATGCTGGCTGTTATTGTGGGTGATAGAGGAGAGGCAACTCTGTGTGTGTGTGTGTGTGCGTGTGTGCGCGCGTGCACACACGCACACACACGGGTGCTGATGATCGGCAGGGCTGAATTTGAAGGACAGGAAAAGTTAGGCAGGTAAAGGGGGCCAGGTGATAAGAAGCATATAAGTCAGAAGGGTAGAATGGTCATTTGTTCATTCATTCATTCATTTGACACATATATTGAGCTCCTGCTGTGTTCTAGGCAGTATCCCAAAAACTGAACAAGATAGACAATGTCCTTGCCTTCACAGAGCCTGTATTCTAGGGGGCCCGACAATGAACAAGTAAGCAAACAAATCCACAAAGAAGAGGCTTTCAAATAGTGACAGGTTGTGAAAATATAAGAAAGTATAATGTGATCTGATGATGTGGTGGTCCTGAAGGTGGCCAGGGACCACCTCAGAGAGATGACCTTCCACACTGTGCCCTGAGTCAGCAGTCCGAAGCCCCAGGAAAGAACATTCAAGGAGGTAGGAACAGCAAGTGTAAGGGCTTTCAGGTGGGAACCAGCTCGGTGTCTTCAAGGATCAGAAGACAAGGCAGAGAGTGAGGGGGACCAGGGAAGGGGGTGATGTGGTCAGAGAAGTAAGCAGGGGCCAGATCTTGTAGTGCTTGTGGGCCCTGGTGAGGACTTTAAGAGTTGTTTGTAAGGGGCTCGAGTGGGTAGGTAGACCAGTTGGTCAGCTACTGTGATAGACCCAGTGGGAAGCCAGGATGGCCTGGGTGGAGGTGGTAGTTGTGAACATGGTCAGGAGATGACAGTTTGGAAGTATGTTCTGGAGGTAGAAGCTGCAGTAACCGTGGAAGGATTAGAAGTGATGGGAGAAGGAAAAAGGAATAAAGGATACATTCTGGGATGCTTTTGCCTGAGCAGCAGGTAGATGATGGCCTTTTATAAGGGTGGGGGAAAAGGATTTTGTTTTGTTTTGTTTGAAGTGGGGGATAGCAAGCATGGCATAAACCCAAGTTTACAGACAGGGGTAAGAGATGGCAGGAGGGGCAGTCAGAGGTCGGGAAGGACCCTGTTGGCCCTATGAGAGTGCCAGACACAACACTGAGGCCTCAGGTAGCCAATGAAGACTTTTACAAAGGGGAGTAACACTGTCAGGTTTCATCTTTTGAGAGATGAACTTCCGGGGTAGGTTTTTGCTTGGAAGGATGTGGCAGGAAGCAGAGAGATGGGTCAAGATGCTGTTGTAATAGCCCAGGCGGAGTTGGTGGTAGCTGAAGTAAGGGGAATGGAGAGAAGTGGACAGGTTCTCGAGCTATTTAGCGGGTAGAAGATTCAGGACACAGTGATTACTAGACATGCAAGATGAGGGAGATAGTGAACTCTCATGTTCTGGGTTCCATGAAGTTCAGGGGTGGTGTTTCCATTCACTGCACTGCAGTGTAGAGCATGGGAGGGTTGAGGAGGTGAGGAGGTAAGTTATAGATTCCAGTGTAGCAGATATGATGTGTCTTTTCCCTAGTAGCTATTTGGCTCTTCCTTCTTCCCTACAGAACACAGAGTTGTTCAACAGTCGCCTCCCTGCCCCTCCTTCCATGCAGTCCAGTCCTTCAAGGGAAGCTGACCCCGCCCCCTGCTGCAGGGATGGTCCTCCTGTCTAGGCAGGTACCCCACCCCAGCCAATGATGAGTATGAGAATGGTCCTATGACTCACTTGGGCCAATGGGATGGGAGAAGATGTTTCCCCGGGGGGCTTCTGGGAAAGCAGCTAAGTTTCTTTATCAGAGAGCACCTGGAAGTGACTGTCTCTGGTCCTGTGGGTGCTCTCCTGTGCGGATATGCAGCCCCAAATCACTGCAGCTGTCTTGTCACTAGTCTGACGGCAATGAGCCCCAGGCTCAGGCTGGGACTGCCCAGTTATGTTTCCATGTTGCAAAGCCAGTTTGCATTTCTCTGACTTGTAGCTCAGAGCATCTGAACAGATACAAGGGCCAGTGGGGAGTGGGGCATCAGGTGGAGATTTCCCTCAGGCACGTGGGCTTTCTGTGGGGGCCTGGAGCTCAGGTTAGAGTGTGAGGTGGAAAAAGAACTCTAGCTCACACTCCTCTGAGGGTTGGTATTAATAGGATTGTTTTCCTATTCAAATAAGACTTAAAAAATTTTTTTTTAAAGAGGAGAGAAATAGAGTAGTGGAAGGAACTTCCTTGAAGAGCACTCGGCAGTGTGGTAGTGTAGGGGTGGATTATGGAACCTCTTTAATTAAAAATCTAAAGGAGAGATGCTAATCATTGGAATGATTCAGACTCTGTTCAAAGAGAAGCTGAATGACCTATTTTCTGAGATTTTTTTAAAGTGGGAATTCATTTTGTGTTGGTTGCCCCAGACGACCTCTAAGAGAACGGGACTAGCCCCAGAGGAAAGAAGATGGGAGCTTTGGGGTCTGACACCCAGGAAGGCCAAGTCCAGCTTTCACACTTTTAAGAGCTGCATTATCTCCATGAGCCTCTTTGTGAAGTCCCCCCACCCCTACCCCCAAGGTGGTCCTATGAATTAAATTGGGAAACTCCTATAAAGAGCCTGTACTATGCCTAGGGAAAATAATAAGGAGGGGGGATGGAGGGGGGAGGGGGATAGGGAGAGAGGAAGGAGGGAAGATCCCCCTTTACTCCCATTCTCTCTCCATCTCTCTCCCTTGAGGCTTTCATCTCCAGCATCCTCCACTGACAGACGTAGTTACCAGTGAGCTCTCCTTGTCAGATCTGATGGTTAGTTCTCTGTCCTCGTCTTGCTCAACCAATAAAAGTGGCATTTGAACTGGCCCATCACTCTGCTTGAATTTCCTCACTTGCCTTTGGCATCCCCTACCCCAAGCTTAGTTCTCTTCCCGCCCCTCTGGCTACTCTTTTCTGCCTCTGCAGGCTCCTCCTCATCTTGTAGACCCCAAGAGATGGAGTGCCCTGGGACTCGACCCTCAAGCCCCCTCCTCCTGCTGTGCTCACCCTTCAAGTCCCCCTCCTCTCGGCCCAGGCAGAAAGCCCAATGCCCTTACTGTGGGCCGTCAGGCTCTGCCCAGTCTGCTCCTCGCAGTCTCCTCTGTGGCTCCTACCACCATTCCTGGGCTCCCCTGATCTCCTTGCTGTTTCTGGAAAATGCCGTGCATACTCTCCGTTCAAACCTCTTTACTTGCTATTCCCTCTACCTAGCATCTCACTACCCCTCTTCTCTCAGGTCTTTGTTTCAATGTCACGGTTTCAGAGAAACCCTCCCCAGCACTCTGGATAACCTGCCATCAGGCTACATCCTCTTTCCTGAACCTGCCGTCATGGCGCTCAGCGCCGCTCAATGCATTATATATTTATTCGTGCATTTCCCCCATTAGAAAGTCACCTCCATGACATCAGGGATCTTGTTTTATGCACAGAATCTCCAGTTTCTGTAACCGTGTTTGGCACAACATGGGCTCTCAATAAATTTTTGTTGAATGAATACATTCACTGAAGGTCACTGCTATTGTTATTACTAACGTCATTATTTTTCTCAACTTTAAGATTCTGTTGTATATGTGTGCAAAGAGGGAGTGCTGATGACCTCCTGCGGTCCCTCTTGGTTTTCCAAGTCCAGCGGATGCTGAGTAAATTGCTTACTCAGGAACAGATCCAAACAGAATTACTGATGTTCAGGGGCCTCAGATCTACGCACTGCTGGGTGTCCTGCAGTTCCTAAAAAGCCATCCTGAGCGATACGGTTAGACAGCCATTTAGACACGTCTGTTTTGGAGGCAGTCTGACCTATGGTGAGAATGTCAAATGAGACAGAAACATTCTGACATTTTAAGAGCTTTAATTGACTCACGATAAAAGCCATAGCATCTGAATATGTCAAGTTTATAAGGCATAGACTTTAGAACAGGAATATGTCTACCTAATGTGAGGACATGTCGGCAAATTGATTGACTTGTTGAAGGACGACACTGGGAGCATATTTGGAAGAAACAAGCTGCATCTGCAAAATACATCTGAAACTTCGTTTTAGGGTGAGTCTGCCACTCTCAACGCGTTTGAAGTTAGGTTATAAGTGAAATTAAACAATTGTCAAGGTGATTCAAGTAGGTGCATCTCAGAGGCCCCAGAAGGACAGGACCTCAACGAGAGCTGTCAATCAGTAGGGTGTAGTGGAGAAACCACAGCCTTGGGAGTTCTACCGAGTGTGAATCCTAACTCTGCTGTGTAACGTCGGGAAAGTTACTTAACATCTCTGGGCTTTGGTTTCTCCTGTCACGGGACAGAGACGACTATGAACCACCCAGTCTGTTTTCCCTGCAGTCCAGCACTCAGCCTGTCTTTCTTAGCCTTCCTCGCACTTGGATATCACCACATGACTGAGTTTTGGCCCGAGGAATGGGATGAATATGCAAGGAAAGCGAGTAGGCGAAGGAGCCTGGCACCTTCAGGAGCCACGTGCCAGGGGGTGTGGGGCCGCGAGATCAGAAGGCGTAGGTCCCTGACTCAGTGCGTCAGGAGAGCTGCCTGTTTGGGACTTCGAGTGAGTGAGAAACAAATGTCAGCGAGAAAGAAAGTTCTGGGTATTAAGCCCCTGGGATTTGGGGGTTCAGTTGTGATATCAGATACCACTACCCTCATACCTTTGTAAAATGAGGATAAACCGTTTTTTTTGGAGAGTTGAAATATATTTTGTGTTTGAAGCTCCCAGAACAGGTCTCGGTGTGCGGCAAGGGATTCATAGATACTAGTTCTTATGATCCTTTTGCCTAGCTAGTGAATCTATAATAGTCATTACTATCAAGTGCGATCACAAAGTCTGAAACATAGTCCCAACTCTCGAGCTCTAGGTACGGACAATGGGGAAAACAGTGACCCTTCACGTATATCTATACTGGTCACCCCTTATGCACGGTTTTGCGTTCTGTGGTTTCAGTGACCCTCTGGCAACTTTGGGCTGGAAGCACATATTCCTTCTGACATATCATCCGGAGGTCCCGGACTGCCTCATGTGGTATCACAATGCCTGTGTCCTTCACCGTGCTTCATCTCATCATGTAGGCTTTTTTTTTTTTCTTTTTTAAGAGAGAGAGCATGTGAGTGAGCTGGGGGGCGGAGAGCCAGAGGTAGGAGAGAGAGAGAATCTCAAGCAGACTCCATGCTGAGCGCAGAGCCCGACATGGGGCTCTGCCTAACTTATTTATTTAATTTTTTAAAAAAGGTTTTATTATTTATTTTAAGCACTCTCTATGCCCAGTGTGGGGGTTGAACGCACGACCTCGAGATCTAGAGTCAAATGCTTTTCTGACAGAGCCAGCCAGGCACCCCTTACTGTGCCTAATTTATAAATTAAACTTGATCATAGGTATGTAGGTCTAGGAAAAAAACATAGTATATAGAGGGTTCAGTACTGTCTGTGGTTTCAGGGATCCCCTGGGGGGTCTTGGAATGTGTCCCCGCAGATAAGGGGCACTTCGTAGATCCTAAAATCTCAGACCTCTGAAGGACAAGAATGGAGTATCTCTAGGATTAGCCATTAGAATTCAGAGGAAGAAGTTCCCTTTGGATGGGCTAGTTAGGGAAGATTTAATAAATCAGCAGGTATCAGAAGAGATTATAACGTTACATAGGCCACCACACATAGTGTTCAACTAAAAGATTTCTGTTTCATTTTGGACACATGATATATTTATACTCTTAGCAGTTATGCATTGCCAACCACGTTAGCAGGGCAGGCTATTAGAAAAGTAACCTGGAATATGGAAAAGCTCTAAATTAGGACAAGGATGCTCATTACTGGGACACTTAAAATGTCAAATGATCAGAAACGACCCAAATGTCCAATAGCGGGAGAAGGTTTAGGTCGATCAGGGTGCATCCTTTTGATGTTCTCTGTCCCTGTGAAACTCCATCAAAGTGCACGGTGTACGTTACCAGTGGCACGGAGGGCTCCTTCATCTGTGACTTTGGCCCTGACTTCTCCAAACTCTACTCCTGAATCTCCAGCCATCTCAGACTCAGTGTCCTCAACCAACGCTTATGAATCACACCCTGTCCCCACCCCTCTGCCAGACCCCCTCCTTCAGCATCTCCCGCCTTGCCATCTCCAATTGTGAGAGTCAGTATTCTAGAAATCTCTCAGCTGTCGTCTTCTCCATCTCTGCTGCTGCCTCCTTGGGCTAAGCTGTCTTCTCCTTGTGCCAGGGCCGTGGCTCAGCGTCCCCCCCTGCCCTTCTGCAGGCAGCCTCAGCTCCTCTCCAGTCTGTTCCACATCATGTCTGAGCATTTCACCCCTGCTGTTCCTCACCCTGCAACTCCTCAATGACTTCCCGATGCTTCTAGAACAAAGACCCAAATCCTACCCCTGGCCTGCTGGTACCTCCTTGTCTGAACCTTGCCCGTCTCCCCCCCC
>NW_024424564.1:45795908-45862425 GCF_017311325.1 Ursus maritimus
CCTGCTATTCCTCTCTACTTCCTTCCCCACCCACCATCCAGCCAGGCGTCATTGCTCCGCTGTTCTCTGTGCTCAGGATGCACTTTCCAAACCTGCTCCCCCACCGCCAAACACACCATTGCGAGGCTCACATCTGCATATCCTCCAGATCCCCTGGACTCAGTCAGCTCAAGGAAGCCCTCCACGGTTCTGCATCTAGGTCAGGTTCCTTTGGTACCTGCTTTGTAGCTTACACACAGACTGGACACAAGCAAAGACGGCACAGGGGCCTTCTGGATGGTGAGGACCCAGGTGTTAAAAAAACACTTGTCCCTGCTAATGCAGACTGGATACTCTACACAACTGAGTGTGAAAACTGGAGCATAGTTGTGATACTGAATTTCAATCCAGGCTAGTCGTTCGTGCCCCAAATCTTCACCATGTGCAAGACACTGTGCTTTTCTCCCTGCTCTCCGGGCGCTTACTATTTATTTAACACATTTCAGAAATCTGGGTATCAGGAGAGCAAATCTGTATTCAGGGAACTCCCACGAATGTGTTTTATTTCCTTGAGGAAGACATTTAATTTTCTGGGTCTCAGTTGCAATAACAATCCTTGCTGACCGCCCTGTGGTGACTGGGGCTGGCATTCCCGCTGCTAAAATACCGGGACATCTTCAGGCCTTGGATGTGACGAAGAGGAGAAGTCGGGCTTTGAATCTGAGCAGTTGAAAGTGCGACTTTCCCAAGACCCTTCCTTGACCCCCCCCCCCCAGGACTTGTGCTGTTAAGCCAGAGAGTGGAGCAGGTCCTGGCTGGCAGGGGCCCAGGGATTAATGTCCAGGGCGTTAACATCATAATTGGCCCAGGTTTGAAGGCGGCAACATCTGCTGTGTGAGGCCCCATGCCAGAGCCCACGTTGCACCTCCTGGCTGGCCAGGACCCCCGTCTTGGGAGGAAGCCTGGGGGGCCTACGGCTGCACTTAGCACATACTCAGTGGCTACTGTCAGGTGTTGAAAAGCTCTCATTAGGGCCAAGGCATCGACTTGTGTCCCGGCATCTCAGGAAAACAATGGGGACCCGTGGGAGCGGCTTTGTGCCGGAAGGTGCCCAGGGACTGGTAATTGAGTTACTTCTAAAGTGATGAGCCGCTGTGGCCTGACAAGTATTAGTGACACGAGGTTGGTGGGCTGTTGCAAGGCCGTTCTGCATTTTCCCTTTGGCATGGAGTATATGGGGATTTATTCTGTCTTAAAACTGTGGAGCCCAGTATTCAGGGAGGCAATTGGGAAGTCAGACCCGGGTCTCTGGAAGTGGCAAAGGGTAAAGGTCACCATGCTCTGCAGGGTTGCATGCATTGTCTCAGTGACAAATTTCCTGGGAGGCTGGAGGCTCTGACAGACTTCATGGCCCACCTGAAACCACACAGCCATCAGACATGGAGTGTGGGTTAGAATCTTATCTGTTTTCAAGCCCACCCTGCCCTTATTCCATCGTGGTGTGTTTGTGGACATGGCCGAGTTAGGTCAACCTTGTTTTCTTTGCTCTGTTTCCTGTCTCAAATGCATCGAGATCTCAAATGCATCCACTTCCCTACCACCCCTGGCCCGAGTGGCTCCTCTCTGCATGACTCCAGCCTCCTAGCCAGCCTCTCTGTCCCTTCACTGCTCCCCATCGCCCACAGACCAAGAACCGATTTCAGGCGGGCCCGTCCGTGCTTCGCACCCCTCACAGGGTTGCCTTTGCCATGAGGCTAGAATCCAGAATACTTAATGAGGCCTGCAAGGGCCTCGTGTGTCTTTTGCTGTCTCCTTCCATCTCCCGACTCTTGGCTCTACCCACGTAGTCTTCCTGTACTTTCTGGAAGGCCCTACGCTCTTAGTCCTGCCTTGGGGCCCTCACATATGCCATTCCTTCTGCCGGAAACGCTTCCCTGACTTTTTCCTGGGTGACCTCTACTCAACCTTGAACGTTTCTTCCTCAGACAACGTTCCTGTCCACCAAAGCCCTCTCCTTAGTGTCCCTGCTCTCCCTTCACTGCTTGTTGATTATTTGCAGTGACATTGCTGGCTGCTTGCTTTGGTCTTGGTCTTTCTCACCTCTATTTTATGAGCTTTTTGAGGTTAGGGACCAGGACTGTTGCCCACAACCTCCCCGCATCAAACACACGGCCCGGCACTCAGTGCATTTCCAATAAGCATGTGTTTTATTTGTCGAATAAATAAATGGTTTTCGCCCTGTTTCACCAGGGAGCCTGCTTCTCCCTCTCCATCTCCTGCTCCCCCTGCTTGTGCTCTCTCACTCTTGCTCTCTCTCAAATAAATAAAATCTTAAAAAAAAAATTAGTGGTTTTCAAAAACTGTTGGCGTTGTGTCTGACAACGTAAGTGCACGTGAGCAGGTTTATAGAAGCCGGTTCATTCTAAGGCAGCTCTCATCCGTTTACCCAGCTGTGTGTCCTTTCCATCAATATTTACTAAGTACCAACTGGATGCAGGGGTGCAAAACTGAATGAGGAAAGTTGCCAGGCCTCCAGTAACTCACTACCTCGGGGGCGGGGTGGGGCGAGGTGGAGACCAAGACTGAGCTTCTGAGTCAGGTTTAGGTCCCTGATCTTCTAGCTACTCAGTGGGTGACCTTGGGCAAGTCACTTCACCACTCTGAGGCTCCTCTGTGAAACAGAGATAAGCAGACTCATCTCGCAGGGCTATTCTGATGCTAAAATGAATGAGATGAAGTATATAAAAGCAAAGCTCAACGAAGAGAAGATGTTATTTTTATTATTAGCTGGGTGGGGCAGAGAGGGGGATGTAGGTCCTCTACCTGGGTGGGGGAAGGGAAGTAGAGAGGCTTGAATACAGGATTAAGTGCCTTTGAGGCAGGGTGGATAGAGGGGGGGCTTTTTGTGCCATAGCAGAGGGACTTCTGGGGGGATCTGGATTATGGTGTTTTGAGAATCAGTATTTCCCCATTTCTCTCTCCTTGGGGGGCACACACCACTTCTCTTCTCAGAATAGTTCAGTTTGTCTTTGGAAGCCCCAGATGCACCCTGTCTCCTCCACTGTCATCCCTGTTCCCATCCTGTTCCCCCCGACTCTAAGCCTGTACCTCTATTTCTCCTTTCCTCTCTGGGAAGAATGGAGGATTGGAAGCGTCTTTGTCATCCATCAGGTGGAGGAGTTAGGAGCTGGCAGCTGTGGTTCTATTAATCACTACTCTCTTCTTCCAGAGACTTGTGCCCAGGATGGACAAGCAGGGATATGAGACTTAGCAACAACTTGGAGATGGGTGGGGACCCCGAGGCCACCTCATCTGCCTTCCAGCCTGGGCGGGAAGCCCCTGGCAGCACCCTTGAGGGGGGGCCCTGCTGGAGACTCTCCACTGCCCCCCAAGGTCATGTCAGTGAGCGTCAGTTTCAACATGTATCAGTCGTGTGAACTTCAGTCTCAAAGCCCAAAATTCAGTAGAAAAGTACTGAAAAGTAAACATCTCTTCAAGGAAGAAATAGCATGATGCTGAAGGATTGGGGCTCCAGGAACCTCCCTGCCGGATCCACATCCCAGCTCTATCACCTTGGACTGGTTAACACAGCTGAGCCTCAGTTTCCCGATCTGTAAAATGGGAACGATAACGGTAGTCCCTTCATGGCAGCTGTTGTGGGGGATGGTTGCACTAACAAGCAGGAAGCCCTTAGAATGCTGCCATGTGCACAGTAACGCCTTGATGCGTGTTGACCATTATCATCAGATCTTGGTGGAACCCTGCCAAAGCAAGGGCCCAGAAAAACCCCAGTCTCCCCAAGTCCGTCTTTCTGCCCTCCGAGGACTAAAATTCCTTCATGACTGCCTTTCATTGTGTGGCAACAGAGAAGCTTGTGGCAGAGTCGAGAGAGCCAGGCCTCTGCAGCGGGCAACCTGTGGGACTCCGTTTGGCTGTTCCCTGCCCACCTGGCCATGGGGGATTATCTACCCCTTCTGCGCTTCTCTTGCCTCACTTGCCAGATGGGGCATCCTCTCAATGGGAGAGGGTGGGGTCTGACCTTTTAGCATCATCTCCCCTGGTTCACTCCTGTCCAGGCCGCCTCAGTTACTGGTTATGGCAGCTGTCTCCTGATGGGCCTGTGTCCAGGTTGGTTCCCATATAGGCTGTGCTCCACCCACCAACCAGAGCAAGCTTCTGAAAACCCAAGTCAATGAATGTGGACTGTTGCTCCTTTCTTTAGATTCCCTCCAATATCCTTCCATATCCCTTCCAATGCCTTCCAATATCCCTGAGTCGGTAACTCGTTCTGGCCTACAAGCACTTCTTGTCTCCTCCTTGTCTCCCCTGTTCACTCCGGTCCTTCCCATGTGCCTCTTTCTTGGAACACACAGGGCCTTTTCTCTTTCTGTTCCCCTCGTCCCTCCACCTGGAATGCCTTTCCCCCAGAGAGCGACATGGCTCATTCTCATTCCTTCCGCCCAACTGTCACCTGCTCTGAGGAGAGTCCCTGAACCGTCACCCTGTCTCTCAATAGCAGTCCCTTTCAGGCGCTCCCTTTCCCCTTCCCTGCTGGATTTTTCTGCACAGCACTTATCAGGGCTTGACAAACATTTATGCATCTGTTCGTTTACTGCTTCCTTCCTCTCATCTGGATGTGGAGCCCCGAGAGGGAAGGATCCGACTCTTTGATCTCTGCTGGGTCTTGGGCACCCCGCACCGTGCCTGGCTCAGTGTAGATAGTCATTTTTGAGTGAACAAGCTCCGAGTGTGCCCAAGGATTAACATTGTTTGTGAAAATGGGCTTGGTCCATTGTAGGTGTTTGATAAATGTGAGTTTTTAATCCCTTCATTATCAAACTAGAAAGGACATTCAAAAAGCGAATACCCTTGGGAGGGGCAACATGTGGATTTCAGTTCACACACGGTTCCTGCAAACGGGAGGACTGGGCTGGGGAGGGAGGTGAAGGAAGGCAAGCCAAGAGCCCCGTAGACAGACACACTCCACTTGCTGAGCCGTTTTGCCTCTGGCCAGCTCTGTTTATGCCTGTGTTCCACGATTCTCCAGGCAATTGAATTGAATTACCCTTTTCATTCTAATAATATGAACAGAATTCAGATGTGGTATTTGATGATGTCTTGTCTATTGAATGACTTCAGGACTGCCTGGCATGTTGCAGCAAATTACTGTCAACTTGAGGGCCGCCGTGCCTCCACCAAAGTGCCAATATTTCCGTGGAAAATCCCGGTCATTTACAGTTTATGTCTCAAAAATGAATTTTTATTTCATTGGTTTAATCTTTAGAGTTATCAGAAACGTGTGTTTATTCCCAGGGAGACTTGAAATGCGTGATTCTTATAACAAGACCAGAGCTGGAAGATTTCCTGAAGTGGGAGAAAGAAAAGCGCTCCCTGCCTGCTTGGAATTGCTGTGTGCACGATGCCCTGCAGAGAGAGAGAAGAGAGCAGGCTGGATGGCTTCCAAAAACCAGAAGGGAAGCCAATTCCTAGTTGGGAGGGTGTTAAAATCTGAAGAGCAAGGCCGACAGACCGAGGGGAGAAAGTAGAGGAGAGAGGGAGACGTGTGAGCATCTTTTCCAATTTCTGCTGTTTTCTTACGGCCAAATGCCTGGAAATCTGCAGCACCCAGCAATTCCCTAGCCCTGGCACATAGGAAGCACTCAGGAAATGTACATTGAATTGGAGTTGAATTTGGCTGACGAGGGTTTGGAGGTTGTGTTAGCTGCTGTGATCTGATTCGACCAAGTCTCTCCCCTGCCCCCCCCCCCCGCTGGAGCATTCATATCACCTAATAATCTGTCACAAATAGCAGCAGCGCCGAAGCCTTTGGCTGTGTCACAAGGAAGAATCCAGCCCTTCCCAGGGGATCTCCCCGGCACAGGAGACCGCCCCGCTCCGCCCACACACTGGGGTCTCTGAGTCAGAAGGGCATGTTTTTGCAACTAATTTTACTACTCTTGTTTCTATCCCATTGGTAAAACCTTGCTAGCGTTTTAGGGAAGGGGTCTGCACTGGCTGAGATCCCAAGAGTAGTTTATCCTGGTAAAGAGGAATTTCCCCGACCAGCCTCCCATCCTGCTTCCTCATTTTCTGTCCTTAGACAACTTGGGAAAGACAGACTGCACTGTAAACAGCATCGTCACCAAAAACAGCTCCTGCAGCTCGTCTGCCTGGCAAGGACTCTTGGAATTATAGATAATTAGTGAAGTTGTAGCAGCCAGCTAACTCAGCACCAGTGCAAAGATCCTGGGTTAGTGATTGTAGTATATCCAAGGAAAGGGATTATTCTAAGCGTCAGTTATGGGCAGATGCAATTGCCTTATACTGTCCCAGGCTTTTGTGGGTATAGCAACAAATAAACCAGACAAAATTTGCTCACTTGGGGCTTATATTCTAATGATCCATCTGTCTATCCATCTTATGCAGTGACCTGAAATAACACAGACAATAAAATTACACACAAAAATCACTGACAAAGAATATGTCAATGAGAAGGGAAGGTCAACAACAGAGGACAAGAAAAGAAATACCACTAGGCAATCCATAGGGTCCGATAGAGCTGCCAGTGCTAAGTGGGAACTTTGGCCTGGGGCTCCCTGATGGCCAAGGTAGAGAGGGAAAGTGTATCAGTCACATGAGTCTCATTGTTCAGAAAGGGATATCACTACTTTCCCTATTTCTTGCATAATAAAATCTGTTATCTAATCATATGACCTTATTTAATAAGCCTTAGAACAATCTTATGACTCAGTGACTATTGTTAATCCCACTTTACAGAGAGAAAAACTGGGTCTTAAAAAAGTCACATCCGGAAAGGTCACATCTGGAAAGTGGCAGAGCTGAAGTGAATTTTCAGGCAGTCTAAATTCAGAGCCAGTGCTCTTAACCAGATACAGTTGACCCTTGATTTGCACAGTCAAAAATCCGAATATAACTTTTGACTCCCCCAAAACTCAATTACTAATAGTCTACTGTTTAGTGGAAGCCTTACTGATAACATAAACAGCTGATTAACATGGGTTTTAGATTATATGTATTCTATACTGTATTCTTACAATAATGTAAGCTAGAGAAAAGAAAATGTTAAGAAAGTCCTAAGGAAGAGAAAATACATTTACAGTACTGTACCGTGTTGATATAAAAAAATCTACATGTAGGGGCACCTGGGTGGCGCAGTCGTTAAGCGTCTGCCATCGACTCAGGGCGTGATCCTGGCATTCCAGGATCAAGCCCCACATCAGGCTCCTCCACTAGGAGCCTGCTTCTTCCTCTCCCACTCCCCCTGCTTGTGTTCCCTCTCTTGCTGGCTGTCTCTCTCTGCCTAATAAATAAATAAATAAATCTTTAAAAAAAAAATCTACATGTAAGTGGACCCACACAGTTCAAACCCGTGTTATTCAAGGGTCAACCACTTCAGTGTCTCTCCCCCAGGGTAAACTGGAAAAGTACATGAATGGTCCTTGGGCAAAAGCCTAATTGCCCTGGGAGGTGGTCTCCTGCCAGAGATCTGGGAGGAAAAAAAGGGAGAGGCACATTCATATGAAGTGGGAAAATGATATTAAGTACTTAATTCATCAGCTTCTAGACCCAAGACATCCCAAGAATGGGAAAACCAAAGATGTTAGATCTCAGGCTCAGATGGCCTGGGCTAAACTAGCCTGATAATCTTGTACCCATTTCCTGTTGTCATAAAGACAAAAATAAGTAAAAAACAATCCCTCCTGTTAGCTTGGCTCTGCCTATTCTTGGGCTTCCTCCTTACAGTGGAGCCTTGTGGATCTGGAAGGGGTTGCAGCAGTGCTGGGGAGAGCAGGTGGGAGGTGCTCTCCATGGTGCTGAAGCCAGTGGCTCTTTTCTTTTCAGATGGCTGCTTGCCTCTGAGTCACTACTCCTGGTAAGCAACCACATGAGTGAAAAAAAAAAATACTCCTCAAAATAGGAGACAAGCTGCATGACCAAGTTGAGAAAATGTACCAATTTGTACCCCTTCAAGTTTATTTACAGGTGATACCAACCCTGAGAGGTAGCATAGGGTAAATAAAGCATGGACTCTGGAGCCAGACTGTGTTGGCTCAGCAGCTCACTAGCTCAAGGACCTTGGGCAAATTTCTTAATGACTTCTATGCCTCATTTCCTCACCTGTAAAATGGTGGTAGTAGTGAAAATGATGATGATGATGATAATAATAGTAATAATACTGATCCCCAAAAGAATTGCTGTGAGGGTCAAATGAGTTAAAACTTACTAAGCATTTTCAAGAGTGCCTGGCAAATAGTAAGTCCTATCCGTGTGTGTTAAAAAAGTCTGTTACATCTCTTAGAGCAAAGTGGTTTGGTAATGGGGTCATTTCTGGGATGATGAACCCAGCAGAGTAACATCGTGCGGTGGGGTAAATCCAGCCCCAGGGGATGCAGTGACGGCGGGTGATATAGAAAATAGTGTCTCACTCTCATCGCTATCACATTTACATGACAAGGCAAAAAGCCTGCACCAGACGCAATTTTCTTTTGCATCTTGGACTTCTGAGTCCAACAATTTTCTGAAATGTTGAATTCTGTTTGCTCTCCAGTTTTTAAACAACAGCTGTTCATCTACCCCAGAGGTGGCAGCGAGTCTGTGTTGGGAGATGTTCAGCACGTACCCACATCCCTGGGCTCCTCATGGGGATGTTAGGGGGTCTAATTAATTACTGTTCGCAGAGCACTAAGAAATTCTCTAGTGAAAGTTGCTATAGAAATGCAAGTTGCTGTATTTTATTACATGTGCTTGTAATTGTTTTCAAAGTTTACTTATTGGGCGAGGAGAGAGGGAGAATATGGTTTTCTTTTCCTTGATGGCAGTGGTAAATGCTTTGTAAATTGGCATTTATGGATGTCAAATCATTTTATGGAGACGTATCTCTAGAGCTACAGGAATCTCATAATGGGAAATATACGTGGAGCATTTCTTCTTTTGCTTTTGTACCTCCCCCTCATTCAATTCCTATCTCCACAGTGAAACTAATGTGAAAAGAAACATTGTAAGAAGCAACCATGTGTATCCAAACTCAAAAAGCCCCAGTGCATATTTCTACATAAAATTTCCCACACAGTTTTTTCTGTATAGAACACTCCTCCCATTAATTTATGCTAAAGATTGAGCAATATTAGGTTGAAATAAAATTGTGAAGCAGAAATAAAGAAAGTTAGGGATGGATGTGAACTCCAACAATTGAAATTTCGTATCCCTCCAAGTCTTGGCTTGGTTTGATTTTGTATATAAAAAAAAATGTGTGAAATGACTAATAGCAAATTCCCATCTGAGAAATATCTTTCCGTGGGTATGTACACATTTGTTTTTTTCTTCATTATCTACTTTCCCCTGTTTTATAGGAAAATATCTATTTTAAGGGTATGGTTGACCAATGAAGCCTATCAACCTTCTTCTACTGTATCTGTTTCCTAACTCAAGTTTGAGATAGTGATACTGATCTTGGCGTACTAAAAAAAAAAAAAAAAAGTTGAATGAAAATTTAGCACAACACAGAGGAAACACACAAGACCTTGTTTGCGAGCCATTTAAATGGTGATGAAGTCTGAATCAGATAAGAATGCTATCATTGCTGCCGTTTAGCTGCTCCTCTGCCAAGTTTTATCTGTAGCCTCCCCAAAATTGATTTGCAATCAGTTATATTGGTTTTTAAAAATCCCATAAAATCTAAGAAGCCTGTTAGTCTGTAAAATGGAGCAAGTAATTGCCTCCTTTATATGAATAAAGTGTAAAACCCATACCTGGCCTAATGGCCGTTTTCTTATTCCTCTGGCCACACACCTCCTGGATGTTCTACTTGTATGCTCTTTTATTCGGTTTGGAATTCTCATCAGCTCTCCCCACTGCTTTCTGCCCCCTGCCTCCACCCTTACCAGCAGCAGGCATTAATGGTCTCTGCTCTGGGGCCCCCTAATATCTTGTATGTCATGAGATTTCTCACACACTAATCAATAAAGAAATGAGCTGGGGCTTACTTCATGAGGGTGGGAACCCTTATTTTATATTTGCTTATATCCCTTGGTATGGTAGTCTGATGGCAGGAGGCAGGTAATGATACTATTTATTCAAACCATCCAGTGCCTCTCAGCTCACAACAGCTCCGGATGGCTTTTGTTCCTAGTGGATTAGCCATATTGCAAATGATCAATAAGTCAAATAATCCTGGCAGAACTTCACTTAAAATTCGTAGGGTTGCTGTCACTTACTTAACTACATTTGGTCCTATTGATTTACCTCTCACATCGTTCCACTTTTCTCCCTCTCTACTGACCATCCTAGTCCTGACCACTACCATCGCTCACCTGGACAGCTGCAGTGGCCTCCTCACAGGTCTGCCCTCAATCATTCCTGCTCCTTCTTATCTCTTCCTCTGCATTGTCGCCAGCAGGCTCATTTAAATGCTAATCTTATCACTTCGATTATGGGCTTCTTAAGACCCTTAAGTGGCTCTCATGGCTTTAAGGATAAAAATAAACATCTGCTTTTGTTTCTCCTTGCCCAAGTCTTGCTTCACTGTCTTTGCTGCAGCCAGTCTGCCTTCCTTCCTGGTTTTTAATTATCTCAGTGTGCTTCCCTGCCTCAGAACCTTTGCACGTGCTGTTGCCACTGCCTGGAACACTCTTCTTCCTCACCTTTCACCTAATTACCACGTCATCCCTTAAAGCCCAGCTTCCCCAGGTAGGCTAAACCTTTGCTTGCACACTCTTCTGACTCCCAGTACTTTTTCCTTCACAACACTTAGGATAGTTTGTAGGGGTGTGTGGGTGGGTGGGTGGGGGTGTATGTCTAAGCTCCATGGGAGCAGGAACTGGCTCTGCTGTTTGGTCCCCACTCTATTCCGAGAGCTTAGAAGCCCCTGAGACAAAGTAAGGATTTAGAAAAAAAAATTGAATGAATGAGTAACTCTGGGATAAACATAAGATCTTTGTCTAATAAAGCAGGAGCCAGAGGAGAAATTTATATGCTCAAACATCTGTTTTCCAGCTGCTGAGAAGGTGTGCATTATCCAGGTAACATCATCACCCCCTCTACTATCAGCAAGTCCTTGGTATCAACCTGAGAAATGATGCCATTTTTTTCCCAGTGTAAGTTCAGCCCTTTATAAAAGAATTCCAGCACATCGCGGCAAGTGTTTGAGAGGCCCGTAATCAAATGCAAATAAAAAATTTAAAAAGAGCGTATGATTTCCAAAGAAGCAACAGAAAAAAATAATACAATACGATTATACAATGATGACTCTTTACCAGTGAAATAAATAGCCCAGAAGCCATCGATTTGGAAACATCCCAGAGACCCAGTCCTCGGGGTAACCTGAAATAAGCGTCCCTCCTTCACGAGGTTCCCACTGTCATGCCTAGCTTGTCTTTCTGTCTGCCGTTCACACCTGCTCCAGCACAACCTTGCTAGAGCACCCCAAATGAGTCCACGTGGGGAACGTGGTTCCTTCTGCTTCAAACTGCCTACTTTTCCCATCACCTTCTTCGTCCTTCCATTTCCAGGCCTCCGGGCCAAACATCCATTCACTTCCCTGCCCAGGTAACACCTTATCCAACCACATTTCCCTATCCAGTTGAAATTTTAATGTTCCTGTCCGGTCTGGGTAAATGGCCTGTCCGCGCCTCCACCGGTTCAGGGAAGAGCCCTGGGGATCATCCTTGCTTCTTTCTTCGCCCTCTAATCCCAGGTGCATCGCATCCGTCAGCAAGTCCTGGCCCAAATCTGGTCCTTTCCTGCAACCCCATCCTCCTGAGCTTAACCACCATCCTCCCCGCAGAGGTTTTCAAGGAGCCCTTGCTTCCCTTCTAACCCCAGCAGTCAGCACAGTCTTCTGAACGTAAATTAGTTAGATCGTACTGAAGACTTTTCTGTGATTTCCCATTTTGCCGAGGAAAACATTCCAACCCGTGACCTACAAAGCCCCAAGCGAGTTGGTTCTTGCCTTTCCCGTTCTTGCTGTCCTTACCTGGGGGCCTGCCAAGGCAACATCTCCCCCTCCAGTGTCTCAAACTTGGCAAGTCCTCAGCTGGGCTCCCAACCCCCTCTGGCCTCAGGTCTGTCCTTCCCCAGCTCCCTGCCTCTCAGGTGCTCAGGCCAGAAAGCTCAGAGACCCCTTGCCTCTTCTGTCTAATTAACGCCCTGTTTGCAATCAGCTGGCAAACCTCGTCAGTTCTGCTTTCAGAAGGTGCCCCAGATCCAGTCACCCCTCATGGCTTCTCCTGTGACCACCCTAGTCCAGGTCACTGCCAGTTCCTGCCAGGACTGTGGTGATGGCCTCCTGGTCTTCCCATTTCTATACTTGTCCTCTGCCCCATAGCCATGCGTCTCCCTTCGTTAAACCCTCATCCCAGCATCTGGAGTCCTGATGCTAAAACAGGTCAGGTTAGGTCATTCTTCTGCTCAAAACCCTCCAATAGCTCCCACCTCACTCAGAGTCAAAGCTAACCTCCCCACAGTGACCTCTAAGACCTGATGGGATCTGCCCCCCAGTCACCGCAATACCCATTTAGTCTCATTGTCCACTCCCTTTTGCTTTGCTTGCTTCATTTCTGCCACACTGGCCTCCCTGCTGTTCCCCCAACACAGCAGGCACACTCCTGCCCCAGGACCTTTGCACTATCTGTTTCCTCTACCAAAGACACCTTCCCCTAGATAGTTATTATTTATTTATTTTCCCTAGATGTTATTCCCTCATCTCCTTCAGGTAGTTTTTCAAACATTACCTTCCCACTAAGGCTTTCCCTGTCCACTCTATAAAAAATTGCAACTTCCTTGCCCTCAGAAACACTCTAGTCCCTGATGTATTTTTCTCCTTAGAAGTTGTCTCTCTGAAGTATGTAGGGCTTGCTTCCTGGGTGTGCATGACCCTGTGTAGTCACACAGACCCTGCGCCTGGGAGGGGTCTGCACTTGGCTTAGTGCTCTGTATTGCTGACTCTAAATTCACAAGATACCTTGTTTAAACAAGGGAGCCTGCAATCTCATTTTGGCTTTGATCCCACAAATTATGTAGCTGGTCCTTGCAACATGCTATATATTTGACTTATTTTGTTGCTTGCATCTCTCCCTACCAGAGAGTGAGCAACAAGGGCAGGGGTCCTCACCTCTTTTGTCCATCACTGTGCCCCTAGACCTAGTACAGAGCTGCGTATAGGGTAAGATGCTCCAGAAAGTTTTGTGAATAAGAAACAACAGGTGTTGGTGAGGATGTGGAAAAGGCAAGGACGTGCACTGTTGATAGGAATGCGAACTGGGGTGGTCACTCTGGAGAACAGTATGGAGGTTCCTTAAAAAGTTAAAAATAGAGCTACCCAATGATCTAGCAATTGCACTACTAGATATTTATCTAAAGAATACAAAAATGACTGATTCAAAGGGGCACATGCACCCCATTGTTTATAGCAGCATTATCAACAATAGCCAAATTGTGGAAAGAGCCCAAATGTCCATCAACTGATGAATAGATAAAGAAAATGTGTGTACACACACACACACAGGAATATTACTCAGCCATCAAAAGAATGAAATCTTGCCACTTGCAACAACGTGGATAGAGTCAGTATTATGCTAAGCGAAATAAGTCAGAGAAAATACAAATACCATACAACTTCACTCATGTGGAATTTAATAAACAAAAGAGGTGAACATATGGGAGGGGGAAAAAGAGAAGGAAACAAACCATAAGAGACTCTTAAAGATAGAGAACAAACTGAGGGTTGATGGAGGGAGGTGGGTGGGGATGGGTTAGGTGGGGGATGGGTACCACGGAGGGCACTTGTGATGAGCACCGAGTGTTGTGTGTAAGTGACAAACCACTGACTTCTACTTCTGAAACCAATATTGCATTGTATGTTAACTAACTAGAATTTAAATTTTAAAAAAAGAAAAATATTTGTGAATACCTGAATCTTCCCAGTTAAACTAGCCAGAAATCTGGGAGTCATTCTTGACACTTACCAATCTCCCTGGGCTCCCACATTCAAGTTGCATCCATTCTGTTCCTTAAGTATATTTTGGCTCTGTCCGCTCCTCTCCACTTTCTCTGCGCCACCCTCAGCCACGCTATCTGGATGCCTCCTTATAACGTGCTTCTTGACTGGTCTCTACCATCCCCATATGTCCCCTCCAGCCACTCCCCCTAGTTACTGCCTTCTGCCCATAGAGCCCAGGATGAAGATCCTTGCCTGAGCCGGCCCTGTCCACCTCTTCTGCTGCCTCCTGCCCTTTCTCTCTCAGCAGCGCTGCCTCTCGGACCTACTTTGGACCCTGCACAGACGGTGTTTGTTTTTTGCATGCAAACCCTTCTGTCCCCTGTTTCCAGAATACCCTTCACTCCTTCTAATTCTGGCTCGCCCTCATCCCTTTTTCTAAACCCATGACCAGGGACCACACCGCTGAGATCTTTGCCCAGCAGGCAGTCATTGAGGACACAACAGGTGCTCAGGGATGCTGTTCGAGGGAGTGAACCTGGGCAGGATGCCCTGCCGAGCAGTTAATTTAGGTTGGGTCTTCAGTAGCTGATTAGCTTTCAAGCCCGGGGGACATGTTAATGGCATTAAGCTGTAAGGCCAGGATGCAAAGTTGCCCCCACGCTGGAGGGCCTCACCTGTGTGCAGAAATGTTTTGTTTGGACAGCACAGAGTTGGTCCACAGGGTATTTTCTTTTTTTAATTTGGTTGAGTCACTAACATTGAAAAATTGGGAGGTTTCACATAAATATTTGAATATTTGGCTTCTTTTGAAAGCTGAAAGATCTGGCAACTTTGGGCCTACAGTGTGGCAGTTGGCGGGAACTAACCGGGGCTGCCTTGCCTGGGACCTGTGTGTGGCACCTGCCCACAGTCCTCCCCTGGTGCGGTGGGGGAGGGTTCCTCCGTTAGACTCCCTGCCTGGCCTCTCTGGTGTCAGCTTTGACTCACAGAGACAACAGAGCTGGATTATCTGACATTAGAAGGGCTCCAAGGTTGCCAGAGGTCAAGGAGAGTGAACCTGGAGAGGCCAGAGGTGTTTGCAGACTCTAAAGGCTCTGGGCTCTGTGGGGGACCCAGGCACTAGGCCCCCAGCCCTGGCCGGTCCTCTGTGTCCAGGTTTGTGGAAGTGATAGAGCTGCCCACCTTCAGGGCGAGATGGGCATGGACAAAGAGATGGCCTGGAATCTACAGGCCCTTTCTTACGGGTTCTTGATGGCATCAGGCCTAAAGGATTCTTAAAAGATAATAGGGAGAGAAAGAGGCATCTCAAGAATACACTGATGTTGGATTTGTGTGTGTGTATGCCTACTCCAAGAACTCTGTGTGTGTGTGTGTGTGTGTGTGTGTGTGTGTGTGTGTGTGGTGGGAGGTGGGGAGTGGGGGGACTTTCAGAGTCAGATTTAAGTAGTTTGGAACAAATGAAGTAATTCAGTTTTCTCACATACAAGAGCTGTGGTCCAAACTCATGCATGCTTCATATAAGCGGTATTTCCTATATTCTCAAAAGAGAGTCAATCTTTTTCTTTGAGGAACGTTTTTCATTCCCTACTCAATTTGTTTGTACTAGTAAGTGAATTTGGGCTTTCTCCCACATGTTTCCCTCTCTTCTTGTAGTTCTAAAACCTTTCCTTACAAGAAGTCTGTGATAACACTGCTTGTTACATATATTTGGAGAGCCTGCGGAAAAAGCCATGCCCTTCAAATACCACGGGCCCAACCCAAACCAGCCATAGCAACAGTCCATTAAGAAGGGCGGTCTTCACTTCAACCTTACAAAAATGTTCCAACCAAACTCAGGCTTGTTATGGTGTCAGAGTGATCTTCATCTACAAGAATTTCAAAAGGATCCCTTAGAACTTGGGGGGATTGGGTTTCTTCTCCTCATTGGGGGTCTAGTTGTCAAAGGCAGGATCTCGGATTTCTTACACAAACGTGGTGGGACAACATTCTCCATCCCAACTTAGCCTTTGCCAAACTGGTGTCTGGATCTTTGTTGTGCGGGATCAGGAGAAGTTGAGACAAGCAGGGAGGCAGGTGGGAAGGGGATGCGAGGAGCAAGGAAGCCTGAATTCATCCAGACTAAAGGCAGGTGGGGGAGGGGCGAGAACAGAATGCTGCGGCCTGTGATTCTGGGGTTTGGTGTAGGAGGCTTCTAGACATGAGAGCTATTTCTATGGGTTGGGAATTGGGTCCTCTTTCATGTTCTTTAGGGATCAGGAGTAGACATTGGATTAGAATTCTTGTAATTACGCTTTGGCTCACATGTGACTTGTTGCAGAGCTGAACTACTTGGAGCTCTATTATTTTTTAGGGTTCCACACGTTTAGGCTCTACTGGATTTATAACAGAATAGTTCTGGTAAGGAGAATATGTCAGCTTCTCTGCCCGAGGTCTTAGTTAAGCAATTCGAGTCTGTATCTAGGGAAGCCTTCCTCCATCCTTCAGCAATTCGCTAGCTCCTTGACGTCCTGCCACAGTCCGGCTATATCCTGGTGTTCATCCCCATCCCCCTCGTTATGGTAATTCATCAGTTTATGTGTTTGTCTCCCTTCTTTGGCCAGAAGGTTCTGGAGAATAGGGACCAACTATGTTTTATTGCTCTTTACAGACTCAGCCCATCACGAAGACCATACCTACTTGCTGGCACATAGTAGGTCATCAGTAAATGTGTTTTGAGCAAATGTATGAGGCTACCAATGGCTGTGATTTACTTATGACTTCCAAGTCTCTCTTTAACAAAGTCCATACCAAGGGCTTCTGGAAACATTCAAGCGGTATAGGATGGCACAGTCTAGTAAATAGACTCGAACTTATCGCCTCTGGGAACTGATCTAACCTGGGAAATGCATGTACCCAGGAAATGGTGTTGGGTTCTTGTAGTCCACTTTCTTATAAATGATTCAGGGACCGGAAAGACAATACATTGGTGAGTTTGTGATGATTCCAAGCTGGCCCTCAAATTTAGACTCATCCTCAATTCCTCTTGTTCTCTTGTAACTCACACTCAATCCCTAGCAAATCCTGTTGGCTTTATCTTCAACACATAGCCCAAATCCCACCACTTCTCTCCACCATCCCTGTCCGCAGTCCACCAGTCCAAACCTCACCAGGACCTTGCTCACCAGGGCTTTTGGAATGGCCTTCCGACTGGTCTTCCTACTTCTACTCTGGTCCCTGTGGTCTGTTTCCCACCCACCAACCAGACCATGACCCTCCTCCACTCAAAGCCCTCCGATGGCTTCCACTGTGCTCAGAGCAAAAGCCAAAGAAAGTTCTTTCAATCTGGCCCCTGCTGCCTCCCCAGCCTCCCCCAGCTCCAGGAACACTGGCCTCCTTGCACTTCCTTAAATGCACGGAGCACATTCCTATTTCTCCTGCCACGCAAGGCTCTGCCCCAGTTATCTGTGTGGCTTTTCCCCTCACTTCCTTTATGTTCTTCCCACTGAGACCTCCCTTCTCTGGCCTCCCCAGGGCAGCCTGCAGCTCCTCTGCCTGGCCCGCCCCGGCCTCCTTCCCTATTGAATTCTCCAGAGCACTTACCTCCATCTGACCTATATTTTGCTTTTTTATTTGTTTCTTGTCTATCTCCTGGAGTGTGAGGGTGTGTCATGAAGGGGAGGACTTTTGTTTGCTCTGCCCACCATCGCATCCCAGCGCCTGTCACCGTGCCTGGCACAAGGAAGTGCTCCACAGCGATTGGGAAATAAATATCAAGAGCTCTCACAGGCAATAGGCAATGGGTGGGTCGTTCCCTGTGGCAGGAGCCTTGATTTCTGATGTTCACAGTGATCGTGGCAAGATGATTGTGTATACGTGCGGAATGTCTGCGGCTTAAGTGTTAAGGATTAATGCGGAATTTTTGCCTTGTTGCCTTCTTTAAGGGAGATCAAGTAACTTTGGGCATATGGAAGGGCAGCTGAGCAAAAGGGAACCCAGGCACCCATGTCTGGAGTTCCAACAGTGGATGGAAACCAAAGGATGTTATGCTTTGTGGTTAGACCTTGGGGTACACAGAACCTCAAAGGAGAAGTCCTGGTCCCGGAGGGCGCATTTGGCTCATGCGTCGAGGGCAGAGGAGTGCCGGGAATTGGGAAGCCTGTGTCTGGGAGGAGAGGGGTGTGGAGGCTGCTCTAGGAGTCAGGCTGGGGGACACTGGGCTGGAATTGCCTGCCCTTGGATGAGGTTCCCTGGATTGAGAAGCTTATCTTCGTAAGACGTTGTTTCTGAAATTGGATGAGACTGGACACTGGATTTATACTCTGTGCCTATGATTTTTTTTCAACTTGGACAGAGTTTTCATTTTAATACATCTTAAACTTTTTTTTTTAACTGGATGATAAGATTGGCTTGGGGACAGGCAGTGCCAAGGCAAGGAAGGATGTCCTGAGGCTTGTGGGTGTCTTTTGCCATGACCCACGGAGTAGAAGCTTCTGGTTCTAAAATACCAAGTTGGCACAGAGATCTCTGGGACCCTGTTGAGCCAGGCAGATGGCCAAATTCTGCTATGGTTCTGGTGCCCGGGTGCACTAAGCAGTTCTCAAATTCTTGTCCTCTTCCAACCGCTCTGAGTGCCCAAGGCCCTGCAGAGGTTCAGTGAGACTGAGGACTAGCATGGACTTTGTGTCTGGGGGGATGAGCCTGTAGACTTGTCATTTCTAGGGGGCCATCCCAATGTTCCCTCTTGGGTTGTCATCTGTAAGTGTATTATGCTGGAGTATTAGAGCATATCCTCGTTTGCAGTAGGGTGCCAGCCTGGTCCCTGGGAATCCTCACAGAATTGCAGCATGTAAGAACAAAGGCTTCACAAAGCCACAGGAGTGAACCAAAAAACGGCCTGTGAACTTGAGTGTGGGCAGGTGTAAAAGGAAAATACTCTGACCTTTGTTGGGAGGCAGATGGGCCCTAGACTGTGAATTTCAAACCAGGACAAGAACCAAGATCAGGGCAGATTCCTCTCTTAACCTTAAGGGATGTGCTACCCTTGCCAGAAAGCAGGGGAGGGATGGGCACCCTGATGGACAGACTGTTGGAGACTGTGATGAGACAGGTGTGGGGGAGGGAAGCCACATAGGAGGGAGCACCCAACACATACTGGGCATTTCATGTCTGAGAGCACCAGAAAAAAACCTGGAATGGATATTGTTCCCATTATACAGATGAGGACAATGAAGCTCAGAAGTAGATCATTTACTGACACTCTCTTCCAAGTGTTGGAATGGAGCTAAGACTGAAGGCCGTCCTCCTCACCCGACTCTTGTTCAGTCCTTTCCTTCCTTCAGCACATTCATACCCGAGGCCCGCCATGTGCCAGGCCCTGCTCAGGGGCTGGGTACCTGGCCATGGCCAAAGCAGGAATGTTCCTGCCTTCACGGGGCTTCTGATCTCCAGGGGATGTTGACGGTGAGCAAGGCAGAGCCGATCATCACAGCTGTGATAGCACCACGGAGGGGCCATCAAGGTGCAGTGATGGGAAGAGAATGCAGTGGGCCATCCTCAGGTTTTGGGTCAGGGACAGAGATAAGATGGATCCCTGCGCAGGAAGGGCCGGGTGTGGGCTGCATCTGGGCTGGGGGAACAGCAGCGATGTCAGGGAGGGAAGGGGTGTGCATGTCACAGGAGTGAGCAGAGGGGAGAGGGAGTCAGAAGAGTCTCTGAAGTGTGTGCCCTTTCTGCCCTCGCACGCGGGCTTTGCCAGAGGGGGGCTCCAGTCCGAATAGGAAATATACCCCTGCCCAGTGGGTAGGAAACTTTTGGCCCTTGGAAGTCAAAGAGACGATGAGGGCTGGGAAATACCAACAGCTTCCTGACAGGTGTGGACACAGTTCCACTGGGAGATTCCAAACACATCATTAAGGCAAAGGGAAGGCAGGGCTCCATCCTTTCGATGGGAAGGTCCTGGACACAACATCCTGTCTTCCCATAGCACAAGCTCTGATCCCAGATCAGAAAAGAGGTGGGGGTGGAGCCCTGTGGGAGTGGGAGTGGGAGCGGGTGGGGTCCAGTGCGGGTGGGAGCCCATCTACCCTGGAGATCCTGTTGGCATTTCTCACCGAGGAGGAAAGGAGAGGAGGAAGGGAGGTAACCCTGGTCAGATGCCTTCTCTGCCAAGAACTATGTGTTAACCATTCCCCACGCCTCACTTCCTAGAGGCCTCCCAGGTCTCCATCTTACAAGGGGGAAACTGAGGCTCAGAGGGGTTAAAGTAACTTGCCCAAGGTCACTCCACTAGTAAGGGTGTGCTGCGCCTTCCTGACTCCAAAACCCTTGTTCTTTCCTGTGAACCAGGCTGAGTGGCAGCAGATCAGCCAGGCTAGGGAGGGAGTGGGACAAAAGGAGCAGGACCTAGGGGTCATTCTGGGGGGAGGGTGATGGCGGGGAGAGGGGGCATGGTGAGAGGACAAGGGGGCACAGGTGGAACTCTGGAGTAGTGGGCTGGGCTTTGCTTTCTGGAGAGACTGACTTGGGTTCAAATCCCCCCTGTGCCAGTTGCTAAAATCCAGCAGGTAGAGGGAACATCTTGAATATCCCAGTTCTCCATGCTGCCCCTCCCCAAGCCTGCCACCCCGAGAGGAGGCCTCCACGGCTCCTTTTGCCTCTGGCTGCCTGAGTAAGCAGTCCCCCAGAAGAGCCTGACTCATTCGCGTTGGCTCCCTGCCACCTGAGCTGCAGGGAGGACAGTGGCCCAGTGGCCCCGTACCTTCTAGCTTTGTCCAACTGCCCAGCCTCCTCTGGGGGCCAGAACGGGGCAATCCCACCAGGACTCTGCGGCTGCTCCCTGCAGAAGCCTCAGCCTGTCCTTCATCACCCAGCACACACCTGTGCCGCCTTATTGTACGCGGTTGCATGTCAATGTGTCACTGTCCCTCACTAGACTGTGAGCTCTTGCAGGGCAGGGATGAGCCTGAGTCATCTCCTGTCCCCGGTGCCCACGACAGGATCTGGCACAACACAGGGGCTGCTCAGCAAATATTTGTTGAATTCCCTTCCTAATCGAACGTGAAGTTTCCCCACCCTTGCCTGGGGACGATCCCTGGTGGAGACTGAGCCCTGCGGCCTCCGCTTATACTTGTGAGGCTCACCCCACCGCAGCAGCCCTGGGGTGCAAGGTGTGCAAGGCACCTGCCACATTTCGGCATTGTTTCCTCCTGATGCTTTCGTTCCAGCCCATTCTCACTCTCTGTCTTGGAAAATCACAAGGAAACTCCACGCTGCTCCTGGAATTCTTGCCAACGTGATTCAAGCGGAATTGAGCACATGGCACTGGGTTCCCACACAAACAAAGACGTTGCCACTTTCAGCTCGGTGCCTTCCTTCCTTCTGCCAGCCTGGGCCCCCCACCTTGCCCAGGCAAGAGGGGCAGCGTGCGTGCCTGGCTGGCCGCATTGTCACCTACAAGGCACCCCATGGCGGGCGCCCCTAGGGTTGGGTGGTGGGTAGTGAAATAGAGGCCAGCTCCCCAGGGAACAACCTGGGGACTCACCACACCCCCATCCCTGCTCTCTCACCACTCACCCAGGGGTTCCTGAATCAAGCCTCTTTCCAGTTTCTCCCTTAGCTGCGCCACTTGGAGTAAACTTGTCTGTGCCTCGGTGTCCTCCTCTGGGGCGTGGAGATGGTCACAGCACCAGAAGGCCATGGGGATTCAATGAGATGCAATGAAAGGGCCAAGCAGAGCTTGGTATACAGTGAGCACTCAATAACTGTTGGGCATGATGCTGATGTCCTGTGTTGGTATTAGTGCATGTTTTCAGAGCTCTGGCCTTCACAGGGCAGTGCGTGTCTCGCCTATAAGCCTCTGGACCGGGAGATTGATCGCTTTTCATGCTCGGACCCTCCCAGGCGCACCGTGTGAGAGCAGGTTTGGATGAAGGCTCCCATCCAAATCCAGCATCGAGAAACGGAACGAGGAGCCCGGGCTGACATGTCGATTAGACACGTTACTGGCCTGGCTGTGGCTCCCTCCAGTTTCTCCCTGCAGGCTGGCGAGCAGAATTTTAAGTTCTGGGTTCCTGGGAACACATTTTAGGCTGAAATATATCTACTCCTTTGTTGGGAGATGTCGCCAGGGAGGAGTAAGTGTGGCATTCGCCACTTTGGGGCTGAGTGGCTTGGGACAGATGACTCACCTCATCCTGTGCCTGTGCCCTCGTCTGTGGATGGAGTTGATAACTGCACTCCACGAAGGCTGTCGGGGAGACTCGGGGAGGTCTGGGCTGTCAGGGGCTTAGCCGGGGTCTGTCCCCAAGAGCGGCCGCCTTAACCAGTGATGCTGTTGTCTCGAAGCCTCGGAGGTTTAACGGGAGCTCCCCTTCGCAAAGGGCTGTGTTATCCCCCCAGAAGGCAGAGCTGTTTTGGGAACTAGCCCCACTGTGTGTCACCAAATGAAAGGGACACCAAAACTGATGGTCCCCTAGGTGGGGGGACTTGACCAGAACTTGTCACAGGATGAAACTTCTGGGATTAGAAGCAAAGTGGCCTAACGGGCTGGGGACTCAGAGTGGCTGGATTTCCACTCTCACTCCCAGGGGGGCGTTAGCAAGTTCCTTAATTTTTCTGAGCCTCAGTTTCTTCACCTGAGAAATGGATGTGATAATATCCCTCTTTGCGAGACTAGAGAATTAATAACAGCTTATTAATTATATTAAGGCACTATTCTAAGCCACCCTGTGATGCACTTATGACTATTATAGCCTCACTTGACAGTTGGGGAAACCGAGGCACAGAGCAGTCAGTAACTTACCTCGGGTCACTCGTTCATCCTGTTTCCTGACCTGGTCCCTGCTCCCTCCTCTGCTCTCATTTCCTGCTCCCCTGTACATGGGTATCATGACTGAAATGCTCACATTTCCCCAACCTCGCCAGGCTAATCCACACCTC
Organism: Ursus maritimus; assembly: GCF_017311325.1. NCBI lineage: Eukaryota > Metazoa > Chordata > Mammalia > Carnivora > Ursidae > Ursus > Ursus maritimus. The sequence continues at coordinate 45,818,761 of NW_024424564.1, forward strand.
TCTGCCTCTGTGTTCCTTCTGCCTGCATCGGCTGTCTCCTCATCGCCACCTGACTCAGTCTTGCCTGTCCTTCAAGGCTCACCTCAGGTGTCTCCTCCTCCAGGAAGCCCTCCTGCCTAGGTACTAGAGGTAGGCGCTCCTTTAGCCTGGCCTCCCCTAGATGCAGGCTCCCACCACCTGCATAGGAATAATGGATTCGATTTCCTTAGCACTTTCTTTCTCCTGGGCGTGTGTGAGGCCCTTTGTGCCCCTCCTCAGTGGGGTTGCCCTTTTCTCCATTTCATGGTTGAGGAGACAGGATTTGAACTCAGGTTAGTTCTCCCAGAGGCAGCTGGTTACGTGTTCCCTTTCACTTGTCTCTTGTGCTGGACCCTGACTTAGTTATGTCTGTGTCCCCCTGGGGCCCTACACCACATAGGAATTCAAACAATAGTTGCTGAATGAATCCTGAGCACTATGAAGTATTTCTAGAATAATAATAGTTAAAAAAAAGGACAGACCTCAGTCAAGTGCCCCAGGTACCCATCCTCCAGGCTGGTTGAAGACAAGGCCTCATTAGGACAGAAGCCTCTCCTGCACAGACCCTTGCTCTCATCTGTCCCCAGGTCCACTCCAGGGCCTGGCCGCAGGAAGTGCTCAGAATATACAGAGTGATGGGTAGGTGTGTCTCCCCCTCGCGAGTGACATCTCGGACAGCTCTGCTCTCTGTGAACCCAGCCTGCTTGGGGGCCCCCTGCATCTGAAGGTCTTAGGTTTAGGCCAAGGGGTACTTAGAGAAATGAGTGATCTCTGCTGTCCCCTCAATCAGAGAAATTGGAGGTCCGACGAGTACTGCACGCACCAGTGAGAAATGACAAAGCGATATAGAAGCGAAAGCCCTCAGAATACCCATCTTCTCCAGCATCCTGAGTTTTTTTCTTTTTAGAGCAAAGCCCTGTAATATTAATAAACGGCAGCGAGAAGGGTAGAAAGTGACTCTTTCCCTTTGACATGGCGAAGATCACAGGGACTGGAGGGACCTTTAATCTTTATTAATGTGGCTCAGGGGGGCCTCTCCCACAAGCTGTGGGAAGCAGACATGCAAAGAGTTTGCTTGCTTGCGCGGTCCTCAGCATCCCCGGGCGCCTCAGATGACTGCCTGATACCGTTCAGAGTCCAGCAAAGCCACGTCACGGGGACCTGCTGTGTCCCGGGCAAGAACAAGGCGGCCCTAACCCAGCTCCCATCTGCGGGGGGCTGGATGACAAGGGAAATTCAGGACACGGGCCTCGGTCACATGGGCCCGCTTCTAACCAAGGGCACCGTTGCCCTGAAGAGGCTCCGGAGGAACCAGGCTGTCCGTTGCAGGGACGAGCACAGATCATGCCTAGGAGGGGCCACACCTGAGTTCATTAAGGAGCACAGCCAATAACCCACAGCCTCGTTTCCAAGGGCTCTCCTCTGCACGGCCTGGCTGACCGCTTCTTCCTGCCGCTTCTTCCTACCCCTCCTTCCCTATCGCTGCTTCCGCACACCCGAAAAAGTCTGTAACTTGATACCATGCAGACCTAATTCCACAGACTGAGTGAGTCAGGAATCGCAAGACAGGTTCAGGCGTGCGCAACAGAATTGAAAAGTTTTATAGTAAGGATAGGAGAGCCGAGAAAGTTGCAGGGTCTCACACACACGCACACGCACATGCACGTGTGCATGAAACGGAGAGGCATATTTTGACATTCATTCTTTCAAAAATACTGAAAGCCCATCGGTGCTAAGCACTGTTCTGGGCACTGGAGATCCAGGGGTGGGTAGGACCGCTGAAACTCCTGTTCCCCCAGAGCTTATGTTCATCCCAATGTCCTTGGGGGAGTTTCTCCAGGAGCCAGGACTGCATAGGTTAATCTCACTAAAGCCACATTATAATGCAAAGTGGGCGGCCACCACCAGCACCCCCACTTTCTGCACAGGGGATCTAAGCTCAGGGAGGTCAGCCTGTCTGAGGCCCCCACGCTAGGTTGGGGACCAGGATCGGAGCCTGGTTTCCAGGCCTCTCCCCTTTTTGTTCACTGCTCAGAGGCAACAAAGAAACCTGAGCTGGGAGGGCTGTTGCAATCCGGGAGGAAGAACCCGGGTGAAGTGCGCTCAAATAAAGCATCACCTAATTCGATTATGTTTGCTAGACTGCAGTGTAATAAAACGGAGTTCCTCATAAGCATCGTCTTCTAATGTTTACAGAACAAGAAAGCAGAATTAAGATAGGAATTTCTAGGGAGAAAAGCATGTGTTTTAGGCTGAAACGTAAAGAGAATAGACCCAGAAGAAATCGATGCCTGATTTTACAACTCAGCTCTGATGATGGGGTGCCTGGTGCACCGGACGGCTGGCTCCTTGGGAAGGGCTGGGTGGGCGCCCCATGGGGGTGCTGCTGGGGGGTGGTAGGTCCTACTGGAAGGACCCCAGGATGGGGCAGAGGCCCGTGGGAGACTCGTTAGAGGGAAGGAGTGTGGGCAAAGCAAAGGCTTAGGGGCCTGCTGGATTTATTCCAAACACCTCCTTGCTCCTCTCCAGCCTTCGGCTTGTCCTCCCGGCATCACCCTCACATGCAGACAGAGTGGTTTTTCCAGGAAGAGTAGAGCCTGATGATTAGCATGCAGATCCTGGGGCCAAGCTGCCTCAGTTCGAAGCCTGGTGTGCTGCTCCCCAGGCTGTATGACCCTGGGCAGATTACTTGCCCATTCTGGACATCTATTTCCTCATCTCGAAATGAGGGTTGAAGTTGTGCCGGACTCAAGGTTGTCGTGAGGGTAGAGTGAGCCAGTGTGCCTGAAGCGCTTAGAATGGGGCCTGGCACATAGTAGATGCTTAGTTAGCATGAGCTGCTCTCATTATTTTAAATCTGCGTATACCACTCCCCTTTCTAAAACCCATGAGTGGAGGCTGTTCGTTGCCCTCAGAGGAAAGCCGCACCTCCCAGCCTGGCGTTCAAGGCTTTTTGTGATCTGGCCTCTGCTGGCCCTTCTAGAAGTTTTCTGTATCGTGCGTGGCTCCATCCCTGGATTCCCCTGGCCCCAGTGACCAGCAGCCCCTGCCAGCACCTTGCTCTTTCCCTCCGCTGGGCTTTGCTGGTACTTCTTCCTCTGCAAGGGTCCCCTGCCCCTGCCCATGTGCAGCATGGAATTAGCTTTCAGACTCAGCTCCTGCCCTGGAGAGAACTTGAACTGTCCACCCCAGAACTCACCACTCCCTCTTCTAAGTGCCTTTACGGAACCCCCTGCAGAGTCTGCCCCCTTGCGCCCCCAGTCCCCTCATGATTTCATTGTTCTGACCTGCTCACGTGGCTGTTGCCCCCACTCGACAGTTAAGGCCTTGTTTCTGAGCTCCCAGTCCTGTCCAGTATATAGCACTGTGCCTCAGTCAGTGGCTGCTAATGAATTTCCCCATTTAACAAGGAGAAAGTGTAGGTCAGAAGGGGCACTAGCAACCAGTTATTATTATAAAGTAAGCACATGCCTAGTGATGGGGAAATGTTAAGTCCACGCAGAACCTTGAGAGGCCGTTCAGATGATTTCCCTGGTTAGAAACCCTTTGAGACAAAGAGCCTGGGGAGGGAATGCTGCATTTTGCCATCACATCGCCTCTGGATCAGGGAGGAATAAAGCGAGGGTTCATGTTTCTCCTTCGAGAAATTAGGTCACTGGGTGTTGTTAAGTGTGCCTTACAGAGCTATGCTAATCAGTTCTCTTCTGGCCTAAATATCTGGTAATTATCTTGGGTTTTTTGCTTTGTCAGACTTGGCTTCCTAAAGCAGTTCATCCATGCTGTTACTTCTCAAGATCTTCAAGGGTAACATTAACCACCACCACCCAATGGCAAGCACGTCCAGCTCCTGCTTGGTAGCTGGTGCTGTCCTGAGCGGTTCAGGCACACGGATGGCTCAGATTTCTGCACAATCAGGAGGCGGGTGATACTATGCTCCCTGCTTCCAGGGCATTTGCCATCTTTGCTGAGCTCCTGGCCCTCTCTTCCTCCTCGCCGGTTTCCCACTCCCCGCTCCACTCTTCGTCCTGGCCACACAGATCATGGGGCTTCCCAGGCACAAGCCAGAGCTCCAGGGTTCGGGCTCCCTGCCTCCCGGGTGCTCTTGCCCACCCACCCCGGGGTGTCCGCCTGCCTCGGGTCTGGATCCCTTCATGCATCCTCCGAGGTCTGGCTTGGGTCAGGAGTCTGGCAGAAAGTTCCGTCTGAACTCTCATTGCACTCAGAGTCCAAACCACCTGCTTTGATGTTTGGCAGTCCACTGGTTGTGTGTGCACACGCATGTATGAGCACATGCATATGCACACACACGCGCGCACGTGTGTGCATGTACAAACACGTGTGCACATGCATGTATGGACATGTGCGTGCGCACACGTATGAATAGGCATGTATGAGTGAACATGCGTGTATGTGCATGTGTGAACATGAGCGTGCATGTGTGTGCATGCTCCTGTGATCACTCTCTTTCCATATTTAGATTATATACTGTTTGAATACAGGGATCAAGTCTCCCTGTGTCTCTCAGCATCCATAGAACACCAGTCTAACTCTAAGATTCCCCTTACAGACTTCGTCCATTCAAAAAAAGAATCAATAACAAGCCTGTCTTAAACATCCGTTGTGTACCAGATACTGTGACCCCAGCACTGGGGTGTTGGGCTGGACCATGACTGACTGTTGATGGGAGGGCAGACATGAAGAAAGAGTTAAGGAAGAACCCAATAGATTTGGGGGCGGTTCATCTTTTGAAGCTCAAAACTCCACAATCCAACTTTTGACCTAACATGTCAAATTATGTCACTTACAAATAACATTCAACTTGAAATGTACATACAGATTCTATAGCTCCCACATCTTCTGACTAGTTGGCTTGTTTGGAGGGATCTATTTTTAAGTTTGTATCTTTATAACCTGACAATCTTACTGGGCTGTTATGGAAACAATGATTATCATAGTAGCCACATAATTAAGCTTTAAAATAGGCTCTACCCATGATGCGCTCAGTGTCCAGGACACTCCCTGGGCAGGCCTCCTCATACCTATTTCTCTGAAGGAGAGATTGGGGCTCAGTGTTTGCCCAGAGGGCAGGCAGGGCTGCTGGGCTTGCCAGCCGGGTCCAAAGTGGTTTCTGTGCCTACACTTCTGCAGTTCTCAGATTATAGAGAAAGAAAGAAAGATTTTGACCTTGTGCTAATATATTTTCTATAAGGTCAGAAATAAATAAGTGAAAATTAATCTGACAATCTGCAAGCAGGCTGAAAAATACCACTCTACTTTCCCCTTGGATTTGACCCCCATAATTGGGCCACTCATTGACAGCTGATTGGTTTAAATAATTCATACCCTTTCGTGAGGCCTATTGCTTAGAATTGGCATTTGCTTGATGAGGGCTGTGACTGACAGGCGATTACAGGCTGACATGTTCTAGAGACGGGCTCAGAGCTGCCACCTCCCCCAGCGCCGTAAGGCCACTCTCTGTGTCAGGACCTCACTGTTCCGTAAAGCACGGACTGCTCAACAGACAGCACTTCGGATATTCTGACCACGTGTGCTTTCCCAGCCTTCCTGTTGACCAAAGGGAGAAGGCTGGCCGTGTTTCCTGGGACACCTGAGGCACTCAGGGCTCTAAGTTACAGATGCAACCAGAGCTGTGTGCTCCAAGGGTCTTCCTAGAGCCCCTGCCTCCACATCCTGCAGGACAGAGCTCCCATCTCCCTCCCAGGCCATCAGGAACCCAGAGCTTCCGCTACAGAAGTGGGATTCCAGTTTCGCCCAGCCCTTCACCCAGGAAAGATGCTTCCACTAGTGGGAAAAACGACAAGCCTTTTCAAAAGAAGAGAGGTATATTCAGAGATAAGAGGGCAGGGGTGGGAGAGGGACTCAGAGGAGCAGAACAGTGGTAACCTCAACAAAAGGCAAGAAAGAAGGGCGCTAAGGAGTGATGGGAAGAAAGAGATGGAGGAAATTCACAGAAAGGCTAAAAACCCTTCCTTGGACCCAAGGTATGAGAGACGAGAAGAACACAGACCTTACTTAGAGCACAGCTGCTGGGAGTGTGTGGAGGGGAGGCCAGGAAGGGGCCCAGGGAGGGGCGGCCTTTTGAACAGATGGGAAGGGGACGGGGAGTGGGAGGAGGCTAGGAAACCACAGGCACAGAGGTGCCCTCCGCCAGGCTGACCTCAGTGCGGCTCTAAGCAGATAGAGAGCAGCGACACTAATGAGCTGGGTCTTAGGATGTCAGGTTCCCCCAGCTTGTTGGGGGGACCTTGAACCTGGGAGCAGTTTCCGTTCCCATCCAGCTCTCCCTTCACATGGTCAGTCCTCCTTCCCTACGCTCCCAGTAAACATGCTACCTCCCACATCATCGCCACCATCAGACTTCACCAGACCCCCCCCCCCAACCTTTTACACGAGGGTTCCCCACACAGTGGCCCATGCAGACACCCTGAATCTGTGTTTTAACCAGACCCCTGGGGGCTTGTGCTGAAGTCTGAAAAGCAAACCCAAGGACTGTAGGCTCCATGGGCTGAAGCTGGCGTCTCCCTTGCTGACTGCTTTGATCCCTAAGCATAGGGCTGGACGCATCCTGGGACCTTAACAGATCCGTGTTGAAGGAGTGAGGTAATGAATCTCTGCAGAGGCAAAGATAGTGAAGCGGGGAGGGGGCCCGGTGATGGGAAAGAAAGCGATCCATCAAGCTGAGTAGGCAGAAAGGATTAAGAGAAGGTAGAAAAGACTGGAAGTCGAATTCTCTGAACTCCAATAATGGCAGGACTATTGGTAAACCTTTTATGTGGACAGAAGCCTACCTATGAGGAAAATATCTTGCAGAACACACACCGATCTCTTTTACAAATTCTTAAATGCAGTAGAAACAGCATTTGCACGGAGGGGTCATTCCGGTGGAAGGAAGACACAAGAGCACTGTGGGCGGAGGGAGAGGGGGGCGAGGGGAGACGTAAAGAAGGCGGTGTGACTCCAAGAGCTGGGAGAAAGCAGAGAGGGCTGGCACCCTGCTGCCACACCATTGCTGGAGGAAGTGGAGTCAGTGAGCTCGTGTAGGGGAAGAAGGGCTTTGAACTCTGCCCAGAGGTTCCGGCCTCCACGCCAAGCCCCCACCTGGGCAGTGTGCTTTACGGTTGACGAAGTGCTAGAGTTCTAACATATGTCATCTCTACTTGTCACTTCCAGGAACTGACAATGCTCAGGCAAGCGGGAGAGGTGGCAGTGGGTATCTGGAGGGGGTAGTGCCAGTGAGTGAGGGGACAGGGTGATCTGGTAACAGGCCATGTGACTCTCTCACAACTGCACTTGATTGCTGGTGGGCCATGGGGCTTGGGCAGCTGGTGGCCAATCCCTCCCTCAGGATCAAGAAAGCCCTGGTGGTGCCCATGCTTGGCCGAGTCAGCCCTGGAGACCAAGGAGATGGGCTGACTGGGCCCCCACCCTGCAGCTGACAGCTGCGGGCTGATGTGGGTCCATGGATGATGGTGCCACGGGGCCTGGCTGCCGTCTTGGTTCTGCGGCCTCTGAGCAGGGGGAGGGGCGACCAGGGGAAAGCGACTTCACCTCTTCCTCAGCAGGGACCCAGGGTAAACTCATTTCATTCTCCCTCAATGCTTAAACCACACCTGTGACAAGGACCCTATCAATCCCCATTTTACAGATGAGGAAGTCAAGGCCTAGGGCAGGCCACGAAAGAGTTGGATTGGATGCAGCCCGGTTGAGTCCCTAGAACGTGCTCCCACCCACGGTGCCCTGTGCTGCAGGGGCTCAAGGCGGGCACCCTGGAGCCAGGCTTGCACCCCGCTCTCTGGTGATTGGCTGTGCGACTCTCCCTTGGCCTCTTTCCTCATCTGTACAAGTGTAACCATAGGAAGATCTCCAAGAGTTGTGGTTAACAGGATTAAAATGAAATAATACAAGCCAGTCATTTTGAACAGCACCCGGCACATAGTAAGTGCTCAGTGAATTCTGGCTCTTGGTGTTTTTACACCTGGGGGAGGATGAAATACGGCACCTTAACGAGGTGAGTGATGGGAAAGTATCCGTCCTTTCCCCTCTTCTCCTTCTCTGACCCAACAGGTAAGCTTCGGAGAGTTTCTGAGGCCAGGTGGGAGTGACTTCCAGCCTGTGACACGGGCGCTTTTTGATGTTGACTTTTCAGAGAGCTGGGAGTACGTCCAAGATGGCAAGTCTCATTTGTATGGATAACGGTCCTAGGAATTATGTCCCATCAAACAACCACAGGCCTGCTGGGCTACATTAAGCTTCCTGATGTCATCCTGCCAGCCGAAGACACGGCTGTCGTTGCGGAGTCAGGGGCTCCAAAGTGCCCAGCTCACCGCTCCCTCCCTTTCCGTAGAGAGATATTTGAGAAAGAGAGAGAGGGAGGGAGAGAAAGGCTGATCTGAATATTCTGTGACTGTCACTGACAACAGAGACGTCAACAGGCATAACAAGATGGTAGTGGCAGCCACCGTCCTTTCAGACGAGCACTCTCTGTGCTGTCGGGCTGCACCCTCACAGCGACCCCAGGAGGTGGGCGTGCCCCCCATCCCTCATTTTAGGGAGGCACAGAGAGGGAGGCAGATTTGGACGTGGTGGGTGCTTACCAGTCACACCGGACCTGTGGGGTACCAGGGCCCCCTTGTGGTCCCGCCCCAGCCCTTGTGGAGCAGGCTTGCCCCCCAGCATACGCCCGCCTCTGCTGTCTCCTGAGGAGGCTAGACACGGGATGCGTGCGGCCACGCGTGAATTTTCACAGACGCAGTTGATCTTGCCCTCCCTGTGGCCGCAAGCACACGCCAGCAGGTTGCACTTTGATCTTGCTTTAATTACTGTGGTCTTGGAAGTGCCTCCAAACCTGACTCTATAGTAGCAGCGGCAGACCCTTTGCTGGTTGGGACCACGGCCCTCTCTCCAGGAGAAGAGTATTCGCCACCGGCAACTCAGGCAGATTGCTACCACTCGCGGTGTACCTGCCGTGTATCATGCACATATCCCAGGTCAGGAGCTCACTGCAACAGCAGTCTCGCTCAGCTTGCCGATGAGAACCACCAGGCTCAGAGAGGCGAAGCCACTGGCCTCAGGTCACCAGCTGACTCCTATTTTAAGTCACTGGAGTCTCAGATCCACCCTGCGAAGCCCAGGCCTTGGCAACACCCCTTTCTAGGGAGACTGCTCGGAGGAGGAGGAGGCACTCTGCAAGAGGCTCCTATGTACCCTGTGGCTCCCTACTGAGGTGTTAGGAATTCCCTGCCCTGTCTGTTTTCCAGAGGGGCAGACAGCCTCGGAGGGTGAAGAAAGGGCCCCCGTCAAGGTCACGTGGCCCAGAAGTGGAAAAGCAGACGGCCTCTAGCCCAGGTTGTCTGTCTCCACATCTGGTGCCGTTTCCCCTCCCCTGCTGCTTGGGAACAGCTGTGGGCCAGCCTCGCGAATGCCCTGGAAAAATGGCAGGGACCTCATTTCCCTCAGCTGCCGATCAGAAGACTTGTCTCTCTCTCTCTGCCTCTTGTAATATGAAGTGTGTGTGCGCGCGCGTGTGTGTATTTTAAAAATCTTTTGTCAGCACCAAATTCAACTGAAATTGCAGCAGGAATAATACTTCAGTGTCCTCTTTACGCTCTTTGGTTCTTACAATCTTGTGGTATCAAACGGCCTCCGCTTCAGAGGAAAAATAATAATGAATGACTTAAAATAACTCTGCGGAGGAAAATGAAGGTTTGATTTGAATTGCAGAGGGAATGGCTCTCTTTCAGTCCTTCTCTCTCCACTTCCTGGCGATGGCTTTCAGACTCTGCAAGATCCTTCTACATTCAAAGATTCCAAGAGCCCAGGAACACCAGAGTCAACTTATTGGATCTAAAAGTGTATTTGTCAGACATCCATCCCCGTAATTCCAAAATACCCCCAGCACCCCCTTTAGAATAGGAAGCGTTGGTGCTTTGGTCTCTCCTTTCTTAAACATTGTACGGGGCACAGGGAATGATATGGTTTCCCTACCACTGTACTGTCTACACGAGCATCTTTCTCTGGGATGCGTCAGAGTGGTCCATACTCCACTGAAGCCTTAATCACTATGACCCATCTCAATAGAAGGGAATTCTCAGAAGAAGTCGAAATGCAGATTGAACCAATGACGTCCTATCTGGGCAGCTTCATTATAACTCCTTACATAGGTCCCAAGAGGACCCTGCAGGTCAGGGGTGTACCGTCTGCTTTAATAGAAACCCTTCTTCACCCACATGGGCATAAATGAAGCTGAAATTACCAGAGAAGTTTATACTGGCATGTGCTGACCCCGTGGCTCTGTTCAATCGTAATAAAGTTCTGCGGATTTAATACATTTTCTCCGTGGAGTGTCACAGCGGACAGAGTTGTGAACAGCACATTTTGTTTTTGCCCTGAGAATAGTTCTATTCAACCAAGTGGCCAATAGGAACTCAGTTAATTAATAAAAGCACATTCCTTTTAAGTACGGTTTTGAGTACTGTTGTGGCTTGGCTGCCCCCTGATTGCATGGACTTGAACAAAGCCAGTTTGGAGGTCACTAATACGAACTTATTACTCAGCTGTTATTTACAAAATGTACTTTGAGGCTCCGAGTCATGAGGTCAGGCAACAACGCCAGCGGGTGGAAAGAAGAGAGAATTGGTGTTGAATTTGTTGATATGCTGAAGCTCAGAGGGAGGGTGGCTGCTCACCAGGCTTACATCCCAGGCAAAACGAGGCCACACCAAGTTATGGAATTGTTAGCTCCCCAAATGCCAATTGGGGTTGGCTTGCAAAGCTCTGAAGAATGAATCACACCCTGTCCTGGCTGAGGTTTATGACACACAGTTTGGGGTGGGAGGAGGAAAGCCTGACTTTGTCCAACGTTATGTGAAGGGGAGCCAGCAAGTACGCAGAACTGGGAGAAAATGACCATCAGGCAGCAGCTCAGTTTTTAACCCTTGTATGAATCAAAGATGCTTCCTCATCCCCTTCCCCTCTGATCTTAGAGAATCAGCCCACTCTCTCTATCACCTTCTACTACCCTCTTTCCACGCACATTCACATTTGACCCAATTCCCCCTTCTATCCAAAGACACGACCCAATTCTCGAGCATTCTCCCCCACAGTTCTGACCCAATTCTCTCATCATTTCCACAAAGACGTGACCCAATTTGGCTCCATCCTTCCCCATGCACATGCGATAACATTTCCCCTACGCCTCCCCACACTACAGATCTGACCTAATTTCCCCCTCCATGCTAGTCAGTCACACCTGTTCCCCTCCCCTGCCCCGGCGGACCAGAGCCAGACGCTTACCTTCCCTTTCTACAGGTGATATTAGCCCCTTCTTTTAATGCTGAAGACACAACTCTACCCCTGGCGGCAAACTTTCTTCTCCCCAGGTACATTTCCAGGGATTTGACCTGATTCTCCCACTCCTCAAACCCTTCTCTGGTCATCAATGTCATCACACCCCCTCTTCCCAAAGACACGTGGTTTGTGTTATTGCTGGAATGTCCAGCCCTCCAACACAGCCAACGTTCCCGAAGTTTTCAGCACAACCCAGGGCAGGAAATTATTTTGGCACCTGGCATGACCAGAGGAAACTGCATAGCTGCCCGTACCTTAATCTGATGTTCAGTTATTAGGTTCTTTTTGAAGAAATCATTTTGTTTGCAGCATATCCATCAGCATTTTGAATTTTCTTTCTTTCTTTTTTTTTTTCTTTTAAATATGATGTGTGAGCAGTTCTGGGAAAGTGTTGTGGACAGCCCAGGGCTAAAGGTCTTTACAGGGAAATGTGGAAAAGAGCAAAGGCACCAGCTACTGAACACCCCCCTCGCTATGTCAGTGGGACTCCTTAAGAGGTTATAGGAGATTGCTCTCCGTGGACTCCTCGTTCTCGGCTGCTACCTAATTAAAAAGTAAATATGTTTCATTTATCACAAATGATTTTTATTTAGCCACTAGAAACCAGACCACAATCATTTTTGCATTTCATCAAAGCTATAAGCAGCTATCAGGTGAAAAGAACATTACGTACTATCAATTTTGGGGACTGATTTGGGTGAATGACCTTGGACTGGGGGCAGGTGGTTGAGGGAGGGCACGAGAGGGATTTTGGAGGCTCGTCCTCCCTTCTGTAACTGTTTACTCGTCCCTGTCCAACGGTCCACTTGTGTTTGATGCAGGAAGAGCCTGCTGCTCTCCTCGCTTTTCTCTGAACTTGGCTGAGCTGGGGTGACACTAGGGGTGGAACTAGAATTAGAAATAGTTGTTGTTTTGATAAATCCAGCATATTGCTATGAACAGGGTTTCTCTTCTAAAATGAAGTTAAAAGGCTTTGGATACTGTGAAGAATGTTCCAAATGTTCTTATTATGAGAATAATCCCTGTGATCATCACTGCCATCACCATCTCCTTCATTACCACCTTCATTACTACCTCTTCATCACCATCACCATCACCACCACTACCACCATCACCACTACCAACATCATCACCACCACCACCACTGCCACCATCACGACTACCATCATCACCACCAGCACCACCGCCACTACCACCATCACCACTACCAACATCATCACCACCACTACCACCATCACCACTACCATCATCACCACCAGCACCGCTGCCACTACCACCATCACGACTACCATCATCACCACCAGCACCGCTGCCACTACCACCATCACCACTACCAACATCATCACCACCACTACCACCATACCATTACCACCATCACTACCACCACCACCACCACCACCATACCACTACCCCATCACTACCACCACCATCACCACGACCATACCACTACCACCATCACTACCACCACCATTAACACCACCAACACCACCACCACTACCACCATCACCACTACCAACATCATCACCACCATTACTACTACCACCATCCCCACCACCATCACCAGTACCACCACCATCATCACCACCACTACCATCACCACCACTACCATCACCACCACTACCACCACCACCATCACCACTACCACAACTACCACCATCATCATCACCACCACCACGACAACCATCATCATCACTACCACCATCACATCACTACCACCACCACAACCATCATCATCACTACCACCATCATCATCACCACCACCACAACCATCATCATCACTACCACCACCATCATCACCACCACCATTATCACCACCACCACCATTACCACCATCACCACCACCATTATCACCATCACCACTGCCACCATCATCACTACCACCATCACCACCACCATCACCACCATCATCACCACCACCACCATCACCTCCTTCACCATTACCTACATTGTTACCAGCACACCACATCTAACAACTCTGATTCTGTCCTGTACTCTTTCATTCTTTTTCTCCTGTCAACCTTTTTATAAATTTATTTTTTATTTTTTAAAAATTTTAAGATGTATTTATTTATTTGAGAGGAAGAGAAAGAGAGCAAGGGCAAGGGCAGGGACAGAGGGAGAGGACCCCAAGCAGACTCCTTGCTGAGCACAGAGCCCAATGTGGAGCTCAGTCTCATGACCCTGAGATCACGACCTGAGCCAAAATCAAGAGTAGATGCTCAACTGACTGAGCCACCCGGGTGCCCCATAAATTAATTTTTTAATGAAGAATAGAAATGAAAAATAGAAAAATCATGGCCTATGTTTTATTTTATTTAAAAAATTTTATCTGCTTTCTTCATAAGTTAGAAGCTCAAGATCTGCCTATCTTTATCTATCGGATTGATCAACCGATTTATCTATCCATGCATTCATCTATCCAGCCACCATCTATCTACCTGTCATCTTTTTTGTTCTCTTTTTGGTTGTATTTCTGTGACTTTTCCCTTTTTCTTTTTCTTCAGACCTCCACCCTCACTTGCAGTTGGTTTAGAGCTCAAAGCCTAAAGCTAACCAATGCAGCAACTTAGCACAGAGAATGCATCCAAACGCCCTAGTACAGAGACCAGAACTTTCTTATTTGGAAACAGCACAATGAAGAGCAACTAAATTATTTTATCTTTCTGTGGGGAAAAAGAGTACATCCTTTATTCAGCATCAAAAGTTTCTAAAATGGAAGAAGGCAGTAAATCCAGACCTTTGGTTGGCACCCGAGGCTTTAGGGCCATGATGTGCACATTGTTGACAACCAGTGAGTGCTTGCTCAATTGGATTTGAGTGTCACCTTTTGGACAAGAAAGGACTTAAATCCATAGTCCTTTGGGCAGCCACCTTTATTCTCAGTCTCTTTTCGGGTCACATCCTTAATCTTTCCCACTCCTTCTTCCTTTTGTCCTTTATAAAAATTTATGACCCTGATGCTGAAGTAAAATTGATTACTAATGTTTGGAATCCATTGGGTATCCAGGATTTGAATCCAAACTCCACCAACAACTAACCCGAAAAGGTCATTTTTCTTTTGGCCTCAGTTCTCTCATCTGTGCAATGGGAATCACTGCCATGCAGGAAACATTGTAGGGATTGAATGAAAGAAGGTCTATACAGTTGTAGCTCCCAGAGTATCCAGCCCATGGTAGGTGTGTGCTTGGTACATGTACATTTCCTAGGGAATGTCATTTCCTCCTCTCTCTATGGTGTCCATTCTTGGCACAGCCAAAGGATGCCTGGGCTGCATGCTCTTGGGGATCAGCAATCCCTCTACCATCAGCTTATCTTTACAGTGTTCAGCCATTAGGAGAATCGGATCATTGAATTACGGAAGGGTAACATAGGCAGACCAGGAGGCAGAATTCTCCTGTGGATTTGCTGCCTTTTTTTTTTTTTTAACCTCTGAATAGCCCATCTCCACGGACAGGGATGGTTCTCACAGTGTGTAATACCTAGAGAAGGAGCTACAGGGTGGGAAGCACCCTGCTGGAGTGAAGAGGGTGAAGTGGGAGCCCTGAAACTGACTCCCAATTCTGCACCTGTTAGCTGTGCCACTTTGGGCAAATTACTTCATCTTTCAGCTCCTTAGTCTCTTCCCTGCTACACGGGACCCTTACACAGATGCTGCGTGTTACTCTAAGAATACAATAAAAGCCCTTAGCACCCAGGGGGATGCTCAGCAGGTGTTTTCTTCTCTTCCTTCCCTCTCTAGACTCTCCTTCTTTTCGAAGACCTCCTTTTCTTTGCATTTCCTCCTCTTCCTAGACTTTGTGATCCAAGATTTTGAGAAATGCTGGCTGCTCACCGATGGCTTGTATGGAACCTGCAGTTGCTAGGGGGATGGCCACCAAAAAAATCCAATAAGCAATACATGTTGTATTGTATAAATAAGAAGAGCAACAACACAATTATTTGGGATCATTATAAAATTGTGAACTCAAATGAAGCCAAAGTGATAATAATTGCCCTGAAAGTCAGTGGACAGCTACACCCTCTAATTTGTTGGAAAATACTACCCTACTTTATTATTGATGCTTAATCATGCAATTATTAAAAAGAAGACCTCCAAACTGACAATACTAATAATGGTGATAAATCTTCCCAACATGGAGGGCTCTCACTTTGTTTTAATTGAAGGGAAGCTATGGAAGTGTTTTCCCTCATTTGAAAAAAAATCTTCCTTTTTTCTCAGGCCATCTGTCTGGCTATTAAAATCCCATCAGCTTCATTGCGAGAATGCTTACTTCCCCCACGCCTGCCATCCCAAAGGGGGCTCTTAGAGCCAACTAGTTCACGACAGCTCAGGCCCCTCCAAAAGGAAAGCACACTGCTCCCAATTTTTTCTTTGAGGCATCCTTTCTTTCCCGGCCTCTCCGTTCACGGCTAGATGGTGATGTATTTCCAGGCCCCCACGTTACTACCCTGCAATTAGTTTATACCTTTAATAATGTGTTGATTTGTTCAACTGTTTAAGAAATAACTGTCTCTTCTCAGCAGTCTAGGCTGTAACAAGACAGTGCTGGATCTTCTGGATAAACACACTCGGGGTGAAGTTTGAAACTACAAATTCAAGAGCACGCTCTATAGCTGAGCCTGTGAAACCAAGTGGTTGAGTCGGGACCAAAGGTAGGGAGAATATACCTACGTTCCTCTGCTCTGACCCAACAGCTGGAGTCCTAACCCACATTACTGCAAACCTGTCCTATATCCCTCCAAATCCTTTCTGCCGTTACTCTCATGCAAGACAGTCATTACTATTCCTACGAGGCTGGCTTCACCCCAAGAACAGTCGTTACTGAGAAGTCTCATAGCACGTCTATGCACGAGGGGCAAATCCCTCCATGTTTGAGAGACTCCAGGGTGGAGAAAGACATCCCTTCACTTCTAGTAGATACAGAGGAAAGAGTTAACTCCTCTCACTTAGGTGGTCTTGGGAGGGGGCATCTCCTGACCCTCTTTGGGGTCCTGAAGACCCTATAGAAAAACAGAGGGCAAGTCCTCCAGCTCAAGCCCATCTGTCAGCAAGGGAGATAGGCTCACAACCTCTCTGCGCTATAGGCCCATACCATTGTCCTTCCAGAGATGTAAGAATGGGTCAAATTTTAATGAAAAGCGGAGTTCCCTATGCCACAGAAAGGCTCTTGGAGTCCAAGCAGTTTCTGTGGATTGGCATCTGACCTCTTTGCTTTCCACCCCGGTGCCCCTCTGTCACTAAAGAAGAAAGCCTGTGAGTAATGGCGATGAAGGGACACCAGTCTCTCCACCTTTTTCAAACCTGGTGGATGGTTTATAAGTCAGAATGGCGCTTTTGCAAAGTGAATGATGGACTGTTGTGGCATCTGAGATGAATTTAGTTGGTAGAGGGATGAACATTTCAACAGATTTAAATGAAGTATTTTTAACGTGTGTTTAAATTTTCACTAGTGCAGTAAGTCAATAATTCCTTGGCTATTATTGCTTAGGATGAGGCTAAAACAGGATCAATCACAGAGAAGCGTTCAATTAATAACAATATAGGTGGTACCTGGATTCGGCAAACGTAATGAGGGTGGTGCCCAAATGACTGAGGTCGGGAAGTCTTGGTGTGCAACACTGATGATCTTTTGAGCCCCTATTCTGTGGACAAGTCCTTTACAGAGATTATTTTAAATTTTATAACCCACTGCGTGGTAGGCATTATTATTCCTGTGTTCCGCGGCCGATGAGAGATGGCAGAGAATAACCCCCCTTCCCTGGGGTTGCAGAGCTGGTCGGGATTCAAACCCACACCCGTCTGATGCCCTAACAGAGCTCCTTCTGTTGGATCATGCTGCTTAATCAATCAGGGAAGAAACTAGGGCAGGATGTGGTTGGGTTCTAGGGAAAATCTATGGTCCCAGGCTGCTCTGGTGTGCGCTCCTGTCGCCTGGCTTGTAATTTTAGCCCAAATCCTGGCCACGGGCTTTGCGGCTTCATCCGTCAGTCCCTGAATATTCCTCCCCTGCCTGGTGGTTCTCTGCACTCTCTGGGTCTGGTTGAGTTCTCCTCCCGCAGTGTTTTCAGGGCTGGAAG
Source organism: Ursus maritimus (assembly GCF_017311325.1). Taxonomy (NCBI): domain Eukaryota; kingdom Metazoa; phylum Chordata; class Mammalia; order Carnivora; family Ursidae; genus Ursus; species Ursus maritimus. The sequence continues at coordinate 45,836,224 of NW_024424564.1, forward strand.
GGGGTGTCTGTCCCTGCCTGGGGTGAGGCAGGCCCCTCTCCGCATTCTGCTGCTTCTCTTCCCTCTGACCAACTGTCATGGACCCTCTGGCTCCATTGTTCCATCTGCTCTGAGAGGGGATGGCCCCCATGCCTGGCCGTCTTCCCTCCCTCCCAGCGGCCTCTGCCCATCTTTGCATGCTCTCCCCCCAACACCAACCTCGTTTTTGCTGAGTTCCTGCTTCCCATTTGTTCCTCGGTCCCGCCTCCCGCTCTCCCGGGCTCTCCCTTTTTAAGCCACTGTCTTAGACATGGCGTGTGGGGGGGCTTCCTTTCCCCTGCGCCACTCTTCCCTCGCAGGCATCAGTCACCCCACCTTTTCTGCCTCTGGCCATGTCCTTGGAACCCTGGTGCCAGGCAGTGTGGCCACCGAAGCCCCCTGGGAAGCCCGAAAGGCACAGTGTTCTCAAGCTGGAGGGGAGGCCCTTTGAAACAGACCTTCTGGGCCAGGTTCTTCTGTTCTCCTGTGAGCTCGGTCCTGGGGGAGGGATTCTGCTATTGCAGGGCTGAGACCAGGCTTCCATGGCACCGCTGCTTCCATGGCAAGCCAAGACTCAGACCATTTGATCCCTCCCTTCCTGCATCTGTCTTTCCATCCATCCTTCCTTTCCTCCTTTTATCCCTTCTTTCCTTAAAACAGTTTGCTGAGAGCCTACTATGTGCCAGATGCCAGTGTGGCAATTTCATTCTGACTGATTGGCCAATCCCCCGTTTATGGACCAAGTGCCTGTCATGTGCCAGGCACCCCACTGGGCCATGGGGCACACAGGCAGATCTGACAGCCCCCTGTCTCAGGGGCCTTACTCCCTGCTTAAGGAGACAGAGACTCGAAAACAGAGAAGCCCGAGAAAGTATAAGATTTTTGCACACATCTGAACTGGCAGGGGTAGCAGATGCCCGAGCCTTTGGGTTTTACAGCCTATAGGAAGATGGGCTGCCGAGCCTGGCTTCGGGCTTTGGTCAGCATCCGTCCCCCACTTCACTGTGTCCGTGAACACTGCCACTGCAGAATGCCGTACAGTTTCCGGCCACAAGCCCGCCCAGACGGAAAGCCCATCTCCAAACAGATGTCCCCATCCCTCTGTTTCTCAGTGCTATCTGAAGGCTCCCTTTTGCCAGATCCTAATGCCCTTCCATGTGACTTTGTGGGGCTGCTAGAGAAGCCCAGTACTCACCCAAGGGTGCACAGAGGCGTAAGCGGGAACAAGGGGTAGAGATCCAGGAGTGCAGGCGGCCCTGCCCGGAGAGAGGCAGAGTGTGTGGTCCACGGGGAATTGTTTGGTGTTGCAAGATGGCAAAATCCCTTTAGTCCCGCAAGTATTACTGAGCTCCTACTATGTGCTAGATGCCCTGCTGGGTGCTTGAGGCTCTGCACTACACGCTGGGTGGGAGCAGGGCATAGGGGTCCTGGTCCTTTGCTGGCTGGCTCCATGGCACTGGAGGAGTCCCTTCCCTCTCTGGCCCTCAAGTTCTTTGGTCACAAGGTGAGGGGTCTGGACTAGATGAGCTCCCTGGATGTACTGCTAGATACTTTCCCTCAACCTGGAATAAAGATGATCTTTTCCAGACTTTCTTATAGTGAATATATGGTCAGGTGACACACTTCTGGCCAATGAGACCAAAGCAAAAATGTTGTGTGGTATCTTTTAGGAAACTTCCTTAAGAGCCATGTGACAGGTGCCTCTGCCTGTGTCTCTTTGTGCCGTTCTCCACCTTGATGCCTGGAATGTGAAGACAGTGGCTGGAGCTCTGGCAGCCATTATAGACTATGAGGTTGAAGGCCACACCATAGGGATGATGGAGCAGGGAGCTGGTAGTAGCCTCAAGACCAAACTTATGCTACATGTCTCCAGATTGGTTTACTTAAGAGAGGATAAACTTTTGTCATATTTAAGCCTCTGTTAGTTTTATGTTTCTGTTACTTGTCAAGTCTAACCCTTCCTGATACAAGGTCTAAAATCCCTTCCAGGAGTACCATTCTGAGGTCATGACATTAGGGGATCTTTAAACATTCACTCCCCATACTGGGCAGAATAATGGCCTGCTGAAGATGCCCATATCCCGATTCCCATAACCCAGTTGCTAATCGGCTGATCTTAAGAGAGGGAGATTATCCTGGATTATCCAGGCGGGCCCAGTGTAATCACGAGGGTCCTTAAATGTGGAGAAGGGAGGCAGGAGTCAGAGTCAGAGGGATGCAGCATGAGAAGGACTCTGTCTGGCACCTGCCAGCTTTGAAGATGAAGGAAGCCTTTTTGCCCCAATAGAACGTGGGCAGTCTCTAGAAGCTGGCAAAGGCCAGGAACCAGATTGACCCCTAGAGCCTCCAGAAGGAACACAGCCCCGTTGACACCTTGATTTCAACCCAGTGAGACCAGTTTCAGACTCCTGACCTCCAGGACTGTATGGTGATAAGCTGGTGTTATTTTAAGCCATTAAGCTTCGTGGTGATCTGTTACAACAGCCATAGGAGACTGATAAACGCCCTCTGTTTCCTACCGGGAAGCTAAGAATCATGACACCCACATTAGAGAGTGCCGTGTGGCCTAAGCAAGATGACATACGTGTGGTCCTTAGGACATGGCCCAACACACAGGAGACCCTCAAACACCACCGGCTCTCAGGGAAAACCATCCATTCCTGTCACACCTGCGGGCACCGCCTTTAACCCTAAATCACAACATTAGCTCAAACGTACTGACGGGAAGTGCCTGGGACGGAACCAATGGCTTTACCAAATTTAGGCACTCTGAACTCATTCAGTGCCTCGGAGGAAGATCACTGTCTTCATTCTAGAGGGGAGCAAACAGGCGCAGTTGGCTGGTGCAGAGGGAGGGCTTAGATCCACGAACTCTGGCCATGCTCCACAACCTTGCTTCTCAAGTATGGCCTGCACACCTGTGACATCAGCCTCCCCTGGGAGCTAGAAACAGCATCTCAGCCCCTGCCTGAACCCCCCCCCCCCCCCATCAGCACCTGCGGGTCAGTAAGACCCCCGGGGGGTTAGTGTTTTCATCATAGTTTGAAAACACTGCTGCTCTGCTCTCTCCTTGGCCTCACCCTCATGGGGGCAGCCTCTCATGGCCTTCTTTGGGCTTCTCTTTGGATCTCCTTGGCAAACTCTTATTCATGCTCCAAAACCCACTGCGGAGGGCATTTCATGAGAACCTCTCTGCTGACCTCTCCAAATAGAGTTGCCGTCTCGAGCTGCCCATACACATGCCTTTATCAGTGCCGGAGCTCACTGGCGATGCTCTCGAATGGGTCTGTCTCTTCTGCTAGGCCTCCATCTCTTTCAGAGCAGGGGCATGTCTTCTGTCATTCAACAAACATTTACTAAGTGCCTACTATGTGCCAGACGCTGATCTCAGTCCTTGGGCTATGGCAGTAAACAGGGCAGACAAAGGACTCTGGTCTCCCAGAGTTTCTATTCTGGTTGAGATAGAAATAATACACGCTAGACAAACTCAGAGAGCAGGAAGCATGATGAAGGAAATGAAACAGGCAGGAGAGGCTGGGAAGAGGGCAGGCGATGTCAGCAGGGGGATCAGGGCAGACCCCCTTCCCCAGGAGCTGACTGGTTCCTGAGCCCCACGAATCAGCCCAGAGCCTGGCATACCAAACATCCAACACGGGTCAACCGGGATCAGATTTGACCATTCCCCCAGATCAAACTGCATGGCTTTACGTTCATATCTTGTCCATTCTGAGCAATTGCTGGGCGCCTCCTGCCCCCCTGAAGAAATTTCCCTCTCCTCTCTGACGCTTTCTGAGGCAACCACAGAAAGTAGAGAATCCCCTGTGCACCGCCCCCCCTTGCTCCAGCAGCACCCCCGCTCTCGCTCCTCAGCTGGCCGACAACGTGGGCTGTCTCCCTGGCGCCTGCCATTTAGTTATTGAATAAAGCACACCACGTGGTCTGCGCGACAGGGTGCGCTTCCCCGAACTGGGGTCAAGGTCAGAAAATGTCAGCGTCTGAAAGAGAAGCCATGGGGGTGGCATAAAGTGGGTGAGAGCCTCTCTTTAAAAGCAGCAAGTTTTACTGTAGAGATGCTTTGTCAAAGGGGGCCGGTGAGGCTAGCCTTCCACCCGAATCGATCTCGTCAGCGGCCACTGCCAGGGGACATTGGCTCTCCATGCATTTATTTATCGAGGCGCGGCTTGGTTCACTCATTAGTGGCTCTGCCCTGCCTGGGCTGCTCTTGGTTTGCGTACATTTCCAGCATTCGGGGCCATTGGAAGACAAAGACTCCGCCTACAATTTGCCATTGGCATCAGAGGAGCTGGGCATTCGAGGCAGGGAGCCAGGGAAGACACTTGGGAGTGGAGGGAACTTTGGGGGACTGCAGAGCCCCTGCCACACCTGGAGGGACATCTGCTGCCTGCCCCACCCCTGCCGATGGTGGCCAAACAGGAAAGGGGCCCGCACTTACAAAAACCCGATTTCCTCAAAAGAAGCCGAAAGTAAGGATTTTTATAGGGAAATTCTTCATTTGCAGAAGATTTGAGGGCTACACACCATTCACGGGCAGGTCACCGTTTGCACCTGCCAGGTCAGGAAGTGTAATCCATATCAGGCGCCCGACTGATAAGGACAGCAGCTGGCTTTATCCAGCACTTACCATGACCTCGCATGTTGCTAAGCACTTGACATGGAGCATCTTACTAAAATGTCATAACCAACTCAAGAGTGAGAAACAACTTTTCCCATTTACACATGAGAAAACCGAGTCAGAGAGGTGATATTCCTTGTCTGAGGTCACCTAGCTGGTAAGGGATAGAGCTGGGATTTGAACCCAGACCTTGCTGGAATATCCTTTGATTATGATGGTGCTGGAGAAAATCTGAGATTAAATATGTATCCTGATTTCTAGATGCAAAACTATGTTCTATGTCTTTTTCTATATTCATTCATTCATTCATTCATTCAGTACACACTGACTGAGCTCCTACTACGTGCCTAGCACTGGGTGAGGCTCAGGGGACACAGCTATGGAATCCTTCTATCCAAGATGGAAGGTCCCATCTTCTCCCTGCAAACTTCTCCTGTTTGCCCCGTCTCAGACAAGGTCACTCACTGTCACATCTTCCTCAACAACAGTCCCCAGGTCCTGTGGATCCTCTGGGGTCAGTCCCCTGCCCTGGGTCAGCTGCTTCATCATTTGCCAGGACTGCAGTCCTCTGCTTCCTGGAGTCCCTGCTCTGTTCTCCTCCTCCTTCTCCCATCCCTACTTCCCGAACCATCCTCCCAAAGTGTGAGTTTGACCATGTTTTCCCTTCTTGACAATTTCCTTTCTGGTCTCTTTGCACAGCATAGCTGTCCCTCCAGGATGTGGGCCCTGTCCAATCCTGTCCCTCGGTACTAATACCTTCCCCTACCTCCCCTCCGAGCAAAACCAGAAACCTGTGTGGTCCCCTGAACACTCCATGCTTCCTGGAGCAAGGTCCCTGCCCTGAGTGTGCTTGCTTGTGTCCCTGTATCCCCCACGAGAGCATAAGCTCCTGGAAGGCACAGGCCACGTCTTCTCACCTTTTCTAAACCCGGAGCCTAGGATGGTACTTAGCAGTACTGAGTGTAACTGAGTGAATTTTGTTGGTGAAGTGGATAAGGGAACTTGTGGTCTAGAAGTGGAGACAGAACTGGAAACAAGCAACGGGAAGGTGGAAGATGTGTTAGAGGCATGCGTGGACGCTATGGAAGGAAAGAGGGAGGGGATGTCACTTAGGCGGGAGGCAGCCGAGATGTTGGGGACGTGGCAATTTAGCCAAATCCTGGAGACAAGTAGAATGTGGTTGGGAGTGGGCCCTCTTGGGGGGAGAGGGACTATATATATAGTCTATGAACTGCAGAGAGGGATGTCCATGCATTTTGAGGCATTCTTCTGTTCTCAAAGCGATGAGAAAAACTGGCAGCCCCTGCACTTTCCCCCACTTTGCCCTGGGTAAGGAGCCCATCTGAATAGAAGCTTCCAAGTTTGAAGACTTCATCATGCGTGGAGTACAAATGGCAATTTCTGCTCAGCCTTGCCTTCAACTTCTCCAAGAAATTTCTTTATAAATTTGGTGGCTAGGGGGAAATTGCAAATATAGTGTAATAGAAGGCTGTGCACAGGTTTTGGGGATGGACAGACTTGGGCTGGAATCCCAGCCCTGCCAGTTCTGCTGTATGACCTCGGGTGAGTTACTTAACTTCTCTGAACCTCTTAAGATGGAGATAATGGGCATCGCCGCCTATACCTTCAGAATTGTAAAGGTTAAATAAGAGCTAACCTCTGAAAAGCATCGAAATAGTGCTTAGCACAAAGGAAGCACTCAATGAGTGATTAGCTATTATTATTATAGTTATTAGAGCTTCAAAGTGATGCCAGGGTTACCTTCTTTACAAACTGTATCGGAGGAAAACTGGGGAGAAGGGTTTCCAACCTTAGGGACAATTCAAAAAGGTTGAAGGATCAGAGGTGTGGAGAGGGAAGTGACAGGAAAAAAATGCATGATCCTTTATGCAGGGAAAGCAAAAGAGGAGAGAATAGGCAAGACTGAAATAAAGGTCTCAGGGTCAGCAGCAGCCGGTCACCAGCGAATTTTGCCCGACGGACAGGCCACAGAGAGGCTGGTGCTGGGGGATTTAAATGGCATGTCGATGGTGCAGCAAAGCAAAGTGCTGCTTCCCTGTTCAACGAGGCCTCAGAGACCATGCACCTGGGATCTCATACCTAATCCTCGGCATTCTTGTTAGCAGCTGGAAGCCTATCCAAGGTCAAGGACGTTCAGGGAAGAGTGAATAAAGACAGTGTCAGTAAGGGAAAGGAGTGGAGGCTCCTCAGAGCAGACCCAGGGCTGCTAAGTCAGTGCCTCCGGGCCAGGTGATAACGAACAAGGATTTAGATGGAGAGAAAAAGTGACTGCTCCCCCAGAGGGAGCAGGTGTGCGGCGGCATTTCAGCTTCCTGAAGCTTTATGGCAAAGCTGTGGCCCAGAGGCACCCCCCGGAGAGCCTCCCAGGGTGCAGGGCGCAAGGAGGAACACCTGCCTATTCTCGTGTCTTTCACTCTGTGGTTACAGCCAAGCCTAGGAGAAAAGGCTGGTCAAGAGGATGCCGGGCGTTTCTGTTTTGGGGCCTGTTCCCTCCCTCGATAGGAGCTCCTCGAGGGCAGGTGCTGTTTCTTTAGTCATTCATCCAACGTGCAGCTCCTCCATACTCTCTCTGTGCCAAGGCAGACACGGTGCCCGCCGTCATGGAGCACACAGTCTTACAGGGGGACACAGATCACAGACTAGTAAATGCCGGAAAGGGAGAGGTCGATGTTAAAGGTTGAAGAGGGAAAGGAAAGAGGTAACAGGCCTGGGGGCTTGTTTAGATAGGGCGGTCAAGAAGGCGTCTTGAGAAGGTGACGTTTGAGCAGACATCCTGCATCTTTGTAACTGCCGGGCGGGGGTTGGGGGGGTTATACCGGACGGAAGTCAGGGGAAGACCTCAGTGCACCTGTTTTGTGCATCCCTTATAATCTTCTCTCTTCTCCCCGTTTACTACAACCAACTGTGCGCAAGTCATCTGCTCACTGCAACCACCTCCACGTTGTGCCTCACCCCTTCCCAGTAAAGCTCACCGGCTCCGGCCGACCCCTGATGCCCTCCCTGAGAGCCTCAGCATCCAGTGAGCTCCCTGAGGGGCAAAGCCACTGGCTGCCCTTGCTGGCGCCTTTCTGGGCTTTTTTTTCTCCCATGCTGAAACACATACTGCCCTGGGAGCCGTTTCTGTTCCTTCGGGAGTACATCCCCACTGCCTCCCAGGCTCACTCCTCCCTGCCTTCTCCCTTCCAGCCGCACGGGACCCTCAGCATGGCGGCTTGGGAATCTGTTTCTGCACCTGGCCCTTCTTCAGTCTGAGGTGCTCTTCCTCTCCCTAGCTTGCTCATTCCTACACATCCTTCAGATCCCTGTCTCCCACTGCATCTGCTCCCCCCTGCCCCCCCAGTCTCGGTGCTCCCAGAATCCCCTGTGCTCATGTTTCGTGCTGTGATGTCATCATCGTCTGTTCACTGGTGTGTCTCCTGTGCTAGACGAGAAGTCTCTCTTGCCCGAGTGCAGGGACTGAGGCTTTGATTCTGTCCTCGACTCTCACACAGTACCTGCTAGCGCTCAGGGGGTGGCTGTTGGACACAGATCCACTATCACCCTTTTCCTTGTCAAGAAAGGTGCTGGTAGGACCACACTCTTCTGCCCTCTGCTGCTCCCCGAGTCATGGGACAGGCACCAGCTGTGTGTCGGCTCAAACCCTCGGGCTCTCAGCACCCTGCCTGCATTTCCCTCTGCCGACAAGATAGCTTACCATCTTCCTTTGCTCCTAAGGCACATATTTTAGGTTCCAAGGTTTCTGAACTTTGAGTGTGTTTTACAACTGATGTGTCCATTAAATTCGTGCTCTCCTCCCCCAAAAGCTCTTTCAGTAGATAGTGCAGTTTATAACTGATCGTGCCTTGGAACCAACGGGAGACGGAAGTGGGAGAAGAAGGCCCTCTCCTAGCCAGGAGAGAGGACCAGAATGCCACAAGGCCCACGCAGCTCACCAACGATCCCACAACGGTTGACATGCATTTTTTGGCATCCGGGACGAACATCTCTCCTGTCTCATTCCTATTTTCACAAAGGCTGCCGGATATAACTGAGCTGCATTCAAATTCCAGCTCAAATCCTTGATGATCCTGATTGGAAGAGACTCCAGGAATCTCTCTGAATTTGTGGGAGGGGGAGGAGAGGCGGCAGTGGGCTATGTCAAATGTCTGGTATGGAGTGGAGCCTTTTGGCGAGATGCCTGTTTTTTGGGATCCCCTGCAAGGACTCACCTGGGTGGTCCTCAAGCAGGTGGGGGCCCGCTCACCACTGCTTTCCTATGTTAGCGCAGGGCTGGCACCTGCCATCAACACCACCACTGAGTGGATTTTGAATTTTGTTGATTGGAGTTGAGTTGATCTATTCCTCCCCTTCTCCATACTGTCAGGGGAAGTTCGGAGGCCAAAGAGACCAGCAAGATCAGCTTGGGACAGAAGCGGGAGGAGCACGACAAGAAGAGCAGGGAGCAGGGCTCGAATCCTCACAACAACCCTAGGGGCGGTCACTGTTATCTCCACTAAATGGATGGCACAGAGGTGGCACAGAGATGGAATTAACTAGTCCAAGGTCACACAGCTTATAAGCAAGAAGCCAGGAGTCAAAGAGCAAAACTCTTTAACAAGAATAACAAGGCCGCACACCTTTGGGACTTAACTACTTCTGCACCCCCATCCCTGCACCATTCAACACGGTCTCCCCACTACATACCCGCTCCACTCTCTTCTCCAGCCACCGGCCTTCACCCAGGCCTTGTCTGGTTCTTCTCACTGATCTCTGCACTCGCTGCCCTCTGTCCTGGAATGGTCTTCCTCTCCTTACCCAGTTAACTCCTACTCCTCCTTTAGATATTCATTCTCGTGTCCCCTCCTCAGGGAAGCCTTCTCTGATTAGATACCATCTCGAAATTATGAATTCACAGTCCCATGCGACCTCCCTTGAGAGCACTTATCATGGTTGTAATTTACATATATGTGTGTATATCCATTCTTTGAATTAGGGCCTGTCTCTCCCAGCAGGCTCTAAGGACTGAGGGTGGTGACCCTAAAAGGAGCCACTTCCCATCCTGACTTCAGCCTGGCACTTTGCAGAACTTCATCAGAGATTTAACAAATAAATGAGCGAAGGAGTGGCCTGATCTGTACCTTTATAAACTAACCCGAAACTGAGAATGCATGTATCATTTGAATACGGGTCTTTTGGCCGAATACTTATATTTGAGGCTAAAAGGAACCATCGAATTTTGAACAGGTTAAAAATCTTTTGTTATTCGTCTGGTATCTTCTCCTCCCCCCTGACCTGAAAGCGAACACTCAGGGGAAGCTCTCCCGGAGGATCTCTGTGACAGCCGCTCTGGAAGACGTGGAGGCAGGAAAGCACGGCCAGGATCTATTTAGAGGACGCTCACCCCCCAGCACTTCCTTCTCAGGCATTTATTTTTTTCTCTAAACTCTTTCCTTTTTGTTATCTTTCCTTATTCTTGTCCCTTGTGTGTTGAACACCACTCTCCTTCCTCTCTCTCTCCTTCTCCCTCTCCCTCTTCCCCTCTCTCTCTATCCCTCTCTCCCCCTGCCCTGGCCCGCCTCTGTGGCAAGTACACTATTTTCTGGAATGTCAAAAAAAAAAAAAGGATGCTTTTGCCACCACTGATCACTGTGTACCACTGAAAGACCAATCCTCTGACGGTGTGAAGGGACCGCCATTTCTGAATCCACACCCCATCCTACGTTCCTGCCCCAACAACGGCGGGTTGACGTCTTGCAACGTCCTAGTTGCCATGGCTACAGATGCGCGCAAAAAAAAAACCCGACCCCAATCCCTGCCCTCCTGGAGCGCGCAGTCCAGGGGCGGAGACAGACAGCAAATATCGCGAGGAGACTATGTACTGTGAGAGAAGGTGGTAAGTACTCTGTAAAGAAAAAGAAGACAAGAGTAAGGAGGACTGTAGGAGGGGTGCACGTGGGGGTTGTTGATTGCAACCGCAGACAAGTCGGTCAGAGAAACCACCCTGTGAGAAAGCCGTTTTGCTTTCTTTTCACAGAGAAGGAAACAGGCATGGAGAGGTGACATAACGGGCCCAGGAGCTCCCAGGCTGCTGTGCTTGGAATGAACCCAGGCCCGTGTGGCTGCAAAATTCTTTCACCTACACCGCCTGCCACGAAGCCTCACCTGAAAACTTCCATGACTTACAGGGGACCTAAATTTGCTGTTTTCTGAAAAATGCTTGCAAACATAAAAAACAATGGATAGTTTACATTGAGGACACGTCCGAAAATGAAAGGACAAACCCAAAGAGGCACGTGGTGGGTCTGGCCTGAAGTTCAGTGTCGCGTTCCCTGGGCGTCATGGGAGTGAAGGGGGTTAGGGCAGAACTGCCACTACTCTGCAAGGCGCAGGGCAGCTGGAGCGGGTGGCATTTTCAGAGTCAGATGGGTCAGAACTCAGATTTCCTGATGGGCTCAGGCTGGGCCCTCAATGGGGGACACTTAATGGGATACAGAATACAGTCCAGGGCTAGCAGTGACTATGAGCACAAGGCCACCGTAGGCCAGGGTATGTGCGTAGAGCCCCCTGGAGGCTTGCAGGGTGGAAGCGAGGGACCTGGGTTCAAGTTCTGGCTCTGCCCGTGTGGCCTTGGTGTGTGATGTCACTCCTGTGTGTCTAGTTCTGCTCAGCCGGAAAGGGCAGTGGGGGCGGGAAGGACGGTGTGAGTGAGCAAGGCCTCACAGAGTTTGTTCCTCAGTAAAGGGTTATAGGTTTGCCTTCCCAGGTGAGGATGCTTAGGAATGTGGGTCTTGGTTCTATGGAAACAACTGCTCAGAACCTAAGACCTTGGGGTCTATCCTCTGGGAACTGGTTGGGGAGGTTTGCTAGAGAATAGAAGATTCTGGGGGTACCTAAATTGGTGGGCCCATAATGCCTTCTCCCTACCCAAAGTGTCTATTCCGGTGACTATTACAGTCCAGCTGGACTTTGGTGTACTTTAAAAGCAGAAAGGGGGAGAAAATCAATTGGTTATTTTTTCCTTGCTTGCAGAGACTGAGGCTACTGATAATTTTCCGCTAGCCAATTAGGAGCTGCACAGCCCTAATGATGGACTCCTTCTGAATTGAATTAATGAATTTTGTGACTCATTATTATTCTTTTAAAAAAGAAGCACCAGAAAGAACAAACCAACCATCCTGACTGCCTCACCCCCTTTTCCTCTCTTGACTGCTCACTTGTCACATGTCCTTATGATGTTTGAATTAATTTAAATAATCTGAAGAATTCAAAATCAATCCATTGATAAATATTTTTATGCACATATTATGTGCAAAGTGCCTACAAAGAGTCAAGTAATCTTGGGAAATCTGGAGGGATATGTATATCATATGATGGTCCATTAGGAACTTCCATATTCAGCTCATCCACACTTAAAAGTAGGATTAGCTGGGTAAGGCTGTGGCATTCCTAAAATAAAAGATACTTTCCTTCTGGACGGCAAGAGAGCCATGGCTGAACCCAGCGTGGAGCCCTCGCCACTTCGCAGGCCAAGCAAAGGGTTTGCAACTATAAAGTTGGCAAAGACAGTTCAGGAAAATCGAGACACTTCTTGCTCAAAGAGAGTAGGGAGGTAGAAAGGGTGGCAGAGCCACCGTGAGCAAGCAGCACGTGGAAGCAAAGACGGGAAAAGCCGTGGATGGAAAAGGGACTCAGAAATTCAGCAGAGAGAATGTGACAGTGGAGACAGGAAGATTTCTGCCCTGCTTCACAGCAAGGAAAGGGGCGAGAGAGGGAGGGCGGTTTCTGCTATAGACCACGTTGTACTGCTGCTGGCTCCTTCTCTGCGGGGCTGGAAATCCTCTGGGGGAAACGTGGAGCCCGGACAGAGGGGAGGGAGGCGCAGGAGAGAACAAACACAGAGTGAATTTCTTGCTGCCCCTGGAGACATGATTCCTTTAGGTGACAACAGAGGTTAATATCCTGAGCAGCAAGCCACAGCACGACCCAGAGATGCCTCGTTCAGAAGCACTGTTTTCATGTCCTGTTGTGGATTTTATTGAACTGTTCCCTGAAAGGGCCAACTCATCTCTCCATTCGTAGGCTCTTAGCACAGCTTTCCTGAAAAGTTCAAGGACTTCTCCTGTCAGGCTCCACCTACCTGTATCCACATGCAGCCCGTCCCACCCCATCAGTCCCGCTAAGGAACCCAGTCTGCTAGGGAGTTCAAGTTCATATGCAGAGACGCGGCTATTCACTCTGCAGAGGGAAAAATAATAAAGATTGTAGCTTCTTCTTGGTTACTCTCCTCTCTTGCTATGTGTCAACCCTTAACAGGTAGCCCTGTTCCTCCTCATTCTTCAGCAGACTGATTCACTTCAAAAGCAGCAACAGGGGCAGGGAAATATTTTCTGATTTTTATTTTCATCAAGAAGTGATGAAAAAAAGAAACATCTCAGGTGACAAAAAGCCCGAGTGAAAACCAGAAAAGTGGAAGAGATCAGAAGCAGGCAGGGTTGTTTTTCATCTGGACTTATCAGCATCATCTTGGGGAGATTTGAAATCTGTTCACAACTATTTTGGGGGAGGTGTGGGCAGGAAACACCATAAAGAGGCGATGGGGGAATCTTTTTTGAAAGTCCGATTTCTCACCAAAAAAACATAGATTGCGGGAAAGGTGAAGCACTGACAGCCTGATCTCCATAAAGGCTGACCCTATTTTGAATGCTCCAGAAAGCCAGTATAGGAACACTGCACGAGAACAATCTACGCCAAGCTTCAGAAACACGTGCTCTTACGGTCTTCGGAGATCAGTGCAGTCTTTGAAAATAAGTGGCTTAAAATCTTTAAACCACTTCCTAAGTGGCCAAAGCCCCACTTCCTAGGGCAGTCTCAGGCCCACAAAGCCCCATAGGGACAGATGCTTTGGAAATTGAAGGCCAGGTTGTACTGGGGCCCCGAGCACCCACCCTTCCTGCCTGGGCCTTGGCTACAAGTGGGAAAGGAATAGCATCCTGAAGGGAGCTTGGCCCAGCCCTCCCCTCACTGCCCGGAGGCCCCAGGTCTGGGAGAAGGGCCAAACCCACAGCTCCGGTGCGCATCACACACCCCTTGGGAAAGTGTTGTCATCCTAACCCTTTTAGAGTTGGTTCCTGGTGGGGGGGGGCAGAGAAGGGTGGAGGGTGGCAGGGGGTGCAGCATGGAGAGAAAGTTAAAGGGGGTGGGCAGCACATTTGGGGACGTAGGCACCAAACAGATGGAATTTAAATGAAAATACATCAGCCTTTTAATACACAAGTGATCCAAAGCCACCTCTGGTCCTCTTGCCTTCTGGGAATTATAAATGTTTCAGAGATCACAGTACGAAGAATCTGCAAGTAAAACCCTGATAACAAAGTGTATTTATACCAACTTACCAATTTCTGAGTATATTTCTCCTAAAATAATGTTCCATCTTTCCTCTAATTTCTTGGCTGCATATCTCCATCCATCTAACTAAAATCCAAGGAAGGCAAATTGCTACTATGATCATTTCCCTAAAGCAACTCTCATTCACTTTGCTTTTCTTCTCTTTTGGAATAGAAGTCTGCCATAAATGTTTAATTAAATGGAAGCCTTTCCACTGTTAATGACAAGCTGCTTGAAAGGCTTTTCATTTTTTAAGGATGGGTGCGTTTAAAACAGTCCCTATTAATTTCCTGATATTGATTCTCTGGCTGGGGAAGAGCATAGAGTATTCAGCATACAGCTTCTCTGCAGACTATGTTCAAGGCAGCGGTTTGGATTGAGAAAGGGCACCAAATGCAGTATGCGTCAAATAGACCATCGCTCAATGAAGTCACTTAGCTATTCAAAACATGTTCAGCCATCACTCAACCGTTTGCACCAAGAATGTTGGGAGGGGGGCACGAAACTGGTGCTCTTCCTCAGACATAACCATTTCCCAAAGAGCAGCTTTTGCTCAGTTTGGGTTAGACCCTGGGGCCACATCAGTTTCCCTCACTTCTCCCCCATCTCCTGGCTTCAAGTCCCTGCATCGCTATCCCATGTTGAGCTTAACAAACAATCCTGCAGTCCCCGCTTCCCAGCGCTGCCTCAAACGGCCTCCGGCGTTGGTTCATGTCAGAAGCAAAGCACATAAGCCTTTCTCACCACACAGAAACATGTATCTCTCTGTTCACATCTTTCTATGGGCATCCGTAGCTTGTACATACAGATATGGATATATATAGCTATTCAAATGCAGTCCCTCATATTCAAGTCTGTTGCTAAATGTGGGTTGTATGACCTGCAGGAGTTTGTTTTTTTTTTTTTTCTGTGCTTATTAATGTATCTCAGAAACACATGCCTTCATCTGTATCCTGATCCCCCAGGCTTTACACCGTGGGGACCCCTTGGCCCACAGCACAGCCACAGACACACATGTCTCAGTGACCCTGCAAGATCAAGGCAAACAGCTGATAGCCCCAGTCCACTGCCCCCCCTTCTCCCCCTCAAGCTTCCCAAGCCCTCGCCTCCCTCCTGGCCTCCCAGCACAATGTCTGATGCTCAAGCTGGCTGCAATGCTGACTGTACTCGCTTCTGGATAACAGACATGTTACTCTGCGTGGAAGTGAATTGGTTCTCAGCCTAACCTGCAAGTGAATTGCTGTTTATTAGAACTTGGGCTTGTTTCCTGCGAGAGACGTATATATTTTTAGACTTTGTAAACGTTAAAACACACACACAATGCAGCCAGTCGCCCCGAAAGATATGTGTGGCTCATAGACATTACGAAATGCTCTTGAACTCAGCTTGAGATCCTGGAATAATTAGGATTTACCAAATAAGGATTCTTAGAAACAACAAATTTTTTTTTTTTAAAAAAAGGAGATTCGTAGATGATGATGTGTCTGGGACTTTTGGGGAGTAAGGGGAGGAGGAGGGGGAAAGGAAGAGCATTTTCGAATTCTTCATTACGAAAAGAGAAGCAGTGTTGAGAGAAGCAATTATTTTCCCCCTTGTAGATGGCAATGCTACACCAAATGGCAAATCCTAATGATTCCAAAGCAGGCAGAGCTCATTCGACTTTTAAAGACAATCTCTTGTTGTTTTCATCATATCATAGATTATTCCAATGAAGAGGTTTAGGGGAAGGGGGGTGGTGGAAGCTGGAGAGTTCAGTATGGTTTTTGCTTATTGATTTTCCTTCCTCTGAAACTAACCCAACCAAGCTTGATCTGTGGTGGAAGGAGTGAAGTAAGAAAATGGTGGAATGTAAAGGGGACTTATTTGGAGGAGGGTGGGGAGGGGGAGTGAGAAGGGGAGGGGTGAGGTGGAGAGGGGGAGGAGATGGGAAATCAAATACCTTCTAGGCAGCAGGTTCTCCATAATCCAGAATGGGTCATAACTTCCTCGTTCTTTTTGCTGGTTTCATTCTCACTGACACTTTTGGTCTTGCAAACCCCTCTGGAGTAGAGCCAATAGTCGGTTCCCACAGCTATGGTCATCAGACTGAAGGCAGCGAAAGCACCAACGGTGGTTAAAAGCATTTGAACACCTCGATCAAACAGCCCCATAATTCTTCATTATATAAACACCCAACCGACTTCTGGTTCTTGGGAGAGTATGTGTGAGGGTGTGAGTACTAAAGCAAAAAAAATAATAATAATAAAAATAATTCCACTACTAATATAATGGATATATGTGTGAATAGAGACTATGGAGAGATATAAAAACAGGGAGGTAAGAAAGCTCACGGAAAAGAGTGTAAATTATAAAGATCACACGGGAAGAGAGGCTTGCCTTTTGAGATCAGAAACTGTTCCAGTTGCAGTAATTTTTTTTTAAAAAAGGAAAAAAATAAAAAGACACCCCCCACCCCCCCAAGTGAGATGCCTTAATCTCTTTTCCTAAAATTCTGGTCTCCAGTTTCCATATGTGATAGCTAATTTGGAGATGGCTTCCACAGTGAACCAGGGAACAGCCGCATTCTCAACACAATCTCTCATGGTCGGGACCTAGACAGTTAGAGATTGTAAAAGCAGGGATGCAACCTTCGGTCTTCGTGCTCGGCTCTGCGGCCTGCGCCATGAAAATCCTTTGCTTCGCCAGTTCTCTTCCTTGGGGGGTCTCGGGCGCTTTCGTTTCAGACCAGACTTCCCAGTATTCTGTAAGCCCTTGATCTCAGCTGAACAGGTGCGGGGGTCTCGCCTTCCATGGTTTTGCCCCGGCAGCGGCGGCGGCGGCGGCGGCAGCAGCAGGGCGGGCAGGCACGGCGGCGGCGGCGGCGGCGGCGGCAGGACGAGCAGCGGCGGCGGTTATTGTTGTTGGTGGCGGGGGTAGTGTTGGCGAAGTGGGGGAGGGAGGGGGTTTCTCCCGGAGAATCGAGGCGGGTTTCCCTCCCCCTATCTGCAAAGCTCCTGGAAACAAGGGAGCCGGCGTCTTGCTGCAGGATGGGCCGCCCGCCTGCCCCCCCCACTCGCTGCCGGCTCGGCCCCCGGCGGAGGCGCTCCCACCTACTGCATTACCGGGTGGTGCTGAACTGGACAGCTCCCTGCGCCGCCCGCTCCGCGCGCTCCTCGGCTCGCTGGGCGGCCCGCCAGGAGGGGGGCGCGGGGCCTGAGTCCTCCCTCCCTTCGGGGGTGGCAAGGCCAGGGCAGAGCGGGGGGCTGCCGTTCCTCTTTTTACCCCTCTCCCCAGTCCTAAAATGAGCGCTCTCCTGGGCTCCCGGAGCTCAGAGGAAGGCGTAGCTAGAGATAGCTCGCTCCCTCTCCCTCTCTCTCTCTCTCTCTCTCTCTCTCTCTCTCTCTCTCTCCTGCCCTCCCCCCTTGGTGTTTCTTCCAGCTCAGCCTCCTTCTCATTCCATCTCTACGTGCCCAGAGCTTCAAATACAACCCTCCCATCACAGTCAGATGGGCACAAAACTTCAACCCGCCGTTTCTCTGCCTGGAAGCAGTGAAAATATAGCCTGGATGGGTAACTACAAACACGGTCTATATGTGTTTTCACTTTGCTGTTTCGGGGGATTTGTTTTGTTTTATTTTATTGGCACGTTAGCCGCGTCTCCTTTTGGTGGTTCCTCTCTTGTCTCTTTGTCTCTCTCCGGCTCACAGGGGGTGTGCAGCACTATGTGTGTCTCTCTGTAGTTCTCTGTGAAATTCTGAATCTGCTCCTACAAGCCGACATTTTGGAAAGATTATTCATGGAAAAGGGGGTGCGAAAGGGTGACTGGTGGCTGGGGCTTGGGCAATGATTTCCATCTCAGGGATGAACATGTTTGCAGGGGAAGTGAGAGTAATGTGAATCCTTCTAAGTTTCTGTGTCGTTCATAAACCGGATTGGAAGAGATAAAAGTCTCCCTGCTGTGAACACTGAAATACATCACAACCCTCCCCTCTTCCTCAGCAGAATGCTATCCTGGGTTAATTACAGCGCTACCTCTTCTTTCTACATGTGCAACTTTTCCTTAATGTGACTCCTGGAGAAAGAAGCCCTTCAGATTCCTGCTGCTACTGATTACATTTTTCTCTGATCAGTTTCGTAGTTAAGTGAGTGAGAACACATGAGGCGTGACGTAGAGGCACTGTTTTTCATTTTTGGGGGGAGGAGCCGAGAGAGAGGTGTGAGTCTGTTGGGTCCGTTGGGGTTATAGATGTTTTAATTGCATAACTCAATTATTCCATACTTTCTTCTCTTTCCCTCCATTTTTGTCTTGAGATTGTTTGACAGTTTCTCAGTGATTTGGTGATTATCAAAGAGTATATAATA
Source organism: Ursus maritimus (assembly GCF_017311325.1). Taxonomy (NCBI): domain Eukaryota; kingdom Metazoa; phylum Chordata; class Mammalia; order Carnivora; family Ursidae; genus Ursus; species Ursus maritimus. The sequence goes on from NW_024424564.1 coordinate 45,854,600, forward strand.
GACGACTGAATTAAAAACAGACTTTTTTGGGGGGGTTGTCTAACTTCTTTCCCTTAGCTGGGAGTTGGTCTGCAGGTATAACCAGTACAGACTTTTTGGTGTAGAAAAACGACCTGTTTCTCCACCCTGCATACAACTTCCTTTTCTCAGGCTCTGTTCCTTTCTCAGAAGAGAAGGACTCCTATGAGGGGCAGTTGCTGTGCTCCTGGCACATGGGAGACGGTCCCGGTGTCCGGAGAACAGAAGCACAATTTCAGCAACCTCTGCTAAGATAACTTGAGGATCTAGCAAGACGTTTGCAGACTGAAGATTTCTCCAGTTTGGTTTCTTGTCCAGTGAGGGCAGGGATGGGAATTGAGGTGGGAGAGGGACTGATGTGCTGATTCACTGAGCAGGGAACTTAGCAGGTTCAGCCAGTGGTTCGGGTGGGTGATTTTCTTGGCTCTGGTCCGTAGGAAAAAGTGAGGGGCAAGCAGGAAGGCCCCTTAGATGGGCTAGGCCTTTTGTGGGGGGAGTGGAGAGAGGCTTGGCTGAAGCCACACAAGACTGAGCAGCTTGCCCTCTCCTACGCTTGTCACTTTGGTTGCCTCTGACCTGTCCTCAAAGTCCCTTCAGACTAGAGATAGAGCCCTCCTTCTTATCTGCCCATCCCATTACAGACCAACCCCTGAATCTTTTGCTCAAAGGGAACCAGTAGCAGAGGCTCAGAAACTTCTGTCTGACCACAGAAGCTGCTAACGTCTTAGCCACCGACTGTAGCTGCAGCATTAGCAGCGTTTGATCTCCTGCACAGATAATCACTGAGAGGAGGAAAGGGGGTTAGGGGGAATGCAATAGCTTTGGGCTGTCAGTATGGACAGAGCAGACTTCTGGAGACAGAACAGGCCTGAGGCCACAGGTTAGCCTCTGCTACTTCACTGCATGACTGCAACCAAGTCGGGTTCCTGGAGCCTCAGTTTTACTGTATGTAAAATAAGCACATTGGTACCCGCCTCTGCCTCCTTTCTGGAGTCATTCCTAGCTACTCCCTGCTTTTCACTGCTGCCGCCACCGCCGTGCGCAGGCCTCTACCATCGCACTTCTGACACTTTCCTGTGCGTGCATCATCTCTCTCACTGACTTGTGAGCCCTTTGAGGTCAATACCTGTGTCTTGTTCACAGTGATGTCTTGGGGACCCAGCTCAGGGCTTGATATATAGCCGATGCTTGATAGCAATGGCTGAGTGATTATAGTATGAGATGGATGATGTGCCTGGCACGCAGTAGGAGCTCAATAAATGTGGCTTGCCTCTTATGTCTTCTCCCCACTTTTACATCCAGTTTGGTCTCCCGCGTTCTTCGTTTTCTGTTCCACCCCCCTTCCCCCTCACTGACCTCGCCTTCTCCTCAGGTCCCTTCTGCAGACCCGACCAGGCCGCCTGGGAAGAGCTGGCTCGGTGCGAGCCGCATTACACGGTTTGGGTCCACCGGGCACACATACTTAGCAGCTGCTGAATAGGTGCTCTTAGGGGAGCAGCTTTGTGTGCCTGCGGTTGGTTACTTGGGAAGGGCTTAGAGGAAATTAGCTGAAATGCCACAGGCCTATTTTGAGCTCCTTCTTTGATGGAGTGGAAATAACGTGGGATTTGGGTGCAGCAGACCTGGCCTTGAAGCACAAGGCTGCCATTTCCTCATTTTTGACCTTGGGCAGTCTCTTAACCTCTCTGGGAAGCTCTTTTCATCTGTCAAGGAGGACCATGGGCGGAACCTTACAGTGGGGTTGTCAGTATCACATGTTAATAGCAATAACAAAAGCTACCATGCCAGGCACTGATCTAGGCTGAATCCCACTATAACCCTAGGAGACACGTACGATCATGATTCCCATTTTACAGATGAGGAAACCAAGACGTGTAATGGTTTAAGTATCTGGCCTGAGGCTGCCCAGTTAGTAACAGAGCTGGGATTCTAGTCCAGCAGCGGAGCCTAAGGGCTTCTGTCTTACTCACTGTGTTTTGACCCAAGACACAAACTTTCTGAGTAAGGGTATTACACCAAGTTTATTTACTTCTCATCCACAGACTTGGCAAGAATTTAGGGAGTCACTTCTAGGTGCTGAGTGTTTTCACAGAGATTCTTACACCTACCTTTCCAAAACCCTGTCAATGCAGATTACTATCTTATCCCGTAGGTGAGTAAGCAGAGACTCAGAGAGCTCATATATCAAGTTAACTGGAAGAGCAGAGATTTGAACATTTGCCCTGCTTCAGTGTCTCCTAGCTCCAAGTCCCGCAGTTCATTTATTGGTTCAAAAATAAAGCACCTACTATGTGTCCAGCACCATGCTAATCCCTGGGGACGTTGAACAGGACAGACATGGTCACTTCCTCCAAGGATCTGGAGACAAGCAGGAGGAGCAGACAGGTAAGGAATAGCCACATTGAGGTGAGGAGAATGTTAGGTCATGGAGACCAAACCCAGCCTAGGGGGTGAAGGACATCCCCACTGGAGGACAAGACATTTAAACTGAGATGTAGGAATGAGAAAGAGTTAGCTAGGCCAGGATGGGGGTGGGAGGGTGAAGAGGAGCTGAGAAGAGGAAGAGCACTCTAGGCTGAGGGAACAGCATGGGCCAGGGTTTGAAAGGCTGCACGGTCGGGAAAAAACGATTGGCCAGTTTTAGGGAAAACATGCTAAGTATGGCTGATCTAAAGACAGTGACGGGAAGTGGTTTAGGCTAAGAACCTGGAGGTTATGGAAAGGAGGTTGGAGCATAAGAAGCAGCCCAGAAGAGGCTGAGGGCACAGGGAATGTGAGAAGCGAACGTGAAACCAGAGAGACAGCAGGGCAGCTGTGGCGAGGCTCCCCACAATAGAAAGTGGTGGCCTGGACCAGCAGTGGCAATGGGGATGGAAAGAAGTGGAGGTCTTTGGGGGTGTTGGGGAGAAAATTAATGCATATTGGTGTGCATCACTGAGACAGCCACTCTGAGGAAGAAGCAGGCTGGAGGGGGGTGGGTGCAAGGTGTGGGGAGACTGAGAGTTCTGCTTTGGTCATGCATGTGGTTTTGGTTCCTCTTCGCTCCCTGCTCCCATTCTTCCTCTTCTCAGCGTGTTCATTCATTCATTAGGACTATAAATCATTCATTCAATTACATTCTATCTGCCCCCCCCCGAATTAAGCCTCACAAAGGCAGGGATTTTGGTCTGTTGTGTTCACTTTGTATTTCCAATAATTTGAATAGGGCCCAGCACATAGTAGGTGCTCTATAAAAATGAATTACTTTATTGGTACAAAAATCTAAATGCATGCATCCGAATGTATATCTGCTCTGTGTTAGGCAATGTGCTGAGGTGCTAGGGAGGCAGATGAGATTAAAATACCCAAATCAGGGAGATTGGCAAGCAGACAGCTAATTCCGGCACAGTGTGACCCAGACCAGGGAAGGTCTGGGGTGTGTGGCATTCCCTGCTGTGTGCTCCTATGGCCCCCTGGGAATTCTCCTCTTGTGGTGTTTCTCTCTAGATTTGGAATTTCTGTTTAATGGCCGGCACATAGTAGGTCCACAATACATTTTTCTGCTGAATGAGTGAATGAATGAATGAAATGAAGACATGTGCTATGGAATTCCAGAAGGACGCATTTATTTCTCTCTTGGGATATCTCAGAAGGCTTTGCTTTGCTGGTGAGATCACTCTCAAAGGCCAGGAATAAAGGTCACAATTGGTCAAGGAAGAGAGGAGGGCATCACAAGCAGAGGAATAGCACATACAAATGCAAAGGGATCTGAAGCAGTGTGAGGACCTCAGGAGGTTGGTGTGACTGATGGGGATGGAAGGAAGGCTGGGGCTGACTCCAGAGAGACTGCTGTGCCCAGGGTGAGGGGCCACTCACTGGGGTCACTGTCCCTGTGGCCCTTGCCTGGGCAGAAGCAATGAAGTGGGAAGAGGACAGGCCATGGAGTCAGGCAGAGCCGGGTTTGAATCCCCGTTCTGCTACTTCCTCTCTATGTGTCCAGGGCTGAGCCTCAGCTTCCTCATCTGTAAATGGGGCTAATAGGTGCCTAGTTTTTTCCTACTTTAAGTCCTTTGTGCTTATTATTCCTCCTGTTGGAATGCTTTCCTCCCTGAACACTGGATCCCAAGCATCATTTAGGTCTTGGCTGAGAGATCACCTCCAGAGAGTCATTGCTGGTCACAGAACTTAACATGCCACTCTATATGACAGTGGCCTGTTTTGTTCATAACATAGTGCTTCTTGCAACTTGACATTTCTTGTTTATTATCTCAAGTCTCTCCCTACCCACCTGCCTCCCCCAGAATGTCAGACCATACTGGTCTTGTTCATTACAGCATTCCCCAATGCCTTGAAAGTGCTGGAAATATTGTAGGGACCAGATATAAGCATTTGGAAGACAGTGGGAGCAGGCCTCTAGAAGCTCCTGACACTTACAGGTGGGGATGGGGGGAAAGGTGAAGGTGGCCCCGAGATACTATGGGAGGACTGGGAGCACATGGCAGGGAGGCAGTACTTACCGGTGTCAGACTTGGGGAGGACAGCGCTGGCCTGGCTTCTCCACGCTGATCCTCGCGGGCCTGCTCTGCTCTCTTGACCCATGCATAGGCCACCGTGGGTGACCAGAGACTTCTAGCCCGGATAGCTGTTCAGCTCCGCACTGGAGCAGGCACTGCAGGGAGGCCCCGATGGGGCTGGGAGGAAGGGAGATGCTAGGGCACATGGCAGGTTTCATGGTTGTGGTGCTGAGGGCAGCCGAGAGAGCCTCAGGGAGCCCCAAGTGTCTGCTGCCAGAGGGGGCTGGGAGAGTGGGCCCAGCGCAACTCGTAATGGAGTACGTGGGGTTAGTCCTGTGCTGGTGAGAACCAGAAGCTGAAAATCCACATGTGGACATCGCCATGACCAGAAACTCCACAAAGAAGCAACTTTCCCACCCAGAACTTGCAGCCCCAGTCGGACCTCGGAATCGCCAAAGCTCTGTCCCACCCCGCCCCAGTCCCCTGGTTGGTATGCAGTTTCACCAGGAGCTGAGCCATGGTAGAGAATAGTATGATAGAAAATCAATCAGAGAGTTACAGAGTAGGAAAAAATAATACAATAAAGAGGACACATAAAGATGCCGAGGTGAAGCAAGAGACAGAGTGTTAAAGGGCAGAAGGGCAGGGAGGAAAGGTGATTTCCGGTAACTCGGGGAATCCAGCAATGGAGGAAGTAAGAGGAAGGCCGTGTGCCTGGACAAGCAGGTTTGGGAGGGGACAGAGAATGAGTCTTGGGTGTCCTTTATGACCAGTCTTGGCCAACTTGAAGCCCCTCCTCTTCCACTACCCTCCCTCCCTCCTCTCCTCCAGTCAAACCAGACTTCATGCCTGGATCCCACGGCCATACGCCTACCCCAGGGCCTTTGCATCACAGTTTTGGTGTCTGGAATGCCTGTCTCCTGGCAGCTGATTCAATCCTTCCTTCCCACAACTGTCTGCTCAGAGACCCAACTGACCACTGGATAGAGAAGCCTGCCTGCCCCTCCTCCATCATTGTTCCTTCTTTACCTGCTGAAATTTTCTCACTAACCCTTAGTAGCAACCCCCCCCCCCATGTATGCATTTATTTTCTGAGTTCTAGTATAAGGGTAGGGGTCTGGTTGTGTTATTATTATCCTCCCTGCGTCTTCCACGGTGTCGGTCCCGCAGTGTCTGGCGCGTAGTAAGTGCTCACCAAATATGTGTGTACTGCTCCAGAAAGCCCCTGGGCCAGTAGGAAGAGAAACAGAAGCTCCAGCAGGCAGGAGGAGGCGGGAAATCGGAATGGCCTGGTTGGAATATCCCGGGAGAGTTGGCCTGGAACTCTGCACAGGGAAGCCAACAGTGTCTTCAGAAAACGCTGGAGGTTTCTGGGAGGAAGGGGGGGGGAGACTTTTAAGGTCCCTGGGCAAAGTGGAACTTGGAGAGGTGACAAGCAGGAAAAAGAAGGGAGGGCACTCCTCTGTGTGCGGATTTCGGGCCGATCAAGAGGAGGGGCTGCTGAGTGGCAGGGCAGGACCACGAAGGAGCCGAGGGATGGGGTTCCGATACTCCAAGCAGCATGGCTTTGGGCAAGCGACCAAACATTCCCAAGTCTCAGCTGGCCTGTCTGGAAAATGGGGCAGCATTGCCAGCCTCGAGGTTCCATGCTGACAATTAAATGAAATAAAAAAGTACTTCCAGTGCCTCCTTCATGGTAAGCCCTGAATAAATATTAGCTACACGTTGAGCTCCTATTGGTGTTATGTGCTTTGAATAAAATACAAAAATGAAAAAGATGTGATCCCTGCTCAGAGGCAGTCAGTCAAGTGGAGAGAGACCTGCCAGTGGCATGCAGTATGATGTGGACGGAGGGCAGAGGCGGGCATGCGGACCCTGCGAAGTGTCACCTGGGTATTCAGCACGGGCTTCTGGGACTTGGTGGCTGCGGAGCCGGGTCTTGAAGGATGAGTGGAAGAGAAGGAGCAGAGAAGGGCAGGCACGGTTTTCCAGGCAGAGGAAACAGTAGGTCCAAAGATAGGGGAGGTGAAACGTTCACTCAACAAGAATTTGTTGGAAAATAAACACTTAAAAAAATTTGAGAAAATCAATCCCTAAATCATTTAATTATTTTTAACTGAAGAGGTTTTTGTGATTTCTGCAAACCTTTTGTTAAAAATAAAAACTACATCCTCTAAAAAAATTTTTTTGTTGAGCACCTACTATGTGTCAAAGCACATCAGTGAGTGAGACTGGCGTGGTTCCCGCCTCCGGGATCACACACACCCAGGAGGCAGACCCTGAGTAATTGATTACAGATTGATTGTTTAATTGCAGTCGTGTGTGTTTGTAGGGCTGCAGGTACTTCTGTTTCGCCAAGGTGCCGGGAGGAGCTGGCGGAGATCAGGCTGGCAGGGGAGGTGGGCCAGATCAGGGAGGGCCTTGTATCAAGGGCAGTACTTACTGGGTGACAGCTCTGTGCGACGAATACAAAGGTGAACAAAACCAAGGCTGTCACTGGCAGGAACCAGCAACCGAATGTGGAGTGGTAGAGGGCAGTCCATGGTGTGGCAGGAGCACAGCTCGGAAGACTACAGGGGGGAAGGCTTCACGGAGGAGGTGACCTTTGCCTCTTCCTCCATCCAGTTGACTAGCAGTTTCAAAGCTGACTGTCCTGCCTTTTAGGGGCGGGCTTCCGTACCTGCAGGCTTAAAGGGGCATTAATCACACCCAAGAGTGGTTCAAGAGCAAAGGGTTCTGAGCCTGAAGGAGTTCTTTCTCTAGGTCTCGGATGTAAGGGAAGGAGGAGCTGGCATCATATTGAGGTATTGACCCAAAGACCAGAATGTGGGGAGGACCAACAGGCTGCTCCTATTCCCCGGGTGGTGCTAGGGCCAAGGGCTAGAAATCCTGGCTCCAACCCTCCCACACAAGCTAGGTGAGCTTGAGACAGGTTATTCCCCTCTCTGCCTCTGTGTGCTTATCTGTAAAATGGGCGTCATGGTGACTTTACGGGGCTGTTGTCATCATGAAGATTGAGTGTGTGTCTCTCCCTTGGAAGTTTGCATTACAAACAATTTGTTATTACACTCTATGAAGTGTATCACCGATTCTATAAGTGTGGCTGACCTGGTTCCTTGTAGGAGTGGTCAAGACGGCAAAGCGGGCTCTGTGGTTGGTGGGGAGGGTAGCCAGGTTCTGAGCCCACCGGATGTGGCCCAGCACCACATCCTGCTTTGTCCAGGCCTGATTGGGGGGCGGGGAGCAAACTGTAGCAGGTAGAGAAGATCCCACCTCCTGACCCTGACGGGTTGTGTCAAGTTTCTCTTTCCCTAA
>NW_024424564.1:45862433-45909424 GCF_017311325.1 Ursus maritimus
AACCAGCGTTCTCTTCAACAAGCCCCATGTGCCTGCATGCCCCTTTTGGCGTCAGTGGAGTCTCCTGCACGTTGTGAGCAGTCTGTGATCTGAGCCAAGTGACTTCCTGCATGATAACATATCCACCCACTCCAGGGGCCCGTGTGGAGTTCAGACAGAGGGGCTGGCTTCCAGAGGGACATGGGGCTGCTTCCAGAGGCGGGGGGTGGAGCCCTGCCCCCAGACCAGGCTAGGCTTGGTGCCCTGGCCAGGCTCCCCGCAGCCTCCTTCCCTGGGGCCTCACCTCCTTGTGCTGCAAACACTGTTTCTCGTCTTTCTCGGTAAGTCCTGGGTCCCAAGAGGCTGTGTCCTTTGCACCTTGCGCAGAGTTTGGCACGAAACAGGCTCTCAGTACGTGTTTGTTGATTAATGGGGTGGGGAGAGCTGAATGGAAGGAGAGAGAACAGGACCAAAGGTGATATAGCAGCACATTTTCTTCAATGACAGCGGGGTCCTGTTGACCACCCAGCTCCCACATTTGTTGAGTGTGGCCTGTGCACCAGGTATGTTTCAGGTCATGTGAACTCCTGTGACCCTCACGGCAAGCCCTCCAGGGGAGGTCTGTCATAGTTCCTGTTTGACAGATGGGGGAAGCTGAGGCACAGAGAGGTTAAGCAACTTGCCCAAGGTTACACAGCCAAGAAGTGAGAGAGTCAAGTTTCCAGCCCTGTAGAGTCTCATATTTGCTGATTGCCTACTGTGTGCCGGCCTCGTTGTCCTTTAATAGTACAGAAAACCCCAGGGAAACTGAGGCTCAAGGAGGTGAACGTGCCAAGCCAAACAGCCAGCAAACGGCAGATTCATGATGGTTTGCACATAGCTCTGCCGTATATAGTTTCTGCCCCAGAGTGGGGAGAGGTCCTGCAGGTCACCTGTCCCTCCCCTTCCCCGAGTCAGTGACAGGTAGGCATCTGCTGAGTTCTTGCCTTCTTTCTGGCCTCACACCTAGGCCTACCCCCTGCTGCTAGGGGGTTATACTTAGCTGTGGAGACCACACTGAATGGGGTAGTGAAAAGAACATGGAGTCTGGAACTTGAAGACCGGGTTAGAGTCCCAGGAACCTCAAGGAAGGTGCTTCCCCTCTCAGAGGCTCAATCCCTTCAGCTTGGAAATGGGGGACATCACATGGCCCCCTCAGTACGGTATGGATTAATTCAGATCACTCACCTAGGGCCATAGCGTACATAGAGGGTGCCTGGGAAAGGTGGGAGATGGTAGCATCTCCCTGCTGAGAATCTTTAGTGAGGTCTATACATTGCAAGGCCTGGCCATATCTCCTCCAATCTCATCCACTTTATTCCCTCCGTACCTGTCCCTCCGACCCCCCATGTATATCCCGAGTTCCAGCCATGCTCCCCTTCTTCTTCTGGACAAGCCAGGCCCTTTTGGTGCTACCCATTCTCCCACATCTCCTTTCACCTTTCCACGGGGATCGGTGTGGGGATGATCTGCAGAAGGGCTTAACTGGGACAACATCATCATGCCAGCTCTTTATCCGTCTTTCTTTTTTCCTTTTGCTTGTCTCCCTCCTCCCTACACATTTCTCTCTCCCATCCCCTTCATCCCCATGTTAATAACCTGTGTATTTCTAGATATTCACACAACCATAAACAAAACATACCTGCAGCTAATGCGCATGCATAAACACACACCTGTTCCTGTTCCCGTGCCTCCGCACATGGAGGGTTTGAGCATTGTTTCACAAAGCAGGGCCCTGTGAGGCACCCCTTCTGCACAATGCCTGTGAGGCTTTGCGTCAGCTGCAACAGCCCTAATTCATTCTTGTAATGCATCACAAGCATTATATTTCACAGTGAGCAGTAACTATCGTTTCTTCATCCGGTCTCTTACTGACAGGCATTCACTCTACTTCCTGCCCTCCCCCTGCGCCCCAAGCCTATAAGCAGTGCTGCGGTCCATACCCGTGTACGTATATCCTTCAGCTGGGGCTTTTGTTTTGATGGACTAGAGCCCCAGGAGTGGGATTGCTCAGTTGAAGGGTATATGTATTTTTTTAAATTTCAGATCGCTTTCCAACAATGCTGTACCTTGTCACCTTTCCAACAACAATCTTATGAGTNNNNTTCCCTACATCCACGCCAGCAATAGGTGTTAGTAGTATTTTTAGCTTTTGCCAGGCTGATGGGGACAAAATGAAATCTCACAGTTACTTTAATTTCAAGTTCCCGTACAACTAGTGAGTTAGGGCATCTCTCCGTATGTTTCTTGGCCAGGTAGATTTGCACCACGTCTTGCTGAGTCTTATCCTTTGACTCAATCTCTCCTCATGAATTTCTCATCGGCTTGTAAGAGCTCTTTGCATATTATGAATATTAACTTTTTATTTGACATCTGTTGATGTTTAATCGAAGAATAATTGACATGTAACCTTATATTAGTTTCAGGTGCACAACGTACTGATTTGATCATTGTATACACTGCAAAATGGCAAATAGTTTTATACTTGAATTCCTTATTTTCATACTGACTTTGTAAATGAAATCTGTTGTCGCAAAAGTAACTTTGGAGAGTAAAATGTCTTTTTACGTACCACTTTCTTGTTTTCTTTCTTTTTATTTTTAAAGATTATTTATTTATTTATTTGACAGAGAGAGGGAGAGAGATCACAAGCAGGGGGAGTGGGAGAGAGAGTAGCAGACTCCCTTCCGAGCAAGGAGCCAGATGCAGGGCTCGATCCCAGGACCCTGGGGTCATGACCTGAGCTGAAAGCCGAGGCTTAACCCACTGAGCCACCCAGGCGTCCGACTTTCTTGTTTTCTTATGTGCTGAGACTGACCCTGTCCTTTTCTATATTTTCTCCAAAGAAACTTACTGTTTCAGTTTATTTTTTGGATGTTAACTCTTCCATCCATCCGATGTCAAATGAGGTTTCAACTTCCTTGCAAAAGAGAGCTGGTTGCGCAAGTTTCGTTAAACAATTACTCCTTCTCCAACTGAATTGAAATACCGTCTCTGCCCCACATTGAATTCCCATGAATATGTTGACCTAGTCCTGCCTGCTCGGTCTGCTCCACTGATCTATGTGTCGCTTCCCCACCAGCTCCGTCTGAATTTGGGAACAGGGGCCTCAATACGTTCTCACTTCTAGGAAGCCATGTTCTTCTTGGATATTTTCCCTTTCATTGGATCTAGTTATTACCAGGTCTCCCTTCTGCTATGTGAACTTTGAGTTTATTCTAATCAATGGCATGTTGGTCACCCCTGGAGCCTAGTGACTTATGTGGGGTCAAGCATCTACCTGGGGAGCAGGAAATATTTGTTGAACGTTGTTGCTGCCCTTCTTTTCCAGGACTATAAAAGGTATTAAGGCTTGCATATTGTAAGCCAAAAGTAAGTCAACATGAACATGTGTACAGAGTGGACAGTTCTAACTAGAGAAAGCCTCAGAGATGTTGAGACTCTCAGAGACACTTGAAGCAAAGAGGGAGAATCATTGGTTTTTTCCAACCCCTGTTTATTGGATGCCTTATTCTAGGTCTGGAGATATAGTGGTAGCCAAGGCCAAGACAAAAGTTTGGTTTTGGGGGGTGTGACAATGGTATTGTGCTCATTATTTTCCCGTGTGATGACGATGTTGTGGTGATACTTAAAATAAAGAGTCCCTGTGTTTTCGATACATCCTGAAATATTTCCAGATAAAATTATATGAAGTCTGGGATCTGTCTCTAACTAAGCTAGGGGTGGGAACACTGAATGGAAGTACAGCTCAAACAAGGCTGAACTGATCATTATGGAAGCTCAGTGATGGTTTCATAGGGCTTAATGGCTTCATAGTGTAATATTTATTCTACTACTCTCTCTGCTTTTGTCTGTTTGAAATATCCCATAATAAATGTTTTAAAAATGCATACGAGCTTATTATGTTTCAGGCATTGTTCTAATTGCCTTACGTCCATTAATTCATCAAGTCCTCAAAAAAGCCCTGTCTCAGTCAGCTGGGGCTGCCTAACAAAATGCCGTAGACATTTATTTCTCACAGTTCAGGATGCTGGGGAGGCCAAGATTAAGGTGCTGGTGGACTTGGCTCCTGGCGAGAGCCCTCTTCCTGGCCTGCAGACGGCCGCCTGCTTGCTGCGTCCTCACAATGCAGCGAGCGAACTCTCTCGTCCCTTCTTATCAGGGCCGTGATTGCACCGTGAGTGCTCCTTCCGCAGACCTCACCTCCAAATACTATTACCTTGGGGGTTAGGGCCTCAACACATGAATTCGGTGGTGGTGGTGGTGATGGTGGGGGGCACAATTCAGTCCATAGGAAGCCCTACGAAGTGAATATTATCATCCCAGTTGAGACAAGTCCCCACCAGATTCAGTGTCTTGCCCGGGACCCCCGCTGGTAGGAGCAGAGCTGTCTGGCCCCAAGGCCCTGCTGTCAGCACTGTGTTCCACATTTTTTTTTTTTAGATTTTATTTATTTATTTGTGAGAGAGCAAGTGAGAGAGAGAGAGAGAGAGCATGAGCTGGGGTGGGGGGAGGGAAGGACAGAGGGGGAAGAAGAAGCAGACTCTCTGATGAGCAGGGAACCTGATGTGGGGCTCAATCCCAGGACCCTGAGATCATGACCTGAGCCTAAGGCAGACGCTTAACTGACTGAGCCACCCAGGTGCCCCCATTATGTTTTACTTTTATGTCTATTCATTCCAATGAACCTATAAATGAAGAGCTATGTGTATGTGATACAATATATATATTAAAATAATTTCATATAGCCAGTAGGGCTATGAAAGATTAAAAAAAAATAGGATTGTGGGAGAGGGAGAAAGAACACCGGTAGCCAGGTAGTGGGACGAGGAGGGACTTAGGCTGCCGGGGGCAGGGTCCTCTTTCAGCTAGTGTGACCAGAGAAGGGCCCTCTGAGGAGCCAAGACCTGAACAAAGATGGGGGGGGGCGCTGTGTGGAGATCTGGGGAAGACGTTCAAGCAGAGGACTGACAGGTGCGAAGACTCCGAGACAGAAACAGGAGGTTTGGTGGGGCTGGAGCGCGGCCGGTGAGATGAAGGCAGCGTCAGCGAAGTGGTGGGAGCAGATCTTACCGCAGACCGTGGTCAGGCTTTTGTAGGTTCAAACAAAGGAACTAAGAGATCTCAGTAGGATCAAAACGATTTATTGGATTTATTAGCTCAATGATCATTTAAATACATTTTCCTACATTTTGCCCTGCTAAATTCATCTGTAACACAGGAATAATTTAATTCCGAAGCCAAATTAACTGCTCTTTGCCTTCTTGCAAAGTCACCCGCTTTAATTTTTTTTTTTTTGCATAACTTGATTCAATTTTTCCGCTCTTGCCACATTTTCTCCAGCTCCTACACACTTTTTGAGGTGGTTATAACATTATTATCTTATTATTAGTCACTACCAGGGATAATTCACTTTCCAATTGATCTATGCTGCTTATAAAATGCCAAATCAAGTGGAAACATAGGAAGCAAGTGGTTAGTGAGTCCTGAAAGCCAGTGTCGGCAGAAAACTGTGCGTGAGAGGATGGGGGCCGGGCCCTGCTGACTTCCGATGAGTTGAATTTACCTGGTCGAGCCGTGCAAATGCCAGGAGCATCCACGAGGCGGGTTGTCAAGGGCGTGGGTGGTGGTAAGTGCTTGCATCAGACTCACGTCGTGTGTGCTGAATATTTGACGTGGTCCCTGCTAGTTTGTATTTGTTCTAAGTATCCAGCAATGTCAAGTTCAATGAATTCTGTAAATAAAATATTCCCACACGCAAGGTTTCCCTTGAGGAAAAAGGGCTGGCAATACCCAGACATTTGTCGTGTAGCCTTCACACAAGCCACACTTAACGCGGGTAGAGTGGGAATGGTATGTGAGGGCTGGGGGGCCCTTCTGCCATTTTTTTTTTTTTTAAAGATTTTATTTATTTATTCGACAGAGACAGAGACAGCCAGCGAGAGAGGGAACACAAGCAGGGGGAGTGGGAGAGGAAGAAGCAGGCTCATAGTGGAGGAGCCTGATGTGGGGCTCGATCCCATAACTCCGGGATCACGCCCTGAGCCGAAGGCAGATGCTTAACCGCTGCGCCACCCAGGTGCCCCTTTTCTGCCATTTTGACTCAAACCTGGAGAGTGTCAATTGTGGACAAGCAAGGTTCGGGGCATAAAGGTTTGCTGGTTTATTTTGTGGTAGGATTACCTCTGATGTTGCAAGTTGGAAGAAAAGAGGCTGAGGACAGAGCATTAGTTGGACAAAAAGGAGAGGTTATGAAATAAAACGTACTCTTTGGATAAGAGGATGCCATTGAAAAGGACAGTTTATTCCTGAAGGAGGGCTCTTGGTCTTTCCTTTTAGGCTGTTAGCTACTGAGGTTTTTCCGAGTTTTTTTTTCCCTTCTGATTCTTTTTGTTTTTTTTTAAAGATTTTATTTATTTATTTATTTAACAGAGAGAGAGACAGCCAGCGAGAGAGGGAACACAAGCAGGGGGAGTGGGAGAGGAAGAAGCAGGCTCATAGCAGAGGAGCCTGATGTGGGGCTCGATCCCACAACGCCGGGATCACGCCCTGAGCCGAAGGCAGACGCTTAACCGCTGTGCCACCCAGGCGCCCCTTCCCTTCTGATTCTTGACTAGTTTTTTGTTTGTTTTTTTGGCGGGGGGAGGGAGCTTGGGGGCTACAGAATCAAGAAGAAAGGGGCAGAAGGAAATGGACAAGAAGCCCGCCACTTAAGACTCAGGAGGAACTTTTCAGGGTGCTGGAGGAAAGCACGTAGGAGCTATAGGGGAGGTGAGAGAGGCCGATGGGAAGGTGGGTCGTAAGAACTGTTGCTGCAGTGTGTGTCCCTCTGTGGTGCCTCAGACACATAATTAAGGAGCTCGAATTATCTTGAGTGTTTTGGGTGTTGGATTGATTCTTTGATCGTTACACATCCCCGTGGACTGGACCACATGGCCCCAGCTACAGCAAGGCTCCAGGGAGCAAAGGCCTGGATGCTAGGGGAGGCTGCTCGGGGGAGATGGTGAATTGGCTAAAGATTTGGTGAAAGTTCATGCCGAACTATACGACTTAGACATTAGACAGTTGTCTTTTGGTTTTAGGTGCTAGGAAAAAAAAAAGCCAAAAGAAATAAATAGCTGTGGGTAGAGAATCAAGAAACCTACATATTTGTCTTTGCTAATTCATTAGATGGTCCCTTCCTTTATTCAGTAGATTACTGAGTGATCAGTTCTATATGCCGGGCTATATGCCAGGCCAGAGCTAGGTGGGGGCGTATAAAGATACATTGTTCATCTTTCTGGGTAATTCTGTGCTGCATGTTGAAGGGTGGATGGGAACTTATAGACAGACTATGGAGGGAGGGAATTTTAGGTAGAGGGAACAGCATGTACAAAGACATGAAGTTAAATTTAAAATGGCAAGGACCTCAAATCTAGAGCCCGTGTAGTTGGGAAAATATGCAATTGATCTCCTTATTGTTGGCATTCAGGATGTTTCGCTTTTCATGATTATAAATAATGCTGAGGTGAACATCTCAATGCATAAGATGGTTTCTGGATTTTGCCGTAGGATAGATTCCTACAAGTAAGACTCACAGTGAGTTTCAGTGGGAGAGCAACCCGGTAGGTCTTGCCCTGTGACTTTGTCCAGGTCATTGGCCCTTCTGGGTTTCCCTTTCCCTGTCTCAGAACACGGATCCCAGGAATGAAAAGGACCTTTCTAGCTCTCACATGCAGACACCCAGTGGCATCTTCAAACTGTGCTTTGTCCGGGACTTGTGAGAGAGATCTGGATTCCTACTGACTGAGAAAATTATTCATATTTCATCTCAAGCAAGTCACATCCCTCCTGTATGCCTCGATTATTCTATTGGCTCAGCAAGGATACTAAAAGAGACTTAGGGAGCCAC
Organism: Ursus maritimus; assembly: GCF_017311325.1. NCBI lineage: Eukaryota > Metazoa > Chordata > Mammalia > Carnivora > Ursidae > Ursus > Ursus maritimus. The sequence continues at coordinate 45,870,343 of NW_024424564.1, forward strand.
AAAGTGATGTTTGTGAAGGTTTTTAATAAAATAATTCTATGGTCCAGAGAGCGGAGTTTCCTTCCACACCATCCCTTGTATGCGGGCTCCTCCTTCTCTTGCTCTCCTGTCCGCTGGCCCATTGGCCCCCTCCCTCCTCCTTCAGGGGGCTGGAGGAGGATGCACTGGGGGAGAGACATCCTCCCTGAGGGTGGCTGCTAACTTTATCGATGTTCAGCAACTGTTCATCACCACGGATGCGTGGATACGCCCTGAGCTCCTCCCCATGGAGCCCACTCCCCAGAGACTGCACCCCTGCTCTGGGAGGAGTCCCTAAAGCTCTAATAAAGGCCAAACTCACTTCTTTTTTTTTTTTTTTAAGATTTTATGTATTTGAGAGAGAGAGCGAGAGAGCACTGTGTGTATGAAAGAGAGAGAGCGCGCACGAGCAGGGAGAGGGGCAGAGAGGGGAGAAGCTGACTCCCCTCCACTGAGCAGGGAGCCCAACATGGGGCTCAATCCCCGGACCTGGGGATCATGACCTGAGCCAAAGGCAGACGCTTAACTGACTGAGCCACCCAGATGCTCCAGAACTCACTTCTTTCACATCTCTTCAGTCTTGGGGTTGCCCCACACGGTCAGGCTCTGGTGTGGAGCCGCTGTCTTCCGTCCATGCTGAACATCCGTGGAGCAGTCATTTACTGTCTTGGTTTGTTTGGCTAACGAGCCTTGGGAACTTGTTCAAGATTCCCAGCCCCTCCTCTGTGTTCATAGGCTCTGGAACTAGGCTGCCTGGGTTTCAGTGTTTGCTCTGTCTTTGGCTAGCCGTGTGAACACGTGTGAGTTACTAAACCTCCCTGTGCCTCAGATTTTTCATACGTGGGGTGGGTGGGCTTGGGTTTGGCTTCTGTGGGGCGCTTGCTGGGCTGAGCTCTGAGCTGTGGATTAACCACAGGTCTCCATTTGTCTTTCATTCTCTTTGTACCAGTGGCTACTTGAGGGCATGTTTTTGAGGCAGAAGACAAGAGCATCAGAGGGCAAGTCCAACTATGTCAGCACATATCAAGTCCCTACTGAGTCACGTCTACTAGTACCCAATTGGCCAAAGCAGGTCAGTGGGGCAGGGACGTGTACTCCCTCCATAGTAGGGGGGAGGTCAATCTTTGTTGAATACTAATTCTATCATATTATGACGTGGTTTGTTGTGAAGGCTAAATGAGATAATAACTTTTAAGTGCTTATAACAATACTTGGCATGTGATATGGGTTCAATGACAAATACCCTAATACTAGGGGTGATATTAATACTGGTGTTTGTATTAGTATAAGCACATATCAGATACTCTTCAAAATACACATTCATACTACAGTGTAAATGTCTGATAAGATAGTGTGACACAGACCTCAAATGTTTATCTCGAACAGCAGATGTTTAAGTCAAAGGGGCGAATGCCTAAATGTGGACTTTTGAGAATCAGTAAGATCTAGCAGCTAAGAAAAAGGGTTCTGGAATTAGCCAAATTTTGGTCATAATTCCAGCTCTGCCATAAGTTTTTTGTTTGTTATTTAAGTAATCTCTACACCCAGCATAGGGCTTGAACTTAACAACCCCGAGATGAAGAGTCCCACCCTCTTCTGACTGAGCCATCCGGGCGCCCCTGGTTTCTTATCTTCTCTGTATCTCATAGAGCTGTTGTGTGAACGGGAGGAGATATTGTAAGGAAAGCACGTAATAAAGTGCCTGGCACACAGGAAGGTCCATAAACGCTCATGGTGGAAAAGATCTGCAGTGGAGGAGCGGGGAGGGGGCAGAAAGCCTCCCACGGAGCCCGGATCCTTCCCAGATGGTGGGCGCTGCTTCAGCTGTGTCTTCCGGTCCACCCAATAAACATTCACGAAGTACCTACTATGTGCCTGATGTTCCTCTGTTCTATCCGTGCGTGCCCACAGCTCACTTCCTCATGGTAAATTCCATGGAACATTAGTTCCACTGGATGTTAACTAGGGTGTCAAACTGAAAATGACAACAGGAGGGTCCTGTGGCAAATCAAGTTTGGGACGCTGAATTAGAGAGCACTGAACAGGTTCCGCGGCTGTGGGGCGTTGAGCTTTGCCTATGCGTGTGTGCCTTGAGGGCTGAGGACTGTGGGCGTTGGGTCTCCTGTGACCGCAGACTCCTTCACGTGTCCCGAGCAGGCATCTTCCTCTCCACCCACTGCCACTGTCTGCGGGAGGCGTGTCCCCACCCTGCTGGCCACCGTTGCCCCGTTCCTGGTCTCCAGGCCACCGCCAGGGGACATAGAGTCAGCTTTCCAAAATTCATGCCCTTTGAGCCATATACTATCCCCGCACAAGCATGGCATGGGGACCTCCTCTCTCCTCCTTCGCCTTGCTGGTTCTGTTCACCTTCCATGACTCCACCCCCACCCCAGGAAGACTCCTGCTGTCCTGGTCTGGGATGGGAGCCCCTTTTTGGACCCTCTCTCATACCTAGCAGTACTGCCTGACACCCCCATGCTTCCCACTGTCTCCTTCCCATCGTCTTCTGGGGGGGCCTCCACGTGGGGACTGCTGTATAGCTCTGTGGCTAAGTTCATAGGCTCTGTGGCCAGAGGCTGGGGATTTGTGACCGTGGGCACCTGTCTGGGCCTCAGTGTCCTGCCCTGTGAAATACGAATCATGACCGCAGCCGCTGGCAGGATGCCACATGGAGGAAGAAGCGGCTTTTGCTATCCATTCCCCGTGCCCCCTCCGGGGGAGGGAGGAGGCGGAGTGGGCCCTGGCCTTGAGTGTCAGTTGCGAGACAAAGAGCAAATGCCTATACACCTTAAAACCTAAACTTCTGTCTCTGCCATATGGGATGATTCTGTTTCTCTTTCGTCAGGCTGAACTGAGGATGACCAGAGGCTCTGCGTGAACAGGGGCTGACACAGCAGGTGCTTAATAAATAGAGTTTTTCAGATTACATGGGCTTGCGTTTGTCCAGTCCTGGGGCGTGTGAGTCACTGGGCTCCCTGAAAGCCAGCATGGGAAGGCGCCTTGGAGGACAGGTGACTCTGCAACCTGGCTTACAGAGGAGGAAACCCGACTTTTGCTTCCTGTTTGCCCTGAGCATGGCACGAGGGTCACCTGCCTTTAGATGCCAAAGACAATCATAGTCATCATTATTACCCTATTTAATACCAACCCTGAAAATTGGGGACCCAAGGAGGCCTGGTGTCCTTGGCCTCCAGGAGGGAATAGTTCTGTTACCCCATTGTCTCACGCTCCCAGGACCAGTGGCTCATCCTCCCTCGGGGGCATTCTCTTGACCTCGTGAAAGGCACAACCCAGCATCTCCCTGGTGTTTGCAAAGGCACGAATGCCCTGCCCGGGCGTGGGTGTCACATTTCACAGCCTGCAAAGCCCTTTGTCCTACACCATACACCGCTACCCCTCTCACACCTCTGGCACTTTACAGCGTTTACACCACAGAGCGTCTGCCGGGAGCAGGGATGCTGACCCTGGCCTTACAGACGGGGACACATAGGCCCAGGGAGTCACGTTTGGGCCTGAGACCCTGCCTCTGGGGTGGCCCTGCGGGGAGAGGTCCCCCGAGGGGAGGAGGTCAGATTCCGACTCTGCCCGGTGCCCTGGGCTCGGCCCTCCTACAGAAGACAGAGCCCTCCTGAATGAGGCTTGGGAACGCTGCCACCGTTCAATGAGCTAATGGTGAAATCGGAAACTCAAGGGCTGGTAGCAGAGACAAAAAAAAAAAAAAAAAAAAAAGACAAGCTTTGATTCATGGGCCGGAGGATCAGTGAATGGGGAAGACAGCCTGCGGTAATAGAGGAAAAGCCTGAGCAGAGTCCCTCCCAGGGAGAGGACGGTCAGGCTCACGGAGGCCTCCGTCAGTATCGGAGCCTGACGGGGGAGGCGAGGGAGCACTGCGGTCCGAGCAGCTCTGGTGAGCCCATCTGTGAACGGGGTGGGGGGGGAGGGCAGTACTGGTTGTCACAGACTCCCCCAAGCAGGGTGTGTAAAGTCGGCTGGTAGGAGCCAGGCACAAAATAGGGGCTTAAAAATATAGAAACACCTGGAAACTTCTTTCGTTAGGGCAGAGTGGAGAGTGTCCTGTCTCTTTAGAAGACGGGGATCAGACCTCTTAGCTGCCTCCACTGGTCTTGAATGAATGAACAAGCGAATTTCTACACTGCAGATCTGGTTCTTAGCGGTGGGTAAGTAGCTAGGGTCATGAAAATGTTTAGAAAGGGAATAATTCACACGTCGGGGGGGTTACCACACACGGGGGCCTTTCCCATCCAGGCTCTTCCATCTGCTCTTCATACAGCCTCCCTGAGCTGGGCGTTATCATCACAGGACAGGTGAAGACTCAGGGATCAGAGAGGGACAGTGATTTCTCCCAGGTCATACAGCTGGTAAATGGCAGAAGTGGGCCTCCAATCCCCAGCGCCTTCTCATACTTCATCTTAATTTGGGAGGAGAGGGAGCTGCCTGAAAGGGGTGGGGGGGGCAACACGACAGTGTAAGGAGAGTATTACTGTACCTTGACTACTTACAGAAGCTCCTTTAGCCCCGTCAACACTGGTGAACTCCTCTGCAAACGTACTCTTTGGCATCGAGGCAGCTAGGCTGCAGCAAGAAGGCCTCCAACTCCTCAAATTTTGGTTTACATACCAGTTTCCCAAATTAATGGAGACTTCCTCTGTGTGCTGGGAGGGTGGCAAGGAAACTTCCCGGCCGGAAACGGGGCAACGATGGTAATTACTGAAGCTGGTTTGCGCGAAGGGCCTCAGCTTTCGAGGTAAACAGGAAAAGGTGATAACGTATTTTACTTTCTCTAATGACCGCTGCCACTGTGCCCTGTTGAGCTTCATCCCTCTGGCTGGCCTCCTTCAGGACACCTCGGGCCCGTTCCGTAACTTCCCGGTCACTTCGGGTTATTAAAAAGAACACTTTCGTTGTGATTGTTAAGACTCAACCCTGTTGATTTTAAAAAAGTTGATCTCACATGAAACGTGGGGCTCCGCGCTGGGGTTGTGTGTGTGTGTGTGTGTGTGTGTGCATGCATGTGTATGCGTGAGTCTGCGTGCATGCCTGCGCACATGTCCACGGGCGTGTTTGCATGTGTATATACGTATGCACGCATGTGCGTGCACGTGCACATGTCCATATGGGCGTGTGCTTGCTTATGTGTGTGTGTGTCGTCTGGAGTTGGGTCCGGGAGAAAGCTGCCTCCTTGTGTGACTGCATCCCGCAGCTGGACTGTGCCCATTGGGGGGGTTCAGACCTGCTGCCCTCTTGCAGACAGCCCCGTGTCAGAGACGGCGAGTTTGCTACGCCTCTGCCCCGCGGTTTTGTCTGCGTTTCTGTCCGACACGCGGTAGCTGCTGGCGTCCTCTGTGAGGCTGGTGCCGGAGGGCGGGCTCTCTCCGGACGAGGGGCTCGTTGGATACAGCTCAGACTCAAACCCTACCTCCTTCTCTTAGTGCTCATGGGCAAGTAGGGGTCCGCTCACGGCTCTGACTCCTGGGGTGGCTGATCTTGGAGGCTGGCTCACAGCTTCCACTTCCAGGGTCCCTCCCTGATCTTGGCAGGGGCTGGGACATTGACTTAAGCCCTGAATTTCTACCTTAATGTCTGCTCATGCCACGGAAAACCCATAGGAGCTTGCCCCACCGAGCAGTGGGCAGCCTCCTCTCTGCCCCGCTGTCATTGTGTCCCTTTCTCCATTCTCCCTGGAAATCTCCCTGACTCCGGGGGAGGGCAGGGGAGGTGGTCCAGGGCACTCCAGGTCTTGTAGAAGGGAGGCTGGCCACGCATTCTGCCTTCCTCCCCAGACTTGATGCCTGTATGTCTCGCTGGTAAATGCTGTCCTGCCAGGTTGGTGTGGCAACAACAACCTTTGAGATGGTCCTGGAGTGAGATGATCCTACCGTGAACCTGCGGAGCCCCTTCGGGGGGACAGTGGGGTGGGTAAAGCCCAGACCTCACGGCATCCTGCTACACGAGGTCCTAGCCTATGCCAGGCACTGCCAGGGGCTTCCTAAGCACCGTCTGGCGATGCGTCCCACAACTCTCAGAGCATGTTTTATCATCCCCATTTTATGGATGAGGAAACCAAGGCTCAGACAGGAGCCGGCCTGCTGGAAGTGGCACAGACCGCACGTGGCAGAACCTAATGGGAATCCAGGTCTGCCTGTCTGCTGAGCCTGAGGCGGTGGGTGTCGGGTGTTGGCAGCCACCCAGACTCGATTCCTCATTCTTTGGTCACGGCACCCTGATTTCTTTGGGGGAGCAAGGACTTATTGGACCGTTGGTCTAGAACAGAGAGTTACAGTGACAAACATCCCGCTTTCCCACAGTAAAGCCACGAACGATAAAGAACAGTCGGAGCACGTGCACTCCTGCCTGGGGGGTGCAGGGGTGGAGGTGGGGAGCTGCTGAGCAGCCCGGGCTCCCCAGGCTCTGGAACCGCTGCAGTCCCGCTCCGCCCCCGGCAGACCCAAGTTGTCTCGCTCGCCCATCGCTTCAGCGAACTAGCCGATGTCCTCCCACCCACCCCCTCTGTCTCCCACGTTATTTGCTCACAGCTGGTTTCCGTTGTCATCATCCAGCAATCCTGCCTGGTACCCTAAGTGTGGTGCTGGGGGTCTGGCTCTTGGCCTGATGGGAACCCCTCTATTCTCTGTGTCTCCATGAGTTACGACCTGAGAAGCACTCAGGACAGGGCCTGACACTCAACGAATAACCGTTGCCATTAATATCACTGTTCTCTCGGGCTCTGGTTCACCTCAGGGGCCAGGTGGGGCACGGGGCCACCCCTGACCCTCCTGGGCCTCCTCAGAGCTGTGGGGGTGGAGCGAGTTTGGGGGAAGCTGGCCTGGCTGCTGTCTGTGGGGCATTCCAGGGGCCCCAGCTGGGGGCTGACCATCTTGTCCCGCAATTCTGCGGGCTCTCACCAGCAAAAGGCAGGGCCCCAGCAGGGAAAGGCCAGACTCGCCATTCTCCTCATCACCATTGTCATCCTCAGCTCGTTGTGAAGAGTGACCATCATGACCATCTGAGCACCTACCGCGGGCCGGGCCCTTTATGAGAGTAAGGACAGCCCGAATCACGAAATCAACAGCAACATACGTTGCCACAGTTACTCTTCCCAGAACTCGTCTGCGGAGGCATATGCCCATTGTATGGATGAGTAAGTTGAGGCAGGGGAATGTTGCTGGGAACACCTGGAAAGGCCTTAGGTTCCACTCAGTGTCATTCCTCGGCAGTGGCAGTGCCTGCTTTCTCCTGATTTACTTCGAGGCAGACAACGGAAGTGTTTGATTCTTCTGAGACGGCAGTTTGACCCCCAGGAGAAGCACACACGCTCCTCCTATGAACGTGGTTTTGCTCCTGCTCCTTGTAAAACTCATCCTGGCTCTGCAATGCTAAAGGGCACTTCACCTCCTCCCCAGGTCATGTCCAGATCCTGCAGAAAAATGGCACTCTCCTCACCAGTGCTCCCTCTGCATCGATGGCTCCCAGACTCCCACCTCCCGTCAAACCCCCGTCCTGAACACCAGACTCACACCTCCAGCAACCTTGCACCTCTAGCCGACTGTGGGTGGACGCCACAAACTCCACACCCCTGGGCCCTTGGTCTCCTCCAGCCCCAGGCCCTGCTTCTCCTGTAGCTCTTTCCACTTTGATTACTGGTGCTTCCGCCCCTCTCGTGCCCAGTCCCAAAGCCCTGGAGTCCTCGTTGGCTCCTCTCCCTCCTTCACCCCACATCTAACCCATTAGGAAATCCTGTATTCACAATCGATCACTTCTCTCTGCTTTTGTCCTGGTTTGAACCACCATCCTCTCTCTGGTGCCTGGATTAGCCCATGGGCTTCCTAATTGGTCTTCCTGCTGCGATCCCAGCTCTACCTCCGTCCGTTCCCACTGCAACGACTGAAATGATCCTTTTAAGACATAAGTCAGACCGTGTCACCGCTCGGCATGAGCCTGGGTGGTGCCTCCCCATTTCGCTCTGGGTGAAATCAAAGGTTCAAGGTAGCCTCTAGGACCCTACCTGGCCTGGCCGCATGTCTTACAGCTCTCCTCTGCCCACTCAGTTCGGCCACCACACTGGTCCCCTTGTCATCCCCCTGCACACCATGCACACTCCTGCCTCAGGGCCTTTGCACTGGCCACTCCCTCTTACCCCGGACACACACATAGCTCACTCCCTCACCTTGTTTGGGTCTCTGCTTTCAGGCTCCCTCCTGCCTGACCACACTAAGACTGCATCACCCACACCCCACACCACCCCCAAAACTCCCGAGCTCCTCACCGTGTCCTACTTTTGTTTGTTTGTTTCATAGTACGTACTGCCTTCTGGCGTCTTATACAATGTACTTAAGGAGCTTTAGGATTGTTATTTATTGTCTGACTCCTGCTAGCAGTATGTTGGCTCCAGGGGTGAAGCTCTTTGCCTGTTTTACTCACCCACATGCCACAGGCTTCCGGTACGCTGCCTGGCACATAGTGGATACTCTGTGAATGACTTCCTTATGGCTTTCCTCTGATCCTGCACTTGCTCTCTGAAACTGGGGACCTGGAGAGCATCGGTTCATTCCACTGTACTAGGTATTGTTAAAATCCCCAGGAAACCAAGTCGTCCTGCCTGGTAGGTTGCTGACCTGGTCCCTGCCCCCACTTCTAGGCTCACTCTAATCTTGTTCTCACCTTTAGGCTCTGTCAGTGTTAAGGTCCTGACAGAGCCCTGTGCTGTCATACCTCAGGGCCTTTGCATGTGCTGTGCCTCTTTTACCCGGTGGACTCCTAGGGGTCATTCAAAGCCCTGGTTAGGTGTTGCCTCTTCCTGGAGGTCCTCTGTGATACTCCCACCCTCCAAAGTCCCAAGAGAGTCCTTCCTTCCTTCTTCTGAGTGACTTCTGTACCTTGTGTGTGTTTCTCGGTGTGTGGGTCCCCTGCCTCCCTGGGGCTCATCTTCAAGTCCGTTGCACCATCAGACTGTGAGCTCCTTGAAGGCAAAGGCTGGGCTCTGTGTCCCGAGCTGGCCCGGAGCCTGGCACATGGCAACTGCCTCGCCAGTGTTTGTTTGTTGTGGACGATGGAGCAAATCTGACACGAGCCAGGAGAGAACAAAGACTGTTCGAAGACCCTTTCAAGGTCACCGGCTGGCAGGGAATGAACAATATCTTATTATTTGATCATTTATTTATACTCTATTTTCAACTAGGATTTGAGGCAGCCTGAGATGAAAGGCACAGATATGACAAAAACAAGGCCCTATGTCTCAAACACCTACCTCTCTCCCTCGACTGGCCTATAAACACACCCCAGCCTCTGTTCTCTTAACAGAAGCACCCCAACCCTCTGCAGCTCTCTGTCCCCCTGCAGCTGGCGCCTCCAGCCGGGCCTCCAATGCCTGTCCTCCTCATTCCACCTGCTCTCCTGTCAAGTGAACAGCTCCTGGTGAGGACAGCAGCTGCCTCTGTTACAGAACACAGTGGACACTTGCAGACCTAGATCCCGCGAGCTCTGGTGGCACCAGCCCTCCTGACATCTCTTGACACCTCCCCCCTCCTCCAACCCCTTGCTTCCCTTGGCTTATAGGCTGCATACTCTCGAAGTTTCCTTCCGCCACTCGGCTTCTCCTCCCCAGCCCCCCTGGCGGATGGCCTTCCTCTGCCCATCCCATAAACATCTGTGCCCCCAGGACCCCCTCTTGGGTCCCCCTCTGCTCACCCTACACACTTTGCCTGAGCAGCTCTCTGTTCCAGTGACTGCGCTCAGTTAGGGATTAGTTAGGGTCATTCTAGAAACGGAGGCCCCCAACCTCATTGGCTGAGCACAGGGTTTCTGTCTCACATAAAGTCCATTTGGCAGCAAGGGGAGGGAGGGGGCTCTGCTCCCTCTGGTCCTGGAGGAATGCAGGCCCCTTTCACTCGCCTGCCTCGACCCCTGGATCTGTGCTGCCGGAGGAACGTGCCTCTGGACGAAGGCGGGTGGTGGGGGATGTTGTGGACAAGAGTGTGGAGTAGAGCGCAGGGTGAGGCATGTGGCCCCGAGTCCCCAACTCAGCCTGTCCACTTGGTGTCCCCACCATTGGGGACAGTCACCCTGTCCTTTGTATCTGGCTGGAGAGGAATGTACCTCTCTCCTTTAGGCTGTTCTGAGGCTCCTTGAAAACACGGACTCCTCATGTGCTGATGAGGGAGTCCTCCGTGGGCAGGGACAAGCTTCCCGCTCTCACATTCACACACTTCTTGGGCCCAGGAGAGACCTGCCAGTTGGCTGATCCTGGGAGCTGGGCATGTCATTGGAAGAAGGAGTCCAGAAACAGCCATGGGTGGCTTGCTGTTGGGGACTGTGCAGGGACATCCCGGCTGGAGGGGCAGCTGTGCGCCCAGCTCCTCCTCTCCACATTTGTGGCCCAGCGGATGGACACAGCCCTCCGGCCTGCGGCCCAAGCCTGTGCTAGGCGTGCCGCACGGCTCATTGTCAAATCCATCATCCTCGGTCAATGGCATGACAATGGGCATATGTCACTGGCTCTTGAAGCTAGACAGGCTGGACCTGCTGTCCTCTGTCAGGAAAGGAGAGCTGACATTGATTGAGGACCTACTGGGTGCCACACATCCTCCTAAGTGTTTTACGCCCACGCTCATTGAGTTCTCACAACAGCCCTGGAGGGATGGGCGGCTCAGCAACCCCATTCACAGACTCAGACACCGGGACTTGGGAAGCTCGGCATTTGAAAAGTTCAGTCAAAGCACCATGATGAGGAAGCTGCCCACAGATGGCTTGTTGTCAAGGGGCAGCGCCTGATGTGTGAGCGCTCACACTGGACCCGCAGCTTTTGACTCTCTTAGGACCATATGACAGAAAGGCAAGAGGCACAGACTGGGGACAGGAACACCTGGGCTTGCAACCTAGAGTCCAGCACTCAGCAAATGAGCCATGTTGTGCATAAGCCACTCTACCTCTTAAAGTCTCAGTTTTTTCATCTGTCAAATGGGCACGATTGTGCTGATCTCCCAGGGGCAAGTGGGACAGCTTAACAAACCATCAGGGTCTGTTATGGAAGTTGTCACCTCCTGCTTAGATATTTCTCAGGGGCTTCTGTTCATTCCGGCTCCTTCCTCTGCGGCCTCTTCTCTTCATAGCGGGATCATTTTTTGGGAAACAACGAGTTCGTGTCACATCTTTGCTTAAGACCTTTAAATAGGTTCACATGTGTTCCAGGTACCCTGCGTGATCTGCCTGTGCTTCTCTTCCCCGGGCCTACCTCTTGCCCCTGCCTCTGTCTTCAGCTCTCTCTCTTCAGCCCCCTAGCCACCTTTCAGTGCCTTCACCACACTAGGTCTCTCCTGCCACGGGGCCTTTGCACATGTTCATCCCTCTCCTGGAACATGCTTGTCTCACACTCTTCATGCTCTTCACCGGGCAACACCACTCCTCCTTCAGACTGCTGTAGAAACTTCACACTCTCAGGGATGTTCCTTTCTGCTGCCTTTATCAATTCGATCTCCTGGTCTCCCTCTCTTGAATGACTCTGCATGCTTCCTTCCCCACACGATCTGTTCTTGCAGTTTTACTTGCGCGTGTGGTTTGGTTTGGTTTTGATGTCAGTCTGCCTCGCAGAATGTGAACCCCACGAGGACAGGCCCCTCGTCTGCTCTGCCCACCACCATGGGCCTGGCCCAGAAGGGCACTTGACTCTTGGCATTGAACGGATGGAGATGCTTCCTGCTGTTTCCCCAGGATGCCCGCAACTGCTCTCTCCGTCCTGTGCCAGCCAGTGAGTGTAAGGAAGCGTCTGCCCCCGATGCAGTTGCTAACAAGCAGTTCCGGAGCTCTTTTCCCATCTCGGAGCTCCTTGAACCCTCATGATAGTTCAGCTTCGCTGTCTTCATTTGTAAGATGGGAGTAACTGGGTTGGAAGGTTCAATGTGATACAGTGTGGAGGTGTCTGGCACAGTGAAGATATTTTAAAAATGCTGTTGCGGGGGCACCGCGGGGCGGGGGGCTCAGTCAGTGACGTGTCGGACTCCTGATTTCAGCTCAGGTCATGATCTCGGGGTCGTGAGGTCGAGCCCGCCTCAGGCTCTGCACTCAGCAAGGAGTCTGCTTAAGATTCTCTTCCTCTCCCTCTGCCCCTCCCCCTCCTCAAACTCTCATGCGTGCTCGCGCGCTCTCTCAAATAAATAAATCTTAAATACATTTTTAAAAATTTTGAAAAGAAAAATTCTGTTCCATCCCCATTTTCCCAAGTCCTCAGTCCCTCTGTGAGTGGCTGTTTCTCCCATTTCGCAGACGAGCATGCTGAGGCCTAGAGGAGTTTAGCCGTGAGCCCAAGAACACAGCCGCAGAGCTGGGCACAAGATGGGGTTCTCTACACTTTTGAGTGAGATCAGGCTGCCTCATCCACCTGCCAGCCGTCCAGCCATCGGGGACAGCCCCAGGGTCCTCCCTGCAGAGAAGGCCCTCTGTGCTCACAGGCCCCGAGGAGAAGCAGGAGGAGCCTCTCGTACCCAAGCTCACTGGGCCCATCCACCTGTCCTGCCACCATCCCAAGTCCCCTCCTCACAGCTTCCCTCTGCAGAGCCAGGCCCAGGTGACCAGGTCTCCTCTCCCTGGGACCACTGGGACACTGCGGCAACTGACCTATATTCCTCTCAAGCGCTATTTGCCGCCTGAGGCTCCGCCCACCGAGCGCACAGCCCCACCCCACACAAACACCTCCACCCATCCAAGGACGCCGTGAAACTAAAGGGATCACACCCGGCCCTCTGGGAACCGTGGCTTTACAGCGTGTCCTGCTCTGAGCGGGAGGCATTCACAACCCAGAAGAGGAGGAGGAGAAGACGCAGGGGGCCCTTGGGAGGGGAGAGGGGAAGCAGGTACTCACCAGCTCGCATGGAAGATGGGGAGAAGGGCAAGGGGAAGGGGAGTCACCAAAAAGGGTGAGAAGAAGTCGCGGGGACCCCGGGGGGCGGGGGGAGCACCGATGGAGACTCCGAGAGGGTGCAGAGTGGGCAGAGGCCGAGCAGAGAAGGGTCCTGGAAGAAAAGCCGTGGAAGGGCAAGAGCCGGATGAAGGGGGCAGAAGATGGGCAAGCAGCCGGAGCTGAGACCCCGGGACATGGGACTGGACTTCCGTGCGGACTAGAGACTGAGGGCATGAGAGAGTCCAGGCCCAGCCTAGAGGCTGCAGAGCCAGAGGCGAGGGCTGGCCGGCGAGACACAGAGTGAGTTCAGGCCAGTGGGGGCAGCTGGGGCCTGAGGCACCGAGAGGCCCAGCGTCTGCAGGCTGCACAGACCATCTCCCCAGAGCCAGCAGGTGCAGCCAGTGGGGCTGGCTCCCGCAGTGTCTTCCTGGGCTGCACCTGCCTGCCCAGCCCGTCCAGGGAGGCCCACTGCCCTCTGAAGGCCTTGGTCCCTCGAGAGCATCTATGAGGCGCTTTCAGTCCCTCTGAGGGCTTAACGAAAGGCTTTACACTCACACCTTGGATTCGCCTGTAAGCCGTTTCCCTGATAGTGGCCCGGCTTTCATCTGTGCCTGGACCTCATTTCCTCTTGTAGACAGATTTCGAGAAAAGTCTTCAAGCCCAGGAAATCCCAGCTCTGTTATGTTTAATGGTCAGTTCTTCGGCTTCTCTTACTGACAGATGCAGGATTTGCACCCAGGACTCTCTGTTCCCTTGCTGAGAGACCCTGTTGCCTCCAGTTACAGTGGAGTGAGCAGAGATTCTGGGAAGTTCTGAAGGAAGGGGTGGGGGGAGCTGAAGCAGGAGGGAGAAGGGAGGGTGTCCAGGCAGGCCTACCATTCGGAAAAGACCTTGGCAATGGAGGGAAATGCACGTGGTGGGGGACACAGCAAGGCATCCAGGAGGGCCGCACCTTTCGATCCCTCTCTGCTGTGCCGTATCTGTCCTGTGTTTGTTCCTACCTCCCCGTCACTCAGCACCAACTTTTCTGTTCCGTTTGTGGCACCAGCCCTTCCATCTGCCACACTACATTCCACTCCTCCTCCAGCTGGCTCACAGAGGTCCCGACCTCCCCAAGAATGCCCCTTCCTCATCTTGCCCCCTGGACAGTGACTTCCTTACCCACCAGGGCCCGAGAAGAGTGTCACCTCCTCTGGGAAGACTTCCATCATAGTTAGGATACGCAAACTATTGTAAAAACACTCCAGCGCCACAGTGGCTTGACAAACAAGAGTGTATTTCTCATGCAGAGCGCTGTTGAGTGAAAGGCGGCGAGGTGAGGGCGGTGGGCTCTGCTCCATAGTTATATGGGGGCCCAGGCTCCCCCTGCGGTGCCTCCACCATCCTCTAGGGCGGAGACTGGCAAACTATGATCTGTTTTTGTAAATAAAGTTTTATTGGGACATACCCACACCCGTTTAGTTACAGAGCCTCTAAGGCTGCGTTAGTGCTTCCGCGGCAGCGGCACTGAGAGGCCGAGATAGCACCAGGGCCAGAAAACCTAGAACGTTTGCCCTCTGGCCTCTCTGGAAAACATCTGCTGATCCTTGCTGTAGGGCTCTGGAGGCCTATGAAGAGAGAGTGGGGAGGTTTTGAGGGGCCGGGCCATGAAATGCTGGGCTTCGCCTGCTCCCACGTTCCATGGGTAACAGCTGGTCACGTGACCCCAGCATGCTCCAGGGAGCTGGGGAATGCTGAGCGCATAGGCCTGTCCCTCCACACATTTCCTCCTTGTTTGCGCCTCTTCTCCCCCTGCTCCCTGCACGCGTGCCCCCGCAGGACGGGAAGCCCTGTGTCCGTGAAAGGCTGAGACTGTGTCTGTCTTGTTTATCACTGCTCCAGACTCAGCACAGAACATTCTGGAAATAGTTATCGAAGAAAGGAGTGGATTGGTCTGTCATGTGTGCTCCTGGAGCACTTTGTAAATACCTCCGATCTGGCGCTAACATCGCTGTGTTGTCCTCATTCTGTGCCTGCTTCCCCCCCGTCTCCGTTCTACCAGTTTCTTTCCAGGCATCTCCTGTGTGGTTACACTGTGCCAGGCCCCGGGCATGTCTTTGTGAACAAAACACACCGAGCCGTGTCCTCATGGAGCTTCCGGTCCAGCGGGAGAGACCGGCCAGGAGCAGAGAATCACACCATTGTGCCAATAAATGTAAAGTGACAACAGTGATTGCGAGCTGTGAAAGGAAGGGGCCGAGCAGGTGTGCTGAGCACATCCAAGGGGAGATGATCTAATCTGAGATACAGGGAGGGCTTCCCCGAGGAGGTGACTTTGGGCTGCAGTTCGAGCCACATGCAGACATGAACCAGGTGGAGGGAGGGTGGGCAGCGGCGTGTGCCAGGCAGCAGGAAGTGAGGGCCCCGAGGTCAGAGGGAGCATGACCTCACTCCCAATGACCACGACATCATTCACGTCATTACAGCTCAGACTCACTAAGGGCTTACTATGTGACAGGCCCTGGATTAAGTTCTTTACATGTATTATGTCAGTTAATCTGCAGGATGCTATGAGAGAGGTACTCACGAGGGCACAAGCTGTTAACGTCCAGCCCCTACTCCTTCAGTCCATCCCAGAGGTCCCCTGAGGACGGTTCTCCTAGTTCTCCCGGCTTCCCATGTAGCTCTGTCGCCTGCAAGGGGCCTACTTCCCAGGAGTGCCCTTGGCAATGACACCCGAGAATTGGGGTGGGGGGGAACTGCCCTGCTTCCTTGCCCCTGGGTGGGGAATTCTGTGGCAGTCCTGCCACGGCCTCTCTGAGGCCACCCCCACCCCTGACATGGAGGTTCTGTTGCCCACAGAAGTAGCCCCTGTCAGGGCACACATCACTGACTCCCTCCCTCCCTAAGCTCCTGGGATCACTCCAAAATCACTGGAGTAACCCAAACTAAGACACTGTGAAGTGTCCCATTTCATAGATGAGGAAGCCGAGGCACAGAGGAATTAAGTAAACACAGAACCGAGGGAAGGTCTTTGAAACTAAAGCACTGTGTGTGTGTGAGTGTGTGTATGCACGCGCACATGTGTGCATGTGTGAGTGCATGTGCACGTGCACACGCATGTGTGTACGTGCGAGTGCGTGCGCATGTGTGCACGTGTGTGTATGAGAGTGCATACACGTGCGTGTGTGTGCGTGCACGTGGGATGGAACAGAGGAGGCCAGTGAGGTGTGTTGCAGCCAGGGCAAGGATTTGGGTCATTAACTTATGCGCGTGCGTGCGTGCACCTGTATGGAACAGAGGATGGAACAGAGGAGGCCGGTGAGGTGTGTGTGCAGCCAGGGCAAAGATTTGGGTCATTCACTTAGAGGCATAGGAGGCTGTTGAAGCGCTCTATGCAGACTGGTGACGTGTTCTGATTGACGCTGGGACAGCGTCACCGTGGTGACCAAGGCAAACCTGGGTTAGAGGAGCTAGAGCCCATGCAAGGGGGTGGTTGGCAGTCACTGGGGGCACCCTGGGGACCCGCCAGGGCAGAGACACTGAGCTCACTCCTTGGTCTCTGGAGCTCTGTGGGGCCCTGTGAGAGCCAGGGAGTATCTGGGTGTCCGAGGGGCTTCGTTCCCTGCACCCTGCCCAGGGTTCATCTCTCCAGGGGGAACACGCACATGGTATCCCAGCTGCTCCCCTCCCCGCACCCCTTTCCTGCCCTCTTAGTTCACAGAGTCCCCCTAGCTCCCCCCAACTCCGGGATCTCCATCAGGCCGGGTCTGTGCCTGGCGCCCAGCACCCCCGCAGCCCAGCTGGGGCCGGCAGCTGCCGAGGGAAGGCCAGCCGGGCCTCCTGACCAGGCAGGCCCCAGAGGCCAGCACGTGGCCAGCCGGGTGCCGGCTGTTTCTGCCCCAGTGCCCTGTGCGGCCCGCCACCGCCTGAGCAGATGGTCTTGGAAGTGAGTGCGGACTGAACGGGGTCAGGAGGGTCTGCCGGTCCATCTTCTCCTCCTGTGTCTCTGCTGCGCTCCTCTGCCCTTGCCACCGTCCTGGAGAGACCGCTGAGCTCGGCCGGCCGGTGGCACTGCGCAGCGTGGTGAGGTGTGGTGGGACACGGCCCAGGCGTCCAGGAGAGCTGGGTATGTGGGACATGGATCTCAGGGGGCTTTGGGGCAACAGTTGCAGGACTGGAGGGTGGGAGGTTGGCAGAAGAGGGGCATGGGGTGCAGGTTACCCTGCGGATGCCTCAGGAAGCCCCTCACCGGGTGGCTTGTGGAGGCGGTTTCCACGCGGGTCCCCAAAGGACGAGGTCACATTTGCTGAGAGGCTGGTCCTCAGTTAAGTGTTACCCCAGACTATCACCTGCCTCTCCCCACCACTTCATCGCCCTGCCTCCACCCTTTCTGGGGGGCCTTTCTCCAGCCCCTATCCTGTGGGTTCCAGCCCCCGAAATCCAGTGTTTATTATGTGGTCTTCCCTTGCCCATCCTCCAGGTCAGCTGCTTCCCTGCAGGCCTGTCCTCGAACGTTCCCAACAGTGGTGTCCTTCCTGTTCCATGGGGCTCTCACTCCCTCCAGCTCTCATTCCCAGGGGTCAGTGGAAGCCTCCCTCAGGCCTTAGCTCTGGTGGTGGGTCAGTCCTGCGTGGGGCCCCCAGGGCCGACCATGGTAGGAGGGGGAGAGCTGGAGCCCCACCTTAGCTCAAGGCTCATATCTGAGCATCTGTTCACCAATGCCTGGTGTCTGCTACCCTCTCAGAGTGGGGAATGCCAATACCTGGCAGAGAAGGGCATGTGGAAACCCCGGGGGAGTGAGGGCAGAGGAGGAAGCTCTGCTGAGATCCATTACGGAATTGGGGCTGTGGCTCCTCTCTGCCTCAGGACCTTTGAATGTGCTGTTTCTGCGTGTTGATAGACAATTTCCCTGTATCACTGCCCAACTCTTACTTGTTCACATCTCAACATAGGGGGTTTTGCTGGACAACTTCCTCCCTGATCTAAAATAGGCCTCCTTTGAAACCTAGTTCGGAAGGCTCTGATCTTCCCCATCAAGCAGCTTTTATAACTTGGTTGTACTTGTGTTTGTGAACTTGCTTATTGTCTCTCCCTCACGAGACTGTATGCTCCATGGAGCAAAGAGAGGGGCCTTGCCAATCCTGTGCAGCCCAGAAGATCCTGCACATAAAACAGGGCCTGGAGCCTAGTTGGTTCTCAAAAGGCCAAGGTCAATTGAGACACATTGTCCCTGTGCCTGAGCTGTTCAATAAGGCCTCTTGCCTGCCTGCTGTGCGTGGAGAGACAAAGAAGTTAGAACCACAGGACTCTTTGGGATTGTTAGCCCAAGCTTGTCATTACAGAAGCCTCTGAGGCTTGGGCCCTCCCACTGAGGGACAAGGTGGACTTGAACCCAGGTCTCTTGGCCCCTAGTCAGGTCTCTCTCGTCTGCTCTGGGCTGTGGTAGGCCATGTGCCAGGGGACCCTTGTGGGGGGGACTCAGGCCTCCCAGCCCCAGAGCTCCTTTGGATGCAAGGTGGGGGGCAGCACACTCAGCCCCTTGGGATGATCTGGGATGGGACAAGAGCAACCACAGTCATAGCAGGACACGGACAGTGGCTGCTCCAACGTGGCTGAGTGTTCCGTAAATACTGCTGCGTTGGGAATCCTCAGCGGCCATCAGGGGAGGGGATCCTGAGGCCCAGGGCAGTGAAGTGACTTGCCCAAGGCCGTTCAGTGGGGAGGGGCTGAGCAGAATCGGAACCCAGGGCCATTGGCCTCCAGAGCCGAGAGTGTCGTGTGGGGGTGCACAGCTCCGTACTCGGCTTCCCCGAGCTCTTGCCACCTCTTGCCTGGGGAGCAGGAAGGTGCTGAAGGAAGGCTGCTGCCAAGGACCCAGCCTTCCTCAAGATGTTTCCTGAGATTCACAGATTCCCGAAGGAGGCTGTGGGCGTTCCTGGAAAGCCATATTCGGGAGCGAAGGTCACGGGCCCGGGGTGTCTTCCGCCATTAAGGAGGAGCGTTGGCTTGGCCTCCTGGTTTGGTCTGAAGGTTGAATGAGAGGAAAGAGCTTGAAAGGGACTTGGGGAGATTCTGGCACAGAGCGGGACTCTCAGGGACTACGTCTTCCTGCTGGGTCCTCACTTGGCACCAGAGGCCCAACAACCCCCCATCCCCCTGGGAAAGAGACCTACTGTTGGATCCACGAGGAGGCAAGGGGTTGGGGACAGAAAAGGCTCACAGATGCCAAGAAGACAGCCTGAGGTCATGGAAAGAGGCCTGAGTTGGAGGGAGCCCAGGTTCGAGTCCTGACTCCTACCAGCCAGGTGGGTCACGTCACCTGCTAGAACTCACTTTCCTTTTGTGTGAAATTAGAATGTCCTCTCCAAAGAGTTGCCACACAAAATAAAATTGAGATAGGACGTGTGAACTGCCCCACACATCGTTCGAGAAACCGTTTCTTGATCTTTGCTTGAGAACTTCCTTTTACACCAGCAAGAGTCCACCATGACCTAGATCCTGTGTGCTCCTAATTTCAATACCCTCTTACGAAGGATACAGAACTTAGCAAAGTTCTGGACTCGTTCTAAACCCATGAACTCACCCTAGTTCTCCGGTCCCGTCGTCCATGCTTCCAGTTGGAATGGCTCCGTCCATTGAAGACTGAGGACTTTGCCCCTTGGACCAGTTCTTCTCAAGGGCTTGTACTCGATGGATGGGTGCTATAGCGGAGGGGGTGAGTCGAAGGCAAGCAAAGCATCATGCTGTCCCCCTCCAGAGTGACACCCCAACTTTACCCAGCCTGCAAGAGCCAGAGCCAGCCTGTCCTCCATTTCTGTGTGTAGAGCCAGGCCTCAAATGTATTTTAATTTCATTTACTCTTCTCAAACCTGAAATTAATTTTCGTTTGTAAGCCATAACAAAAAAGCAGCAGCAGCAGCAACGTAGGGACCTACCTACCGCGAGTCACGTGTGGGTCTCCTCCCTGCCCTCACCCCTGCCCTGAGCAAGTGCAAGAACAGAACGTCCCCTGGCCTTCGGTGGTGGAAAGTCTTGCCCAAGTCCAACCGATAACCTTCAGAACAGGGGCCCCTGGACTGTGAGCACAGTGGACAAAGCCTTCGGGATTGTAGGGAAACAGATAAGCTTTGAGCACAGCTGGGCTGCAGCTCCCCGCCCCCCCACCCCTTCAGCCGTGGCAGCCTGCTCCTGATTTCTCTGGAAAGGCAGCTCCTAATTAGAATAGATCGAAGAGTCTTTGCTCCAGCTTTGTTCTTGGTCTCGATTGAATCATTGCTTTAGGACTTAATCTGGTGTAGTCGCCAGTGGGCTGGGACTCTTGGCTCTCCGAGCTCCTCTCAGGCTGGGGCAGGCTGGCACCTGGAGCGGGGTAGGTGGGGGGAGATGCGGGGGTGGGGGGCACCAAGACCTCTGCGTCACCCCCCTCTCTGCACCCTCTCCCTCCGGCCTCTCTTCTTTTCTATTTTTCTCCCCACCTGCTTTCTCTCCCTTTAATTTCCTTTCGTTAACAACCCAGGGCTGTCCAGGATGCCAGTCCCTGCTGGTGGGAGTGCAAATTGGTACAATTGCTCTGGAGGGCAATTTGTCAAATGCTATTAAAAGCCTTAAAAAAGTGCATAGGCTTTGACCTGGAAAGTCCCCTTCTAGGAATTTGTCCTAGAATATAATAATTGGACAGGGGTCCACAAATATGCTGCCCTCGGTGCTTTTCATGAGTGACAACTTGGAAACCTGGAGCCCGTCAACAGGGGGTCATTAGAAATGACCATGTGATAAACCAGCTAGAAAAGAACCCTTTGGAGCTAATTGGAGAAATTTGAATTCTGACTGGGTATTAGCTGCTCCTTAGGAATGGCTGTTAATTTTATCAGGTGTGATCATGGCCTCGCGATTGGTTTAGAGACACATGACAGGAGGGCTGGTATTTGGTTTAAACTGTTACAACAACAGTGACGGGAAGGGGAATGGGCAGAGGCAATGCTGGCAAACTCTTGCAAGTTCTGAATCCGGCTGACAGGTTCTTGGGTATCCGTTTTGGTGCATCCATTCTAATTCTGTGCATGTTTTAAAATGTTCATGATTTTTTTTTAAAGATTTTATTTATTTATTTGACAGAGAGAGAGACAGCCAGCGAGAGAGGGAACACAAGCAAGGGGAGTGGGAGAGGAAGAAGCAGGCTCATAGCGGAGGAGCCTGATGTGGGGCTCGATCCCATAACGCCGGGATCACGCCCTGAGCTGAAGGCAGACGCTTAACCGCTCTGCCACCCAGGCGCCCCATAAAATGTTCATGATTTAAAGAGAAATAAAATGATGGTGTAAACCTGTATTTTTTTTTGATGTCCACAAGATATTGCTAAGTGAGAAGAGAAAAATCCCACATAGCAAATATGGCCTTACCAGATTTTTTGGTTTAAAAAAATAAACACGGAATTTTATATGCAAAAGAAAAAGGATGGAAGTACACACACCCGAGTGTTAATGGTGGTCATTTCCAGGTGGTAGGATATGAGTAATTTCCAGTTTCTTCTTTATACTTTTCAATCGTTTCTAAATTTTGTTTTTGTAATAAGCATACATTACTTTTACGCTTCTAAAAAGCCATAGTTAACTCAAGGAAATTGGGAAATCTACGATGCGTTGAGCGTGACTATACGTCGTGTCTTGCAAAAGGAGGTTTGATAGATCTTAATTCACATGCAGTCATTGGTGAGGTTGACATTGTTACGCCTATTTGCTAAATGGGGAAGCTGGCCATCAGAGAGGGTGAGCGATTTGCCCATAGACACGCAGCCTCAGCTCTAGTCCCATGTGACGCCAGTCCTCTTGCCACACTACGCCCCAACTGCTTCCAGAGAACCTGCAAGGAGTATCGGGCGTGGGCCCGGCCCTCCAGGAACCCACCCTGTCTGGTCCCCCTGGTCTCCCGCCCCCACGCTCTGCCCTGAGAACCAGTTAGGTAATGGCTTTGCCAAGAACAAATGTTCCCCCCTCACATCACAGGTGAAACTTGAACGCTGCCCCTTTGGTATTTTCTCCTAATGAGCCTTCCCAGGCTTCTTGCCTTTTTAGGATGGAAACAAGCGCTCTGCTGTTATCCTCTTCATATTTATCAGCTCGGTTTACTGGCAGAGTGGAAGAGTGAACGGGCATTGTATACATAAATATCATAAAATCCACAGAGGGCTGGCGAGCCTGAGTTCTTAATCCTGGCTCCATCACTAACAATTTGCAACCCAAAGAAGTCACTCTCTCTCTGTTTTCTCTGTCTCTAAAGTAAATAAAGGATAACCCATTAGAAAAAAATCAATTGGTGCTCTGAAGAAAGGAGGGGGTATAGACAACTCCAAGTTGGGCTGAAAATACGTTTCCGAGGTTTTTGCTAATGTTGGGAATGGAAAAAGCCCAGTCTCCACCTCACCCCATCAGCTCTCGTCCAGAGGACTGTGATGTCTCTTACCTGATCTCCAAGCTCTTGTTTGTCCTTCTCCCCAGTTGTCACCTGCTGGGCATCCCTCACTCCTTGCCTTACCCTGCATGCAGTTTCCAAGAGGGGCCCCAGCTTTGCACCTCAGGGCCTTTGCATATGCTTTTCTCTTTGTCTGGAATGCTCTTCCCCAGCTAGCATCAGGTATTTCCCTGTAAGGTCCCTGGAAACCTTCCCTGCCCACTAGACCTGAGCTCCTCGAGGGCACAACCTCAGTTATCTCCAGCATATAGCTGGCCCTGCGCAGACACAGACAGGGGCATGGGGCAGGCAAGGGCAAAACCCAAGGCTTTTCTCTACATCTCCAGAATGGGCAAAACCTGTCCCACAGATTTGCGTTAGAAGAACACTGTTTCCTTCCTGGGCTCCATTGAATCTGCCCTTACTGCCATCCCAGTTTGGGATAGGACATGTTTCTAATATTCTTTTTTTAAAAACATGACATTTAAGCACCAAAATGACTGCATTTTTACATAGACACAGCAGGTTACCTCTTGCCCCCAAGTCCTTGCAGAGGATGGTCTAACCAAAGCACCTGTCTCAGCCTGGAAAACTGCAGGGCTGGCTCTCAGGGCAGAAGTGTCACGGCGAGCCAGTGCGTCTGGGGACCACCTGCCTGGGGGCTGCCTCCCACGCCATCCACATCGGAATGACAAACCCTTCCTTGGTGAGACCCCAGCAGAGGACTCAGCAGGGAAAGTACCTGAGTGTCATGGTCACATCGTGTTTATGTTTCTGAACACTGGTTCCAAAACTCTACCCGCCCATGAGTCCCCACCCTCCCACTAGCCTGCGCTTCCCTGCCCTCATGGCGGGTGAACCCCAGCCGTGTCAGCAAGCAGCAGGGACAGTCAGCTTCACACAACCAGGAAGCAAACACAGAGGCCAGGCCCCGGCCCCAAGCCACTCCTCAGAGAAGAAAGGAAGCCATGAAGGGCAGTGAGAACCTTCCCCCACAATCCTAAAGGAGATGGGGGAGAACCTGGCTCTTGTGCCCTCCCACGGCAGGTGGGAGACCTGGCTGGGGTGCTTTTTGGGTTTCACTGGGGTGTAGAAGGCAAGTGTTGCTCAGCTTTCTCCTCTCTGGATTGCAGGTGATTCTAAGACAGGGTCCCATTCAGCTTGGCATCCCCCCGAGTCCATACACATGGGCTGTGCTCATCTCGAGTCCTGGTGCTGTGTGCCAGGGACAGAAAGTGGAAGATGGGCCACCACTGTCATGTTCCATCTCTGTGGGGCCAGCGAACTAACTGGAGGGTGCTGTCACTCTGCTGTCTCTCAAATCTTGCTGTAATGTCATCTCGGGAGGGTCTCTCCTGACCCCTAGTTCATACTGCCACTCCCCCACCCCAACACCCCCTCTGCTCTCTCCTGCTCTATCACCATCTGTCAGATGGTCACCTTCCCTGCTTACTTGGACCTCTCTCTCTCTCACTCTGCTAGAGGGTGGGGAGGGTTTTTTGTGTTACTCAGTGACAAATCCCCATTCCTAGAACAGGGACCGGCACGTAGTCGGTGTTCAACAAATGTCGAATGAATAGATCTGCAGACCTGGCATGCATTTCATAAATGTTTGCTCACCGAGAATGGGGTCTCCAAGCAAGTGAAGACATTAATAACCACTTACTAGAGTCCCCAAATAGCGTGGGGCACTGAGTCGACAAAAGCTACAGTTTCCCACTGGCTTCCTGTTGCCTTTGCAATAATCCAAATTCCTTGCGGTATGGCCTCTGTCTGCTTCCCTTCCTTCTGTTTCTCCTGGCACACACCAGACTACACCTCACTGACTGGCCTTAAGTTCCTAGACACTCTGAGCTCATTTACACCTCAGGGCCTTTGCATTTGCTGTCCTTGCTGCCTGACGGCTCATCCCTCAGTGGGGACACATGGCTGTGGGGCCCTAGCTCAAATGTCACTTTTCCTTGGAGTCCTTCCTGCCCACCCTACCCAGTTACCCCAACACCCATCATAGCTCCCTTTTATCGTCTGCATTGCACTTAGCATGGTCTGAAACGATCTCGATCATTTATTTACTCATAGTACGTTTATTGGAGAATCTTGACCGCCTTAGCTTCCCTAATTGCTTTATTCTGTCCTGCTCCGTCGAGCCCTCCTTCC
This sequence comes from Ursus maritimus, assembly GCF_017311325.1. NCBI lineage: Eukaryota > Metazoa > Chordata > Mammalia > Carnivora > Ursidae > Ursus > Ursus maritimus. The sequence continues at coordinate 45,894,857 of NW_024424564.1, forward strand.
CGCTGGGCCTTCATGACAGTGAGATCCCACACATGCAGGTGCTCTAGCTTATTAGAACTCAGACCAGGCCAGTTCAAAACCCCATCCTGGCTCAGAGCTCCTCTATAGAAAGGGCAGGAACGGGAGCAAGAGCTTTGTCTTCTCCTCTGGGGTGGGTCGGGGTGGGCTGCTTCCATTTCCCTCGTACACGCCTCTCTTGGTTGGCTTCCATCTGCTGCCGTCTCCGTGGAGGTGGGTGCCTGGTCGTTTTGGGCAGAGCTTCCCCCGTGGCTGGCACCTCCCCAGGAGGCGGGAGCCACAGCCCCCTTCAGCATCGCCAGCGGAGTAGGCCCCAGCCTCTTCCAGGTCGGAAGCAGCTCCCCTCGCCCAGGATCTGTCTGGGAGGCCCCTTGACTGTGCTCTTATATGAGCCCGCTGGGGGTCCTGCACAACTGAGTTGGGGGCACCTGTTCCTCCTGCCGGTGGCACAGGCTTCTCCCCACCAGATGCCCCCGGAGCAGGCACCACTCCAGGGCATGTGTGCCGAGCTCCCCCAAGGGCACCCTTACCACCCCGTGCCTGCAGCTGGCACGAGGCTCCCGCAGCTCAGCGAGCATCCAGCAGGGGAGCGAGGTGCCAGCCTTTGTTGGCAGTACCCTCAGCCTCAGGAGCATTCTCTGGGGGGTGGGGCAGGAGCCGGGATGGGACCCACTCACCAACACCCCATCTACCCTCACTCCCTCCTCTCGACCACTAGGCTTTCTTATACAAACAGGGGAGAGCGAGAGGAACACAGAGGCCACAGAGGCCCGGGGCTGGTTCCTGGCAGCAGGGCCAATTCTGCCCCAGGGAAAGTGTCTGGCCCCAGCTTTTTGGGATCTCTTAGCATCTCTTTGTCCACAATGGTGGGTCCCAGTAACCAATTCTGGGGCAACCGGAAATGCCCCCTCCGTGGCTCCTTGGTTGTTTTTGTAGGTTTCCCTTGTGGCCCACGTGACACGAGATCAGCAGCTCGGCATTGCTGGCGCCTATAGAAATGCCTGACACACTGTAGGTCCTCGGTAACCACTGTCCGAAAGAATGACTCAGCAGGAAGACTGCTGGCTACTGGGAGCTCACAAAGAGAAATGACCAGAAGAGGAAGGGGCTGGACGGGGCCTGACGGGGTGACGCCATGTGCCACCTCCCACCGTGCCTTCACCTGTTAGCTTAATTCTCATGGTGACCTTGAGGGGCAGCCTAGCCATCACCCTTTGCAGATGGAAAGACCTCCACCTGCTTCAGGCCAGGCCAAGCTGGGGGAAAGTGAGGGGCAGGGGAGGAGGCCGAGGGGCAGCGGCTGTGAGCAGGACTCTGGTGTCCACGATCCTGGCTCTGCCACCCCTCGGCTCAGTAACTGGATTTTCTGACTCCGGTTCCTCGTTTGTAGAAGCGGGATGGTAAGGCTACATTGTAAGGATTGAATCCACTAATATAGGTCACGTGCTTAGTTCAGGCAGAGACCCGGCAGGTCATAAACAGCACCCAGAGTAATTTTCACGATCATCACGATCACTGGGACAGACCCAGGTCTGTCGACCCCGAAGCCGGTGCTCTGCATGAAGCCCCCCACCCCCAGGAAGCGGGAGGGGCGGTGCCTGACAGCGGGCGAGGGGGAAGCCCTCGGGGGCACCGGAGCCGAAAGCATCCGAGGCCCCCAGCAACGGTGACAGGTGGCCTTCTGTGCCAGACCGCGACCCACAGCCCAGATCTAACAGGCACTGAGGAACCTCTGTGGGTCTTTAATCAGGGGAGTGAAACGATGAAAGTGAGGTTTTAGGAAGATTAATCTGGCAGCAGGCATGGGGTGGAAAGAGTCAAGCTTAGTGCAAAGAATTACGACTGCCGCCCGGCTCCGAGAGGCGGGTCCTTAAAGGAAAGTGGCCTGGTTCTCGGCTCCCTGGGCACTCAGGGTTCCCAGCAGCTGGCAGGGGCTGGGCGCCCTACTCAGGAAGAGCCCCCGAGGGGGCCGGCAGAGGGCACTGTTTGGTCAGTGACAGTGGCCACTGCAAGGGAGCTCTGGTGTCTGGACAGAACAGGCAGCAGAGCCGAATCCACTAGAAGGAGGCAGCCGTGGGCCCCTCAGCTGTGGGGCCAGTTCTGGGCTGAGCATTCCACTGTGGGCCGTGCTGTTGGTGCAGGCCCTTGAAGGCGGGCAGGACCACCCACTCTGACAGGTGTCGGGCCACCAAGGTTCTGCGCGCCGCCCCGGGACTGGCACCCAAAGGGTAGGACGGAAGCAGGGCCGCCCCGGCCAAGAATGGAAGGAGCGGCTGCTCCTACATCTCATTTTATTTAAAGCTGTCAGGACATATTGGAAGTTGCCGAGCCAATGCCAGCTTCTCTCCTCCCCGAGGAGCCGGAGTCCCTGGCGGATCCCCAGCGGCGCCGTTGCGAGGTGCTGCCGACCCCGGGCCCTCACACTAGCGCGTGGAAAACCTCCACTTTCTCCCGGTACAGGTGGTGGAACTGCTTGGCCAGGCAGTGGAAGGGGGCTTCGTAGTTTTCCATCTCCTTCTGTAGAGACAAGGCGAAGAAGTCGGCGGTGTTACAGCCTCATCAGGACAGGGAGCTGGCGCGCAGTCACGCTCCCCTCGCATCAGGTGCCCCCCATGCTTGGCCTCCTCTCGCCCCCACGCCGGCGGGGCTGGCTCCTAGCACGCCCTTGTTACAAGGAGGAAACTGAGACACGGACAGGTTAAGTAACTTGCCCGAAGCCTCACACCTGTTCATGGTGGAGCAGGGTCTGCACCTAGATGTTTCTACAGAGCCAGTACTTTCAGCCACGTTCACCCCCTGTGTGACGGGGTGCTAAAGTGAGACACTCCTCGCTTAGTTTTCACTGGGGCCCTCAAAGGCCAAAGCAAAATAACAGATGGCAAGGACTCCCCCCACCCCCCGCCGCCTGCCCCACTCCAGAGGGAGGGCCAGATGGGATGGGCCCACCCTCACCTGGAGTTGGGCAGAGCTGTGGCACTGACCCCTGCGGTGCCTCTCCCTCACTTCGAGCTCAGTGGGAAGCTTCGGGAGAAAGCCCAAGGCCCAAGGGCCCATGCCAGTGCTGGAGCCAGGCCTGGGAAAAATCGAGGTCAGCCCGGGGGCTGGCTGTGTTGGCGGCCAAGCCAGGAGAGGACTGCAGCAGCACTGCCCTGGGCCGGCGGCGGGCCGAGCAGGAGAGCCGGCCTGGAGCCGCCCTAAAGGGACTCCGCAGGGATGGGCTCCAGGAGGGGGATGGGCCCCAACAAGAACCAAGGGCCAGGAACTAAGGCTGCAGGAGGGGTGATGAGGGGTCACCCATGAGCTTCGGGAAGCTGCAGGTGGGAGGGTTCTGCCAATGCGCCAGGGATGGGGCATCACCGAAGTGCTCCCAGGGCACCAGCCAAGCCGCCTGAGTGCCCTCTTCTGCAGGTGGCAGGCTGGGGGGAGGGGCAGGGGCAGGACCACCGGCCTGGCCCTGCTTCCCACAGCAGGTGTGGGAGGGGGCACTGACCGGAAGTGGTGAGGCACCCAGCACTGTGCATTTTCATAACTGAGATGAGTATTTTGTGACTAAAGGTGCCCAAAGGACATCCTGTTCTGAGACATTAGACAAGTTCTAGAACTGGCCCCAGATGTCTACAGAGCGGGAAGAATCGGCCTCACAGGGTGAGCATGGCCAAGCTCTAGGGGAAGGAAGACGGTAGCCTCTCAGCTTAGCTATTGTTCTCTCACTATGTGTGCACGTGTGTATTTTTTTTTTTTTACGAAATACGTTGGCAGAAGAAAGAACCCGCTACTTTGAAGACAGAGGCTCAAGCTATGTATGCACGAGAACCCGTCTTCAAACAGTCCTTGGCAGCTAGCAAAAGCACAGCCTTGACAAGAGGCAACGATATACCCCCAACAAAAGGGAAGGATTTCCCAAGTTATCGAGCTCAGTGCCCTCGCTTTGCAGGTGAGCAGTCTGCAGCCCAGGGGTGCAGCTGGGGCGTGTGGAGCTCCCCAACGGGAGAAGAGCAGCCTTTCCACCCTGCCAGCCGGGGAGACAGAAACGCACGACGGAAGCCAGTGCTCACAGGGAACGTTACCTGGACTTTGTCACAAGGGAAATCCCAAGGCGGACGGGACAAGTTAGCCAAGAGCAGAAACAGAAGTGGCACTGCTGAGGAACCAGGGGACAGCGTAGAGCCGACACGAGCACCTGCACTAAGTGCGCGGCTGCCCGCCACCAGCCCCGTCGGACAGAAGAGAACTAGCTCGGTCACGTCAAGGCACGTTTGGTTGTACAGAACATAATGTCCTGGGCAATGCCAGCGTCCGCAGTAAAACGTTACACCGGGAGCACCTGGGTGGCTCAGTCGGTTGGGCATCTGACTCTTGATTTCCGCTCAGGTCGTGATCTCAGTGTTGTGGGACTGAGCCCTGTGTCAGGGCTGGGCATGCTGGGCGTGAAGCCTGCTTAAGATTCTCTCTCTCCCTCTGCCCGTTTCCTCCTCCCTCTCTGAAAAAGAATGTTACACCAGTTGAAAGCATAGTTAAGTAACGAGCAGACAGAGAATGAGGCCTGTATTGGACACACACGAGGATTTCCAAATGAATTTGAAAGCTCCTGAAAGCAAGATCTGGGGAGAATGCAACATAAAAAGTAAAGAATTCAGAGGAGATGAGCCTTTATATATGCCACGGAGCATTCCCGAAGTAGCAGATGTAAACTGAACCATTTTCTGAAAGCATTAGGAGGGTTTGCCGGTGACAGGAATCCTTTCGTTAAATGACTAATCATAATCTCACTGACACACTATACAGTACATCTGCTTTGTGTGAAAAGATCCTTAGGACAGGCTCTCAGACTAGTGCTCAACTGGCCTAGAATTCTGCCCCTGAGAGTCCCAAAATTGGTTCTGTGGGAGGCCAGAGCTCCTTCTAGAAGGTTCTCAAGCTCAGACAGGCATTCTAGTCCTGGTTTGGCTGCTCATAGGCTGGGCAACCAGGGAGAGCCACACAAACTTTCTGAGTCTGCTCATCAGCTGTAAGACAGGGATAGCACTGGGTGTCTTGTAGGCTGCTAGAAGCTTCAGCAGATAAATGTGTACAGATACCTAGCACACAGCAGACACTCAACAAAGGTCAGTTCCCTTCCCTCACCCTGCTGCAAGAGGAGTCCTCCCCACAGATCCTTCTTGAACCTGCTTGTGTTTAATATTGTCCTATAGTGATGAACTTTTTAAAAACTTCCTTTAAAAAATCTTTAATTTTTTGGTCTGCAAATGCCAAATATCAAGAGATGTTAGAAAGTCTAAGGGGGGGGCAGCGCCTGGGTGGCTCAGACAGTTGAATGTCTGACTCCTGATTTCGGCTCAGGTCATGATCTCAGGGATCGAGCACCCCCATTGGGCTCCCCATTGGGCTCTGCGCTCAGTGTGGAGTCTGCTTGGGATTCTCTCTCTCCCTCTTCCTTTGGCCCTCCCACCATTCATGCTCTTTCTCTCTCTAAAATAAATAAAATCTTAAAATTTTAAGTCCAGGAGGAACTACAAAAAAACCCAAATAGCCAAAGCAATCCTGAGAACACAGTTGGAGGCATCACACATCCTGATTTCAAACTATATTATAAAGCCATAGTCATCAAAACAGAATGGTCCTGGCATAAAAACAGACACAAAAACCAATGGAACAGAATTGAGAGCCTAGAAATAAACCCCTGCCTACACGGGCAACTAGTATTTGACAAGGGAGCTAAGAATACTCAGTGGAGAAAAGCTAACCTCTTTAATAAATAATGTTGGGAAAACCAGATATTCCCGTGCACGAGAACGAAACTGGACCCCTATTTTACACCATTCATAAAAATGAACTCAGAATGGAGTCAAGATTTGAACTTGAGACCTGAAACCATAAAACTCCTAGAAGAAAACACTGGGAAAAAGCTCTTGGACAGGGAACTTGGCAATGATTTTATGGCCATAACAGCAAAGCACAAGCAACAGAAGCAAGAATCAATACATGGGACTACATCAAACTAAAAAGTTTCTGCACAGCAAAAGAAACCATCAACAAAATGAAAAGGCAACCCATGGAATGGGAGAAAATATCTGCAAACCACACATCTGAGAAGGGGTTAATATCTAAAATAGGTAAGGAACTCGGGAAACTCCACAGCAAAAACATCGATAATCTGATTTTAAAAATGGGCAGAGGAGCAAATGGACATTTTTCCAAAAAGGATATTCAGGTGACCACCAGGCCAGTGAAAAGGTGCCCGACACCACTCATCAGCAGGGAAATGCAAATCAAAACCACAGTGAGATACCACCTCACACCTGTTAGGACGTCCATTACCCCAAAGATAAGAGATAACAAGTGTCGGGAGGACGTGGAGAAAAAGGAATCTTTGTGTACCGTCGAATGCAAGCTGGTGCAGCCATTGTGGAAAACCGTCTAGAGGTGCCTCAAAGTGTTAAAAATAGAGCTACGATATCATCTAGCAATTCCACATCTGGATAAATACCCAAAGGAAATGAAATCGCTACCTTGAAGAGACACCCGCACCCCCATGTTCACTGCAGCATTATTCGCAACAGCCAAGACATAGAAACAACCCAAGTGTCCATCGACGGATGAATTAAAGAAACTGTGGTATGCATATGGACATAATGGAATAGGATTCAGCCACGAAAAGGAGGGCGTCCTGCTCTTTGTGACGACATGGATGACCCTTGACGGCGTTACGCTCGGGGAAACAAGGCAGCCAGAGAAAGACAAATACCGCATCTTCTCACTTACACGTGGAGTCTAAAAACACTCGAAGTCATAGAAACACAAAGCAGACTGGTGGCTGCCAGGGGTGGTAGGCGGACACGGTGAAGGTGCATCGAAGGGTACCAAGGGCCAGTCTGAAGACGAGTTAAGTTCAGGAGATGCAGTGAAAAGCCAAGAGAGAAGGTCAGACGACCACGTAGGTCCCTCCTGGTCTGCGGGACGGTGGCCGCCGCGTGCAGTCTGGAAGGCGGAGCCGGGCGCTAGGTGTCAAGGCTTGGCCATGTCTCAGGCAGCGTCAGGTTCTATTTCCTTTTTAATTACAGCTTTCTTAACCGAGCTGCCAGTGGTGCTTCTGTTAGCATCAACTCGGGGGACTAGTTAACTTACACAGTTAATACCAAGTGCTTAACTGAGCCTCCTCCGGCATAATTTACACCACCCGTTTTGACGGCGTAGCAACAAACACCCACGCTGTTGAAGCGCGCATTCCAGTGGCCTGTGATGACTAATGTGTTGGGGGTGGGCGGTAATTTCTGAGCTCCATCAAGAGTTCTGGGGACTACAGGATACTGGGCTGGGGAGGCAGTTTCACAAATGTGAATGGAGGCAGAGGGAGTAGGAAAATGTGGCTTGATGTGGGTAGCCCAGTGTACGGTTGGCTCAGAGGCGCACTGCGTACAAGACGAGAAGCCGTCTATCCCGTAAAAGCTTGCTAGTGTGAACTTCATTAGTTTAGCACCTGTGATCATCGGGCCACAGGCAAGAGGGACATCTATCTTTGTAGAATCTAGGAATACAAAACTTTTAAAGTAACAATGGTATAAAGAAGATTGGTGGGGGGATGGTCCTACTTCAAAAGCAAACATTTACTGAGTGTTCACTATGCACCAGACTTGGTGCTGATGTTCTCCTATTCACCATCTCACCGAATTCTCACATTTATCACTCAATGAGGAATAGATTTCCTTATTCCCATTTTACAGGTGAGGAGACTGAGGCACCAGCAGGCTGACGAACTCGCTAAGGGTTCCAGAGCTAGTTCTGCAGTCAGAGCGTTGGCCTCTACCTGCTACACTTTCCCAAGAAAGCACGCCACTCTGGGGGATTTAAAAAGTTCACATCCACACAGCAATTGAACAGCAACATTTGCCAGGTTTTGTAAATGCGACAACAGAAGTGTCTGCAGCTTGAGTGGAAAACCGCCTCCAGGCTCTTTCTTAACTAGCCCACTGACTCTTTCGGACAGCCAAAGAATCAGGCCCGGGGGGCCAAGAGGCCAGGAGTGAGGTCCAAGTGACAACCATGGGTGTTTCTGGCCGTGCGGGGCTTGGCAAGTCTCCCCACCAACCCCGCGGAGGGGCACTGCTGCCAGCACCTTGGCCCCTGCTGGCTGAAATCAATGCTTCTGTGTCGCTCCTGCAGGGGGCGAGTTGTCACTTTACTCCCTTCTGGAAAGTCTGAAAGGAGCATGTCCGATTGGTGCACCCTGGCTGCAGGGAGGCTGGGACCGAAAAGTTCTCGAACAGAGGAAGGAGGGTTCCCCAGTGCTGGACAGCCAGAATTATGAGACAGTGCGCTGAAGGTGCCAGTAGCAAGTCCTGCTGGCTGTCCCCTTTCACAAGGGCTCCTGCTGACTCTGTAAGGAGGGTACTTCGTGGCCTGGCGTCACCCTGGGGCTGCGGCAAGGTGGGACAGGGAGCCAGGGATCATACTCCCGGCTCGACTCTTCAGTAGTCATGTGACCCTGGGCAAGTCACTTCGCCTTCTCAACACGGAAATGGGGATTACGGAACCAGCGCCCAGGGTCACGGTACTGCCTGTGAGGACCCGTGAGATAATGCTCCAATGGCACGTGACCCACGCTATCTCACGCAAATGCCAAGGGTCACTATCATCGAACCCCATGCACTTGTATTCGTCATTAACTGAGATACAACTATGTCGGGGCTGGCTGGCTGATCTGCTTTTCTGTAAGGGCACGAGTGACTCTGCTCTATCGAGAAGCGTCTTGGACTAAGAAATGTACACATCGGTTCCAAATGAGACTCTGCATATGGTGGGAGAAGAACCCGATGCCTGTGAGGTCACGTGAAAGACCACTTCCAGCAGAGGCCCACTCCAGACTTGGCTCTGGAGTGAGTGCAGCTACTTACCACGGATGTTTCAAAACATTCCAGGCCTTGGCCCAGGGCCCACTCCCGGGCCTGAGCCGAATCCACCGCTCGTCTGCCGGCCAGGTCTGTCTTGTTCCCCACTAACACACCTACTCGAAAGAAAGAAAGAACCAGAGCGTTGCATTTAACTGTGGCAGCCCGGGAGGACCGCTGGACAAGGAAATGGGCAAGCACACTAATTTTGAGGGGTTCAAAACACTGTCGGGGAAAGGCTGCCCGACTCTAGGTGCTGACCATGGCAGGGTGGGGGGGGAAGCGAGGCTCTAGGGCTTCCTCTCCCCTAGGCCGCAGGAGAGCTGGAGGGCTTTGCTTTTCACACACGGCTTTTGCTCGGCCCTTTTTGCAGACTCCACGCGGATCTGTCTGCCCTGTCACCTTCAGGCTGCAAGGCGAGGGCCAAATTTATGTGAGCGTTTGCGATAATTCCTAGCACATGGAGCAAACGTTAAAAATGGTCATTAATACTAATCTAAGGACTGGGCTCAGAGTCAGGGACTCAGAGGTAATTTAGAGCCGTTCCCAGCTGCATCAGCTGCAGCTAATTTCTGAGCCCGTCTCTGGAGATCGCTTTCCCTGGTCTCTAATGAGGGGAATTTGTTGATCTCACATAGGGATGAAAAATAAACTGATTTAAAGCATTCAGAAGTGACAATAGGACTTGAATGTTTACTTGTGCCCCACATACAGGAGAAAATGAGGAATCCATCCCTGGGGCTAGCTTTCAGAAATAAACCCTCATTCATACCACAGCGCCGCCCCCATATTATTCTCGAGTCTCCTCTCCACGACCCTGCAGGGGGAAGGGGGACCGCGGGAGTCATCATGCCCATTTTACAGACTCCCAGAGCTGTGTGTGGTAACTCACTGAGGTTTCCGTGGCTGCTACGAGGCAGTCACTGTACAATGCAGGCCGCCATACTCTAAGCCGGGGGCACCCACCCCTCTTTTATATCGGTAGCCACCTCTGCAATGACCTTGCGCGCGTGCACTCGAGGGACAGATGCCGCCGGAAGTCCCACAGACGGCAGCTCCTACCTGGGAGGGAGGTGCCTGGAATCTGTGACCGAGCCTTCTCCAGCCACTTGCTGCAGTTGGCGAAGGACTGCTCGTTGGTCACGTCATAGACGAGACACAAGACGTTGGGGCTCTCCCACTGTGCCAGAGGGGCAGGACGAGCACGTCAGTAACAGCGCAAGCGATTTCTAGGCTGGCCTCCCGAGGGAAGCGACGGCGGGTGGGGGGAGATGAAGAACTGTAATGGGGATGGGGGTCCGAACCCTGAGCCCACCCACAGGAGGAAACGATTCACCCACAGGAACCAACAGGAGGGCTGGGCTGGCGGCGAGGGCAGGGGCTCACCTCTGCGCCAGGCTGCTGGCTGGGCAGCGTTCTGTGCGCGGTTGAGAAACCTTCCAACTTTGCAGGGTTGGTTCCCAATATCCCTACTGAGCTCGGAGACGGTACCTGACTTGCCCAGATCAGACATGCTTTAAGGACTGGGATAGGACTGAGGCTTTTTTCTACCCAGAAATGCTCTTGCCTGGCTCTGGTTTCATTCATTCATTCTCTGTTGCATTCCTCTCAAGGGCTCACTCTTAACGCCAGTTATTACGTTTTGCTGCTTTGCAGGCCTAAAAGAGCACCCTCTCTTCCATTAGCCAGCCCCTGGAAGCTTGTTTGCTGGCATCTTCTTAATCAAGGCTGGCTTTTCAAAATGCAAAGAGCACTTTCTGTGTCTCCTGCAGTGTATCAGCCCTAATCCAGACCAGACCGACAACTGGACAGGGCTCGCTGTCCCGATTAAGAAGGAGGGCTACGCTCTCGGGGCCTGTGGCCTTCGGGGGCTGCTTAGAGTCCCAGGACGTCCTGCTGCTTGGCACAAGGCCACAGGACAGCCCTGCTCAGGCTGGATGCTTGTCCCAGTGCACGAGGCTCTTGCCATGCCCCAGTCTCTGGGGACCCCCCCGTCCTGCACAATCACAGCCTGGTTTATTTCTGATGTGTCAGTAACCTCCCAGGGTGTGGGGAGGAATCCTTTTTCCTCCAGTTGTCCTTGGAAGGCCAGTCCAGGATTGGCTCTGGAGGGCTCCCTGTACCCCAAGGCTATGCTGCTGCTTCGATCGAACTGATGAACAGCCCCCCCCGCCCCCCCACATTCACTCTGCAGACTAACTCAAGAACTCTTGCTAGAGCCACAGTGACCTCCCCTTTGTGCATGCAGGGGACACCCCCTTCCTCTAGGCCTTCGTTAGGGGACCCAGGAGAAGCCGGGGATCAAGCCGGAGCCAGGGCAGGAGCCCAGCGTCAGGCTGGCTGGAGGCAGGGTGTGAGCTGACCGGTACTGCTCTGACTTGCCCAGACACGTCCTCGCTTCTGCCCCAGTGAGAGGCCGTGCACACAGCAGGCGCATTGTAAGCATCACAGACGGATGTGGGAAGCCAAGCCCATGAGGAATGACTGTCATTAGATCTATTTCTCTTAGACAACAAAAAAGGGACAGAAAACAGTTTCTATTAAAATGTAGCCGTTCTTGGAAAGGCAGGGGAGGGCTCTGGAGAGCTCAAACCTTCTAATTAGCTCACTGGCCCAGATTAGCGGAACTGTTACCTTGGAAGGCACAGCGAGCTAGATCCTGTGAGGAAGGCTGGGTGGGCCAGAGAAGCCCCTGGTGGCAGCAGGTGCAGGTCCCAGAGCAACCCCCCCCCACCCCTGCCGCGAGGTCCAGGGGGTGAGAGGGGAAGGCGAGCCTTCCTACGGGGCCTCCAGGGTGCCCCCTAGAGGGGAAGGGAATGTTTGCTTCCGTCCTAGGAGGCTGGGGAGTGCTGACTGCGCACCATGGGAGGGAGCTGGCGAAATAAGGGGGGCCCAGAGCACTGCGGGGACTGAGTCAGAGCTAGGGGGAGGGGGAATCACGTGCATGAGCCAGTCCTCCTGGCCAAGGGGCCGTGAGTCCCGAGGCTGGGAGGACTGCTCCTGCACGAATTCTGCCATGATAGCTTCTCTTGGCAGCCAGACTGCAGTGACACTTCTGGGAGAGCATCGAAGGGGGAAATGTTTTGGTGGAAGGTGGTGGTTAGGAAAAAGATCGCACGTTACTTGCCAATTTATCCAGCATTTCAGAAAACAGCTCCTTGCCGGCGGAGTCAAAAATGAAGAGTTCCTAGAACCAGAAAGGCACGTCCCGAGAAAGTCTCCACGCAGGGAAATCGCTGGCCACGAATCCCCGAGGTGACACTCGGCTCCCTGCAGACCTGTCTTAGTGGTGAGATACACCCATTTCCGCAGAGCCTCTCTCTCTTCCCCGGGGCTCGAGGAAGATGATGGGGGACAGGAACGATCTTGAGAGCCCGAGACAGGCAGCGCAACGGTTTCCCACACCAACTAGCACTTTGTGTGCGGCACTCACCTCTCCTAACCCCGAGTGCAAAAATACCAGGAACAAGCTGACTTCCCACCTGGCAGAACAGAATGCTAAACAGGCTGACAAGTGCTCTGGTTTCCAAAAGGTCATTCTGCACTTTGTTAACCAAATTGATTTTCAAATCTTAAAACAATTCTTTTCAAAGCAGGTCACTGAGTAGGCCTGGAGAAGGCGTTTAAAGTAGGACAGCCTGCCATCCTTCCCCGACGGCGGAGGTGGGATTTGGACAGAGGGCCCAGGGTGACCCTTCCTGCCCCTCGACCCAGCGTCGGGGCCAGCCCATGCGAGGGCCCCTCCCCGAGGCTCTGCTCTGGGAAGTCTCCCCCGGGCACTGGGTGCCCCCTGGCTGGCTCCTGACCCCGGCACACGCTGTCTGAAGGTCAGTCCTGTAATCTGCGTCGCACGCCGATCATCTGCGCTCATTTTACCCCTTCTCCGTGCGTCAGGGGGTGCTCAAAGTTGTGTTTTCTCATGGACCTCCTTAAGAAAGTGGTGATTCTTCAACCTTCTCTCCAGGACAGTACTACAAACATAATGCCTTGCAATTCAATTTCCAGAGTTACGGATTGCAAAAAAGGGACCCGGGTTAAGAACCCTGATACTACACCAGTTTTGGGAGGACGGGGCCCATATCCCTGTCTTCCTACTCCCTCTTCTTCAGCCTGGGTCAGTGACTCTTCCCAAGTGCTCAGACAAGCCTAGGCCAAGTCCTTGTACCCCATCCCTCTTAGGGAGGATGACACTGGTCACGGAGACTCTGGGCTCAGCGGGAGGAGCACTGAGCTCTCTTGGGTCAAGGGCACCACTTACCACACTGTCCCCTGTGTCCGGAACCGGCACTGTCTTCACCACCAAGTCTACCCCTGTCGTCTGCGGAGGAAAACCGAGAATATGCGTGTCAGAGGGTCCCGAGAGGCTCGTTACAGGACACGATGAACATCCAACGCCCAGGAGGCATGGGGCAGTGTTCCGGACTTGGTGCAGAAGTCAGGCAGGACCGACGGGCCTCGTGCAACTCCCTGCCCACGAGGGGCGGACCATGGGGACCAAGCCGACCGCCCAGTCTGTTGCACAGACAGCCTAATGCCCTGCGGCTTATGGAAAAATGCCCTCCACATGGCCATTCAAACAGCTTCTCATCGGACTTCTTAGGGCTTCTTAAGGAATTCCGAAAAGTCACTCCCTCGGGGTTAGGGGACGACCGCTTCTCTTTAAGCCTCGGCCAGCCCACAACTCCCACATCTCACCAGGGTGTAGTTCTTCTGGAAATGGGCCCCGTCGCTGCGGAACATCTGTGCCAGGGCGGTCTTGCCCACTGCTGGGTCTCCTGTGAGGTCAGAGGAGAAGAAAATCATCATTGCCATCCTGATCTGACTGGAGAATCTCCCACTCCAGAACGCTAGTTAGAAACCAGAAACTTCAATGGCTTTTCAGAGAAAATGTACTTGATTCTCCTGGGGACTTACGAGGTGGCTGACGGGGCCACGGGTCCAGGAGAGCAATCTTCAAAGCCCAGTCGCGTTTCTTCAAGGGTAATCCTTTCATCCAAAAGAACTGACCCAGAAGGTAACAGAGCTTAAGGGGGGCTTTCGAGCACTAGAAACAGAACTCACATCTGCCACTGAGCACACCCCTGGGGAAAAACTCTCACTTTCAAACTTGAATTTACTTTGAAGTCTTGAAGGTAAACGGGTATGACCCGGCTCAGTCTTATGGGTCTCACCTACCTAAAGGAACCAATTCGAGTTTAGAACTTCCATACTTGGGGCCCTGCACGCTTCTGTTACGACAGGGGGGTGGAAGTTGGGGGGGGGGGTTTCTGTATTTACAGGAAGCAAGAGACCAGGTGCTAAATTCATCAACCTGAAATCCATTTCCAAGTGATTGTTTCCACGCCCGCCTCCCTGTGCCCGAGACCACGGCAGATCCGTCTTCCCAGGGGCCTCTCCACGTCTGTCCGCCACGGCTGCCGTGTCCTCCAGGCTCGCCTTATACCTACTGAGGTTTATCCCCCGGCCTTCCTTCAGGAGTCCACAGCCCCATAAACTGCTGTCTCCAAACTAAAGGTTTACGGCATAGTTTCAGTCTGAGATCGGGACCTTTCCCGACTGTCGGGAGCGATTTAATCTGGAGGTCCTCCCCCTGCCCCCCAGGGTGCTGCAGGCTCTCCCTGTCCACCCTAATCCCTCTCTGTGCACCGCCGCCCCCCCCCCCCCA
>NW_024424564.1:45909434-45984361 GCF_017311325.1 Ursus maritimus
CCCCCCCCCCCCATGGCTCTGCTCGGCCTCCTGGGACTCCACACTGTTCTCATTTGCGAGATCTTCTGGGCCAGGAGTCTTGCACAGATGCTCATCAGAACACCTGTTTTCTGCACTCTCACCCCTGGCTCTTGAGTGAAACCGCCACTGCACGGGCGGGCCTCTGACTTGTAGCCTCCGCTGTGATCGCCTCACCTTCGATGTTTACGGTCGGCTCCCACGCGCCTCTGCACTTGACTTCTCCACAGCCTGCTGCTCTGCTCACTTCTCAGTTTTGACTTTTCCCACCTATAATTTTCTCTTGCGAGACAATTACTTGACTACTTGTGGCATTTCATTTCCTGTGAACTCCTCCAGGATTGAGTGAGCTAGTCAGTCTTGCTTTTCTATTTACCACCATGACTTGGAAGGGAATCATTCATGCGATTCCCTCCTTCCCAGCCCCCACCCCCTATCGTGGCCGTCATTAATCTCATTTGGCGGACGAAGAGTCCGAGGCTCAGAGAAAGCTGGGTAACTGGCCCAGAATTCCAACATCTTACTCTACCGGCCAGACCCCACTCCTCTCCTAGAGCTCGGGGACACTCCTGACCCATTTCTGACACCGCTCCTACGGGCCCGCATCACCGCAGCCTTGCCTGCCATCAGGGGCAACCGCGGGCTGGACTGTGGCCGGGTACCCATCCATCTCCGAACAAACAGAGCGTATCACATTCCTTCTTACACTCTGACTGCATCCACCCTCCTGACTCGTTTTGCTTCTGAATCCAGTTGGAAATTGGCTCTTCCTGCTCGTGAAATTCCCCACAGATTTATTTGTTCTAGTTAATTTCATAAATCTTTCTTCCGACTGTCAGTCAGAGTCACCCACACTTACGGAAAGCCTCGTGTGTCGGCTGAGGAGGGATCCAGCACAGGGAAGGGAAATAACTGATAAACACATTTGCAGAGCAACACGATGACAAGTGCAAAGGCAAATAGCACAAGCTGAGAACCAAGGCGTCTGAGGGAGTGTTGAGGAAAGAAACGAAGGAGCAGTTTCATCAGCGAGGCCCACTTCCCTGGGGAGAGGCTGAGCCCGGGGTGACGGCGGGGAGGGGCACTGCTGGACAGAGACAGTGACGCCTGCAAAGGCATGACGCAAGGTCACCTGTGATCTCCTAATCGCCAAGTCCAAGGGCTTTTTCTCAGTTCTCATGCTCCTTGACGTCCCTGAAGGATGAGTCGGCCTAAAGCAGCCCCCTCCTTCCCCGTGGCCCTGGTGTCCTCGCATGGGTCTGGTTCTCCCACCTCCTGCCCTCTGAAACGTGGGCACTCCTGTGGGACTGTCCTCTGCCCTCTGCTCGCAGTTGCTCTGTCCTGTTTACTCTCTTTCCCCTGTCACCTCTCGGGTCAGGATCTCTCTCCACACTTTGTATCTCCGACAACCTATGGATGTTTCTGCTACAATGCTGGGCCTTCACCCGATCTGTTTGTCCACAGCCAGGCTTGTGTCGCACCCCCAGGTCCCAAGTGGTCTTGCTCATCCATCTCACTGGTTCTGTTCACATCACCATTGGCCCCTGCCTCCCAGCTGTACCCAGTCACCTCTGACCACGTCTCCCCGCCTCCTCCCATGCCCTTCGCTCTCTCCTCGCCCCTGATGTCCTTTGCTGGGTCTCAAGCCTGCGTGGCCTTTGTTGTCATTGCTGACACTGCTGACGCTGCCTTGCGATGCAGGAGCAAGGACTCTGCAAACATGCATCCCCTTTGCCAGGGGCTTCCTGTCCGGCTCTGCCACTGCGAGTTCTAGAGAAAGACTGGCGGCTGGGAGAGGGGATGGGCTTTCCCCTTTCCCACCTGCCTGCTGTGTCTCTTAGCAGTACCCTGGCAATGGCCTTCAACCCAGCAGTAGGTAGTAACTTCTCTCCAGTTTGTTTGGGGTTTTTTGTACTCCCAGACCAGCCTTATTACTCCCCCTCAGAGATGCCAGCATTGGGGGGCAGTGCCCCCTTCTCAGAGATCTGCATCTTGACTCCCCAGGGCCCTCCTAAGCTTCTGATGTCCCTTCGTCCTTCCAGGCCTCCAGTACCTGTCTGGCGGACATCCGCATGGAATCTCACCGGTGCGGTGCCTAATGTAGCTTCTGCTTTTTTGCCTGGACCCCGATTCTGTAGCACTGGTAACAAGAGTGGCCTCAAAACCCAGACCCTTAGGATGGTCCAGAATGGATCTGGTCATGTCTTGCCTGAACACGGGGTCCAGCTCCCTACCAGTGGGGAATGGGACCTAGCGATCCGTAGCATCGCGTGGTGGGTCACTGAATTCTTGAGGTCCCATCCCAGCAGAGCTGTGCCCCCTCCTCGGGAATCTGGATCCCAGCTCTGTGGGGCTCTTCCTCAGGCCTCTGACAACCCAACCTCTATCTACCACTGTGTCATCTCAATGTTTTCTTCTTGCTTTTCCATTTCTCCAACCCCCGTTGAACCAATTCCGTATAATAAAATGCCTAATGCATTTTCTGTTTTCTTCGCCGGGTCTTGCCTGAAGGGCTCCCCACCTGTCCCTCTGTGCTTTTCATTTTTCTTTGTTCTACCCACCCTGTCGGGACTTATAGATGGACCTTTCCGAGATAGTGTTTGATCCTGTCACGCTCTCATGAAGAAGATTCCTTCTACTGTGTACCCCTCTCTACTGTCAACCCCGAATCCACCTCCAATTCGCTCTCCAACTATTAGTCCCTTATGTCGAATCTGGCCCTACACTCCTACTCTCTTGATCTCTGAGAATCCCTCAAGGGCAACTTCCTTCCAGGTCTCCCCGCTCAAGTCCAAAGGCTCTGCCTGGCGAGGCTCCGTGGGTCCTTCTGCCACAGCCTCTGAAGGCCGTCCCTCCCTCTTGCCTTTACCTGTGAGGCTCACCGCTGGTAGCATGAGCCTTGATGTCAGAGCCACCTTCTGGCAAGGCACTATTATCATCCCAACTGCCATCAGGGGGCAGTACATAGTATTTAGGGCACACACCCCAGCTCCCCACTTACTAGCTATGTGACCTTGGGTCCTCAGTCTCCCTCTGGGCCTCAGCTGCCGCTTCTGCAAAATGGGAATAATAGCACCTATCTCGTAGAATTGTTAGGAGGATTTAATGAGCTAATATGTGCAGCACCTGATATTTCTGAAGTTATATTTAAGTGATTGTTAAGGAAATAAAACAGATAAATGCCAAGAGTGTAGTCCCTCCTCGTCTGAGCGAGAACAACTGGTAGCTATGCCTCGAGGTAGTTCTCCAGTATCTGGCACGCAAAGGGCATTCGATTCGTGTTTGTTGGGTTATAAATTATTCTGCACATCTCAGCACTGCCACGAGTGTGGGGGCTGGCCTGGTTCATCCCTGTATTCCCACTGTACCTTGCATGGTCACTCACACATAGCAGGTGCTCAGTAAATATCTATTGAATGAATGAGCACTTGAATTGAATATCAGGTCCCTCAGTGACCAGTTATAAGAGAGAAACAAGGACAGATAAACTCAATTTAAATAGCAGGCCTGGGAAGAGAAAGAAAAAATAAAACCAGTGAGGGGGGTGTATGCGGTGTGGAAAACGAGAATTTGGTGGGTGGTGGTGGTGAGACCCGATTCATTATACTGAGCTCTTTTTGGTTTCTGGAAACTTCTAAGAGGAAATGCCCTCAAGGCCCTGAAAGGAGGCTGTAGTCGAGGACTAGACCGGATTTCAACAATCACTTACTCAGGCAGTAGCTGAAATCAGGTGAAACAGTGCCTGAGAGAGTGGGTGTAAAGAGGGCAAAGAGTCTAGACTTGAGGCTTGAGAACAGTAGAGCTGAGGGCTAAAAACAAAGCCCTGGAACTCAGATCATCTGGGTCTGGATGCCAGCTCTGCTGCAGCCAGCTGTGTGATCCAGGGCAAGCGTCTTAACCTCTCTGGGCCTAAGGTGCCCCATCTGTAAATGAGGATGACAGTAATACCGGTCCCACAGAGTTCTTGTGAGGATTCACTGAGATACCTGTGTTTAGGGTTCTTGTACAGTGTCGGCACATAGAAGGTGGTCAGTAAGTCCCATGATGGGAGTTGAATTAAAAAAGAAATAAGAGATAGAGCAGTTAGAGAAGCCCACATAAAAAAAATGTACATCTTCAGAAAATAAAAACGTTCTCACCTCATCTGCAAGGAAACTGAGGCTCAGAGAAGTCTGTGTCCAAGATGACACAGCCAATCAGAGAAACAGCCAGAATTACTTTTGTTACACAACACTGCCTCCCCTGGTGGTCTGGAAACTAGAGACCTCTCTCGGGAACCATTATTTTTTTGCTCCGGTATGATCTGAGTTACTATTGTCAGTCATCTTTCTGGGTGACTCTTTTATTTGCAAATTAGAAAAGCCATTAAAAATACCATCAATGTCAGTCTGGAAGAGAGGAGTCCAAAACGGCATCTCTTTTCCTCTATATAGCTTCTTACCATTTCTTTCCTGAGCTGGGCAGGGAACTCTGGAGAGATCGTGGGGTTCGACGGTAACACAAGTGAAGAGTTTTGGTGTTGGGCAGGTCTGGGGACTGGAATCCTGCCTATGACTTTCCTTCGCTGGGGGTGGGGGTGGGGTGACCTTGGGCAAGAGCCCTGACCTCTCAGTGCCTCAGTAAGAGCAGAGTAATACAGCACTTACCCCAGTGTGCTACGGTGAGGGGACTGAGTGAAGTACCCGTGCCTGGCAGGCACTTAAGGCTCAGTAAAGTACATCTGTGTTCAGGGGCCCCAGGTCAAAATCCAGGCAAATATTTTCCTAAATGAGCAGACACACAAAGGGAACACCACAAATGTGGACGCCACGTTGTCATTCATTCCACACATAGTTATTGAGTATCTCTTGGGTTCCAGATAATGTTCAGGATGCTTGAGACATAGGAGTCAACAAAACGAAGATTCCTGCCTTTGGGGGATTCAACATTCATGTCCTCCTGAGTGTGAGGCGGCACAGAAAGTCTGGCTCTTAAACACAACACGCAAGGGCCTGTTGCAAACTCTGGTCAACTGTATATTACTCTCTCCAATCCCTGTTATCAGAATGGGTGGGGTCAGGGAAAAAAAATCCCACAAGTAAAGACTTGTGGGATACAGCACATGGTTTAGATGAAACACTTAAACACATAAGGTGTGTTTAGCCTGATTTTTTTTTTTTTTTTTTTTACCGTCTACTCCTCCTGAACACAGCTCAAGAACTGGCGAAGGTGGTCTCAGAGTGTGACAGAGTGGGGAAAATAGCTGGAGCTACAGATTGTGCTCTGGAAGATAATTCTCTCCACCTAATGGAATTTACTCTATTAGTAATTACATTAACTCGCTTTTGGAAGAGAAAAACAGAGAAAGAGGGTAGGCAATTTAGGTGAACAAAAGCTCTCAATAACTTACGAAGTCTCTGGACTCCGGAGACTGTAAATTTCAAACTCACCTGCCAGGATGCATTTGGCCGCCAGCTTCACCATGGTAACCAACCACCTCCGCGGACCAGACTGGGGAAGAGCGGCTGCTAGAGGCGTTGGGTGCCCTGCCTGGGAAGGGAGGTGGGGAAGGGAGATGCTCAAGGGGCCTGTGGCCGCGGTGTGGACAGGGACAACAGGGCCCGGACCTCTGGGCTGGGCTGGGCTGGGCTGGGGGCGGCTATCGGGCGCTAGGGTTGGAGCAGGGGCGCGGAGGAGCGCCAGATGGGGCTCAGCTCAATGCCTCAGAAGGCGGCCTCGGAGGTGCGAGAGGCGCGACGCGGCTCCCGTTCCCAGCCCAGCCCCGGCAGTGGGGACCAGCAAATGCAACCTGCAGCCTGCAACCCCAACCCAAACACAGAGCCAGAGGCGCTCCCGCTCACCCACCGCCCGCCTGCCCCGCCTCCTCCTCCTCCTCGCTGACCCACGATTGGCTGCCAACAAAAGCTCCCACCCCGAAGGGTCTCGGAGGCCAGTGGGAGGAGGGGGCGGGGCTAGCAGCCCTCCCCTGACGGACAATTCTTAGTGGTATTTGCTCCTCAAGCTCATCCCGCTTGACGAATGGTTACAGGAGATGTCAATCATTACCACTCCCGCCCTGCGCCGCCGGAAAGTTAGCGGAAATAGAGCGCCAAATTCCGTAGCCAGAAGCGGTGATAAAAGAAGCTTTCTGATTGGCCAGAGGTTGGCTTGGACCATCTGCAGGAGGAAGGGGGAATCGCCGCTTCCCCCCGCCCTTCCGGAAGTGAGTTCGTCCACGAGGGGCAGGTCGGGCGCGCGGGAGTTTGCAGCGGCGCCTGCGCAGTAACGAGGCCGCAGCTGCCCAAGCGGAGCTGTGAGCAGGTTAGACTTCATAGAGGTTCTTGTCGCTCCAGTTCACGGGTACCTGCGAGCAAGGCTGTGTGATGCATCAAGAAATCCGGTTCTTGCCCCACATCCCGCAGGGAAGTCCGATTTTTAAAAGCCCAACGATATTCTGCGCTGTAAAATCTGAAATTTGAACGTGTGTATAGTAATGTCTGTGAACAAGAGGGAGAGAGCAAGTAAACTTGGCGAGCGTTGCTCTTGGGGATGTGAAGTCCTACTTTCCGCTGAGCCCACTTCCTCGCCTGTACAATGGAGAACGTGTGACCCCCCCTACTGAATGAAAGCGGGCCTCCCTCGCCTTGCGCGTTGCTCAGGGAGGCTGCACCCACCTCCGCAGACTTCCCGGGGAGGCCCCTCTTGCTGGGCGGTCAAGAAACCAGGCTGAAATCACTGCCGACTTCCCTCACCCCGAACCTCTTCGCTCATCTTTGAAGATGGGCCCCCAGAATCCGCCTCTGGGGTTGTCCTGAGGAGTAGAAGAGGGGAAGGACGTAGGGGCCCCGGGGCACAGTAGGTGCTCGACCGTGATTGTCGCATGGATGAAAGAGAAGAAATTTATCTGGACAGATTTGGCTCATCACCATCACGGTGATGACATCATGGCCAGATGCGCCCCCGCGGTCATTCCTGCTGGCCCCCCTGGGGTGGCTGGCGCTGAGAGGAAAAGGCGGCCGCTGGCCGAAGGTGCCTGTGCCCGGGATTCCCATCGCCAACCGCTCTGTCACCAGGCACTTCTCTCGGCTGCTCTGTGACTTAGTGTGGCCGCCAGCCACATGCGGGGCAGTGAACACGCGCACTCTCATCAAATTGCTATGGAGTTTTCAGTCCCCAATCTGGACTAAAACAATGCAAGGTGCCTGGAATTTTCTTTCCTTAGGAATCAATCCTGGTATTATTGTTGAGGCCTCTGTGTCTCTCCTTCCTTCCTTTTACCTGCTTTCCTTTTTTTGAAGACATCGTGCACAGCTGTCTCAGGCACCTCAGGCCTCGGTGAGTCAGAATGCCTCTGCCTGGTCTTCCTGCTTACCCCTCCAGGCTGTCCTGTTCATCGTCACCCCGTTAATCCCTTAGAGGAACCCTTGAGTGAGTCACCCTCCGGAGGCAGCTGCATGGAGCTGAGACACTGAGATACAACTGGGGGGGGGGGGTAACGGCGCCCCCCTCACAGGCTGTTGTCCTCTGCACCACTTCTACTCTCCCTGTCGTTGTTGCCACTCTGTGATTTGGGTCAGCACGACTGTAAGAGCATTTTGGATTTTTCTGTGTATAGTGAATTCTACCCTGCTTACCAGGGGCCTTCTATATATTCTTGATGACTAATGACAGCTGCCTGACCGTCCCTGGGTTTAAAGAGGTCAGAGAGTTTTGGAGCCATGAAGGCCCTTGAGAAATTCTAGTCTAACCCCTCCCTGAGCAGCAGTAGTGGTGAGACTGGTGTGTGTTGAGCACATACTGAATGCTGGCCTCATTCTGAGCACTGCAAAGCCTTAAGAAATTTAGTCTTCATGTTCATGTGTGATAGTCACTGTACCTCTGTGAGGCTTGTATCATCCCTGTTTGATAGATGGGGAAACTGAGGCCCAAATGAGGAAAAGCCTAACGCCCAGAGTCTCAAAGCTAGTGAATGGTGGAACTAGGGATTGAACACAAGGAGAATGTCAAGCCCTGTGGCATCGACAGGAGCCTGTCCTGCCTCCACTGCCTCTCACCCTTCCTCCCATCCTAGAGGGGAAATTTATTGAGTTCCTTGTAGTAATAGGTCCTGTCGATTGAGCCTCATATGCCAGGCATGCGCTGAACACTTCACATCCTCTCTCTTGTTGGCTGCAACGACTCTGAGAAATGGAAACGGTCATTACTTCCGCTCAACAGGCAAGAATCTGAGGTCCGTGGGCAGCCCAAGGTCCTGCGACATGCCAGCCGGAGTCAGAACGGACCTCAGGTCGTGCTCTTGGGACTGATGTCTCTTTCCATTTCCCAGTGCGGTCTTCCCAGTGTCCTTAATAAGCTTTCCTTGAGTGCCTGCCCTAGGCCAGGCCCTGGGCTGGTGACCGGGGCTACGAAGTGAGGGTGACAGAGGCCCAGGCGGCTCTGTCAGACTGTGGCCCTGTGGGAGGGCTGGCCGTTGTTGCAGGCCTGTTTTCTAGAGGAGGCAGGAATCTGGATTTTGTGTGAAATCCCCTGACTCTCAAATGAGCTGCGCCTGCCTGTGGTAAGTGTTGAGTGGGCAAGGATTTTTGCACGAAGAAAAAATACTCTTTGCTGTGGTTCCCGGACCAGCAACATCAGCCCCACACAGGGACTTGTTGGAAATGATCTTTCCCAGGCCAACTGAACACTGGGGGTAGGAACCATAGTGTGTTTTCATAAGCCTTTTTGGTGATTTTGTTGCATGCTATTATTTGAGAACCTCTGCTCTTAGGTCATTCTGGGACCCACGTTTATCCATTTTCTCTGTTTTACTGTTTCTCAAATTTCCCAAGACCCTTCCTACCTCAGGGCCTTTGCACTTACTGTTCTCAACATGGCTGCATGACTCTTTCCCTCAAACCTTCAGATCTTTGTTCAGATGTCATCTCTTTGCAGAGGCCCTCCCAAGCATCCAATTTAAAGAATCAACCCCAATCTGTCGGTCTCAATCTCTTTGCCTTATTTTACTTTCTTCATAGCACTCCCCACTACCTGATATTATATCCTATACTTATTTATTTGTATAGTATGTCTCCCTCCACTAGGAGATAAGCTTCACAAGAATAGGGGGCTTGGTCTCTTTTCTCCTCCCAAGATCTCAAACGGTGCCCAGCCTGGTAAGATCCTTGGTAAATATTATTAAATGAAGGAAGGCGTCTTGGAGAGTTTATCTTTCTGGTCATTCATTCATTCTGCAAGTACTGATTCTTTTTTTTTTTTTTTAAAGATTTTATTTATTTATTCAACAGAGATAGAGACAGCCAGTGAGAGAGGGAACACAAGCAGGGGGAGTGGGAGAGGAAGAAGCAGGCTCATAGCAGAGGAGCCTGATGTGGGGCTCGATCCCATAACGCCAGGATCACGCCCTGAGCTGAAGGCAGGCGCTTAACCGCTGTGCCACCCAGGCGCCCCATCAAGTACTGATTCTTGAGTAACCAATTCTCGTGCAGGCAACAGGCTTGTCGGCCATGGCCATTCAGATGGGGACAGCCTGAGGCCTGGGTCCTCTGCTGCTTCCCACCCTCTCGTATGCCAGCTCCAGATTGGTGGAACCTCCAGAGCCTACAGATCCATAGGTTCCGTGGCATTGGAGGGGTTAAATAGCGCTGCTCCCCAAAGCCAGGGACTGGGCTGTTTGGGCTGATTTGGAAGCAAGGGCTTTGGGTGAGGCAGCTGCTGACAAGTTGCTCCCAGGGACTGTTCCATCATCCCAGGGTTGAATGCTTCCCGACAGCCCTGACAAACAGCGTGCGTCTGAGCTGCGGCCTGGTGCCAGGACATCCGCGATATTCCACGCACGTGCCCGGGCCGATCGTGCCCCCTGCGTGGCTCAGGTCCCTCCGCCGTTGCTCCAGGGGGTTCTCTCCTTTGCTTGGGCCGCTCCTCAGAGCCCCCGTCGCTTGTAGAGTGTTGTATTAGCAGGACTGTTGGATGCAAAACAACCCCATTTGGTGAATAAGAGGCTTTAGGGGAAATGAGTGGGGGAAACCTCTTGAGAGTTATTCAGCATGAATCCTTGAGAAGAATACCTTTCTACAATAAAGCAGATTTGTTCTAATGCCCTCATGTCAGGGGGCAATGCAAAAGAGAGGACTAGTAGATTTGGGGGACTTTTATGTATTTTGATGAGGGCTTCTTCACCTTGGCACCATTGGCATTTTGGGATTGGATAATCCACTGTTGTGGGGGGCTATGCTCGGCATTATAGGCGGTGTGGCGGCATCTTTGGCCTCTACCCACTAGATGCTAGACTCATCTCCCTTGTTGTGACAACCAAAAATGCCTCCAGATATGGCCAGATGTCCCCAGGCGGCCCAAATCATCCATGGATGAGGCCCACTGGTGTGTGAACTCGATGAGTAAGGAGGATTGATTTTAAAATTGAAATGTGCAAGGGCCTGGACTCAGACTTGTTCGGGTTTGAATGCTGCTTTGCTTCTTGAGTTCTGTTTTGTCATCCCTGCTGCTGTGGGTGCCACAAGAATCCGCCGGGTTAACACACAGAAGGGGTCTAGAACAGCGCCTGACAAGTCATAGGACTCACTTAACACCAGCCCTTCCTAACAGCGATCGGGATGCTGATAAATCCGCTTAGGGGGATCTATAATGCAGCCTTGGCGTCTGTTTTACAATCCCCTGTGATGCCCCCTGTCGCCTCTGCCTCCTGGTGCGTTGCCTTCTCGTGGTAATGACCTTTGCTGTTCGTTTCTTCACTGTCCACGTGGGCCTGGTTGTTTATGCCTCCACTGATGCGGTGTTTGGTGGTGGCCATTCGATGAAAGGGCAGAGGAAATGTGACGGACTCACCTTCTGTGCGCCTGGAATGCAAAGCGGAGCCTTGAGCGGTGGCCTCCGGAGTGCTCGCAGACTGCGATGTCCTGACTCCGTCAGCAGGGGGCAGCAACAGCTGGGAAAATGCCTGTTGCTGGAGGGAGCCAAGGGATGCATTAACCGAGGCATGTATTTAAGTGGAGCAAATCATCCCTCCAGAGCCACCCGCGGCCTCCTTTCACAGCCCGTGATAGCTCATCTGTGGGGGCCAAGAGCTGCTTTTCTAGAACATTCTACATTTAGCATCTCTGTCCATTTCCAGATGGCTCCGTCTGAACCCAGGGCAAATTCTGCTAGGGGCAAAGTTAAGCTGGTTCCTGTTGCTCCCTGTGCCTTTCCCCCTCTGCTCACTCCAGCCCATCCTGCCCACTTGTCTGAGTGACACAGTGCCTTTTCTAGGGCATCCCGTGGGGCTGCACCCCACGCTCAGGTCCCGTCTTACTGCGTTCCCCACCTCCCCCGCACAAAAACAGCATTCCAGAATCTCATTCTCTTACAGTTTCCCTGAATTCACTCTGGACCCCTTCCACTGCATTTCCCCCGCAGCAGCCAGGGACATCTTAACAATTTTGAATAGACCGTCTCTTTTCTAGGTTTAAAATGTAAAAGGTGGGGGGTGCCTGGGTGGCTCAGTCGTTAAGCGTCTGCCTTCGGCTCAGGGCGTGATCCTGGCGTTCTGGGATCGAGCCCCGCATCAGGCTCCTCTGCTGGGAGCCTGCTTCTTCCTCTCCCACTCCCCCTGCTTGTGTTCCCTCTCTCACTGGCTGTCTCTTTCTTTCAAATAAATAAATAAAATCTTTAAAAAATAATAAAATAAATAAATGAATAAATAAATAAAATGTAAAAGTGGAAGAGAATGGTACAGAGAACATTGCCTCCTGGCTGTGACCACAGGCCCGCAGTTCCCAGCCCCAGGGGCCACCACTCTGAACAGTTTCTCTGCATCTTTCAGGTATTTTATGTACCTGGCAGCAAATTCACGTGAACATTTTCATCCTTCCCCTCCTCCTTCCCCTGTGAAGAGAAGCTGTCACACACACACTCTCCTGCACTTTGCTGTTTCTAACAATATGCCATGTCAGCACCCAAAATGCCCGTCATTCTTTTTTTTTTTTTTATGCTTGTGCTGAGAGTGGTCTTTCTAAATCTTGTCATATTTCTACTGCAACCCCCTCAAAGACTTCCTACTGCTTTCCCCAAAGACCTGTTAAGCCTAGGTGAGCAGGTCTTCGCCTAGCTCCCTTTTTGTGTCTGGGGCCGGCTGGCTTAATCCATCCTCAAACTTGACCTGCCTCTCCTGCCCCAGGGCCTTTGCCCCTGCTGTCCCCTCCTATCCTAGTTTGCCCCCACTGAGCTTTTCTCAGCTCAAACATTACTTACGCCCTGTGTCCTGTACCTCCCATAGCAGTGGTGACTGCTGTTTGTAGCACAGTGAGTAATCATAGGCTCTAGACCGGAGTCCTGGGGTTCCAATCCCAGCTCGGGCACTTTGTAGCTGTGGGACCTTGGGCAGCTTTCCGCACATCTGCCCCGTGCCATGGGAGCAGTGATAGATCCTTCGTCCTGGGCTTCGGGGTTGAGGATTCAGGGACGTGGATGAGTAAGCACAGAGCAGGCCTCCACGCCCGTGGTAACTGGAGCGCATCTCTTTCCCCTGCCGAGGGCTAGCCCCTGAGGGCAGGACCGTGTCTTCCTCACGGCCATCAGAGCCCAGTGCCTGGTACAGAGCAGGTAGTCTGTAAAGACGGCCCGCATCTCCCGGGCATACTTAGAGATTAGAAGGAGACCCGGGACGAGCCAACAGTAGTTGGGCCTTATGCCAGGCTCACCATTTTACCCCATCCTCACAACAACCTCGGCAGGTGGGTAACATCACTATCCCCATTTCCCAGGTGAGGAAACTGAAGCCCAGAGAGGTTAAGTAACTTGCCAGAGGTCACACAGAAGCAGAGCTAGGAGTCAAATCCAGGAAGACTTCTAGGAAGCAATAAACTTCAAAATACAGTGTCTGAACTCAGAGACGGTTGTCTCTCTGAGTGGGAGTGGGCTGTGCTCCGGGGGCGCCCTTCCCATCCATCTCTGCTCAGTTCAGTCCTGGGCCGGTTTTGAGACCCAACTCAAACTCCCCCTCCTTCCTCCAGCCCGGCAGTTGGTGTCCCGATGAGCCTCTGGACCCTCAGAGAGGGGAGGCAGCCAGCCCCTTCACCTGGGCTCGGGTCCCCTGTGGTCCCGGCCGGGTCCGCTCTGTAGTACAGGCCTCCTAGCTTTTGAGATGCATTCCCCACACCTCCCTTCAGAGCTTGGCTTGCCCGTCCCTCTTTTGTTCCCTCACCTCCCACTTCTTCCACAATCCGCTGCGAGCAGTCTTCCCCAGTGTCAGAAGTCCCCCACGGACCAGTGGTCCACTCCAATGCTAGGCCGCAGGAACGGGGGACACTGCACGGACTATGTGCCAGGCCCACAGTAAGCACTCCAGCCTCACGGTAGCCTTGTGAAGTGGGGACTGTTGTTGACTTCGGCCTACAGAAAAGCAAACTGAGACTCAGAGAGCGTTAGCGACATGCCTGGATCATATGCTTGAAGAGCGGGGCAGGATTCAAACTCAGGAGCCACGGTCGTGGCCACTCAGCCACAATGTCTCCGATGTCTTCTCTCTCTCGGCCTTCTTCTCTCTTCCTTGCTCGGTGATGCCCCTTTCCCTGGTTCTTCTGCTGAGCCCCGGCACTGGTCTTTCTCCAACGTATTGGAGGCTCCCCGGCTCCCTGCTCCTGGAATGGTAGTTTCCTAGGGCTTCCTGCCCCCCAGTGCTCCCTGGTGACAGCACCCACGCTGTGACTTCCCGCCCACGATAGGGCACCCGACACAGGCGACTTGGGGATAATAACACCCCGGCTTGCTCTCTCAAAGAGTTACTGCGAGCGTCAAAGTGTTGCCCAGGATATGCTTTGCAAACTATAAAGTGCTGGGCAAAGGTCAGGGCTGTCACCATTCCTATGATGGGCTCCATCCAGAGGTTGGTTCCTGGTCCCCTGGGCCCCTGTTCAGGCTGTGAAAGTACCTGATAGCCATTCAGAGTGAGAAGCCGAGAGGCCTTTTCCAAATGGAACCACTGAGATGAAAAGGCTGGCTGGGCCGCCTCCAGGCCATCTCCTGAGCCTCTGGTGGCTGTAAATGGTCGTGATTGCTTCGACAGCAGGTCTCCTCCACCCTAGAAAAGGGAGCTGGCAAGACACAGCAGCACAGAGCCCCTCGACTTACCACCACTGTGGGCTGCGCGCCCGAGGGTGCGAGTGCCCGGCTCTCGCAGGTGCCGGAGGGGCAGGAGAACAGACGTTGAGGTCAGCAGATGTGGATTAAGAGGCTGACTCTGAACAAAAAGATGTCTCTGGTCCATCGATGCCGCCCTCCATTTCCCAAAGAGAGTTCAGACATCCTGCTTGCAAGGAAAGCTTCTTAAAGTCTCACAAATTTCATCTTTGTCGGGGGTGGGGGGAAGAAAACCAGTTTTGGGATATGCAAACTGAGAGGTAGATCCCTCAGAGCGTTGGCACCCACCTGTCTGGTGGCTCTGTCCTGCCCTCCCAGATTTCAGCTGTCGGTGCGTCCAGTTTCCAGAGGGGGAGACTGAGGCTCAGTTCAGTGAGTGAATGGATGTGTCTAGGACAATGTGGCTAAAAAAAAAGGAGCGGGGGATTAGAATTCACATGTCTTTTCTCCACATCCCTCTCCCTTACCTGCTGGCTGGCTGGCTTTGGGAGAGCTAATGAGCTTGGCTGAACCTCTGTTTCCCTATCTGTAAGATGGGATGAATGACCTACCTCAGAGGGCTTGAATGTGTCTTAAATGAGGCGATGCAGATAAAACATGTGATCCAGCCACAGAGCAAGCACTCAGCAAATGCTGGCGGTTACTGCTACTTGAAAGCACGCTGTTATTGAATGAATGAATGCATGCGTGCATGAATGAATGAGTGAATGAATGAATGACTTAAATATCAGTCCTACCCTCTGTGGGGGAATAGGAAGCTTTCCTTGCAAGAAACCCAAGAAATGAAAGCAATTTCCTTCAGATGAAAATAAAGTGCCCATGGAAGCAGTTTATTGTCGCAGAAGAATGGGCCCCCACTTCCTCTGTGTTATTCACACCCTGAGGCAGAGAAAGGGCTGGCTCCCGGAGTGGAGGGGACCAGCCCTCCGGACCAGCCCTCCATGACCATCTTTCTGGCAATGGTGACAAGGTGGCATTTTTGTGATGATTACGCAAGAAACCTTTCCAATCCCTGACCCTCTGCTCCAGCAAAAAGCTTTGAATTTTGCAAAACTGCTGGGGCATAGCCATTTCTCCTCTGGCGCTGGCTCGCCCCGCAAGCTTCGCGGCCATCCCCAGAATCGTCTGCTGAAATGATTGCCTGCTGCTCGTTTCTCGAGAGGGAACAGATGTGAGCACCGGGTGAAAAGTGGCCCGAGACCTGGAGACGCTGGAGCGGTAACAGAGGCGCTGGCGTCTTGCTGGAGCACAGCCAGGCCGGCGCCACAGGCACTGTGGTGAACACAGACAACGTTAGAATGTTCTCTGTTTTCACAGCATGACCTTTAAGAGCCTCCCCAATCAGAGGTTGGGCCTTGGGCAGCCGCCGGGCTCCCGCGTCCTGCTCGGGGCTGCAGATAGCTGGCTTGTGGATTTCCTGCTTGTGGGTTTCGGTCCCTAAACTTGTGGATGCACTTGGGGCTGTCAGGCACACACCACACAGAACAGAGGAGTTTAGTGGGTCTGAGCTCGGGCTCCGGGGTCACATAAACCAGAGATGGGCCCCGAGGCCAACACTCTCGGGGTTTGGGGTTCTCCCAGAAGTACACCTTGAGCACCGTCTTGTTGGGATACAGTGGTTTATTGCTAGTCGGTTCCTGGAAGCACCACTTGGGGAGCAGGGACATGAGACAGGGAGGGGACCGGGGAAGGAGCATGCACCAAAAAGCTGATGGCTGCTGTGGGCAGCTCAGCCCTGCTGGGGACTCGGGGAGACGGCATGGAGCACTCCCGGAGTCACTCCCACTCAGGGCTGAGGTTGCTGGTGAGCTCTTATCCTCAACTCACCACTAGGCGCTCAGGGCAGTGCAGCTGGTTCCCTCCACGTGTCTGCCTTGCCCTGCGCGGGGGCTGGATAGCCACAGCCAGGAGCAAACCCCCCCCCCCAGACAGTGAGTCTGCGGTCTTCAGAGGGATGAGTGCAGGGGGGGGGCACTGCAGCATCTGCTCTGATCCCTCCCCTCTCTGGGCCTCAGTGTCCCGAGCTACTAAAAAGGGACAAGGATACTATTATTGGGGCTTGGCATAAGGATTTGGGGGAGGGGATGTGAAGCACAAAGGAGAGGGCGGGCCTGACAAGTGTTACTCTTTTTTTTTTTTTTTAAGATTTTATTTATTTATTTGACAGAGAGAGAGACAGCCAGTGAGAGAGGGAACACAAGCAGGGGGAGTGGGAGAGGAAGAAGCAGGCTACCAGCCGAGGAGCCCAATGCGGGGCTCGAACCCAAAATGCCAGGATCTCACGCCCTGAGCCAAAGGCAGACGCTTAACGACTGCGCCACCCAGGCGCCTCAAGTGTTGCTCTTCTTATTATTATAGTTTGCTGTTCATGTTTCCGGAAGATCGTTCTCCTCTTAACCAAAGAATTCCTCTGTATCCTTCCGATGCCCGGCTTGGTTGTCACATCTTCTACTTTTCCGGATGTCTTAGTGTCCTAGGGCTACCATAACAAATGACCACAAATTGGGTGACTTAAAATGAGGGGAATGTATTCTCTCCCGGTTCTGGAAGCCAGAGTCTGAAATCGAGGCGTCGGCAGGCCGTGCTCCTTCGGAAGGCTCTCGCCGGGAGTCCTTCCTTGCCTTTCCCGGCTGCTGGCAGCTCCAGAAGCTCGCGGGCTTGTGGCTGCGTCACTCCCACCTCCGC
The DNA here is from genome assembly GCF_017311325.1 of Ursus maritimus. Lineage (NCBI taxonomy): Eukaryota > Metazoa > Chordata > Mammalia > Carnivora > Ursidae > Ursus > Ursus maritimus. The sequence goes on from NW_024424564.1 coordinate 45,926,250, forward strand.
CTCCTCTTTCACGTGTCCTTTCTTCCCCTGGTGTCTTCTCCTTTTCTGTCTCTTCTGATGGCACCTGTCCCTGGATGTAGGGCCCATGCTAATCTGGGAGGGTCTCATCTTGCGATCCTCACCTTAATTACCTCTGCAAATACTCCAAATAAGGTCACATTCTGGGGTTCCGAGTGGATGTATCTGTTCAACTCACTACACTTTCTGAGTTTTCTTCCATTCCCGCTCGGTGGTTAGAATTACGTCTGTTTTACGGACTACCCGCAACAGCTCAACCTGCCAGGGGCTTGTGGCGCTGTTGTCAGAACCCTCTCGAGCTTGGTGGCTTCCAGGAGCCCTCTGGGACCGGGGTCCTCCCAGTGTTCTGACAACACGCCACCCCAGCGTGTCATTGGTCTCTATGGCTGTAGGAAGGCAACTCCATCTTGGGGTCACCAGGGCTGCATCCCAGACAAGACGAAGGAGGAAAGTGAAGGCCAGAGTCTAAGGGGTCTGCTTCTCCAGAAGCTTCTCTGCAAACCCCGCCCAGGAATGTGTGTTTACATCTCATAGACCAAAACCACGTTCCCATTCAGGCATCTTTCTCGGGGCACCTTGCTGTCTGGGATGGGATTGTGGTAGAAAGAAGGAGGTGAGAATTGGGGATAAGCAGACAAATTACAATATAGTATCATATAATATAACATAACATAACATAACATAATATAATATAATATATGTCACCTACAAACAATTAAAATTCATATCACAGATCTTCTGCATGTTATTATAGAATATCCACAATGTCCGGCTTAAAGGACACCCCTACTTTCTTTGTGGATGCCCATACTTTTCCTAACCTTGTCCCTCCTGGTGTCATAGCAGCACCTTCCTGGACACCAGGGCCTGGCCCTGAGGGACGGCAGGGCCAGGACGTGGGCGTTCTGGTGAGCCCGGTGGAGCAGAGCCGCTGCTGGTGGTGGTGCTGCTGGAAGGAGTTTGCGCGGGGACAGGGAGGTGATGAACACACCGAGGGGACAGCAGAAGCCCACAGGAGGGACACTAAATGCAAACCAGTCTCCTTTGAACCTGGTGACATCAGCACATGGCTCTCCCAAGGTGGCGTTCTGAACACCGGGTCAGGTCAGGACGAAGAAAATAAAAAGAGTGACCTGGAAACGTCTCTGCCTTTTTAGGACATGGCACCCTTTTTTGGGTCTGTGTTTGGGTGACATCTGTGCTCCGTGGCTATCTGGAGAGTGATTGATTCAATAACGTAGCAAGCAGCCAGCAGGAGGTTAATGGATTTGTAATGGCCTGTAAGTTGGCTCAGGTCACAGCATTTCCAAGTTGGAAGGGACTCCCTGTCCAGGGGAACCTGCCTCCTGATGCATGAGTTCTTTCAACAAGTTCCCTTATCTCTGTTTGCATGCCTCTCATGACGGGATGCTCACTGCCGCACAGGATAGCTCGTGTTGTGCCTAGGAGCTTAAGGGGTAGATAGGCTTCTTTAGGGTTAGGCTTCATGAATCCCCTAGTTGGTCCTGATTTTGTGCCTGCGGAATCACACAAAATAAATGCGATTCCCGTTCAGACTACACTCCTGCCTTCGATGATGGAAGGGCTTAACATCCTCTGTATGTTGATGCTTTGCTTTCTTGCTTCCTTGTGAATGTTTTTCTTTGTTTTCTGTGTTTATTTCCTCCACAAGGATGTATTAAGTCCCTCCTTTGTGCCAGGGACTGTGTCGGGTGCTGGGGGTCACAGTGGTGAGTGAGGCGCACGTGTTTCCAGCTCTCAGGAAACCTAGCAACTGAATGGGGAAGTTCCCTAGGTGCTGCTGCTGATGAGTGAGGTGAAATTCACATGACATACAAGGAGCCATCATAAAGAGAACAATTCAGTGACATCTAGTGCGTTCCCAGTCTTGTGCAGCCACCACCTCGCTCTACTTTCAGAACTTTTCCATTACTCCGAGAGAACACCCCATATCCATTGCCCTTTCCCATCCATCCCCTGGGCAACCTCCGGTCTGCTTTCTATCCGTATGGATTTACCTCTTCCGGATCTCTCATAGAAAAGGACCGTCTGCGTCTTCCTTCACTCCACACCATGTTTGCAAGGTGCATGCCTGGTGTAGCGTGGGTCAGCGCTCTGTTCTTTTCTCTGGCTTAGTAATATACCGTTGTATGGATATACCACATTCTGATTATCCGTTCATTCACTGATGAACATTTGGGTTGTCTTCGCCTCTTGGCTGTTACAAATAGTGCTGCTATGAACACGTGTATACACGTGTCTGTGCGAACACATGCTTTCATTTCTCTGGGATATATACCTAGGAGTGGATTTCTGGGGCATACGGAAATTCCACGTTGAACGTTTCAAGGAACCGCCATACTGTTTTTCATAGCAACTGTACCATTTTATGCTCTCCCCATCGATACATGGGAGTATTCCTAGTAATATCATTTCATTTTCTTGATTAAAGCCACCCCAGAGGGCGTGAAGTGGTTTCTCATTGTGGTTTGATTTTCATCTCCTTAGTGACCAATGATGTTGAACGTCTTTCCCGTGTTTGTTGGCCATTTGTATATATTCTTTGGAGAAAGGTCTTTCAAGTCATTTGTCTGATTTTAAATTGGGGTTTGTAGATGGTTAATTTTATGTGTCAACTTGACTGGCCCAGGTATTTGGTCAAACATTATTCTGGGTGTTTCTGTGATGACAGTACATTTAAATCAATACACTGAGTAAAAGAGATTGCCATCCCTAATGTGGGTGGGCCTCATCCAATCAGTTGAAGGCCTGAATAGAACGAAAAGGCTGACCTCCCTGAGTAAGAGAGAATTCTTCAGCCTGAGGATGTAGGGGAAGTAGGAGAAGAATATGCGCTCTGAATCCAAGCTCCTCATAGTTTGAATCCTGGCTCTGTCCCCCACCAGGCAAAGAGTGGGGTCAAGCAAATGGGTTCTGGAGTTTCAGCTAAGTGACTTATGCTCCATTTTTTCATCTGCAAAATGGCGATGATGAGGGTACCCTGGCTTGAGTGCCACCACCCATGCATGGGGAGCCTGCTTTTGGCCCTTAGGAGACCCTGACCCGACCATAAAACCCCAAATGTGGATTCTTCTACCATTTTCCTAGGGAGGCATAAGAAGAGCAGAAACAGAGGTAAGTCAGGTGAGAGTCCTTTGTGACATGGTTTGGGGTCCAGACTGGCTACCCAGGCTCTTCTCCGGCTGGACCGATGGAGGGGGATGCAAAGTCAGAGGGCACCGGACTTCCATCCCACGTGCTGAGCTGCCCCTCGCAAACGGCCTCCCGAATCTTATATAAACTGGACTATCAGATTCAACCAATTCAGATCTTTTCAGGGTAATTGTCCCTGCAGAGTGGCAGTAAAGACACTGGATGGAGCTGGGGGTCTTCACTGGGGGAGGCAGAGCCAGAGGAGGCCGAATTTTGGAAGGAGGTCTAGCAGTTACTGTGATGACCCCACGAGGTCATGCTTCTAAACTGCTTAGCTGTGTCGGCCACAAGTAAGGCACTCAAAAATTATTTGTTGGCTGTGTAAGTCAGTGTTTGTTAGTTTCATTTTATTAGCTGTGTAATTTGGGCAAGGTCTCTAACCTCTCTGAACCTGCTGTTTTCACCTGTAAAATAGAAATTGCTCCCTTCCTTGAAGGGTTGTGAGGGGATTAAGAGGTGGTATATACAAAACGGGCACGTAGTAGGTGCTCAGAGGAGGAAGAGGCAGATTTGGAAGGCAGCTCTGTCGAGCCCCAGATCCGGAGCCCAGCACGCTCCTCTTCTCCAAGCCCATGGCTGGAAGAGGAGAGAGTCCGCAGGCCTGATTTTTCCCACCCAGCCTTCCCCACCTCTGACCCTTCCTCGCTCCCTGTCTCCCACTTATCTGCATCCTCTCCGAGCTCTGGGACATTTAATCCATCATTCGGCCCTCTGCCCACATGCAGGCTGCTCCCTGCTCTTATCAAAGGCCACTCAGGCTCCTCCTCCCAGCCCTGAGCTCCTTCCCTCCCCCGGGTCCCCAGCCCCTCCAGGACAGAAGGGAGATGGAGATAAGGAGTGAGCAGAATAAGGAAGAACTGGAGAAGGAGTTGTGTTGAGCCCAGGAGCAAATAAAGTGGGTGGTGACCAGGTGTCAAGGTGACTCTGGCTGGAGGCTGGCGGATGCTGGGCTAGGAGGACATCCGTCCCCTGTGCCCCACTCCTTTCTGGGGTGGAAGGTCTCCGCGGGTGAGACACTGCGGCAGGGTGGGAAAGCAGGAGGCTGGGGTCAGGTCCCCGTTCTGCTCTGCGCTTGTGGTCTTGAGCCAGTCCTTGGCCACGTTTGGCCTCTGTGGCCACATCAGCATCATGGCACCTTTTTGTGCGTCAGGCCCTGGGATCCAGCAGGGAATCCCACGGACGTGACCTTGGGCATCTTTTCATCTCTAGGAGACATGGGTGTGAATTAGGTTGTCATACCTGTTTTCCCCGTTTCACCTGCAGGAGAAGTTCAGGTGCTCTAGCCCTGGCTGGGGGTGTCCGTTCGGGGGAGGGGGTTCCCGAGAGGAATAGGACTGAGGCGGGGAAAGTGGTGGGAGGGCAGGATGGTCTGGGCTGAGGGAGCAACTTGGTAGCGAGCAGTGGGGGACTGAGGGAGAGGGCAGAGATGGGGGAGGGGCGGGGCCATCCCCATGGGCACAGAAGGCTGTGTTCGATTTGGGTTCTATTCCGTGGATGGGGCAGTCACGGGACAGTTTTAGGCAGAGCAGTATGATCTGATCTGTTTCGGAAAGAACCCTTGGGGACTCTGGGTGGAGAGTGGATTGGGGAGGGGAGGGGAGGCCAGGACACCAGCTAGGAAGTCACTGTGGTGGGCCAGGGGCCCGGGGAGCTGCCACCAGCAGCTGACTTCCAGGTGGTAAGAGTGCCAGTGTATAGAAATGTCAGTCCTGAATTACAAACAGTGACTGGACCTATGGCCTCGTTAGAAGAGAGGCCCCAAGTTTGAGCTGGAGGCTCTTCACAGATGTGAGACCCTGGGCACAGGGCTCTGTGGAGGGGCCCCTGCCCTACCCTGAGATGACCTGGATTCAGGCGGTGGTGGCGAGGGTGAGGGGATGGATGAAATCAAGCGCTGTGTAGTAGGAGGCAAGAGGAGGCTTGGAGACTGATGGCCGGTGTGGTGCCACTTGTCATCACCCCCCCACACACACCACCACTCTACTCCCCACCCCCTCACCCCCTGAAAGGTGCCCTCCACTCAAGGAAGCCATTTCCTCCTTGAACTGCCCACGCCCCAGCAAAACCTTTCCAAATTGAGGGCCCTGGAGCCAATGTCCTGTGTCCCCTAAGAGGTCGAACAGCCCTGCTTTCAGACGTGCTTGGCTGCCGGGCCACGTGCTGCCCCGAGTCTGAGTTGGGATGTGCGGGCTGTCACTCGGGTGTGGGGTGAGAAGCACTGAAAGCCACCTCAGGCCAGTGGGCTGGTCCTGACCTGCCTGTCCTTCTCGCGGGGCCCTGCTCTGGTGTCCGGGGCCCGGCCCCTCCTTCCGCATGACACACGGCCCCGCATACGGCCCCTCTTCGTCTTCCCCCGGCCTCAGCTCCCACGTTGGGCCCCCTTGGGCCCGGCGTGAAAGCACGGGTCTCCCCTGGTCCTGACCATCGCGTGCCCTCACCACCGTCCGCATGCTCACGCATGCCGTCTCTCAACTCACACCTGCTCGGACACACTCCCGCTCACCCAGCCCCACTTCCACTCACGGACCTCTGGCTCGCCTGCCCCTTTGGAGCCCACCTGGTGGACCCCTGGCAGGGCGGCCCTTCGGAGCTTCCTGCTTTGGCCCACTTCCTAGCTCTGGTCCCAAGTTCCCTCCTAAGCCTGAGGCAGCTGACAGGTGGCCTGTCCATCCCTGCCCCTCGGCCTGAATCCCCAGCCTTACCCTCAGTGAGGACCTTCCCTGATAGCCCTGCCCAAGACGACAGGGCAGGGCCCAGGAGAAGGGTCAGGCGGCACCACTGGGTGTGGGGTCTAGAAATCTGTCATGAGAGAGGAGACACACAGCAGTTCCCTCCCCAAGGCTGTCATGGGAAAGAGCCGAAGGCATCCTGCGGGAACGCTGCCGTCTGTCCACCCAGCCTCCGTCCCCACTCCTGATTTCCGTGGGGACACCTCTCCCCAACTCTCAGGCCCTGAGCTTTCTGTGTGGCCGACCCCACCTGTCTCACAGATGGGTGCCATCCAGAACGTGCCAGTCAGGGCTCCGGGTCACGGTGACTGGTTCAGGGAGGGACGCAGGCTCTGGAGGTGGGGGACCCTGGCTCCAGGACTTACTCAGAGTGCTGTTTGGGGCAGACATAGCACTTCCCTGTGCCTGTGTTTCTTCATCTGTACAAAGGAGATAGCGATAGTCCTCACGCGTAGGGTGTTGTCCAGAAGGAATCACGCGACGGGTTCAGCACAAAGGAAGTGCACAATAAACATTAGCCACTGGTATTAATGGAACTAAATTTGGGGTCTTCTGACAGAGTGATTGGGAGAGAGAAGCTCTTTTTTTATTGGCATTGAACTGCTGCAGGAATCTTGCCATCATGAGGGAGAGCCTGCCTGATAATGAATCCAGCACAAAGCAACACAGTGCTCAGAGGCGGGGGAAGGAGGACTTAATTCTGATGATGTCACTTGAGTCCATCGACCCAGCTGTTCCTGAACCTACCCCTGGACCGTTCAGGCATAACCAAATCTTTGTTTTTTCTTCCTTTTTTGCTTAAGTTACTCTGCGTTGGGTTTCTGTTGTTTGTAACAAAGAGTCTTCATGAGTGTCCATACGTCCATCCGTCCATCCATCCATCCATCCATCCACAAGTCCTGGCTGTGTGGGCTTACACTCATCACTTTCCTCTCTAAGACTTAGTTTCTGCATCTGTAAAATGGGAGTTTCATCACCTACCTTATGGGTGGTTTCAAGGATTAATGGGCAGCCCATGCAGAGTACCGTTCTCAGGACCCCAGGCAGAGGAGGGCTCAGTAAATTTCCCTCCCATCCTATCTTTCCGTCTCATTCCTGCCCCACCCCTGCGCAGGTTTGTCCGGGAAGCCAAGGCAGGCTCCACGCCCCACCAAGCCCGGGGCCTCCAGAGCAGCAGGGTCTGATTGGTGCAGCCTTTATTGTTTCTCAGCATTTTTCAGAAGAATGATGTCATTTGAGGGCCACAGGGGACGGGGCAAGGGGGGGAGTAAAAAATAACATAAACACACTGAACAGAAACGCAGGGAGGCAGCAAGAGGGGCTGAGATTGGGTGTTTGGGGCAGAGGGGTGGAAGACCCGGGGCGGTCAGAGCCTCTTAGCTTTCGGCCACCAGAGAGGAGAATTCTGCAAAAGAAGAGGACAGAGAGGTGAGTCAGAGGTGGACGGTGTGGGAGGACTCGCCACGGCCTGACCGCTGGGCCCCACATGGTGCTTCCTGTTGGTTCTCCCATCTGCAGCAGACCTAGAGTGATGGAATGAGTGAGTGTGGGAATGAATGAATGGGAAATGGGAAGCCTACTATCTCTCTTTTTTGTTGTACTTTTTAAACATTTTAATTCCAATGTAGCGAACATACAGTGTTATATTCCTTTTAGGTGCACAATATAGTGATTCCATACACAGCTTCATATACCTACGCCGTGCTCGTCCAGATAAGTTTCTCCTAATGAGCCTGCCGTCTCTTTTGCTTCATGATGTCATGCCACCTGCAAGTTCCTGATAATAACTACAGTGATAAGAGCAGCAACCATCTGAATGTTTATCACATACCAGCAGTTATTCTAAGCCCTTGATAGTCAAGCTCTTGTCTGACAATGATCCTATGATGTGCACATTATCATTATTCCCATTTTACAGATGAGGAAGCTGAGGCTCCGAGTCCAGCAGTCTTTACAAGGTCACACGGCTAGTAAGGAGCAGAGCCAGGGTTCAGACCCGGGTCTGGGTGAGGCTCTTGGGACCCAGAGCTCTTCCTTAGCTCCTTGTCTAGTCGTTCCCCAGCTGCCCACCCCCAGAATCACCGGCAGAATCCAAGAAGACATGTTCCCGGGCCCTTGCCCTAGGATTTCTGATTTAGGAGGCCTCGGGTAAGGGAGGAGTTCTTCTAGTTGTTCAAAGGTGATTCTGGTGAGCAGCTTGGTTCAAGAAACACTGTGTGCTCTTCCTCCTCGGAGGGCTGAGCAAGACTCTGGAGGAGACCTGAGCAGGTGACATCTCCACGCGGGTCAGATGGGTCAGAATGAACTGGGCCCTGTCTCACACAGCTCCTCATTTAATCTTGACCATCACTCAGGAAACTGGGAGCTAGTCCCTTTTTACAGAAGGGGAAACCAAGGCCCAGAGAGGAGAAGTGACTTTTCCGAGCCTCCGGGGTCATAAGGGGCTCAGCTGGGACTCAAGCCCTGGGTCCAGGTCTCTCCACAGGACTTGCCTTTGAGGCCACGGTGGGCTCACCTGCCCCACCTGCCCCACCTGCCCCACTTTGCTGAATATTAATTGATGTCAGGGATTGGTGTCGGCACTAGGGGGAGATCCAGGGTCCCTCTACTAGATGCAGCTCCACCTAAATGAACAGAGGGATGGCCCCAGCCAGGTAAGGGGAGACACAGGGGAGCCGAAGATGATCTCTGCCCTGAAGGAGTTTCTGGTCTGGTCAGGGAAGAAACAGTACTTGGCAGGACAGGCTCCATGCTGCTGGCCTTTTGTCTGAATCTCAAGCGTGCTGAGGGCATTTCCACCTCAGGATCTTTGCACCTGCTGTGCTCTCAGACTTTCCACAGCTACCTTCTTCTCACTCACCGGGTCGCAGCTCAGATGTCACCCTCCTGGGGCCTTCTCTGACCACTCTGCTGACAGTAGTGACCCTCCCCTACTGTGATCCTCTTTGCTGTCACCAGTTTTTATTCTCTGCACAGCACTTACCACTCTTGAAATACTTTTGAGTATGTTCTTGCTGATTCATTTGTTATCTGCCCCCCCCCCCCACTGGAACATGACCATCTCTCTCTGGAGAGAGCCCATGCCCCTTCTTTCCCGCTCCATCTCACCACCACCTGCCACCAAGCCTGACACTGAAGGGCCATGCGTGTTTGTGAATGGATGGAAGGCTCAGAGACTTCGCTGTCACAAGGAGAAGAGGTGACCTCTACTTAAGGCGTCAGCAAAACTTCAGAGGGAAAGTGGCTTCTGATAGAGTCCTGTGAGAGGATGCAGGATTCCCACAGGAGAAAGCAGGTGGTAGGGAAGGGACCACAGGCAGTGGCTTTTCATGGGGCAGGCTCAGAAGGCAGGAAACAAGGGAGTGGAATTGGGAAGGACCCAGTAGCCATGCTGGGCTGGTGTCTTGCGTGATAGGGCTAGTGCCGCGAAGAGGCCTGGGCCCCAAGTTTGGTCGGCCGTGTACGGGCTGTGTGACCTCAGACAAAGCACCTGGCCTCTCTGAGCCTCACTGTCATCATCCATAAAGGGTAGAAAAGTCAACGCTGCTTCTTGAGTTGGGAGATAGTCAGAAGCGAGATGCTGGTGTACAGGAGGTCCTCGGCTCCCCCCATCCTCCCCGTGAGTTCCTTTGCCCCTGTTCTCCATGTCCTCCCAACAGCGGGGTCCTTGCCGTGGCAGTCATGGGACTACTGCTTAGCAGCCGGGGCTTCTGAGACCTGTCTTTGGAGTCAAGGGGGCCCAGGAAATATCTGCCCTGTTGTTTTTCTCTCCAGGAGACCAGAGAGGACAAGAAGGAGTTTGCCACCCTCTGCCGTGATATGTCTCTGAGAAGCTGTGTCCCCAGCCTGCCCGAGAGCGTGGGCCCCAGGTAAGTCCCCATTGCATCTAGAAAGGATTGAGAGTTAGGGTCTCAGGCCCCACCTGGCATGTTTGCTGGGAAACATGTCTCTCTGGCTGTGGGTTCAGGTGTCTGTCAGGGCAGCGAAGGGAGGGGCAGTACCGATTCCCTGGGAGAGACCAGTGAAAACGGAATGTGAAGTGGCCTCAGAAAGGGCGCCAGAAGGACCAGGCTCCTTGAGATGAGCACCGCCCTCCCCAGACTTTGTATGAAGCATGTATGTCCCCCCCACACACCCTGTGCGACCTCTTAGTTTTCATCCTGTGCCACGGTCCCATGAAATGTTAGCCCTGGGGGACGCTGCCTGTGGGGTGTACGGAACCCGCCGTGCTACTGTTACAGCTCTTCTGTAAAGCGAGCCTTATTTCCAAATAAAAAAGCGAACAACCTAACATCGACCAAACCAAACACAGGCTCCCACCATGGGAGTCACTGGTGGGATCCCTGCCAGGTGGAGGGACACATTGTCCCCGGGCTCCTCCTCTTCCTGGGGTGTGAGCTGGGATGTGGACACCACCCTCTCCTTGTCCCCAGGCTGTCCCCGAGGACAGGAAAGGCAAGTGACCGGGATGTGAGGACCTAGGTATCGAGGCGAGGTGGGAGAGAGAGAGGGTCCTCCAGCTGGTCCTGAACTCCCACGGAGCTGCAGGCTGAGTGGTGAACAGCAAGGTTCAGGGATGGAGCCCAAACACCAAATACTCCAAAAATCCCTCCCCTGGGCCGGGGTCAAAGGGTCCGCTTCCTCAGCCAGCAGCTCCTGTGACCCTATGACACCTCGGAGAGTCAGGTGGTCCTTCTGAGCTGTCTCTGATCAATACTGTCCGTTTTTATAGAATTTCAGAATTCTTGTTTATTGAATGCCAAACGAGAAGCATTAGATACATTATATATATATAATCTCATTAAATTCTCATGACTGCTCCACGGGAGAGACGCTTTTGTCTGCATTTTACACATGGGGAAACTGAGGCCCAAGAGTTAAGTAGCTTGCCCAAGACCACACGGCAGACGTGAGTCAAGCTCCTGCTTTCAGGCTCCCTTCTTCACCTAGGAGCTTTCTGACCTACTTTGACCTAGGTGTTGAGTGACCCATGAGCCAGCTCAGATATCTCCACCCCCGATGACTCGGTCATATTAGCCCTGTTTATTTACTTCATGGTACTCAGCACTCTCTGAAATGAGCTTATTTATGGACTGACTTCTTTTTGTTGGTCTCCCCCGACTAGAATTTAAACCCCAGGAGGGCAGGGAGCCCTGACTTGTTCACCGCTCTCCTAGCAATAGAGTAGAACCTGGCATATAGCAGTCCTAATAAACAAATGCCAAATGCATGGACGGATGGACGGACGGACGGATGGATGCATGGCTCGCTCATGAGTCCTCCATGGGGTTCAACAAATTCCAACTTGCCTCATGTAATTCTCACATTGGGTGGTCAGCGGGGTGATTCCCATTTTGTAGATGGAGAAATGGAGGCCTGGAGAGGTGAAGGGTTGGGGTCATGCAGAAAATAAGAGGCAGAGGCCGGATTGGCCAGTGGTCTCAGGCGCTCCCCCTGCAGGCCTGTGCAGAGGCCATTCCTGACTGGGCTGGCATCCCAGCTCGGGTGCAAGCAGGGACTCTCGACCTGCCACTTAATCTGGAAAACTGGCCAGGGCCGATGTATCCTGTCCTTGGGCACAGAGTTTGCTCTGTGCTGGGATAAAGGAGACGCGAGTCTGTCTGCCAATGCCAGCTCACGGAGAGATTGTCAAGAGGGAAAGTTGGTCCTTACAGTTTCCCGACCTGCACTGACCTCCCTAACCCTCACCCGAGAAGTCACGGGTCCCCGGGCTGCTCATCAGCAAAGAGCCAGTTTACCACCTCCACCCTGGCTGGCATTTGGTGCTGTCAGTGCGAAGGGGACCAGGGAATGCCAACCAAGGGACACTCCAGGGGTGGAAGGTCAGGCCTTTTGGAGCCTGACTGGAGGTATCTTGGACCTATGGGATGTTCAAAGGCCTCTGAAAACAGGCCCCTCTGCCCATCCTGGGATCTACTCTGAAGGAGCCAGGACGTCACAAAGACCACATGCCCTGGATTTTTGCAGAGAACACTGCATTCTAATTTTATCCTCCCAGAAGCAGGAGCAGGGCATTTTGTAGACAAATTGAGGGCAGGGGTCATCTCTTCTGGACCTTTTGTATGCGCCCCAGGGCAGAGCTCTTAGCAATCAGCCAATTAACAAACAGCCCTCTTACCAAAAAAAAAAAAAAAAAAAAAGGTCTCCTCTAAAATGTTCAGGTTTCTCCTTAAAGAAAAACAAATGAGCAAACATGCAAAATCCTGCAAAGTCTAGGTCCACTGATTTGGTGCTAGGATGCTGGGATGGGGAACGGGGAGGGGCTCTGACCTTGGCTCTGCCTCCTGCTCACCCCTCTGGGTCTTGCTTTTCTCCTCTGGGCAATGTCAGGTCTAGAAGATGCCTGTCCTGCTCTCCCGCAGAGCTTGGAGCAGGGGCTCTGGGAGTCGGCTCCCAGCTCCCATTTTTGTTTCCGTGACCTTGGACTGGAGATACTTCATCTCACCATGCCTCAGTTTCCCCATCTATAAAATGGAACTCTCTGGCTCATTCAGAGGAGCCCACACTAAAGCTCTTGTCACAGGCCCGTCATGTAGCCAGCACTCAGCATTTCATAGCTGTTGTTATCGAAATGCTTCTACAGCTCCCGCTACCGTAAACCAAGCTTATGAAATGCCTGGCTGCTGCCTGGCACAGAACGAGCGAAGGCCTGGCAAACGGCACCATGATGTTTACTGTCTGGTGTGGGGGTTGCTATCCCCCACCATTTCCTGTCCCCGCCCGGCACCTGGAGCTGGGTCTGATTCTTGTTCCTTCGCTTCCTGGCTGGGTGGGCTTCGCTCCCCACTTTACTCTCACTTGGAAAGGGGGTGTGATAATGTCTGCTTGCTCAGCTGTTGGGAAGGCAGAATGGGCAAATGCAGAGAGATGCCTGGTCTGTAAGTGTTCGCTCCCCCTCCCTTGGAGCTCCCCTCCATCGGACACAGGTTGGAGCTTCGGAATGTCCACAGAAATCCTGAGACAAAGACAGGGAGGATGCGAGCGGCAGAGGGCGGGGGAGGGCAGCCTAAAGAGCAGGCTGTTGACCTGCCCCAAGTTTCCAGCACCACCGATCCCATCGAGTTAGGATCCCACCTCCAGCGCGCCCATCCGTGGGAACTCAGCCTCTGGCCCTCAGCTTCCACGTCTGTCAAATGGGGATAGGGCTCTGGTGAGGACCACACAAGGTAACTGGATGAGAAGCGCCTGGCACGGGGGTGCCCGGCACACAGAGGGAGCGCAACTAAGTCAAGTCTCACCGTGGCTATTCGAGGGACCTGGAGTCCCACCCTGGCTCTTGAAGGGGCCCCTGGGGTGGGGTGGAGAGGGTCAGAGGATGGGAGGGCTCAGTCCCCCCCTTCCCACAGGAAGCTGAAATTAGCTTAATTAGGTCTGTCCCAGTCCCAGTGCCGTGGGGATTGGACAAATTTAGAAGGTATTGACAGGTGAGATCAGCCCATGCTGACAGCCCCAAGTGAAACTGAGACAGACCTTGAGTCAGCGCTTGGAAGCCTCTCCCCTTCCCTCTGTCGCGATGACCAGGATGGCAGCACCGGCCCCCTGGTTTATCACTTCGCCTCTAAATAGCTCCTGGGCTGGGCTTCTTATAAATTGGTATTGCAAACAGGGATCACTTTCCCACCCCAGAGAATGGGAGGCAGGGTTATTTGGGGTCAAGCCAGACGGCCACGAAGAGTGGCATAAACCGTCCTGGGGGCTCGCTCTGTGCCAGGCGCTGCCCTGGGTGTCATCCCGCTCCATCTACGCTGGCTCTTGTATCCCGTTTTACCAACAGGGAAACTGAGGCTGCGAGTCACTCAGCCAGGAAGATTCTAACTCAGGGGTGGCTCACGTGGGGTGCGTCTCTCTCTCTCTCTCAGAGGCTGGAGTTCTGACTCACGCCCTGACCCACGGAAGCAGGAGAGGGATCAGTGGAGAGGGGACGTCTTCTTGCCGCCCTCCCCACTGCTCCTCACTGGAGGGCAACTCTATAAGGAGTGCTGCTTCCTCTCCCTTTGCTTCATCTCCTCTAGCTCCGCTCAAGGCTGGAGTCAGGGAGCAGCGGTCCACTTGCGAATTAAAGCAAGCATCTCGCTAAGCCCAGAAACCGTTTATAACCCGAATGTCTCCACGAAGCCCGGTGGAGGGAGTGGCAGTGTCAGGAGACACGGGTTCCCTTCCGCCAGGGATTTCTGGGTGACTCTGGGACAGCACCCACCGGGCCTCAGTTGCCACAGCTCTCAGTCGGGATCACAGGCTCTGTCCCCCCGACCTCATGGGGCCGGCGTGAAGATGCCGGGAGACGGGACAAAACGCTGTACACCTTAGGGCTCTGCCACCAGGACGGCGGCTGGCCTGGATGGGCTCGTCCTGCCTTCCCCGGAGACCAAATCCCACAGGGGCTGGAGGGCTGGATGTCCTCTCCTGCGGTCCCTGTCACTGTCCTCCCATCTTAGACCCCCTTTCCCTTCCTTTCCTTTCCTTTCCTTTCCTTTCCTTTCCTTTCCTTTCCTTTCCTTTCCTTTCCTTTCCTTTCCTTTCCCTTCCTTTCCTTCGAGAACTGGTATTCCACAAGGGTTTCGAGGTGGCTTCCAAGAGAAAGCACACATAGAAAATAGGAGGAAAGGAGTCATTTCCAGAACACTCACTTAATGTAAGCAACCACCCTCTGAGGTGGGCATTTTTGTTCCCACTTTGGGATGAGGAGGGGGCTGCCCAGGGAGAGAAGGGGGCTTGGCCGTCCACACCACTTGGCAGCACGCATTCCTGCATTCTGCAGGTTGGAGTTCCAGCCTGACTTCAGCTGTTGCGGCCCAAGGGCTCGCTCCCTCCCTTCCACCCGCCTGCCATGTTAAATGGGCTGCTTAGGGATAAAAGAGAACAGACTTCTCCAGAAGGAAGCAGAAAGGGCAAATGCCTGAAGGCACGTGAGTGGAGAAGACCGCAGTGGTCCGGTGGTAATTAGGCCTGCATTTTTCAGCAACAGAAGCAAAAAGCAAACCAGAGGCTCTAGGGCAGGAATAGGCCGGAAGCCTTGGAGACAGGACCCATCACTGGGATCACGTTTCAGGGAACCGGTAACAAGGATTCTGTGTGTGTGTGTGTGTGTGTGTGTGTTTGTGAGAAAGTGTGTGTGTGAGTGTGAGAGAGTGTGTATGAGAGTGTTTATGTGTGAGAGAGAATGTGTGTGCATGAGATATTGTGTGTGAGTGTGTGTATGAGATTGTGTGTAAGAGTGTGTGTATGAGAGAGTGTGTGTGAGAGACTGTGTGTGAGACAGTGTGCGAGAGAGTGTTATGAGTGTGCACGTGTGAGTGAGTGTGTGTGAGTATGTGTTATGAGAGTGCACGTGTGAGCGAGTGTGTATGAAAGTGTGTGTGAGAGTGTGTGTATGAGAGACTGTGTGTGTGAGACTGTGAGAGTGTTATGAGAGTGTGCACGTGTGAGTGAGTGTGTGTGTGTGTGCACGCACATGCACGTGTGTATACAGGGTGTGCAGATCTTGTCCACGGCCGGTGGGGGAACAGCGGGATATCTGGAGTCAGAGCGTCAGGGTTTGGAGAGACCCGGATGCCGATTAGCTGCGTGATGCTGGGCACGCCGCCCCGCTTCCCGGAGTCTCAGGTTGCGTGTCTGCACAGTGAGGGCGTATCTCGTGGAGCCGTCATCGGGCTGCACGAGCTCTAGCAGCTAAGGCGGGGGGTCAGCGCCCGGCACAAGACGTGCCACACGGTGGTAGCCGCTCGTCCTGTCAGCCTGCACATTCCACGTGGGCAGGCACTGCAAGTGGACAGCCCGGGCCGGGGACCCATCTGTGTGAGAGGCAGGGGGTGGGGGGGTCCTGGCCGGACCTCTGAGCCTCCGTCCTGGCTCTGTGACGGACGGACTCTGGACACTTAACCCCTCAGGGCCTTGGTGTCCTCACCGGTAGAAGGGAAGAGTGATGGCACGTCCCTTCCAGGGTTATGGTAAGGCAGTGCTTCTCAGGGTTTGGTCCCTGGAGCGTCAGCCCCACCGGGGAACTTGGAGGAAATGCGCACACTTGGGCCCCACTCCACACCTAAGGAATCAGAAACTCTGGGTTTCGGGCACAGCCAACTGTGCTGTGAAAAACCCTCCAGCGATTCTGACGTTGGCTCCGTTCGAGACCCACCGATGTGAAGGGCAGACACTTGAGAAGGAGCCTCTCCCTTAGCAGGCTCGCCTGCTGTTGGTGCCTGAGTTTTGCAACTGTGGCTGGGTTTGGGACCACCTTCCACCACCTTCTGTCTAGCTTCTCTCTCCTTTTCTGCCTTAAAACTCTCCTTTACCAGCTCTGCACCAGCCTCTCAAGGGTGGACTTCGAGAATCAATCGACCACATCTATAAAAGTCTGAGCTTCCTGGAACTAGTTGCCCCAGAGACGGGAATGCAAAGGGTTATTATTAGAACTTTGTCTTTCTATCCCCTCCCTTCCATCTGGGGTCCTCAAGGACCTGGTAAGCATTACTCACCTCGAGAGGGCAAACAGTGGGAGATAAAGGTAGTCCTGCTTCTAGAATCTCCCAGCACCTGCTGCATGCAAGTCCCCAGCCCCCACTGGTCTCCAGCCTTTGCCTGCAGACCTCTCCCTATACACCACTCTTCCTCATCACTGCACCCCCAGAGCTGCCCATATATTCATTCATTCATTCACTCACTCATTCAGCAAACTTTCCTTGTTGCCCCTACTGTGTACGAGGCCCTATTCTTGGTGGTGGGGTCAGAACGGAACAAAACGGAGTTCCTGCTTTTGTAGAGCTGGCATTGCAGTGGGGGTCGAGACAGAAGCAAGCAATAAGTCGTAAATAAAATCATCTTGGGGCAGATGCTCATTGGACTCTGTGAATGAGCCGAGCACGCAGCACAGGGCATGTGATTGGATCCCGCAGACGTAAATTCAGGTCCTGACCCTGCCTCTACTGAGACTCAAAGTTTAGGCAGACCCCTAGCCTTTCTGAGCCTCGGCGATAAAATGAGGATGATAATAGCATCCACCTCAGAGACAGCTAGGAAGATTAGGGGAGTAAGATGCTAAGCACAGCGCCTGACACACAGCGAGTGCTCCGTGAAGGTAGATGTTACTGCTGCCATTATTCGAGGTGGCACAGGCTCAGCTGGTCCTCTGCCTAGTGGTCTATTCCCTGGGGCATCCGTGGAGTCCCAGACCTGGCAGGGACCCCAGTGACTGGCTAGTGATCTGACTCCTGATTGTAAAGATCGGGCACCCGAAGGTCAGAGGGGGTTCCGTGACTTGCTCAGGTCCCACCGGGAGTGGAAAGCATCCTCCTGCAGATCGGCAGGGCTCAGAACGCTTTGCCTTTAGAGGAAAGCGGCAGGAAAGCTGAGTGCCTGAAACAGAACCTCCCCGGGGGCCTGCAAAGTCCTCTGCCTCCCATCTCACTGCCGACTGGGCATCATCACCCCCATCCTTCCTGGCACCTTCCAGAAAAAGTACCATGTTTGGTGTGGAGATGGGGAGGGGAGGCATCTGCATCTTCCCTCCTCAAACTTAAAGGTCCACCATGTAGGGCCCCGCTGCCTCAGGGGATCTGTTCTCACTGCCCCCGTTTCTTCTCCTGCCCCACTCTGTTTCGTTCTGCGCTGACCCCCAGACCTTCACCAGGTCGGCCTGAGCTGGGACTGCACCAGCAGACAGACCTGGGTTTGTATCCAGTGGCCCTCGGGCACTGGCGCTGCTCTTTCTGCACCTGCCCCTCCATCCTCTGTCATAGGTGATGCTTGGGTTCGACACACGTTACCACCCTGCTAACAATTCTCTCTCTCTTCCCACCCCCAACAAAACAACCTTCTTGCCCCTTCCTAGACATCCCTACACCTCCCAGCCTTGTGCCTTTGTTGAAACCAACGCTTTGCCCGAGCTCTCCCAGGAACACCCCACCCCCTACTCCAGGCAGTGGCTTCCTGTCCCCAGCCTCCCATAAGCCTCCACACCACTGTCTCTCCCTCTCCAGAAGGCTCCTCCGCGCCTCCCTGGTATTGCCGTTCCTTTGTGTACAGATACATAGAACTGTAAGCAACTTGCAGCTAGAAGAGAAATAGTATCGTAGCCTCTGTTTGCTGAGTACTTGCAATGTGCTGGGCGCTGCGCTCAACACGCAGCAGGTCATGGAATCCTCCTAGGTGCCAGGGAGCCATGTGTTGTCATGCCCCGTTTATCGATGAGCAACTGGGGCTCAGAGTTGCTGAGCCGCTGCTCTGGGGCGCCCAGCCAGGAAACAGTGCCTCTGGGAGGAGGGTCGAATTCATCTTTACCTCCCTGACAGCCTGGCACAGGCTTGCTACTCAGTAAACGTCTGTTGGATCTGTTGGAAGAGTTGAGTTAGCTCTTTAAGATAGGAGATGGGCAGGGAGGGAGGGCGGGAGGGAGGGAAGCAGCCTAGGATCTGGCCTGGTTTTTCTTTATCATGTAGGTTGCTTGGGAGCATCAAACCATGAAGACCCCGCCTACAGCTTCCAGGCTGTCTTAGTGGCTGCAGATAAAAATGGGAAGCGGGTCTGGAGGTTTGGGTTGGGGTCCTGGTGGGAACGCTGGACCGGGGTGGAGCTGTCTCAGTGGATTGGTGAGGAGGGGGTGTGGGGAGATGTGCCACTCGCCACTCCCCAGAACCGCCAAGACAGCCACCTAGCTCTCTCCAACACTTTTTGCTCCGGCTCCTTTAAAACCACCTCCCTCCTTCCCAGCCGCAGTACAGACAGCTGGCCCTGGAAGGCCAGGCGACTGGCTGCATCTGACCTTGCTGGAGTTTCTCCATTTTGGTCTTGGGTGTAAAACTTTAATAAAACTACACCCACGTTCAGAATCCTTTTCACTTTCCCAGAGCAATTTTGTGTCGATAGCCACTCAATTTTCACAATGAGCCCAAGCGGGTCTTAGGATTAAACTGCGCACCTCACTGGAGGAGATAATTTATGCTAAGTGAAATAAGTCAAGCAAAGAAAGACAACTATCATATGATTTCTCTCATCTATGGAACATAAGAACTAGAATGATCAGTAGGGGAAGAAAGGGATAAAGAAAGGGGGGTAATCAGAAGGGGGAATGAAACATGAGAGACTATGGACTATGAGAAACAAACTGAGGGCTACAGAGGGGAGGGGGTGGGGGAATGGGATAGACCGGTGATGGGTAGTAAGGAGGGCACATGTTGCATGGTGCACTGGGTGTTATACACAACTAATGAATCATCGAGCCTTACATCGAAAACCGGGGATGTACTGTATGGTGACTAACATAATATAATAAAAAAATCATTATAAAAAAATAAATAAATAAATAAACTGCGCACCTCATTTGTCCTGCACGGGAACTGGGGGTAGAGAGGCGCCGGGGCCAAGGTCGTAGCTGGGGAAGGGCAGAGAGGAAGCAGAACATGGGGGGCTGGTCTTTACCCTCAGGCAACGGATGTTAGTACTGAGTGGCGCTCTGGGGCAGGTGTGGGCTACATACTGGATATAAAAGGACGAAGACAACCGAGTCCCTATTTTTAAAAATTTAGGTAACAAACACATATATAGCGCTTAACTCTGCCAGACACTATTCTAAACCCTTTACACATTAACACATCTAATCCTCACGACAATCCCATGAGATAAGAGCTATCATTATCCTCAGCTCAGAGATGAGAAAACTGAAGCCCAGAGTAGTTACCTGAGTTGCCCAAAGTCACACAGCCAGAAAGTGGTAAGGATCCGAGCCCAGAGGCCAAGCACCCGTACACAGTTTTCTCTTAGGTTGACGGGGAGGACCATTCCGAGATGCGACACAGCTTGCTGGAAAGAGTTATCCTAAATCCCTGCTCGCCCACTTCTGTCCTAGCTCTTTGAACAGGCTAAGCACCTCAGCCTCAGTTTGCCCATCTGCAAAACCGAGATCATTCTCAAGGCTGTTGGGTTGCTAAGAAAGATAACGCTGCTGGGATGTGTTCTGTGAGTGTTCGTTCTGAATAGAGAAGGACGTGGGGTGGTGGACCGCCAGCCCCTCACCTGCTCTGAAAGAAAAGCTTGGAAAGCAAGGCAGGGCCAGATAGTCATCTTCCTGCTTCCCAGCTGATTGCTGGCTGGCTGTTTTTCCTGGCTCTCCTATAATGCGGGAAGGGTATATTTGGGTGAAGCCAAAACAGGTTTTTGTAACCCGAAGTTACAGGATACCAGGACAAGATGCTGAGGAGTACAGAAGATAAGGAATTTCCATCCCTGGAACTTGAGAACATGAGAGCCCACAGGGTCCTTGGGGATCAGGTGGCCTTATCTACTCAGGTTACGGTTGGGAGACTGAGGCCCAGAGAAGAACAGAGACGGCCCAAGGTCACACAGCGAGTGTGCGCAGAGCCAGGATGGGAACCCAGGCAAAAGTGCGGCAAAGTTCAGGGAAAATCCCAAATTCTCCTTGATTCCCTACACTGTAGAGAGGGGGGAAAGAATTCCTTTTGGGTTGTTCAAATTTAGAAAAAATAATATACCAGGTGTTTTGCGTGTGTGCCTGGCTTACAGATCGAGCTCTCAGACCTAATACATTGCCTTTTCCTTCTAATCCTGGGAAGGGGGGGACCCCTTGTCCCCCTATCATGTGACAGAGATAGCTCCAAGCTTTTAGCATCCAAACATCCCAAGATCCACAATGGGCTCTGGCCCCAGGTCATGGCTACTCACCATCGACCCCAATCTTGCCGTCCCCATCCTTGTCTCCAGCGGCCATCAGCGTCTTGGTTTCTTTCACAGACAGGTCTCTGGCATCAGGGGAGAAGCCCTTGAGGATGAACCTGGGGAGAAAAGCCGGGGAGGGAGTCAGGTGGAGGTCACCTTGCAGGCATGGCGTCCGGATGGGGGGCTGGCCCCTGCTCAGCTGAAGCAGGCAGCTGGGAGACGCGGCTGGCCGTGGGCGTGCGTGCGTGCGTGCGTGCAGCTGTGCTGGGCCGGGCGGCCCGGGCTGTGGCTGGGCTTTCACGGGTGGGTGTGCACGGAAGGACAGGCTGTCCTCAGCGGAAGGTCGACCTCACCGCAGGCAGGAGTGAGGTTTATTCAGCCAACCCAACAAATGCAAAAGTGTCTTCTCTGCACCGGGGGCATGCTGGAAACCGGGGGCACAGAGAAGGGACACAGGGTGATGGATGCAATGAGGGGGATAGAGAAAGGTGCTCAAAGGATGTATCCATCCCACCCGAAGTGAGGGGGAAAGCCAGGGAGGCTTCCTGGAGAAGCCTGGAGGACAAGTAGAAGTCAGTCTGTGTGTATGTGTGGGTAGGTAGAAGGAGAAGGTTCTAGATAAAAGGTACCCTTGAGAGATGATTTGGAGTGAGACTGGATGGATAGGGAAGTCCCTATGGAAAGGTCTCTCTCCACAGCCTCCCAATTCTCATTAGGACGAAATTCAAGGCTATCTTGGCCAAAGAGTGACATAAGCCTGGGTGGGCAGATATGAGCCAGGTGCATTTTCCTAGTCATAATCTTCCCCTCCTCCGCTTTGTTCCCAGGACTCCTGACCCCCAACGTTGGTTCTGCATCCCCCACTTGTCCAGACACTGCTTTCGCTACACTGGTACAGAAGTGGGGGGCAGGGTCTGCAGGATGGTGGATGGAGCCTTGGAGGCAAACAAAAATCAATGAAAGAAATACTCAAGCTAGCGCTCCCTGTCTTGCACACAGCATTAGGCATCCAGAAAACCTGCCTCTTCCTGTGTATTTAATTATTAAGTAGCATCATCCCATTAGCAATATTAAGTGGCTATAATTTAACCTAGTTAGTTGCACTTTCTGCTGCCGATTTTATTCTTCCGGAAGCAACAGCGGTGAGGCACAGCTCTCTCCTGCAAAGGCGCAGAGAGAAGGGCAGATCTGATGGGCACTCGGAAGCGGAGTCCCAACCCCCATTCCCTCTCAGGCTGGGCAGCCCCTGCAGGCCTCAGTTTACCCCAGCTCATCCTCCTCGATGAAGCCGCTCTTGTCTTTATCCAGGATGTGGAACACCTTCTTTATGTCATCCGGGCTCTTTTTCTTCAGGCCGACCATTTGGAAGAACTTTTTGTGGTCAAAGGAGTCGACAGCTGTGGGGGCGGGGTGGAGAGGAGCGAGTTAAAATGAGGACAAAGAAGGGGCAGTCGGGAAGGGCAGGAGAACGGGGGTGTCAAGCATTTGTTCAATGAGCTCCTTGTGCGTGCTGGGGGACGAGGGATGCGCCTCTGTGGGAGGGCTGAAGGAGCCCAGACCAGCGGACCGGGCTTGACCCAAGGTCACCCAGCTAGGGGTGGAAGAGGTAGACTTGCCCCCACAGCCCACTGCACCCTTCACTGAGAGCAGGGTAGCCTTTGAAGGCAGAGAAACTTCCTGGGTTCCATGAAGGCTTTTGGGAGCTGGCTGACTGGGGGTGGGCAGGGGAATTGGAGGTGGTGTGAACGTGGGGGGGGGTGTCAACCTTTTTTCTTGGCCACTGATTGTGTTGCCAGAAAATCAACCGACATGGGGAGGACAAGTTTCTGTCAAGGTCACACAGTGGGAGGAGGAGGGGGAGGACCCAGAAACCCTGGCTTTGCCACAGATACCAATTCTGGTGGGCGTTGGGGGAGTGTTGGAAGGCTCCCCAGGAACTCCCAATTAAGTTTCTTCTCAGAGGGAGCAAGGTGGGTCAAGGAGTCGTGGGTGGGTTGTCCCCGCACCCCTGGGAAGGGGGAGCCTCCCAGAGCTTCTTCATACCCTGAGGAGGGGACGCCGAGCAGAAAGGAAATGGGAGGCCCCCTCCCCAAGTTTCCGTGTGCTGAGCTCCCATTCAGGAACACCTGGGAAAGGCTACAGTGTTAAAATACTTTAGGTGTGTGGCAGGGAGGGGTCCTTTTGAGAGTCATGTTCTCTGCTCAGCCCAAGGCTGAGGGAAGGACAGTTCCTCTGTCCACCTCTGACACTAAGGAGGGGGACCAAGACCTGGATTTGCCCTTAGTTCTAATCCCCCTTGTGCTGTGCTAGGTGACCTCGGACAAGTTTCTGGTCCTCTCCCAGCCTCAGTTTTCCCACCTAGGTGAGATTAGAGAGGAAGCGGGTAGGCAGCTAAGCGCTCAAGTCCAGGGCAGCTCAGAGCGGTTAGACTGCCGCTCCCCTCCCTCGGCCACCTACGGAGGTTGGAAGTTGCAGGCGCTGGAGATGCTCCCGCAGGGCTGGGCAGAGCAGAGTGCCAGCTGCGGGAAGGTCACCCCATTCGCTGGCTCGCGGGTCGGTCGGTGGTGGTGTGTGTGTGTGGGGGGGGGGTGCTCTGAGCCCCAGAGAGGGGCTTGCAATGCAGGAGAGCCAACCACCGCCAGCCGAGAAGAGTCCCGTTCTGAACCGGGGTCTCCGAAAGGGGCTGCTTGGAGAGAAGGCGTGAGCACACGCACCCCTCCAAGTGCCTTAAAGGGGAAGTATCAAGCGCCCACAAGGACCTGGAAGGTCCGCTTTGGATCCTGGTCTTTGCCCTTTGTCTGGGACCCCGAGTCCTCGCAGCGCAGCCACCCGGCCTTTGGCACCGGCAAGTTTCGGTTGTCGGGCAGAGCGCGGGGCCTCCCCACCCGCTCCCTGCGCCAACTCCCGCCCGGGAGGAGTTTGGAAATGCCTAGGAGCCCCCCTGCTCCGTCCTGCCAGCGCCCTGCAGGATGCTTGGGCAGAGGAGCGCTCCGGAGGATTGGTCAGCCGCGGGACCCGCGGGGTGCTAGGGCTAGGGTGGTGGATGGGGGAGAGGGCTGGGGAGGGGAGCGCGCTGCTCACCGGTAAAGGCCCCCACTGCCTTCTTGATGTCCTCAGCGTTGAGCAAGTCTGTCATCGACATCCTGCAACTGTTTGAGCGGGCAGAGCAAGTGCGAAAAGATTAAAAAGTGCTTTTCTCATCATTTCTGCTCATATGACCAGCGCTGCAGTGCTGCGCGCCGGGCGCACGCCCGCCGGCCTGGCGCAGAGCCAGGGGGCGCGGGGCTGGGCGCGCAGCCAGAGCCGCTCAGTCCCGCCGCGCGATCCGGGCCCGGCGGGCGCGCGGACCCGCTGCCGCTGCCGCTCCCGCACCGCCCCCGCCGGGGGTCCTCGGGATCCCAGGGGCCGCGGCCAGGGCGCCCAGGGAGGGGGCGACCTCTGGAATTTATGGGGCGCCCGCGTCACCAGCCGGGGCCGGAGGGTTCGCCTGCCGTCAAGGGCACGCAGGAGGCGCCAGCCGGGTGCAGCACGGCTTCTCGGGTCGGTGCGCCCCGGAGGAGGAGGATGTCCGGCAGCTTTGGGGAGGATACGGGACGGTCAGGGGCCAGGCCTACACCCTGGTGGGCCCCTCGGCCCTACTCCCATTCTGTCTCCGCTCCTACCTCAGCCTCCGCTCTTGTCTGTCCTGGATGCAAATTTATGCTGCAAAATCTGAGCGCTGAGGTCTGGAAACCTGACCCACGGGACGCTGGGAGGAGGTGGCAGGGAGAGGATAGGCGTCTGGCTGCCCCGCAGGCCCTCTCCGGATGCCCCATCCCACGTCTGGCCAGGGATACGCTGAAATCATTTTTTTTTTCCTAGCTTGACTTTCCAAAGAACTGTTCTAAGATCTCCACTAACTATTGGCTTCCCTGGTCTCCTGAGCTGGCGACTATAGTGTGGATCCAGACTCTTGCCCCCACAAAACTTTTGAGAGAGGGTAGGGTGGGAGAGGCCCCTTGAAATAAATCTTTTGCACCCTCTCCCCACTTGGAGACCAGAAGACCCACATTTGGGGAGAGGCTGGTACCTTCAGACCACACTTCCTAGACAAGCTCAGCAGGTTTTATGGCTCGAACATCATCTCTGGGAAATGTGACACTTCGTGATCTTAGGCAGCCAGAGACCAGTTGCATTCTTTCCCACGGTCTCCCCAGGATTCAGGCTGCAACCAGCTGCCTCTACAGTATTCGGAGCACTGGACGGGGAGTCAGGATGCCTGGGTTCTAGATCTGCGGCTGTGCTAAGTCCCCACGTGACCTTGGGTTAGGACCGTCTCCTTCCCTGGTCGTCTGTGTCCCTCCCTTGTGTTGATGGTGTTGGTGGGTCCCTTGTGGTGGGATCTTGAGACTCCACCGGAAGGTGTAGGCAGGTGGGCCGGGGCTGAGTCTGGTGCCCCTTGGTGGGCGGCTGGGGAGAGCTGTCCAGCTGCTCGAGTTCCGGCACACTCGCTGTCAACACTGTCTCCCTTGGCTCAGCCCTGGACGGCTGCCCTTCCTGGAAACTTAGGACAACGCTGCTTGGGCTGCCCCCTCCCTGTGAGTCAGCTCCTTCAGTCCGCAGCCGTCCAGCTGGCTTCCCAGGAGCAGAGGCTGTAGCTCCTGACCTGCTGTTTCTTGTTGCACGGCCTTCCGCGGACCCCTCAGCTGCCTCTGCTGTCCCGGCGCCCAGCCAGGCCGCTCACACGGACGTGCTGGGCTTCTGTGCAATCGTTTCAAGCCCCAGGCTCAGCTCACTCCAGGGGCCTAACTGGAGAGTTTATTTCCCTGGCTGAAGGATCCTTATGCTATACTGGTGGGGAAACTGAGGCCAGAGAGGGTCAGTGAGTGGCCTAAGGACCCACAGCATGGCAGTGGCAGAGAGGGACCCCCTCCCAGGTCTGCTACCTTGGAGTTCAGTGACCCTCGTCCCTGGAGCCCCTCCCCACTGCCCAGGACCCAGCCCTGTCAAGTCCCACCCATCTGAGCCGCAGACCATGCCCGAACACTGACCCCCGTGGCAAAGGCAGGAGCCTCACCACGGGCCCATCCTGCCTCCTTCCTCCATCTCTCCCTGCTAGAGAAGCCTTCCATCAGCTTGACACCCCCTCTGGGCCAGAGTCCACCCAGCCAGAGCACCAGATGATGTTTTTGGGGTCGGCCCGCCAGCCCTCCATACCCCTTCCTCCTGCCTCCTCTGCCCAGTCATGGTCTTCCTTTGATGGCCTCTCCAGAGTCCGCAGGTGCCTGGCTCCACCCCTCTCTTTCTATAGGTGGGGAACCTGAGGCCCAGCCAGGGGGAGGGATTTGTCCCAGGTCACACTAGGAGTTCAGATGGAGAGCCCAGGAATCTGAACTCTCAGGCCTGGACTCCACAGCTGCTGACCTTTCAGCACCCCCTCCCAGCCCCGTGTCACTGGGGGTAGGGGCACCGTGGCCCTTGCATCTGGTCTCTACCCCACGGCATCCAGCCTCCAACCTCAGGAGCTGCCACTCACCTTGGATGGGGGTGGAAGGCTGGAACCTGCACTGAAAGGCCAGGCCGGTGGGAGGTCCCGCAGGGAAGTAAGCCTGGTGGTGGGATGGCCACCTATATAAGCTTCTGCTCTGGCTATTTTGGGAGGTGGCGCTACCCCCGGCCCCCGGCCCCCTCCCCTTCCGGTGTCAGGTACTTCCCAGCCACGGTGCTGGGTATCTGTATCACATTCACCCTCCCTGGGCCCGTCAAGCCAGGCCTATTAATAACCCCTGGCCCCTGCCTCCCTCCGGCACCCAAAACTGAGGCTCAGGCAGGGCTCTCCTCTTCCACGAAGCCTTCCGTGACCACTTTTTTTTTTTTTTAAAGATTTTATTTATTTATTCGACAGGATAGAGACAGCCAGCGAGAGAGGGAACACAAGCAGGGGGAGTGGGAGAGGAAGAAGCAGGCTCATAGCAGAGGAGCCTGATGTGGGGCTCGATCCCAGAACGCCGGGATCACGCCCTGAGCCGAAGGCAGACGCTTAACCGCTGTGCCACCCAGGCGCCCCCCGTGACCACTTTAGACGGCCGCACTGTTTCCATCCTCCAAAATCCTGCAAGGAAAGGAAGGAAACAGGCAAGCACATGAATGGAACAGGAACTGTCCTCCGTGCACGGAGCTGGGCTAGATTCTTATATGTACCCCACCTCCTCACTACAGCCTTGCTGTGCGGGCCTGGTCACTCTTGCGTGGATGAGGGAACAGCACTGAGATGCTAGGTGTGATGGGAGCTTTCCTCAAAACCATGAACTTGGAGCCGGGAATGGGCCCAGCATTTGCAGGGCATGATCTAGTGCCTGGGGATGTGTTCTACGTGTGTTCTGATGAGCCCCTTCCTCTCTTTGCATTCCCATCTCCCCGTCTGTAAAATGGTTTCAATTAGGGGCAAACTTTGCTCTGTAGATGGGTCTGGGGGTCTAAGAACCCCCTGAAATTATATGCAAAAAGTCACATGCCAATGTGCTCTTATGAAGCAAAGGCCTGTAGCTTTTATGAGATTTGCAGAGGGATCTCTGGCGTGATCTGTCTGCCACTGGAGATGACCATCCAGGGGTCATGCTTGCAAAGCATGAATGAATGAATGAATGAATAAATAAATGAATGAATGAATTTAACATGTATTTCTTGAGTATCTAGTATGACCACCATGAAAGTTTCCCTTCCTCATTCCCCAACCTTAAAAAGAATCTCCAGGGGGGCGCCTGGGTGGCTCAGTCATTAAGCGTCTGCCTTCAGCTCAGGGCCTGATCCCAGAGTCCTGGGATTGAGCCCCATATCAGGCTCCTCTTCTGGGAGCCTGCTTCTTCCTCTCCCACTCCCCCTGCCTGTGTTCCCTCTCTCGCTGGCTGTCTCTCTCTCTGTCAAATAAATAAAATCTTTAAAAAAAAAAAAAAAAAGAATCCCCAGGGCACGGACATTATCTGCAGGGAAGTTCAGTTCTTGACGGTGACGTGAGGAGGCCCAGCCTCTATGCAGGAGAGAAACCGCACTAAGTCCCTTGTTGACCACCGGCTTCATGGATGGAAAGAGCAGAGGGTGGGCTGGATGGGGAAGCCAGTGCTGGAGGCCGGATGTGTAGTCCGTCCGGGGTGTGCTGATGTAGGGGTCCGACAGGCGCGACAGTAATGGCAACAGGGAGGAGTGAGAGATAGGGAACATCTTGAGGGAGACTCTCCCAGACTTGGGGGGTATGATGAACACGAAGGACAACCCCAAGGTGACTCCACGTTTGCAGGCTGGGGTCACTGGAGGATGGCGGTGCTGCTGGGGAGGGCGGTGAGTCTGGGGGAGATGACACGGAGCTGAGAACCCTCAGACGTTAGGGCTGAGAGAGGCTCTGTAGCGATCTACGACACCCTGCTCACGTGAAGATGGAGAAACCAAGGCCAAGGTGACAGACGCAGATCCTGCAGAGAGTGGCGGACCAGCCAGGACGTCGTGTTGGATCTGGGGTGCCTGGAGGACATCGTGGTGGAGATGCCCAGAGATGTGCATTCTGGAGAGAGGTTGAGATTGGACACAGAGCTTTGGTGGTCATCAGGGAGGTCAGGGACTTGAGGTCACGGCCATGGCTGAGCTCTGCGAGGCAGGAATGAGACAGAGCCTTAAGGACTGGCCCTTAGGAAGATCCCTGGCGAGGGTCTGGGAAAATGGCCATGCTCGTGTGTTGAGCACCGTGTCGAGCATTGTTATGCTGCATCGTGCTTTCATCCTGTCCCCCTTCATGAGGTAGGCATTGCCTTCCCTAGGTTCCTGATGAGGGAACAAGGCTAAGGAGGGTTCTGTGACTTGCCTAAGGTGACTTGCCTAGCAGGGCTAGGACTTAAACCCAGGGCTCTCTGACCCCAGAGCCCTTGCTCCTGTCCACTCTGCTATCTTGCTTCTTGATAAGACTAACAGGCGATACATGGTAGGGTCAGAGCCCATCAAGAGTGAGTCCTTGGGAACCAGGATGGCCTTCCTGTCTACCCCAGGTGTCTTCTTCATGGGCCGGTAATTAAGCAGGTCTACGCGGGGTGAGCCATTTTGTAAGGGTACATTCACGGAGAACCCCCTGTGGACTCTGCTAAACGCACGTTATTTTATTTTTGCCCTCATTATGATTCTCAGAGGTTTAAGGAAGTAGGTAGACTCTCGGAGAAGTTGAGTGACTTGTCCCACGTCACATGGCTAGCTGTCTCTGTTTCTCAGCTATACCCTGTACTGCCCTGGCCACCGTCTCAGATGGACTGTCCCCTGAGGATCACAGAATTGGCCCTCCCCTGCAGGGCTATAAACTTACAGGTCTAAGTCCTGGGGGGGAAGAGGAGTCCACTGTCCCAAGACCTTGATCAAAAGTCCCAGAACTGAGCTTCATGGGCTGCGGTTAGCTTGGTTCGGTCATACCCCATCCCTGAACAGGTCACTATCATTTACCAAGGGCTGCGTGGGCCTGGGCCACAAAGCACCTTCGAGCCTGGAGGGGGCAGAATGTCAACACCATAGGAACTACCAGAGGAGGGGGACTGTCCCTGGACCAAAAGGTAAGGGATTTGGGTGGTCAAAGCCCATGGACTGTTCAGGGAATGAGTGTCGGAGGCGGCCACGTGTGCCAGGCATAAAGGATGGTTATGCCTTAAGTCCTGGGTGAGTTTGATGAGTACGCACTAAACTTCTGCAGCGATTCACTCTGGGGTCCTAAGTGGCCTTTCTGGACTTGAGATCCCCAACGCCTTCCTGTCCCTAACAGGCAGCTACTCCCATCCCCTGGGACCTCTGCTCCGAGGCAGCAGCCCTGCTGGTGGAATTTCCCCCTTGCTTCTGGGTTTCTTGCTGCAAACAGCCGTGAGGCAGCCGGGTGGGTAGGTGAACGTCATATCCCCACGTTGACCCCATCTCTTCTATCCTCTGGGTCCCCCACCCTGTGCTTGGCTTTCAGCGGGACACGTCCACATATGTGTTCCCAAAGTGGATCCCATTATCCCCTTTTACAGATGGAAAAACCGAGTTTCCGAGATGTCAAGTCTCTTGCCCAAAGTCACACAGCACACCGAGACCAGAGCCTGGTTTGTCTGTCTCCAGCCCCGTGCAGTGTCCAGTGCTCTCCCCGAAGCCCGATCCGGCCTCCCAGCCGATGCAGGGGAGGAGGCCCGTGCGTGTGGGTCAGCAGTCTCTGAGCGGCGCTCTGCCAGGAGACAAGCATTCCGCTGCTCACTTCGCTGGTGCTATTGCATTAGTTCACACTATTTCCACCTGCTGTGGCCGGGAACAGGATCCAGAGTTCCTCACACCCAGGGCGCTGGCGGGCTGGGCGGATGCGGCAGGATCTAATGATATCTATGAGGTCAGCCCTGTGATATGACGTGTATTAACTTGAAGGGATCTCCGCCCCATTCCCGAAAGCCAGGTCTTGGGCCTGTGGCCCTGTTTCCCCTCCGGCCTCTCACCTGTATTTAAGTGCAATGTCACCACTGAGACAGAGGCCGAGGGGCAGAGGTTCCTAAGGGTGGTAAGGGCACACAGGCTCCCTACAGTGGCGCTGCCACTTTACCCACTGTGCGACCTTGAGCTAGTCGCTTCACCTCTCTGGGCCTCCGTTCCTTCCTTGTGCAGTGATGCTGAAGAAAGAGGAAGCTGTGGAGAATACAGATGGGTCGTGTCGGACGGGGGGTCTGGAGGCTACGATATCCTACACAAATGATCGTTGCGGTGGTTATCGTTGTGATGAACTTATCCTCAAGCCTGTCCTGCCACTGGATGAGGGGACCCTGGAGCAGCTTTATGGAAAGAAACCAGGGAGGAGAACCTGAGTGCCAGCCCCTGACCACCCCTGGCTTTCCCAGGGTGGTGTCCGAGACCAGGATGCAGGTGTTTGCTGGGGAGGTCGGGGTGACAGATACTCGGCAGTGTGTGAGCATGGGAGGGGCTGCAAGAGGGTTCTCCCCCCGCCCCTCCGCCAATGCTGTCCTAGATTGGGCTGGAATCTGGTAAGTGAGCCAGGAGTGAGCCCATGAGCCACGGGGATTGTGACCCTTCGCCACCTGGGTGTGTATCCTTCGCTTGAAGATCCCATCCTGTCTCAATGATGCTCGGGGGAAACGAGGGAAGAGTTTGGTCCCCGTGTGGGCTGGAGCTATTCAGGGGAGCAGGACACCCCACGGCCACGGCTGTGGGCTTTGGAAGACTTGGTGACAATTGGTAACGGGCAGCCTCCGGGATTCGCCCTTCTCTCGTTATGCTGGCTGATGCGCATGGAGCAGCAGATAGAGGACAGTCTGCAGAGTTTTTAAGAGCTCTCTTGGCTCCCAGATACCTGCTGACATCAGGAGAGCAGACGACATCGAGTCCTGAGCCCAGCTCGGATCAATAGGGCCGGCCGAGGTTATGCAGGCCACGGGCTTTCTCACATCGTCTCTTCCTCGGTCCGCGGCTGCCTCCGGCCCTCCTCGCTCCCTCCCCTTACAGCCCACATCCCACAGCACAGCTGGGATGATCAAGAGAGGTGTGTGCATGTCTGTGAGGCGTGTGTGTATGTGTTTGTATACGTATGTGTGTGTCTGTGTGTCACTGTGATACGTGTGTGGTGTGGTGTGTGTGTTTGTATGTGCTGTGTGGGTGCGTGCATGCACGGGGGCCTAGGCAGCGGCAAGGGCCAGATGCTGAGTCTCTGGGTTTGTGTGGGATTCCGGGCCAGCCCTTCCTCCGGACTCGGGGGACCCGGGGCTCTAACAGTGCACGTGTGTGCTCTCCAGCTCCCAGCATCTTTGTGTCAAATCCGGCAGGTTCTAACGTTCTGAACTCTCCCACAGCCAACGGGAAAAACAAAGGACTCATCTGGACACATTTATCTGTACCCCAGTACTGTAGGCTGAGTGTGCCCCGCCCCCCAATTCATCTAACCTGCAGGACCGCAGCATGTGACTGTATTTGGAGATAGGGTCCTTGCGGAGGCGATGAAGTTAACGTGAAGTCACTAGGGTGGGCCTTATTCAATGTGACAGTGTCCTTCCAAGAAGAGGACGGGGCGCGCACAGCACTGAGGGAGACCACGTGAAGACACGGGGAGCGGACGGCCGTCTGCAAGCCCACGAGCCAGGCCTCAGAAGCAATCTCGAACTTCCAGCCTCCAGAGCTGTGAGGAGATCAAAGTTTGTGGTCTAAGCCCACCCCCTGCCCCCCACGCAGTCTGTGGTCCTTTGCTGTGGCAGTCCCAGCTGGAGGTACCCGGGTACAAGGCGGAAAGGGTCTCCATTTCCACAAGCGTGACACTGAAGCTGGACCACGTTCTTGTGACCACTCTCCGTGTCCTTTGAAATGGCTACCTTTCCTTTCTTTTAAAAAAGTTTTATGTAAAAAGCGACATAGACACTAGAGAAGCAAGGGAAACAGAGGGGCTAAGGGGGAGGGGGAGTCCCCAGTAATCCGTCACTACCCGAGTACAGCCTTGTCATCATTTCTGGAGGCTTGCACCTTCTTGCTCCTGTGGGCCATCCACCTGGGGATCACCCTCGGTGACTCAGCTCGGGTGCCACCACTTCCTGGAAGCCCTCCTGGGTTTCTTCCTCCTGACCTCCTAACGCCTCCCCTTACCTCCATCACTACCTCAGTAATGGCCCCATTATTCCACGTCTTCTCTGTTTCCAGCTGCCTTTCCAGCTGGGACTTGGAGGCACGAACACCAGGGTCCAGGTTTTCTCTCGGAGAGACTCCAAGGAGAATAAATCAAACTGGTGTTTTTATTTTTGGTTGTATGTGGACAGTGGTTATTCTCCACCACATTCTAGGACTGCCACTTACAATGCCGTCTAAATCCATTTATTCACCTGCACTTTGGGGGAAGCTGCTGGTGCATAATTAGTCTTCCAGGAACTGTGGCCTCCCCTTGGGGTTCCGGGCTCATCCACGGCGCTCTCCCTTCCTCCTGACCTGAAACTGTGGCTTGTATTCTGATAAGAGCGGCTGCTCTGGGGAACAGGGAACTGGATATTTGAAACCAGGCTAAGCAAATCTAGAATGTGTGGTCCCCGTACCCTTGGTGTCCCTTCAGCCTCTGGGGGAGAGGCTTGACATTGGCACCTAGTGTGAAAGTCCTTGGTGACACGACCCGTGCGTTTTAAGGACATGGCCTAACCATTGCTTTTTCTTATCAAATATTTATTGCTTTCATCCTGATTCGGGGTCAGATTCTTTTGGGAAAAAAAAAAGTTTAAATCACAGAGGCTGAATCAGTTTGGAAACCCGATGGTTCCCATCTTGCTCCAGGACTGTAGACTAGTCCGTAGATGGTGCTGGAGAGGAGAACTGAGGTTTAAAGAACGACAGTGATGAGAGTTGGGAAATAAACACATGAGCAAAGAGAGGCAGAGGAGGGCTGCTGTTTGGGACTACCAGAGGGTCCTCCCTCTCCCCTTCCCTCCTCCTCTCTCCTCCCCCTCCCCTCCTTGGACCTTCCCTCTCTCCCTTTCCCCTTCCCTCTTCTTCCCCACTCCTCTCTCCTATCCCTCATCCTCTCCCTCTCTCCCTCTCTCCCCCTCCCCCTCCCTCTTCCTCTCCCCTTCCCCTGCTATACCTGTCCTCTCTTCCTCTCCCCCCCTTCTTCCTCCCTCCTTTCTGTCCTTCCCCTCTCCCTCTCTCCTTCCCCTTTTCCTCTCTCCTCCCCTTCCCTCCCCCTCTCCTTCCCCCCTCCATCTCTCTTCCCTCCCTCTCACACTCCCTCCTCTTCCACTCTGTCTCTTCTTCCCCCTCCCTCACCCTTCCCTGCCCCTCTGTCTTTCTCTCCCTTCCCCTCCCTTTGCCTCTTTTCCCCTCCTTCCCCGCCTTTCTTTTTCCCTCCTTCTCCTACCCTCACAACCCCCCCCCATTCTTGGCTGGATTGCTCCTTTCCTTTCTGTGTCCTTGTCTGGCCTTTCCTCTCCCTGACTCTCCATAGAGTCCTTGGTCTTGTTGGGCTATAGGATGGCTGGGGGGGTGGGGGGGAAGGGGGGTCCTTAGTGATCAATGGAAGGATTTGTTTGTTTGTTCCCCTTACATTGCTTTTTAAAAAATTGTGATAAGAACACATTACAAAATCTACAATCTTAACCGTTCTCCAGCATGCAGTCTGGTAGAGTAAGTATATTCACAGTGTTGTGTCCGTTTTACACATGGGAAGCCTGAGGCTCGGAGGGGCAGAGCAAGTCAGGGAAATGCTGAGTGAAGACTCGCACCCAGGCCTGTGGTTTGGCTCTGGACCCCGGACAGGGGGTAGGACTTGTCCAAGGGAAGAGCCCAGGCTCGGGCGGGAGA
Organism: Ursus maritimus; assembly: GCF_017311325.1. Classification (NCBI taxonomy): domain Eukaryota; kingdom Metazoa; phylum Chordata; class Mammalia; order Carnivora; family Ursidae; genus Ursus; species Ursus maritimus. Next base: position 45,960,197 of record NW_024424564.1, read on the forward strand.
TGCTGGCTCATATTTAAACCGCGGTCTGAGCTCTGCTGGCTCACCTAGAAAAGTTACAAAATATGAAATGAAGCCTGAAAACCTGGTGCTAAGTGAGGAAGCCAGGCACAAAAGGTCACATGGTGTGTGATTCCATTTATATGAAATATCCGGAAGGGGTAGATCCACAGGGACGGAAATCAGGTTGGCGGTGGCCAGGGCTGGAGAGAGGCGGGGCTGGGCACGTGGCTTTAATATGGGGTGACGAAAACGTTTTGGAAGCAGCTCGAGGGGGTGGTGGCATAACACTGTGAAATTATAAACGTGGCTGAATTGTTCTCTTTAAAATAGTTAATTTCTGCTATTTGAACGTCACCTCAGTTAAAAACATTTTTTTCGCCACGAGATTATTCGTGAGTCTTGTAGATGACAAAATATCAGACGATGATTGTTTTTACTGACATAATCGTGTAAGGCACACGCAAGGGAGACATGACCTTCGGTTTGCCTTGAAGGATAACCCGGACCGCAGTCTTGATGGCTGGTAGAAATAGCTAGAAGGGACAGTGTTCCCATCTCTGGGCATCTTGTTTTGTTTTGTTTTGTTTTTCTCTCTTGTAAGCTCACCACTTTGCTCAGCCCTCATGGCTTAGCTCAGGCATCACCTCTTTCCAGAAGCCCTCCTTAATTCCTTCCCCCCAATTACCTGCCACCCACATGTCCCCCTGCATTGACTATGATCATTACTGTGGAGCGGTTGCCCTTGACCTGTCTGCTCCCACCCTGTCTATGAGCCCGTTGAGGTCAGAGGCAGAGTGAAAAGAAAACAATGTCGTACATCTTGGAGCCTCACTGGAACCCACATTTGGTTCCAAACCCTCCTTGGCCAACTTACTGGCTGGATGACCTTGAGGCAACATGCTTAACCTTCAGGAACATTAGTTTCACAACCCAAACAACAAGGATAATATTTTCCTTCTAGGGCTGTGCCAGGAAGTCTTGGGTATGTAACCTCATTCCCTGTGAGACTTTGAACTTCTCCTCCCCTCTTCTTCACCCTCCTCCCCCTCCTTACTATTATTACATTGTTTTTGATTTTCCCATAGTTTCAGTCCTTTCTGAATATTTCCAAACTGGTCACTGACCATATGGACAATAGAAAAGGCAGAATAATGTCCAGGAGGGAGGGTGGCCGGGTGTGGGGAGGGGGGGTTGTGAGGCAGCGAGGAGGTGCGTCACGGGCCCCAAGGGTGTGGGGACAGTGATGCCTGCCGCTGTCGCACGGTAGACAGGAGAGGATACTGAGGTTGAGCTGGTAGCTATAGCTGTGTGATGGGGCCGAAGACCCCCCTCCCCCCGAGCCTCCACTTCCACGTTTATAAATCGAGAGTCATGAGAGTTCTTCCCTCAAGGGTGGCGGGGACAGAATGAACACGCGGATGCAGAGCGTGGGTTGTGGGAGGTCCCCTGTCACTGCAGCTACAAAGCCGACCCGTGTGACTTCCGGCTTGTGTCATACACACACTGGGGTGGAGGATAAAGCCATGCAACAGAAATACAAAATATTCTCAACTCTTTGCTGGATTCGGAACAGATTCTTCAGTAAGAGAGCTTTCAAGGACCCCAGTCTCCTACCCAATTTCTTAAAACGATTGGCAGACAAGCAAATAAGGAGAGTTGCATTCCTGTTGGCATGGCTGGTGCCTGGTCTTGTTGACGGAGGGGTGAGTGGGCAAGGGGCAGGGGAGGCCAGAGACAGGAAGTGAGGCCCGTCCTTGAATTCAGTCAGACCACAGGTGTGAGCCCAGTTCCCTCCGATTTCAGAGGGTAAGAGGGAGGGGTGTGACCAGGATTAATCTCCATGGCCAAGTGAGAGTCAAATCTCATAGTTGAGTGATCTTGGAGCAAGAGGGTAGGCAGGGACCCCGCCCCCTCGAGCTGTGGAGGCCATTAAAGTCTTAGGTCTACCTCAGAACCCAAGGGAATGCTCCAGCTATTTTGAACTCAGTTTCCATATCTGTCAAATGGGCGCATCCACCCACTCGAGCAGATTCCTGTCTGAGATTCTCAGTTTGGTCCCTAGTACAGGTGATCCGCACATGCTCCGTCAGTGCTGCTCTCCTCGCTTCTCTCTCGCTCGCTCCCTGTGCCATCACTTACCTCTCCAGACCTCAGTTTCCTTTTCTGGAAAACTGGGGAAGCATCCTGCTGCGGGAAGCCCTAAAGGCAGAGGTGGGATCCTTTAGTCCCCCGAGCCCCAGAAGGACTGAGTCAGGGGCTGAGGGAAACTTCCCCTGCCCTGGGGGACTATTCACTCCTCCCTCGGCAGCCCTCCTGGTCTGTTCCCCGTTCTCCTTGACTATCAAGCCTGGAGAAAATGGGAGATCCAAGCTCGGCTCCGATCTCACCAGTCTCCTGTGAGGCTCCGGTAGAGATCTGAGAGCCGACCACCCATCCTGGGCTGAAGAAAGGAGTCTTCTTGCTGCTTCTCCAGGTCCACATCCACTGCATTAGACAAGACAGACTCTGGAGCCTTTCTCGCCTCGAGGGGAGAGCAGTCCGAAGGTCTCCAGCAGGCATTCACCGAGCAAAACAACTAGGAGTGTGTTTCTCCCTTCAGGGAGTGTATAGACGAGTTACAATATTGTGCACGGTATTTGGATTAGATGTGGGTGCATGTAACTTTGTACATGTGTGTAATTACGTGTACACCTCCAAGTGTTTCTTTCCAGGTCTCCATGCTCTAGGGTCCAGGCCACTGCCGCGTCTTTCTTAGACAGTAATAGTAAATATTCATCTAGTCATATACACACATAGGAAGTAATAGTTTTCATACCTGGTGCTAAACCCAGACATAATTCCAACCACTTTGCATTTTTCAACTCATTCATCCTCTAAAGTGATCATTGTTTCCGTTTTACAGATAGGCATGCAAAGGCATCAGAGAGGCTAAGTATCCTGCCAGACGTCACACAGCAGTTAGGTGGCAGAGCAGGGATTTGAACCCAGGCAGTTGGCCCCAGAGCCTGGGCTCTTCATCCTCTATGCTCTTGACTCTCACCTCAGCAGCCTCTGATTTGCACAATCAAATCTGCCTGCAGAATCAGCTCCTCCAGCCACGCTTCACACACTCTGAATCGACCCTTCTTCCCCTGCTTAAAACCCTCCAGGGGTCTCCAGTTGCCTTTGGGGTGCCAGTGAAACCCCTTAGGCAGGTTTTGCTGCCCTCCCCGGCCTCATTTTTAGAAGTGGCCCCTTTGCAACATGCATTTGGGATCAATGTCTCTCTGTCTTTTTTAGTATGAAACCTTTATAACATCAAAATAATTCCCGAGCCAAGCATGGTGACAGTTCTACTTCTAGGCCCCACTAATTGAGAAAACATCTAGCGACAAAAAGCTACCGTGAGTTCAGCAGTACTTTTAAATATATTTGATAATTTGTTATATGTGACTTTTTTTTTTTTCAGTTTATAAACCGGGCTGGATTCGGAGATAAATCCTCAGACTGCTTATAATAAATCCTTGGACCCAAAGATCCTTAGCTTTCAGCTTCGAGACCATGTTTCTCCCACTCTTCAAGATCTTAACAGGTTCCTGAGGCGTGTTTGAACATTGCTGATCCCTTGTCCTGGAGTGACTTGTCCTAAGGACCCGGCTCAAGCGCCGCTTCCTCTGGGAAGTCCTCCCTGATTCATCACCCCGCCACTGCCCAGCAAATAGCTCTGCTCCATTGCTTCTGCACCATGGCTGGTTCCCTACCATTGGTTATGTTACGCTGTCTTGTCATTGTTTGTCTGCACACAGTGGTGTAGAATTTGGCCACAGAACCAGAGCTTTGGCATCTAAAGGACCCAGATTCCTGTCCTGGCTGTAGCACCTTCTAGCTTTGTGAGCCTGGACAAGTCCCTTCACTATTTTTGATTGTCAGAATGCTCATACCACCTGTCTTCCCAGCGTTACCTGACTCTTCTGGTAACAGAGCCTTCCTCTTCTCCCTCCCTCTTGCTTTCTTGCTTTCTTTTCCTTCCTTCCTTCCTTCCTTCCTTCCTTCTTTCCTCCCTCCCTCCCTTCCCCTTTCCTTTCCTTTCCTTTCCTTTCCTTTCCTTTCCTTTCCTTTCCTTTCCTTTCCTTCTCTCTTTCCTTCCCTCCCTCTCTCCCTCCCGTTCTCCTTTCCTTCCTTCCCTCCCTTGGTTTTTCAATAAGGAATCCATTCCATGGGGTTTGATAGCACTACAGTGGTGGGCATGTGTTCCAGACCTGGCCAATAAAAGTGCTCCACCCCGTGGTCACAGTGATTGGTTTAAACATGAGCACGTGGCTCCAGACAAGCTATTCCAGACCTGTCTGGAACGTTCTGCAAGAAAATGGAAAGAGATCGCCTCTTCACAGAGGGGTTGCTGCGCACGTTGGAAGCAGCTCCAGTTGGATGCGGGCGGCTGTCTCAGCCATCACACAGAGCGCCTGTCTGAGAAATGGAGAGAAAGATGAAACTTTGATTATATCATACATGCCCCTTGATCCAATTGTTTCCCTTTTTTAAAATTTTTTGTATTATGCTATGTTGTTCACCATACAGCACATCATTAGTTTTTGATGTAGTGTTCCATGATTCATTGTTTGCGTATAACAGCCAATTGTTTCTGAAGGCAGATGTGCACCTGGGGTTCCAATAAATCTCCCCAATAAATCCCCCCATCCCTGCCTTTTCTTTTAAACCTAAGTTAGCATGAGCCAAGTTTACTTCACTTGCAACAGAAAGAATCCTGTTGTCCATTACATGGGTGTCTCCTGATGAAGGGTGCTTTCTACTATTCATGTCCTTGTGTTGTCACCACCCCTCTGACTATCGGGTGGGGCTTGCAACTTGCTTTAATCAATGACATGGGATGGAAATAATGCTGTGCCAGTTCTGCATCTAAACTTGAAGAAGGCCTGACAGTTTTCGTGCTCTTGCAAGCCCTGAGCTACCATAGACGTCCAGGTACCCCGCTGGAGAGGCCACGGGGAGATGCCCCCCGAAGAGGGAGAGGGCCAGACACCACGTAGAGAGAGAGAAACAGCTTCCTGCTGTCCCAGCCGAGTCCGGCCCCTGGTCCCCCTGCAGGCTGAGTGCAGCCATGTGAGTGATCCCGGGCGAGAGCAGAAGAACCACGCAGCTGAGCCCCCTTCAGATCACAGCATTCGCGAGATGATAAAATGATTGTTATTTTAGGCCTCTGTGCTCTGGGGTAGCTAGTGACACAGCACAGGATATAGGAAGCTCGGGTGAACATACTGCTTGCTGGGGTTGTGGTCCAAACTAAGCAGGACGGTGCGTGTAAATCCCTGGGCACGGCGCCTGGCGGGTGGAAAATGCTCGTTACTGATCAGCCGTTCTTTCTCTTGTTGTCGTCATCGTTACTTCATGCTTGTTGTCCAGAGTAGATCATGAGCGCATGGGGGCGACACGTGTGTCTCGTGCACCGCAGTCTCCCCAGGATCCAGCACAGGGCCTGCCCTGTGGTGCTTTCAGTGAACGAACGAATGTCAGACAGAAGTATTTGCAAAGCGCAAAACCCGGAGTCTTCGCATGGGGTTTCTGAGCTGAACATACTTCAACTAGAATTCAGTCCAGAAGGAATATGGGCCACCGAGGGCCCAGACAGCTTTCCCCGGGCACCTCATCTCCCTGTAGTGACTCAACGGCTCAGGCCGGGGGAGGGTCCAGCAGCCTGTGGCTGCACCATCCAGAACACGGGTGCTTATTGGCTGGCGCGTTGGGGGAATCACAGGACGTGGGGGATACTACCGTGCCTCTTCCTTTCCCATAGAAGGGACACGTCCTGTTTCCACTTAAATTTCATTGGCCAAAGCCAGTTACATGGCTAACTCCAAGAAGCAGGACATGCAGTAGTCCTCCCCAGTGGCCTGAAGGAGAGGAGAATCAGAAATACCAGTGAGGGGCACCTGGGGGGCTCAGTGGATTGAGCGTCTGCCTTCGGCCTGGGTCATGATCTCGGGGTCCTGGGATTGAACCCCACATCGGACTCCACGCTCAATGTGGAATCTGCTTGTCCCTCTGTCCCTCCCCTCCTTCATGCTCTCTCTCAAATAAATAAATAAAGTCTTAAAAAAAAAAAAAAGAAATGCCAGTGAGCAATATGGAAATCTGCTCTTTCATCCCTGAGCCACTCATCCCAGAGGGGCAAGGCCATGTACCCATATGGCCACTGGAGGCTCGCACGTGTGTGACGGGGGCTGTTCTCAAGGTCAGGGAGCCACCCCACTAGATGACGGGCAGGGTGGCCAGCAGCTGTACCTCTCAGATTAGCTCTGGGTAGAGCGAATAACAGGGATGATACCCCATGCTTCTCATTTAAGGAGAGAAAATTAAGACTCCAATCAGTAGGGGCGCCTGGGTGGTTCAGTTGGTTAAGTATCTGCCTTCCGCTCAGGTCATGATCTCAGAGTCCTGGAATCAAGCCCTGTGTCGGGCTCTCTGCTCATCGGGGAGCTTGCTTCTCCCTCTGCCTCTGCCCCTCACCACCCAGCCCCAACCACTCATGTTCTCTCTCTTAAATAAATAAATAAATAAATAAATAAATAAATAAATAAATAAAAAGACTCCAGTCAGTAAAGTGACTTGCCCAGTCCTCAGAGATGGATTCATTTTTATTAAAAAAAAAAAAAAAAATTAACCGGTAAGAGCCAAAGCTAGTGTAGCAAAACGGTGAGGGTAGCTTCTCAGCAGTGGGTGTGCGGCGTTCCCTATGAAGTTCTTTCCACTTGTCCTTACATTTGCAAACCTTCACAATACAATGTTGGAAAATTTTGAATTTCAGTTTACTTTACGAATAGTTAATACACTTACACACTTCAAACTTCAGAAGGTACAGAAGCTTCGACCGTGTACATCTCCCTTCTTCCCTGTCCCAGGCACCCCGTTCCCTCTCCCGAGGCAACCAGTCTTCTCACCTTCTCATGTGTCCCTCGAGAGGTAGTCGGTGTCTATGCAGCAGCAGTGCAGACAGATGCCGTCTGTCCCCATTTTTGTTATTGGGGTGGAGGGAGCTCACCATACACACAAGCACGTATCGGGGATTTCGTCTATGCCAGCTAAATGCTTGGTGCGCATTACCTTGTTAAACCCTCACAAACAACCTTGTCAGGGAGGCATGACGATCCCCACTTAAATGATAAGGAAACTGTTGTGCAGAGAAATTAAGTGAACTGTTCTGGATCCCAGGACACAGAAGGGGGGGCAGCATTAGGATTTAAACCTGCGTCTTTCTGACCCCAGGTCCAGTGCTACGAGACGCCATGTGGCGACAGAGCCATGCGGCATCCACGGGATGTTCTTGTATCTTGTCCACGGCAGGGAGTGGGATAGAATCCTCAGTGAAGCCACCAGTGAGCACGTCCATCACCCTGTGAACCAGGACCTGCTGGTGTTAGGAGGCTCCAGTGCGTCCTGCTAATTTTCATGAAGAATCCTGCCCAAGCAGGGTCTCCTGGGATGGAAATAGATGTGTAACTGTCATGCTGACCGAGCAGGTTTAACCCGAAGCAATTTTTTCTCCCCTGCCCCAACCTGATGCTTTGGGGCTCATTCCTGCCGTCCATAAAGGAAATCGTCTCCCTCGTAGATAATAAAAAGCTCTCTCCGGGTGGTCAGTTCAGTAGCTAGCATGTCCAGTTTTATTTAATAATCAAAACTCCAAGCTGCGCTCAGAGCTAAATTTCCGTCCCTCCTCCAGCTAGAGTGTGCCGTGGGAAAAGCGGATAGGACCTGCTTTTTTTCTGGTTTCCTGCTTTTCGCTTTGACCACTCACCCACCACTTGCTGAGAATTGAAGGTGGAGGGGCAGGGGACTTCTTACGACACTGGTAATCTTGGGAACTGGTGTTGGCTCTTACGGGGTTGGGCAGATGTCCAAAGCTGAGTCTTTCAGGAGATCTTTATGCGCGTTCTTTGGAGATGCTCACTGCTCCCCCTAATGCAGGTGACACCTCTCAGAAAGGACACTGAAGGGTCTTCTCCTGATCCCTGGGCATCCGGGGGCCCCTCCAGCAGCGTCCTGCTGAGGTCTCTTCACCCCTTGGGGCTGTGGCCAATGGCAGGATCTAAGAGGACCTCATGCTGGCTCGCACTCCTGCGTGGTCACTTCTGTAGAAAATAGAGTCTCTGGAGATCCTGAGACTTTCTGCAGCTGGGAGTACAGTTCCTTGTCAAGCAGAGTCCTTGTACATGGTTGCCGCTGGCCATTCGAGACATCGGACAGCAATCCACGGCCCCATGAGTATCCGGGATACTTGAGTCAACCTTTCCCATTGGTCTGCTTGGAGCTTCTCAAGCCCTCCATGGTGAATTGATCCGCAAAGACAGCCCCTGATAATCCCTCCCACCTGGATGGGCACACCGTCGATCTCAGCAAGACGTGGAATCTATTCCTCTGCTCCTTTGATGCGTGGAGATGAGCCTGTGACTCACATTGACCAGTCTAAAGGGGCCAGAGGAACAGTGCAAGTTTTGGAGGCTGGACCTGCAGACTCTGTGTGGCTTCACCTTTGCTCTTTTGGGAGCCGGCCGCCATGTACAGAAGTTCAGGCTAGACTACGGGGTGAAGAGAAACTAGACGAAAAGAGAGAGGCCAGGCTGACCCTCCACCATTCCAAGTACTTCAGCTGAATGTTGCCGCGTGAGGGACCCCCTGTAGAACAGAACTGCCCAGCAAATTCAAGCTGACCCACAGAGTCATGAGACATCGTACATTGCCGTTTTAAGCCATTGATGACAACAGTAGGAAACTGACATAGAAACTGGTACCTAGAAGTGGGTGTTGCTGGAACCAAACCGAAAAAGACATGGCATTGGCTTTGGGACTTGGACGCAGGTGGAGCCGGGAGGGCGGGGAGGAGACAGGTGGAGACTACAAGATGAACGAGAAACTTGCTCCTGGAGGGTTGCAGAAAGGGGACACTTCTTTTTTTTTTTTTAATAATGATTTTTTATTATATTATGTTAGTCACCATACAGTACATCCCCGGTTTTCGATGTAAGGCTCGATGATTCATTAGTTGTGTATAACACCCAGTGCACCATGCAATATGTGCCCTCCTTACTACCCATCACCAGCCTATCCCATTCCCCCACCCCCCTCCCCTCTGTAGCCCTCAGTTTGTTTCTCATAGTCCATAGTCTCTCATGTTTCATTCCCCCTTCTGATTACCCCCCAGAAAGGGGACACTTCTATGCAGCCTCAGAACTTCTAGCAACACTGTTGCCTCCAGTGATTCAGACGATGAAAACATACTTGGTGAATTTGTGGGTCTTCTAAGGAGGGTTCAGACAGAACGTTGAAAGGGACAATTGACTTCTTTGAGTGATAGAAAATAAGGTATTTCAAGAGAGAAATAAGTGAAGGAAAGAGCTGTTCGGTTTTCAAGTAGAATTTTGAGGAAACTGAGGACCCAGGAGAGTCTCTCCAATTTGTGAAAAATTCTCAAATTAAGAAATAGTCTCAGGACAAAGGTAAAACCCAGGAGATTGCTGCCAGTAAAATATGGCCTCAGGGTACAGATCATATGAAGGCTGTAGGACCTCTTTTAAGACTTCTGAGACATTTAAGTTGTTCTTCATAGACCCTCCCGAATAGTCAAATCTTAAGGGAGTTTCCCCCATGCAGCCCACCATGCTTGAAGTAGGAGAAATCCATCTTGGAACTATAGCTGGGTCTTTTATGGGCACAGAGTAAATCCCAATAAGAGTCATGGGGAACATGCAAAGTTTTCAAGCAAAGTGGTTAGTGAAAGAACCATCAGCCTGGACTTAAGAGAAACAGGTCAAGCTGAAAAGAGGTGTTTGGAATGTCAGCTTTCTAGAGCTGGGAGCAAGCTGAGAAAGCTAGTCTGCTGCAGATGTGAGCCACTTCTTCTAGAAAAGGAAAGGTGGCTCAGAGAGTAGAGCTAAGAGCCCAGACGGCAGACCAAGAGCCAAGACAAATGTGGCGTAGGGAATGACTCCCTAGTGAGGTAGCCTTTCCTGCCCTAGGTTAGGGGACCGTGGTAGCATGTGCCCAGCTGGATTTCTCAATTTTCTACGAACCAGTGACTGGGGCGTGCTTCCCTTTCCTCCCCATTTTGGATGGGGCTGTCTACTGTGGTTACTTGTTGCTATCTCACTATTGTATGCTGAGTGTGTGGGGGTGGGGGCAGGAAAGTTGTCTTTTTGGTTCACAAGCCTCTGAATCGAGAGGAAACCGAACATGAAGAGCTGCCTCTGAGGGTCTTTCTCTGCACCTGAACCTGATCGAGACCATGAGAATGGGGACCAAGAGCCTGATGTCAAAATGAGATGAGAACGGGGGTCCAGGGAGGGAGGGAGCATACCTTACACGTGGGATATTTCTGGCCAAAGGGCAGACGAGGGTGGATTAAGGATAATCACGAATTCTTCGTGTCTCCTCTCATTAAGAAGCAGAGTCGATTTCCCCTCTCTTTGAACTTGGGGTGCTCTGTGACTTGCTTTGACCAACACAACGCAGCTGAAAGCCAATCACCATGTGTAGGATCTGATTACCCTGCTGGATGGAGTGACAGGCCCTGGAGGATGAGAGACACCACGGGGGGAGAGAAGCCCAACCAGCCCCCAGCCCCGCCAGTCCCTCTCTGCGGTGCCAGACGTGCTGACAATACCACCCCAGGACCCGTAGCCCTTGCTGACGAAACTCAGCCCGCACCCTGTGGGACAGAGATGAGCTGTCCCCACCCAACCTTGCCCGGTGGCAGAATCATGAACACACGAAAAGCCGCTGTTGTTTTAAGGCACTAGATGTTGACCTGAACATGTATTCGGCATTAGAAAGCTGACACAGAGGTTGGTACCAGAAGTGGGATTTGAACTTGAGGGAGTATCGGTTCCACTGGTGACACGTGCCTGGCGGGATTTCAGACTGCAATGGCCCCTGGGTTGCTGTGCACCTTCTGGTTTTTCTCCTCTCCTTTTTTAATGAAAGTGTCCATTGCAATGATCGTATCCCCATCTTATCCCCATTCTGTGTTGGGTGTGTGTGGGTAGAAGACAGGGGCACATAAATGATCCTTTTAGGTCTTCGGTCATCAGATCAAGAAGAGAAGCTTCTGAGGAGACTCATCTGCACCTGGGCCTTGAGTGGATGCCCAGATTGGATGACGCTTTGGGGGGGGGGGTGTCTCGGGAGGGAGTGGGTGTATTTTGCCTGGAGATTTGTCAACTTCCAGAGGGGAAGACTGTGGTAGGTGATCTCCGAAGATGGCCACCAACACTTTCGCCTCCACGCCCTTGACTCTGGGATGTCCTTGCAACTTGCATCGACCGACAGGAATTTGGGGCTTCACTATGGACTCCTGGGGGTGATACTGGGTTTGGGGGCCCTTCGTCTGGAGAAATGAATGACGGGACCTGTTTCTATGCAGTGGAGTCTGTATGTGTGTGTGTGTGGTTGTTAAGTCAGCAAACGATAACTGGGCTCCTGGGCTGGTCCTAGCACGCCTGTCTCAGCTGCCCCTAGGCGTGTCTGTGTGTCTCACCTGCCATGATGGGAGAGGGAGCGCGTGTGCAATGAGGCTTTATAGTCCCTCCTCCTGTGAGCCTAAACAAGCTGGCACGTTTGGCTCAGCTCTGGGTGTGCTGGCCATTCCAACTCTGGAAGCCTTCAGCCCTGAGAGCCAGACCTGTTCTGTGGTGTCCACACAGGGGGGTCCCCTGCCACTCTCACCCCATCCTCGGGGGCTAGGAGGAGCATCTGGGGCCTAGCGCCGGGATGCAGGGTTGCGGCTGGGCCCACACCAGGAGCTTGCTGGGCCCGAGTCTCCAGGTGTGACGGAGGGGACTCCTCCCCGCAGGTGAGAAGGGTGCAGGCTGAGGCTGGGCGGGCCTTGTGCACGTGCCCACTGGCCTTTCCTGCTCGTAGGCTGCCCTAGAGGAGAAATGCAAAGCAAACCCCGTAAAGATGGAAATTAGATCACTTTGCTCCCCAACCCGCCGTGATTCCCTGTCCCACGTGGAAGGAAATCACCAGTTCTTTTCTTCTTCTTCTTCTTCTTCTTCTTCTTCTTCTTCTTCTTCTTCTTCTTCTTCTTCTTCTTCTTTTTTAATATATTATTTGTTTATTTGAGAGAAAGAGAGCACGAGTGGAGGGGAGGGGCAGAGGGAGAGGGAGAAGCAGACTCCTAGGCTCCCACAGATGTGGGGCACAATCCCAGGACCCCAGGATCATGACCTGAGCCTAAGGCAGATGCTTCACCGACTGAGCCCCCCCAGGCGCGTGGAAATCACAGTTCTCTCCCAGAACCTACAGGTCTCTGGGCCTTCCACCCGCCCTCTCTCCGACCTCACCTCCCACCCTCTCTGCCTCCTTCACCCTGCGCCGCAGATGCCCTGATAGCCCTGCTGGTCCCACCACACACCACGTGTGTTCTGGCCTTCGCTCCAGCTTTCCACTCCTTCTGGAACCTTCTTCCCCCAGATATCTAGCCTTGTGGCTCTCTCTAGTGCTTCATCCGGGTCTCTATGCACATGTTGCCTCATGGGAGAGGTCTTCCCTGGCCACTGTGTCTTCAGTGGCATTCAGGCCTCCTATCCACGTCTCTCCCTTTCCTTCCTTTACATTCTTCCAGGCTCTTCTGCTGCTCGACTGGGAATCACATACGTATTTGTCCATCATTTGCCTCCCCCTACCGGAAAGAAAGCTCAAGGGTTTCCTCACCCCCAGGGACAGTGCCTAGCAAAATGAAGCACCCAGTAAATATTTGTTGGATGGATGCCTCTTGAGACGGTGGGAGTAACTCAGTGTAAATGGCATCCTCGTGGTGGGACAGTGTGTCTCTGAGTGAAGGAAGATGCTGGGAAGGACAGGGAGAGCTTGACCCCCAGCCCTCAGGACAGATGGGGTGGGGCTGCTCCCACCACTCCTCACCCAGGTGCAACTGATACACTGTGTCCGCGACTCCAAAGTTTAATTTAGCTGATGTCTTGGCTGCAAGCAAGAGCTGGTAAATTTAGTCAGAGGATTAGGGAACGTATAAAATGCATAGCTCCTTAAAAGGAGCCGGATGTCAGGGGAAGAGCAAAGCCAAGTGCATCCCGGAGTTGGCCTTGAAAGGGGAGGCAGCAGCCCTTGCAGAGCACAGGGTCACGTGTGCTGAAGCCTCCGAGGGGGGCAGCATCTCCACGCAGGGGTGACAGAGGACGAGCCCGTGGACACTGCCCATCACCAAGTCAGTGGCCCAGCAACCCAGAGCAATCCCTTCAACCTGCTGACAAGGAGAGGGACAGCGTGAAAACCACGAGGCTGCCCAGAGACCATAAATAAATAGATCAGCCAATGTGACTCTGTGAAAATGCGGAACTTGTGCTAGGCGACAAAAATGCCATCGACAGCGTCCAAAGCAAACAACAAAATGGAAAGACACATATTTGCCACACACACAATAGAAAAGGGCCGGTTGTCCCTCATTTGTAAAATGCTCATAATCAATGAGAAAATGATGAACAATCCAATAGGAAAGAAAAGGGTCCCGGGGCATAGCAGGAGGGTGAAAGAAAAAGAAAGACACATGGTCAATAAACGTATAAAACTATGCTCGGCCTCATCGAGAAGCAAGGAAACACAAATCAAAATGAAATACTTTGTTTTTACTCATCAGCTTGGCAAAAATTGTAAAGTGTGATCATAGCCGGTGATGGCAATGAGAAGAGGAGACATAAATTCTATCCAAATTAAAAATGCACAAGCCCTTTGACCCTTGGCGCACCTGGGTGGCTCAGTTGGTTAAGGGTCAGACTCTTGGTTTCGGCTCAGATCACGATCCCTTGGGTCGTGGGATCGAGCCCCAAGTCAAGTCGGGCTCTGTGCTCAGTGGGGAGTCTGCTTGGAGGGTCTCTTCTTCTGCTCCTCCCTCCACCCGTGCACATGCATGCTCTCTCTCTCTCAAATAAATAAATAAATCTTTAAAAAAAGAATATGCTCCCAAAGGAATATTTCTTTCAGAACGTTTTGGTAATAGCAAAATAAGCTATAAACAATGTAAATTTCCATCAGTGGGAGATACTTATGGAATAGCCGTACAATGAAATATATTGCGGAGTTTTTTCTTTTTTTACCATATACATAATTAATTTTTTAAAATGTTTATGAGGTTAACCTAGGTCACGGGGTGATTAACCCATATTTATTTTCTTTTTTTTTAAGGATTTTATTTATTTATTTGTCACAGAGAGAGAGAGCACAAGCCAGGGGAGGTGGCAGGCAGAGGGAGAAGCAGACTCCCCACTGAGCAGGGAGCCCGATGCAGGACTTGATCCCAGGACCCTGGGATCATGACCTGAGCCGAAGGCAGACACTTCACCGACTGAGCCACCCAGGCATCCCAACCCATATTTATTTTCTGACTTTAAAAAACTCTATTATGGATAATATAAAGCAAAACAGAAAAACCTGCTACTAGTTTTGGGCAAGCCAAATGCCAGACACGCAGCCTGAAGATTCCATCTGAATGACTTTGCCATCTGCTAGGTTGTGTGGTGATTTGGGGTAAGACATACCCTTTCTTCGGACCTCAGTGTTTTCATTTGTAAAATGGGGGGGAGGAATGTTCCTATTCTGTATTGTGATTTCGGGTGAGTCATTTTACTCTCTGAGACTTGGGCTTTTTATCTATAAAATATGGTTAATAATTTACTCACTTTACAGGATTGTTGTGAGGAGTAAATAAAATAATGCATGTAAAGCATTTAACACAGCATCTAAGTAGGTGGTGCCTAAGGTGATGGTGGTGATGATGATGATGATGGTGATGGTGTTGATGATGGTGGTGGTGATAGTGATAGTGGTGATGGTGATGGTGATGATGATGATGGTGATGATGGTGTGATGATGGTGATGGTGATGATGGTGATGATGATGGTGATGATGGTGATGATGGTGGTGGTGATGGTGATGATGATGATGATAATGGTGATGATGGTGATGATGGTGATAGTGATGATGGTGATGGTGGTGATCATGATGATGGTGGTGGTACTGGCGGTGGTAGAAGAGGAGGAAAAGAAGGAAGACTGGAAGCAGAAGAGGGACCAAGATGGGGAGAATGAAAAGGAGGAAAGCTGGAGGCCACTCTGGGTGGGTACTTTACATTCCTTGGCTCGTGCAGTTGTTCTAGTTATACACTGAGGTCTACACATAAGGTGACCACTCATGTGCATTTTATGATCAAGGAGATCGGGGTCAGAATTGTGATTCATCTGAGGTCACCCTCTAGACAATAATGGAGCCAGCATTTGCCTTGTAATTTTTTTCTTGATAAAAAGCCAACACTTGCACACTCAACCTTGAAGACCTTTTTGGTTCCAAGCCTCCCCATAGCTCCCAGCACAGTGCTTGGCACATCCGAGGTGATCAAGAAATGCTATATAAATCAGAATTTCTTTCTAAAACAATTGTTATCCCTCTAAGTTATGCTTTGGGAGTTGTTCCAAGGCCTGTGGGTCATTTCTTTGCAAGTCCGAGTGGTGAAGATAGTCTTCCTTCCAGAATGTGCTGCTTATTAAGTTTTCACCTCAGTCCCAAACCCACCGTTTTCTGTGATTCACTCTGTGGCCCAGGGCCTGGGACCCTGCAAGCCCATTTCTGTGCAGCCTGCCGCCGCCTCTTAGGCTTTGCCACTAGTGGGCGCGAGAGGGAGACTGCAAGGTTGGAGGGGAAGAGGGGCCTTGCTCTTTTCCTTCTGCTTGCAATCCTCCTGAGCTGCCGAGCCTCACTTCTTCACCTTAGCATGGCCCTTCATCTTGGCGGCAGCACTTGGTAACCGTCTTCAATTTTTTCCAGTACCCCTAAAACCCTACTGCATTCCCTCAACGTCCCAGAGCCGGCGGGGTAGTGTCCCGTCCTCGAGAGGTCAGATCCCAGCTCTGTGGGGTTCCCTCTCTGAACTTCAAGGTTCTAACACCTGCCCAAACAATTCCCTATAGCAAATGCTCTCTGTTAAAATAACTCGTGTGCTTTCTTATTTGGGGCTCGACCCTGATGTACAAGTAAACTTGATTTGGGGCCGTAACTGTTCTTTGGACCCAGGTCTTGGAAAAAAAGAAGAAGGAAGAATCAGGTTTCTCGTTTTTGCATTTTATGGCAGGAATAAGGCTTCACCATGAAGAACTGAGTTGGCTGTTCTCATTTGACTTACTGACCTCTCTCCCACCTCTGGGTTTTGGTTTTCTGTTTTTACAACCCTGACAGGCAAGGGTGTGAGCATAACGAGCCTGAAAAGTCCAGTGTCCCAGTAGGCAATGGACAGACCTTCCCTGGAGTCTGGATTTTACCCCTCCCGGCACCTCCACTCTGGCCTCAAGGGCTGGGAAGGGGTCACTGACATCCTTTTAATGTTCCCACTTGAGGCCCTGAACTTGTCCTGCATTTATCCTTAGAGCGGTGGAATCAACCTGAAACTGTCAAAAGACACTTAACTTTTAAACCCTAAGGGAGGACAGCTGAGAAGTAAACACAAAGAGGGCATGAGTTAAAGGAAGGCTGACACAGCTTACCATCTAGAGTTTGGAACTTGCTTGCAGCCTGCCCCTCAGAAGAATCCAGAGAAAGGTTGTTTTTCCTGATTAGCGAGCTCTTGGACTGTATCCCCGGGGCCAGTGTCATATGCCACCCACGTCCAGGGGTGTGATGAGGATGCTGATAATGGTAAGTTCATGTATTAATTCGCTTAACCACCCTGTGAGACAGACACTATTCTTAGCCCCATCTTACAGATGACAACTGAGGCACAGAGAGGCTAACTAACTTTCCCCATGTCACTCTGCTCGTAGGGAGCAATCTGGGGTGTGGACCTAATGAGTCTGGATCCAGAGCTCCCCTCCTAACCAAACCTCTCTGGTTCTTTTCTCCTGGTGTCCCTCTTTTCCGGGTGGGTCACCCTGTAGGGGCATGGCCTCATTCTTGCAAACCGCCATTGACTAAGAGCTTACTTCTTCACGAGGCAGCCTAGATTGTTGGAAAACTCCTCATACTGGGCTGGCACTTCCTTCTAGTCCCTTCCACCCTTTGTTCTTGGGATTTCCTTTGAAAGACACATAGATGAATGAGTCTACGTGTCACACAGAATGGATCTACGTGTCTTTAAAACCAGCAGGAGTCTCTGTCTGAGTTTTCTCTTCTCACATTGTCTGACATCATCCGGATCCACCGCCTCCAAGTAGCGTGACCTTGGACTGGTTACACACCCCTCTTTGCCTCTGTGTCCTCATCTGTGAAATGGGAATCATGGGAAGGCATACCCCATTGGACACTTTACCCGTGAAGCCCCTGGCACAGTGCTGAATACCCGTTCGGTAAAGGTGGGCTCCTGGTTCTGTTCGGTAGCCTCAACACCCCCAGTCTTTCCGATGGGGATGGCAGTGAACCTGCTTGGTACACGGCGTGGTTCTGTGGAATCAGCCACAGATTTTGTGACCCCGCCCTCTGCCTGCCCATCTCCGCTGCCCCTCTCCTTAGAGCCTCTCAGCCCTCAGACTGAGATACGTACTCGGCTGGGTACCCAGTCTGCCAGCTTCTAGTCTTGCCCTGTTTCCAGCCATCTTCCCCTTGGCTTCCATGGTGTTCTCAGTGAAACACAAATCTGATCTGGCACCTCCCCTGCTCAGATCTTCCCCGACTGCTCCTGGGCTGCTGGATAAAGCTCAGACTCCTTAGTTTGACTTACAAGGTTCTCCTTGGTCTGTCCCCTGCTGACCTATCTGCCTCTCCTCTCCTGTCTCCCCTCCTGCTCCATTTTCAGTGAAATGAACCAACTCCCAGATCTCTGAGCCTCCCCTGACTTTCAGCCTACCTGCCTCTGGCCTGATTCCCCGGGGCCTAGCATAGGGGGTGCCGGTAAACCCTGGTTGATGTATGGGCCGGTGCGATAGCGCATAAAATGAGTGCTCCGTAAGCCAGCATGCCGTCCAGGTCAGTTCGTGCCATTATTTTTTCCGGGGGTCATATTCAAAATCTGTACGACAATTGTCTGGTCTGCGAGTAGGATCCTGCAGGCCTCCCAATGGACCAGGCATTAACCCTTCAGTTGATGGATTGTGAGGAGCTTTGGGGGGTCCAGGGGGTTAGTGGGGGTGGGGCACAGGCTCCAAGGAGCAGTGCTTTTAAACAGACTGGTTTAGAAGCATCTCAACATTTTAGCAATGGTATAGCTATGCCTGTTACCCCAGAAAGCTCCTTCCCCATCCCTGGGCCCTATTTGCTCCCCTCTCCCCGGCTTCCTCTGGCCCTGTCCCACCTCCAGCCTATCACTATTTGGAGGCTTTTATTTTGAAGCCTGCTCAGGATCCCGGTGACCCGTTTTTTTTTTTTTTCCCCAGAATTTGCCCACAGGGCTTGGAAAGCCTCCCTCCCCACATGGCACTGTGGACACCCATCTGGCCTGGTTCTTCAGCTTAAAGGCCCCTCGCCCCTGGGGCTGCTCACTCAGGATGAGCACAGGGAGCTCTCAGCCTGTTTTTCTCATCTTTCTCTCTCTCTCTCTCTCTCTCTCTCTCTCTCACACACACACACACACACACACACACACACGCACGCGTGCGACACAAACAGCAGGGGATGGCAGGCAAAGTCATGATTTGACACCCGAGACCGTCATCCAAATTGGTTTGCAAATTGCATTTGCCTTTGAGACAAGAGTTTCGTAAACACGTCCAAAAGTGAAGGGTGCTGCTTGCTCCTCAGGTGGCAGGGGTGGTGAGCTCTTGGACTGGACGGGAGCCGGGTGACCTTGCACTGGCCTCTGGGTGTGTCCACGGATCAGGTAGGACACCTGTCTCCAAAGTCATCCCCCTCTGCTGTGTGTCTTCCTGTTCGTCGTGGCCTGTGCTGTCCATCAGGTGGCACGCTGGGCCCTGGGCAATTCATCCTCCAACCCAAGCTACAGCTTCCTCATCTGTGAAGAGAGGCACAATGTAAAGAACACGAAAAAAATGTACATGGCCAGTTGGAAAAATGAAATGGCTGTCCTGCTTCACTCCTGGAGGATGACTTCCTAGTCCAGGAAAACGCCTCGATTAATTTTGGGGTCGTTAAAGAGGGGCAGCCTCCTGGGCCGAGTCTGGATGGAAGACATTTACGCACACACAAAGCAAGAAAGCCCTCTGCAGAGGGAAGGTAGGCTTCGGTGTCTTTTCCCTTCTGAGCGTTTGCTGACGTTGTAGAGAAAAAATAGAAAAAGCATGATCCCACAAACACAGAGGGAATAGGAAGGAGGTATCAAGAGATGATAGATTGCGACACACTTTTGGAAGGGGCTTTGTTTGAAACGATGGTAACGTATTTAGAAAGGCCGAAGGAAGTCAGCAGGTAGAGGGCACACCGGTGAGAAGGAAACAGACTGAGCCTTGAGCCCCAAGGAGGTCCAGATGCGAGGGGAGCAGGTGGAGGGGATGATGGTGTGAGATGAGACCTGGTGGCCAGGGGCTTACCCTCGAGCCTCCTGCAGGAGGTTTATGCTCTGGAGATGTTGGGGAGGAAACTCTTAGGACACCAAGGTCGCCGGCATGACAGAGGGTCGGGATGAGACGTGGGGCTGAAAACAAGGTATTAATTGGAGGTCCGCATCTCCAATGGTCAGAGCATCTTCCTGGTCCTCCCGCTCACAGGGCACCCTAGCCTGTTCCTACATCCTAGGCAGAGACTGGCAGCTGCCAAACAAGTTACTGGAGAATTTCCTAGAGAAAAAGACTCATGCCTGCTCTTGTAATAGGAGTTCCCAACAATATAGCTGCTTTTCTGTCCCAACACCGAAATGGACACCAGTCAATCCACAAGCCCTCGCCTGCACTTGCGGGCTTCTGATCAGCCTTTGTAGTACATTTGTGTTAAATGTTAGTGAACAACCCAAGAGTATGAGACACATAAGGAAAGCAGCCGATGCGACCCAGAGACACCAAATGAAAAAGATAAAAGAAGAGCCTCGAAGAAACACTGTCCCTCTAGACTGGACTCAAGAGTGAATCACCTGGATCAGAAGGACTCCAGTCAAACCACAGATGAATGAGAAAAACAAAAAACAAAAAACAAAAAAAAACACCAACTTATTTTTGTGTGTTGCTGGAGATTTCTGTGGCTGTTTGTTACACAGCAAAAGCTGACTGATACAATCCATTAACCAGAATAGGATGCTATGACAACTGAATAATCAGAAAACTGGAGAGAGGTCTCGGAAACTTCATATAAGGTAGGAAAATAGGAATTCAGTAGCAGATTCGAGAAGTATGTCACAGAAATAGCTTCCAGGCTATAACAGGAAGAAATGAAGATGGATAATACAAAGGGAAGGAACAGGCTTGGAAAAGCAATCCAGGAGGTGTCCCATCTGACTTAGAAAATTTTTTGAAGAGAGAGAGAGAGAACAGAGAAAATTAGCCAAAAAAAAAAAAAAAAAAAAAATCCAAGAAAACTTTCCCAAACTGAAGATCATGAGTGTCCAGATGGAGTTAGGCCTATCATAGAAATAGGAAAATGAGAGAGAAATAGTCCACACAACACACGTCATCATGTGAGCCCAGAAGAGCACAGATAAAGAGATGTTTCCAAAAGCTTCCAAAGAGGAAAAAGAAATGATTTAATACAGTGCAACAATACCGAGAACACTGAATCCTCATTTACCATAAGAGGAAACCGAGGCATCATATCTAATAATCAGTGAAAAAATAGCAATATAAGCTTTTTATTTAGAAATACAGAGGAATTTAGAAGGAATAATGGAAGGGTTTCAGTAGTTCCCTTGGGGTGGGAAGGGGGGGGACTTTTCAGTCCTCCTCTTCCTTGGCACAAACCAAGTGCCTGCATCCTTTATTCAGACACTGACAAGTCAAGAAACAGAAGTAATGGGCAGTCAGAGCCCCTGGGTATGGGGAAGAGTTGGAAGGGAAGGGTCGCACAATGGGCCCATGCTTTGGGCCCAAAGACAGAGACAGCCGGCGAGGGGTTTCCTGCACCCAGAGTGTGCAGAGCCCCTCACCCTTCTGGTCATCCCTCCACCCTCCACTCTTCCCTGAAAGTCTATAAATGTGGTGTGGTGGGAGTGAGGGGAGGGGAGCATGCCCCACGTGGGACGCTGCTGGACTCAAGGAGGCCGGGGTTTAGGTGGAAAGGTGTGGCTGCAGAGGAGAGAAGGCCCCTCTTCCTCCTCTTACTAGAGGAAGCGGACTTGTGGAAAGAGTTGGGGTGAAGGTGCTGGAGAAAGTCTTGATCCTGCTATTATGTGAAATGGGGACAGGATGACCGGTCCTCTCACTGCTACACTGGTCTGAGTGGTTTGAGTATCAAATGTCATCGTGAGAGTGAAAGCAGCACTCAGGGATCATTGTTAGGGCCCCCGGGACTGTAGGCCCCCCCATAACAATCCTAACTTCCTCATCTTAAGCACCTGTGACACCACCTGTGACTCCTTGGAGGCAGTCCTGGTTTTCCAATAGAGCCCCTTGCAGACATGGGACAGCCCGGACAACCAGGGGATGGTAGATAGTCCTTCGGGAGAAACAGGAGTTGGCCAAGCAGGGAAGATGTGGGTGTCATGGGGCACCACCAGCCTGCAACATGGACCCAAGCTGGAAGAGGAGAGGGAGGAGGCCGGAGTCAGGAGGGAGCCTGGCCTGGATGACAGCAAGCTGGTCTGGTTCTCCGGAGAGCTGGAGGATTGGAAGCCTCGGTAAGTTCTTTCTATCAAGGGCCTCCTGCAGCCAGTGGGGAAGACAGACTGCAGGGCAGAGGTGGGACGGGAAGATCGGGTAGGTGGCTGCTGGAGCCGCGCATGCAAGACAGGAGGCCGTAGGGATGGGGAGCGGGGGGGGCACTCGGGGGACATTTGGAGGTGAAGCACATTCCTGGGGATTGGCTATAGCAGCCAAGGGAGGACAAGAAGGCAACGTGACCTCCAGGTCTCTGACTGGGGTGAACGGCGGAGACAGAAGTTGCAGGAGGAGGGGTGCTCTGCAGAGCTGGGGGGCATCTGCGTGCGGTGGGGCCCGGAGGCAGTTGCACGCACGGGCCTGGGGCGCCTCTGGGGAGCAGCTGGTAATGGGGGCGCAGGAGTGGATGAAGCCTGCAGCCAGAGAGAGCACAGGTGTGTGGGGAGGGGACTGAGGAAGTAGAAGAGGGAGGAGCCCAGGAAGGGGCCCCCAGACATGGAGGGAGAACTGGGGGAGCAAGTGGGCATGGGGAAACTGAAGCAACTGGTGGAGACCAGGGCTGGGGAAGGTCCCCGGGCGGGGTGCGCAGAGGACAGGAGGCCTCAGGGCCTCGGGGGTGGGAGCAGATTGCCAAAGGGTGAGAGGATGAAGGGCAGTTACAGAACTTCCAGGACCTCCTGTTGCGAAGCTGTCTGGTTCCTGGGTGTGCAGTTCCGGCCTCCGGGGCTCGCTGGGCAGGTGTCACTCACTGTGGGCTGGGACAGGGGAAGCTCTTCCCTGAACCTGGAGGGCGGGGCCCCAAGGAGGAGATGCAGTCTGTGAGCCCACCCACCCGCTTTGTCCCCTTCTTCACGCCCTTCCTCCACCATCCACACACTTGTCAGTCCCGTTTTAGACACTGGAGGTTCACCAATGAATGTCACAGTCCTTGACCCACAGGTGCTCATGGTACACAGTCCTTAGCAGGAAGGGGTGGGAAGTCTAGGAGACTAGCTCTTACAGGTAGGGACTCCCAACCCAGGAGAGGTAGAGCTAGAGCCACCCCCAGCCTCCAAAGAGCCATTGACCAGCTTTGCATCTTAGCTTTTGCCCAGAATCCCAAGGCTGAAGAAAAAGCCCATAGAATCATGGAGGTGGGGGGACAGTGGGGAGAACGCACTGAGATGCGCTGCGAGAGGCCGAAGGGATCTGTAGGATCCAGGAGATGCGAGAGAGGAGGGAGGCATGCCCTGGGGGCTGGGGCTCCATGGAGTGTGTGCAGGGGCTACGGAGCAGCTGCAGGGTGGGGGAGGAGGGGTGGGTAGGGGAGAGGGGCTATGAGAAGCTTGGCATTCCTTTGTATTACTCCTTGAGGCAATCCTGGTTTTCCAATAGAGCCCCTTGCAGACATGGGACAGCCCGGAGCCGCGGCTTTCCTGAAGGTTAAAGTTTCCCCCTTTTGGTGCCTTCAGGAAAGCCAAGTTCGGAAGAGTCCAGGCTGTGCAAACTGCAGTCAGGGGGACCCTCCTCTCTGGGGGTCTCCCTCGGCCTCTTGAATAAAGTTTTATTGGAACACAGCCACCCCCCTTCAATTATTTATTGCCACAGCTGCTTTCAGTCTACAAAGCAGATTAGAGTAGTTGTGACAGAGACCAGTGGCCCGCAAAGCTTAAAATATTTACTACCTGGCTCCCTAGAGAGAACGTTCGCCAATCCCTGCTCTAGTGTTTCGGGTAGGACACGCGTTCAGCTGTTGTAACAAAGGTCAAAATACCAGTGGCTCGAACACAATAGAGATTTCTTTCCTTTTTGTGAACAGTCTGAGTGTAAGCCTTCTGGGGTTGGGTCAGAAACCCTCTACTTTGCTGTTTAACTGTCCTCTGTCCTCGGCCTCTGCAGCCAGCAGGAGGGGGAGCAGGGGACTAGGGGACACACCCTCTCTCTTTGAGGGCACAGCCAGGAAGTTGTGTCCACAGATTTCCCCCGCAGCCCCCTGGCCAGCCCTTGGTCATGTGTCCCCTGCACTTGCAAGGTAGATTGGGAAATGTTACTTTTAGCTGGGCGCCCGCAAGTCCATTACCACTCCGGGACTTTCTCACCAAAGGAAGGCGGTGAGCATGAATTCTAGGGGATTTTAGCCATTTCTGGTCAAGAAGAACAAAAGCATAGAGTAAAGAAGGGGAGGAATTTGCACCCCCCATAGGAATAAAATTTGCAGCGCCTGCCAGCTGGGCAGTTGTCCGTAGTTAATATAAAGCGCCTTCTTCTCCCAGTTCCTTAAATATTTACTGAGCCCTCAATTATATCAGGCTCTAGCTGGACACCTTTGGTAGAGAAAAAAACTGCCGGTCAGAGTGGTTGGGTGAGCTGTCCAAGGGCTCATCCTTCTGCTCCCAGCATGGGCTCCTCCTGTCTGTTGATCCTGCTTCCCTTGGGACGCCCTAGCCAGGAGATGGGCTTGTGTCTTGCCAGCCAGGAGCTGGGCTTGTGTCTTGCCAGCCAGGAG